>NC_140132.1:10659435-11409435 GCF_964035555.1 Netta rufina
CAAGTCTCAGGATAATTGTTTAGTTTTTTATGTTATCAAAATCTTACATTCTTTCCTTTTTCCCTTTTTGTGGATTTCTTAAGTGAAATAGTTAAGGAAAAGAGTGGCTTGCTCATAAGCCATGAATAGTGGGTGCCAGAGTTATTTCCAAACTAGAAGTTTGTTCTCATACTGAAATTGTATGACATGCTAGAAATGACATGACAGAAATCATTTTAGACAAAGTGCTTCTTTTTTTTTTCTTCTCTCTCCAGTGTAGTATCAAAAAGGGTAGAACACTTGTTCTTGCAGGTATGGACAGGGTTTATAGGTTTTGTGTTGTGGAAGGAGTGGATGGTGAGTACAGGAGGTTATCTGTTGTTTCTTTTTTATTAGATTTTAGGATTCTTTACTCGATGTAAATAATGATTCTTTACTTGATATCCAAACACAATAGTTTGGATACCAATTTTTGTATAATTGTGTACATATTTTGGACACTGATCCGTAGCTGCGTTAGGCTTTCATTTCTGGGCAAATGCCATTTATTAATCAAGCAGTTGACATTGTGATTACAATAAGCTTCTTTGGGCTTGGTAGGGGCATGGAGGTCTTTCTTAGATGATGATAATTCGTGTAGCTCCCAGGAAATTACAGGGTCATGTGGTATGTTAGACCTTTTTCCACCCTGTGGCTGTGGGGTTTGCACATCCACATACCTTCTGATTACAAATTTCTGTTCAGAAAGGTAACAAAGCTAAATATATACCTTGACCTGTTTTCTTTCCTATCACGAGCTTCAGAACAGGCTTATTAACAAATATGCTAACAGAGGATGAACTGTAGTTTCACTGTGTAATGCATCAATCCTAGAATTGCCACGTGAAGTTTATTCCACAGTGGTGGTGAATTGCTGTTCACTTTGAAGGGTTGTAAGTGTTACGTTTGTCTCTAGGAAGGGATCATCTGTATCATTCCAGCTCTTGGAAATCTCTTGCTTCTTGTTGCTCTTTAGAAACAAGGTGAGTAGAAAACAGGACACAAGGACAGTCATGGGACTGGTGTCAGGGTTCTGCTCTGTTTCCCCCACATTACAAGTTTACTCAGTAAGCCAAGGGATTGGAAAATTGGAAATTGGAAAACTCCATGAACCACCACAGTGCCAACGGCTGCTGCTGGAAAGGATTTAGAGAAATTTATTTTAGAGGAACAGCTTTAATAAATTAGTTTAATTGTGATCTGAGCTTTGCCTACAGAAGTTATCGAGACTAGAATTGGATGGGAAACCCTAGTCTGGCCTTCCGAGCAGCTCAGGCCAGGCAGCATTATCCACAGTCCTAGCCAGAAGAGAACAGTGTCATGTACTGCTGAGTGCCTGACCATCCTGGCAGTGTCACTTGTGACAGTTAGAGGAGATCAGGGAGGCAACAAAGGCAGGTAACAGCAGCAATTGGAGATTTTATCTGCTTGTGTTGATTAAACAGGTCCCACGTGGGGAGATGAGGCAGATGTTTTTCCTTCCAGTTTAATATGGTTCTCTGGGGCAGCTGATTATGAAACCCTTGAGAGAAGACGCAGCCTCTGGCTTGGTGCTGAACAATGTGCAGGGTCTGGTTTGAAGTCTTACAGTTGGAAATGTGCTCTACTGATGACTGTAGTGTGCATGGAGTTAGAGTCCATTAGAGCAAGAAAAATTCACTAGTTTTGTTTGGGTTGAGAACTACCACTAAATAAAAACAGGGATGTTTCCCTAAAAGAAGCATGAAGTTATATCTCAATGAATTAGGAGAGGGGATTGTATTCTAGCAGATGAAACATTAAAATGTGGTAAAGCGGAGCGAAGAACAGTTTCAGAAACAGTAAGCAGAAAGCAGTATTTCTTCAAGAATGTTCAGAGAGAGTCTGTAGGAAAAATAGATGATCAGCATCTAAAAAAACCTACTCAAAGACCATAAGGCTGCATCAAAGAAATTACATGACTTCTTTGCATGTCTTTGCTATAGAATTGCTGACGAAGTGTCTGTGCTGGGATCTTGTTTCACAGGGGTCTTTGATAGTCTAATTTATACTGAAGCATCAGTAGAATGCGTTGTGGAACAAATGAAATGCCTCCTAACAGATATCTAGCACTAGTAACTAGTAGAGACAGCATGATTTTTCTCTTACAGACAGATTTTTTACTTGGGTATAAAGTGTAAGAGACAACACACAACTGAGTTAAAAATTCTTCTTTCCAGTCAAACTTCTGAACTAGAATTTGACTTGTCTCCCGTGTCTTTTATTTTCCAGAGAAGGCATCAACCAAGACTTGATTCATTTACCACCCAGCATCACAGAGCAGTTCATTGAGCTGCTGTGTCAGTACAGCCCAGATGAGGTTTTGGAGACGCTTAAAGTTCTGGAATGCTGCAGGCTGGAAGAAACCATCCAGGTAGAAAAGATGTGTAAAGACAGGGGCTAGGGGAAGCATTCACATCAGCTCCTACCAAAGTTATAGATTAGTTCTTAGATATTTGGCCCCCTGAGCTGCTGAACTGCTCTCCTGCACCACTGTTAGCTATACTTAGTATCCTGTTTCTGAATTTAGTCTCAGGGCTAATAAGAAAAGGCTATTAGTATGCTGAATCTACCAATTAACTGCAGTATACAGATCATCTGAATTAACGCTGATTACAATTGAAGGTATCTGAAATAATATAGACTGGGGATTTTGGATAGCTACACTGCCAAAACAGGTATTCCTGCCCCAGCGGGGGGATTGGACTAGATGGTCTTTCAAGATCCCTTCCAATCCCTGATATTATGTGATTCCGTGAAAATTTGACTAATGTTGGGAGAGTGACTGTTTCTTCACTTTATGAAAATTTTAACTAAACATCTATCCTCGATCTGGATATTTATACGTGTATATATGCAGATTTAAAGATTTTAACACTGGTGGTGGCAATAGAGCAACTTCAGAAACTGCACAGTGTAGACAGGAGTGGTGGGGGCAGGCATCTGACTCAGTGCTTAGACTCTTTAATGTGCCTGTGAACACATGGAGATTAAAAACCTCTCTGACCATCCAGTTGTCCCTGTTTTGTGGCGTAAACAAATGCTGGCAGGTTTCTTGAGATAGATGTTCACTTTTTTTTTTTTTTTTTTTTTTTTTTTTTTTTTTTTTTTTACTTAGATAACCCAGAAACATCAGCTCCATGAAGCTTCCTCATATTTACTGGAGAAGAAGGGAGATATCCATGGTGCCTTTCTGGTTATGCTTGAGGTACTGTATGCTAAAATCCTGAATGTGGCATTTTTGCCATGCTCTTGGTCAGCATGGTGTCCTTTGTTGAGGTTTGAGACAGTCATCGTTTCTCCGTTTGTTTCCCACTACAATGCATGGAAGCATTTACCTTCTGTCAAAAAACAGTATGTTGAGTTGTCTGCAGACCATCAGTTCAGTGTATTTTTCTGGCTTGTTGTGAAAGCTGTCTTTAAACATCTAGTAGATAATAGATACTGAAATTTGTTTTTGTGGTTCAAAAATAATGTTTCAGTTTCAGTTTTCCTTTCCACATTTAGAAAAATGTATACTATACTAGTTATATTGGGACATAAAATAAGGGCAAGCCTTAGTAATCAAGCCTTTTTAAAAACACCTCCATCAAGATTCTGCAAGTTTACTGTTCTGAGTTCTCTCTTTCTTTCAGCGATTGCAGAGCAAGTTGCTGATGCTTACACAAGATGATGAAAGTAAGAGTTACCAAGTTAAATTCCATTTTTCTTTTGAAAAGAGATAAACATAAAAATGTAAAATTCATGTTTGACAACTGGCATAATGAGATCCTTTTTCAGGTTTCTCAGTATTGCAGTGACATTTTTTAAATTGACATTCACGTAGCTGTGGTAGTTACACTGATAGCACTTCCTTATTCTTTCACTCTAATCTCTACCAAAACTTGTAAAAAAAAAAAAAAAAAAAAAAAGCAACAAAAAAACAGCAAAAAACAAACAAAAAAAAAACCACTGATTTTGTGTGTGGTCAGCTGTCCTGTTAACTATTTTGATTGCGACTTTAAGCAAACTTCTCAGAGAATTAAGAATGTTCTGCCTACAGAAAATGAGTATATATGCACAGGTACACTCTTCATCGGCCCCAGGATTCAAAGGTGCACCTAATCAAATGCAGTGTCTGTATTTGTTATTTAATTGTACCCTAAACTACAGCTAAAATCTTCCTTATTTGATTACATGAAAAGTCTTATATGCCCTATTTATTACTGCATTCTGAAAGCGTGCCAAAAATCAGGACCCGTCTTCATAATGCAGTAGCTCACTGTAGGGAACAGCTTTTAGATGAACAGCATGATTTTATTTTGCAGAATGATTGGGAGTTAATGTATCTAGTAATTTCTATAATTGCAATTTATTTTTCCCCAAAAATTTAGGTTCAGAACAACTCCCCTTGCTAGAAAACATTGAAGATACCTTAATGAAAACCATTGCTCTTTGCCAGAGGAATTCACACAACTTAAACCAACAACAGCAAGAGGTAAGGGAGTAAAAGCCATATCACTAAAGTCAATAAAGGCCTCTGCTTCTCCAGAAACTCTCTCTTCACGTGCTTTTTCCTTTCCCCATCTAATCCATACTGATATGTGTCAAGCAGCCATTGTTTTGCTCTGCCTTGTGTTCTTGTTGTGCTGCTTCAGGTTTTAAACCGATGAGAGAAATCCTCACATGTGAAGCACAAAATAAAGTGTATATTAGTAGTGGAGAAGGAGATGAGATAGCATCCTTTCCCCATTTTTAGCTTTAGTTGAAATTTTGGCTTGCATGTTAATCAGGCACTAAAGAAAGCAAAGGATCATTACTTTTGTAACCTTGCATCAAGCTGTTGGCATACTTAAGTTTGTGTCATCTTTATGCCGGCAGAAAGCTGATGCTACTTCCACTGTGGCTGCAGAATATTGCTGTTCTGAATACTTGAAAAATCCTGAATTTAGTGTTAGCCTGGTCTTGAAGGGGTGGAGACAATACAGCTTGCCTGAGCTCTTGCAGAGAGAACTGGGTATGCCTTGTATTGAGGTTGTGTTTTCATTTTGCTGATGTCAGTGGCATAGAACCTATTTTTAGTCCTAATAGCATGCATAATGTAGGCAACTGAATTCAAAACTGAGATTGTTGTTCCTGTGTCTGAAGAGCTGGCATGTCTGGAAGTCAAGAATTCTCTCACTTTTTCTTAGTGCTGTCCAGTGTAGGAGGTGACCTGCTCAGTTTCTTTTGTGAAATGATTTCATTGTGCAGCAGACAACTGCTGTTTTTGTTGAAGAGGTGACTACAAGTGCAGAGTGCTTATGGCCTGCCTAATGGAGTTAGTGTTTGCTCTCACGCTGGGTTCTGTTCCACACAGTGGAATTGCTTTGTTGATGCCTGATAAAGATCAGACTCTGGTCACTGGATGAAGGGCCATCTTCCCACGTACAATATCACGTAAATTCTCCCAACTGGAGAATTTATATGTCTCTATCCATTTGCCGACCTGTGACTGTGCTATCTGTTATGTAAGCAGTCTCTATGTCAGAGAGTTTGCATCTTGCATGTAGTAGCATTTGGGGACTGCGAATGAAGTAAAGTAGATTTCTTATGTTGTCAAAATATTAGGAAAGAAAGAGTGAGAAAGAAGAAGGAACAACAGGAGCCAAAGGTCTTCTCTGTGCTCAGATCCAATCAAACAGTATCTTGCTCTAAGATATGAGCAATCTAGACTGAAAGCAGATCCACAAGTACTTTCTGATTACTTTAATATATTTCAGTTCTGTTCCACTTCAGTGAAAACATAAGAATGTATTTTTGTTTTTCAGAATGTGCAAGTGAGCCTTCAGAAATGGACTTTGATACTAGTCACACCTCATTTTTCATTTTGCTATGTTCTTACTGTTTTTTTTCCTTGCATTCAATTGTTTTAGGCACTCTGGTTTCCCCTGCTGGAGGCTATGATGTCCCCACAGAAACTGTCCGGTTCTTCACAGTATCGCTATGCTGAATGTAAGTATTTTGATTCTTTTGTGACTCCAAATATTAATCAAAGCCTGTGTGCTGTCTTTTGTCCTCTGCTGATTGAACAGAAGAAAATCAGTTTCATTACTTGGTTCCTCAATTCCTTGCTCTCGCAGTAGATCTGAATTGCAGTGGCTGTAGAACTGAGCTTGGCTTGGAGCTCAGTTGGGTAGGCTGCAGCTGTCAGGTAGTTTTTGTTTTTAGCTTTGAGCGGAAGATGGACCCTACTACAGCCTCTTCTAATCAGCTGGTTCCTTTGAGGTGGTTTTCTATGGGGAAAAAAAAAAAACAAAAACAACAAACAAAACAACAATGTGCACAGGCTTTCTAGACTGTAAGTAAGTTTGTAAACTTTGGAAACTTCTGATATAACACTGTCATCTTCCCTACCTAGCCTTTTTGTTAGGTATCTCTTCATCTGTCTATTGTATTTAAAAATAGTAGAAAATACACTAAATTCTCTACTCCAGTTCTACCCCCTGAATCAGTTGTGGGTGTCATTAGCGCATCTAAAGTAGTACTCTTGAAAGGGACTTAGATACTAGGATTTTGGGACAGAATAATGCCTTTGCTTGATTACAGCACTGTACTTCGCAGTGATTGTAACCATGCACGGTTAAGGACCCCAACATGTTACAAAAAAAATGATGGTTATCATCCTGTCTGGTCTCCCTCTATTCCTTCCCTTCCAGTGACTATTAGCTATGTCTGGATTCATGGGGATAGATTGATAAGCCAAAAATAAAAATCACCCCTCTTCCCTCAACTCATCTTTTCCTCTAAATTTAGAATGCCCTCTTGATTATCCATTTTGAGAGCTGATGCCTGCAGAATAGAGATTATCTGAAGTGATATCAGAAATGGTGAGAATGTAATACACTTGGATCCCACAGAACTGTTTTTGTTTTCATTCCTAATGTGCATATCTCCCAAACTACCCTAGCTATCTAATTATCCCCACAAAGAAGCTGAATTGCTGGTGTCTGCATATATCAGTTATTGGCTCTTACTTTAGGGAACCAGGAATCGAGGGGGGGGCAAAAGACATTTTATGCAAAGGTTACTGCTAGGAAATCCTAGAGTCAGTGGGATTATAACATGAACTAGGGATGCAGGTTGACTTCTGTTAGCAGTAAGAGTGAATGGCAGTGTTAGAAATAAAGCCTCAAGATGTGAAAGTTTACCGTAGGTAGGAAGTAGGATGGGAGGAGAGGCGTTGTGATATCAACCTTTTATATATATACTTCCTGATGCAAAAAGATGCATGTTCTTAGTAGAAAACATGCACAGAAGTGGTGAAAATGATTTTCATACTAGAAAACACAAACTGAAATAAAACTCTTAGTCTGAAAGATGCCCCTCCTTGAATCCTAATGAATGTTGGTGATATTTATGCATGATATTTCAGCATTGAAGAGTTTGACGATGCAAGTGCTGAACAACATGGCTGCATTTATCGCTCTTCCCTCAATCCTACAGAGAATTCTACAGGTGAGTTTCTGAAAAGAAGAAAAGAGTGCACAAACTTTTACCAAGCTATGCTATTCAGTTATTGGGAACAGCCGAGTGCATTCCTGATGTAACAATTTCTAGGTCACTAAATGTCAGATTGGCTGATTGCCTGGTTCAGAGTACTTCTGTAAAAGTTCAGCTGTCAAGAAGTAAGTTGGAAAACTTGATAGAATGACCTGGAGAACTTGGCAATCTGAGGAGACATGGGAACACACAGATCTTTGTGAAGCTAGGTGGTTTCTGCAAACCAAGTAAAATGGTATCTCAGAAGCTGGAATTTGAAGAGAAACTAGCAACTATGGGGTGACAGCATGGTTAAGGTTGGAAGGGATTCTGGAGATCATCTAGTCCAACCCCCGTGCTCAAGCAGGGTCACCTGCAGAGCGTTGCACAGGATCACATCCAGGCAGGTTTAGAGTATCTCTGGAGAAGGAGATTTCACAACCTCTCTGGGCAACCTTGTTCCTGCACTCTGTCCTCCTCACAGAAAAGTTTTTCCTCATATTCAGATGGAACTTCCTGTGTTTCAGTATGTACCCGTTGCCTCTTATCCTGTTACTGGACACCACTGAGAATAGTCTGGCCCCATCCTCTTGACACCCTCCCTTAAGTTCTTTGTGTACATTGATACGATTCCCTCTCAGCCTTCTCTTCTTCAGTCTAAAGAGGCCCATCTCTTTCAGCCTTTCCTCATAAGAGGAAACCAGTGGTCTTCTTGGCCACAGGGACACACTGCTGGCTCATGGTTAACTTGTTGTCCACCAGGACTCCCAGGTCCTTCTCTGCAGAGCTGCTTTCCAGCAGGTCTAGGCACTGCTACAGAGGTAAAGCCACTGTGAAGTTCTTAAAACTTGAAACTAAATATGTTGACGGTCATTTAGATGAAATGCTGGAGCGGATGGTTATGGAAATGTTAAAATTTGTAGGCTTTGGAGAGAGATATCAAGACTGGGCTATTTTGGTTGATGGTATGATGTACAATTTGAGATTTATTTTTTTTTAAAGTGAGTAGCAAACCTTTTACAAAAGAGCTGATATCAAATATGTGTCTGGGGTTGAATGATCACAAGCAGATTTGATTTGTTAAATTGTAAAATAGACAAAAGATGAGGTAGGGATTTAATAGCAAACCTTGAGAAATACAGAAGATGAATTAGGGAAATTGTCTGAATTGTGTGGTGGAGCAATTGAAAGGTTGAAAAGGTGCCAAATTACTCTTCAGTTTCTGTTCCAGATGGAAGCAAAAGTGGAAAAGGGGGACCGGCTTCATGGGGTGAAGCCTGTAGCAGCCTATTAGTTTGATCTTAACATTATGCACAATCTCAGGTTTTGGAAAGTCATAATTAAAGACATTGAAAGATGTAAATGAGTGGATAGAAAGGGTGATCAAATAAAATACATTTTTTTCATGGGTAGAAAGTGTCAAGCAAACTTAATGCCTCTTCAGTAATGTTTCATTCCATTTTAACAGCAGCATTAGTTATGGTTTCCTGTTGAGCTTTGTTTGATGTTTCATGTAGGCAGGAAGTGGTACAGAAGCTGTGAATGAGTAAGTGGGGAGGTTGGCAGGGGGCTTTCCTGGTGTGTTTTGGGAATTACCAGATTGGAGGGGGTGCAAACCAGTGGCCACTATGAAGACAGCACAGCTGGGAGGTATCGCAGTGCGGAGGAGGGTCCTGATCCCCCTTGGGAAGACTTGGAAACTCTTGTTTTCAGGTCTTCAAATATTTCATGCCCTTTTCTGTTCTCAGAGTCTCTTCTTAAGCAGAAATAAAACTGTCTGCTAGAGGCTGGAATTCATGTCCTGGAGGCAACAGAAGAGTGAAATGTGTTTCAGTTGTACGGTGAAATGGTTGATGTGATGGCACTATTGCGAAGGGTAGCAGGATGCCTAAGGTGTGTCACGAGAAGTACTGCTACTATGGACAGAAATATCCAAGGCATTATTTAGCATAGCATGTGCAAATCTGGTGACTGGTTTTGGAGGTAGGGGGAAAATTGTTCCTGTTCATCCCATTTCCCTGGTTAGCCTTACAAATTCAGTCTGACAAAACAGGGATTTGAGAGGCAAACATTTCTGTGTGGCTGCAACAAAAAGTGGGGAGAGATGATGCTTTATAAACACATTCTGGGACAGGAACTGAATTCTTGGTAACAAATGTTAGTGTAACTTCACAAAGCAGTAGCTAGTAATTAGTACCTTTTAGTTCAAAAGCAGGTTTAGGGAAAATAGTGTCACAAGCCTCAGTATAAGAGCCTGTGGAAGAGAACATGGTACTGATTTATTAGATCTCTAAGTTGATTTTGCCTCTTCTTGCTTGTTCTTTCATAGATTTTATTCACTTACATATTTGTGTATACCTGAGGTGTATGGGAATGAGTGGTCAGACCATGCTCATTTGTGGGCAGCACAGAAGGTGTCAGCTGTCTCCTCCTCGCTGCACCTCTGTGGTTCCTCTGTTGATGACTGCTTAGTATTGGGCAGCCTAATGAAATCCTTTAGAAGTTGCTGGCTGTTACAAGGTGGATTTTTACCTCAGAATCTCACTTAAGCTTTTGTAAATCATGGTCTGGATTGCTGCACATCGTGATTTCTCTGGTTTTCAGTATAGGCTTTAGAGATGTCTGTAGTCTTCTACAGGTGTGTGATATCCTGCAAACTTGTCATCCTCCTCGTGTTAGGATGTAGGGTCTCCTGATAACGTCTGCAGGGCTCTGCACAGGTCTGCAGCCTTCTGAGCTTGGACTAACACCTTCAGCTTTGCAGCTGGAAAGTGTCTTTTGTTACCAAGGCAGACCATTCACTTATATCTTTGTTCTTGCGCTTAAAAACATGCTTTTCCATTCACGTGACATTCATACCAACCTTTATTTCTGTTACAGATCTCTAAATGGGATTTTATGAGACTGAGAGGCCAGCGTTGCTGTAGGTCACTTTCATAGAATCAGAATCATTAAGGTTGGAAAAGATCTCCAAGATCATCTGGTCCAACCATCCCCTTACTACCCACTAAACCACGTCCCTCTTTCCATAGTGCTGTAGCTGTGTTTTACTAAACTGTTGCTTCAGGGCTTGCAGTGGATGCCTTTGGGAGTTTTCCTTTAGGTGTTATTTCAGCACACAGCTTGGCTCTGGGAAGAAAGGTGCTTTGAACTCAGCTGGGAAGATGATGTGAACAGTGATGAACGTGTCTTACAGCGTGGCCAGGTCTTGGGTGCTCAGCTCAGATATTTTTGAACACTCACTGGGGTTGTTTGGGATCAGGAACAAGACTTCCTCTGTGTTAGACAGTTAGCACTGAATTTTTTTTGCCTCCTTGCATAGTGTGATCTGTCATCTGCTTCCTTGGATTGCTTGAGAATGCCGTTTAAGTGTGCTGCAGGGAAGATTAACAACACGGCGTGCATACATGGTGCTTCCCCGGTACAGCTTTCTGAACTAGAGGTTGTCTCCTTCTTGTTAGCCCTAGGTTGGATATTCTTTTTGCAAAGCTGCCTGGTGGCTCTTGAAGCCATGTGAAATTCTAAAGCTGGGTGCCAAACAGCGCTGCCGTGGCTCCATGGTGAAAGTGTTGCCGATGTGCCACCTGAACCGTGATCTTAAGTGAGTGCTTAATCTAGCTCTTCTGGGCCCTCTTTCTCAAGATGTTTCTGTGAAATCCAGAAGTACAAGGGGTGCTTGAAGTCTGAAAACACCCTCAAAAGCTGTTGCAGCAGAGGTCAGGTTTTTGTGGTGGAGCACAAATCGCTGGATCTTCTGGTGTGGAAGGTAGAACAGCTGCCCAGGAATTACTGTGTTCTTGTAAGGTGGATGACATCAATAAACTGAGGTAGATGATCTTCCCTTTTCAGAAAAGGAATTAGATTATTCCAGTTTTAGTGGACTGTTTTTCTTCCGCTTCTGTGCTTAACTGCCTAGAGATTATACCTTATGCAAATGTTAACTTTGCAAGCAAAATGCTGCACTAAAGGGCACCTTGCAATGAGCTGGGACCAGACTCCACAGCCTTCACAGAAAATCGGTAGATTCATAGCATCTGTAAAAATGTATTGACTCAACTTTATACTATTGAAGTCATATGAAATGAAGATTAATATATTTATGTTCTTGCTCATCCTTAACAAAAACTTTATTTATTAAACAGTCTGAAATAACTGCGTTAGGGGTGATGCTAGAGGAATCCTTTTGAGCATTATGAAAAAATTCCATGTCATTACAGATGTGAACGCTGTCTGATGAGGGCTGAAAGGTTGAGTGTTAATTCCCTTACAGAGCTCTAATCCTTCATAAACGTTTTGTAAGTAGATCCAGCTGTTGCATCCTACAAAATAGAGAATTAGAGAAACCAGAAATTTACATCCTACCTGTAGGAACCCCATACTGGGGAGGGAAGGAAGGAAGGAATCTCTAAAATCTGTTAGCGTGGAAGCAGAAAGATTCAAAAAGCCTTTTCTTTATTTTTATTTTTTCCCCATACCTGCTTAGGGTCCTGCCTGTCCTTTTCTTTCCAGCCCTGGAGGTGTCTGGATTAATTTTACGTACAAGAGTTGCTCTGTCCCCTTGCAAATCAGATGAAGCTTCAGCTGCATACGAATGCATTTTCTGAGTTCATAGTGCATTAGCACAGCTCTGTGAGTGCTGTCAGCAAAGAAATTTTTGTTTCCTGGTCCCAGGAAGAAAGGGAAATAGAGGAGACAGAACTGGCTCAGAGGCTGCATGAGCATCTCTGGTTTGCATACCAATACTGGCAGACTTTTCCCGACGTATGTGTTTGTGTAGCCATGCTGGCAGTGAATTTGGCTTTGGCTTACGGTGCTGAGTGGTCCCCGTGCCTGAGGAAATAACCAGCCTGGGGAAAGTAGCTGTGATCTCTTCCTGACTTGGCACAACTCACTTCTAGTAATGGGCCACCCCATACGGTGCATTCAGAGCATGTATAAATCCCAGAGACAAATTTTACAAGGTGGAATTAATGAAACATATTCCTCCATGAAAGTAATTGATCCCATCAGGCTCTTGTGGCTGTAAATTTTGTGGGGGCTGAAAGCAGCAAACTGGAAGAAAGCTTTATAACTTGCTGGGAATGGGGACTTACAGATCTGGATTTCATTCTCAAGGCAGGTAAACAGCTGCAGCCTAGGGCTGTGCAGCACTCTCTTTGATTCCTCTCGTGTTCATGTTTCCTCTTCCTCCTCCTGTACCTTTATAAAGAAAAGAAACAAGTTGCACTGAAAGTGGTGGCTTGCGGCTTGGGAAGTCTTATTTGCTCCATGTAAGTGGTTGCCTCTGTACGGTTTGGGTTACCAGCTTGGCTTTCCTTGGCCATGTACTTGAGTTCTTCAGAAAAGTATCAGGTGAATACAGAAAGAACGTGCTCTGTACGTACATGCTGGGCTGGGAGCCCTGCCTTCTCTGTTGCTCTCTATAATTCATACCGTGTCTCAGTGTAGTGTACTTCCTATGCCATTGCTTTTAAATTATACATGCAGAAAGAAAGCTTAATGTTGTTTGAAGCCGTACTGTTCACCTAGCAAAAAAGTAGCCTTTGCAGCATGTCAGGCTCTTCTCTGTATCCCAAATCTACAGCCGTTTTGGACTCAAGTGATACTACTCAGTGCTCGTTTTATTTAGGCTTGCAAGTTGGCATTTCTCCCCATCACATTTCCTGTGAAAGCTGTTGTCCAAAATTGCCTGCCTGCCTCTCTGTCCCTATTTTGGTGTTCTCTCTGGGTGTCTTGCAGTCTAACTTCCATGCTACTTGTCTCTTCTTTGCCAACTTTTCTGCTCTTGATTCTCCTCTCCCTTGCTCTCACTCCAAGCATGGAATATGCTTTATTCCTGCTTTTACTCATTCATCTAATCCAGAACTTGTTTATCTAGGCCCTTCGATCCCTGTTTCCAGCATGCTTCCATCACTTTTCTACCTTGGTGTTACTTTCCTTATCACATCTTGCCAGTCCATCTCTACTTTTGCCCACACCCTGCCCGTTCCACCAGTCAGCTGCTTCTCTGCTTTCAGCAGCCTTCCCCGTTTGCCTTTCACTGCCTCCCAGCAGTGCAAAATATTTTTTCCATGTCCAGCTCAATGACTGCCAGTCTCTGGAATTTGTATGCTCTCTGCCCTTCTTTGCTTCCTATTTACGTTAAAGACACAAAGCTCACCCCAGAACGGGAGGCGCACCCTAGGCCAGGATTCCTGTCCTGTGCTGAGTGATGCCTCAGAGGGTGCCAGAGTGGCTGGGGAGGAGGAGGAGAGGTTTGGTTTGGAGCAGGCATAAGGAAGCTGGCTGAGCTGTGCCAGGGCAGTGACTCGTAGCCCAGCCCTTCTCTTATGCTACAGGGAAATGGAAGTGGAGCTGCTCAGAGCATGTGGAACCAGCCCCAAGTGGCATCGCAGCTGGAGTCGGTTCCTCTGCTCTTGCTGCAGGGTGCTGCTTGTTGCTTCCTCTGATATCCCTCAAGCATTCTCTAGTCAGCTCTTGCACCTCCTGAAGTTTCCAAGGTCACATCTGAAGTCTTTTGACCCAAGTGCCGTAATCAGTATTGATGATGCCATCTACTTGGTTTTGCTAGTCACCAGTTTTCCCATCGATACGTGTGGTTACTGTGCCTGCCTTGTGTGTGTGCAGTGTCTTTAAATCTGGAGTCATAACTTCTGTGTGTGATGGCAATCTGGAGGGGAGGAAGAAAAGGGGGGTGTGCAATAATAAATTACCATGTCCTGGGATTCAGCTGCAGCTTCTCATTTCTTCACACAGGATCCAGTTTATGGAAAAGGGAAACTTGGAGAAATTCAAGGACTTGTCCTGGGAATGCTGGACACTTTTAACTATGAACAAGTAAGTTGCACGTATTTCTATTCTGTCCACCCCTAAATACAGGGATTCTTTTTAGTGTCTAGCCTACTTCTCTCTGATTTGCTATTTTTCTCTGCAAGCAAAGTAAATGGGCACGCAAGTGATCTTTATTTGTGTGATCTGGGGAAGGTGAATGAGTTTGTGTAGCTTGCAAGCATATTACAAGTGAAGGGACCGACAGGTATGTGGTGATGTGAACACCTCTGTAGTGGAGATTTATGTTAAATGAACTGGAAGCATGAACACCTGCTTTTTTTTTTTTCCTGCACTTAGGGAGTCAAAGGCACAAAAGCAATATGGTTTGTTTGTTTGTTTTTTTTAACATGATTTTAAATATGTGCCTTTTAAATTAGTCTGTTTTGCCATTTCCCAGTGGTAACACTGCACTTCCTTTGTCACCCTATTACATTTTATCTGTCTGACTCCTGCCTTTCTCTGTTCAGTTTTAAATCCCAGAGAGTCTCCAACCTTCTACGTTTTCTAAAGGTCATTTTTCCTGAAACAGAACGTGTAGTCTTCCTCCAAACTCGCTGTCTCCTGTTTTTTCTACCATAAGGCGCTACCATTGTAGCTAGTGCTCAGGCCTCCATGCAGCATCATCCAATTTAAAAATAAAATGGGGAATAGCTTTACTGTAGAGGACTAAATGTAAAGAGAGATTCTCTGAGTTTTTGAGGAAGGTCTGCTCTGAGCAGCACAGGCTCTCTGATCTGTTGTTGATAGCAGTTGTCTGGTAAAGGCTGCGTATTCATTATACGGACCAGGCCATTGCCTTTGATTTTTGTCTTTCTAAGGAACCACCAATACAACCTCTGAAGCCTTTGGTGAGTTTGTATCAGAGGGCATCAATAAGTCACAGATCAAAGCACCTATCCCTGATACCTGTTTTGTTGTTGCTTAAGGAAGCACTGGCCACTAAAAACTAAGGGTGTTTTGCTTTTGGTTCTTAGAAATGAAGCTCTCAGTTGGGAAGAGCTAGCAGATGAGAGAGATGCAGTGTTCTTTCATATTTTAATTGTGATAGTGCATTGGACTTTGATTTTTCTCTGTACATTTCTAATAAAATAGGGGGTTGTATGCAGTAACTTAGCAGGTAGAGGGGAAAAGAAGCCTGATACAGAAGATGACAAGATGAGCTTGCTCTCCCACATCTCTTTTAATGCTCTCAGACAAAAATCAATAAGGCACTTATCTATCTATTTAGGAGTGAAAAGGTATCGTCGGCATTAACTTGTGGTAAAAAGGTAAGTATTTTGAAGACAGCAGCTACAAAATGTAAAAAGAAGCAATTTTGTGTGGTTGGGTTTGTTCTTAGCAATCTGATAAGCCACTTGTTATGAAGAACTGAACATTGTGGATTTTTTGCACTGTGAAGATGACACAATGACTTAGGTACTCTGCATATTGTCTTCCACACAGACCCTTCTAGAGACAACTACGAATCTTTTAAACCATGATCTCCACTGGTCGCTGTGTAACCTAAGAGCTTCTGTCACTAGAGGGCTTACCCCAAAGCAGGATTACTGCTGCATTTGTCTACAGCAGTACAAAAGAAGGCAAGAAACTGCTGATGAAATCATTGTTTTCAGGTAAAGTTAAGAGGATAGATTCACAGATGTGTTCATGTTAGTAGTTTAAAATAAAAAATAATTTTAAAAGCTACTGGTCTTCTCTAAGTAATAGTATGTATTCCTGTGGGCATGTATCTCCTGTTCCCTCGCACTGTGAATGGGCTGGCCAGTCAAACTGATCAGAGCCTGATTCTTTGCATTTAGCCACCTCTGTCTTAGCTGAAAAAAAAAAATTCCTTACAGTTTTGTGAGAGCAGTTCGGGAAGCTGTCAATTCATGCCAGCTCTCCTGGCAAAGCATGTGTTAGCAGAAGTTGATTCTCTGATGTACACGGACAGCACAGTCCTCATCGATACCCTTAACCACCTGTGAGCCCCTACTGAGCAATGCTGTAAAACAGAGCAGAAACTCTTTGCAGAGCTTCATAACACATAAATGGTCTGAAAACTGGATTCAGCAAGTAAAACCAGGGGCACTGTGTGTTGCTGCCAGCTGACCTACTGCTGTTCTGTGCCAAATACAGTGCTTTGTGCTGGGGAAGTCTTGGGGCCCGGTGGATACCTGTTGTCCCAGAAATAATTGCAGCATTGTGGTTTTATTTGCCTATATTTGTACATCTCAGATCTATTGCAGCCCTGATGATGTGCTCTGGCACCTGTAATATTCCTGTCTGTGGCCAAGTAGCCGTAAAACAGGATCATTATTCCTTTAGTATTGTGATCTGTAACTGCATCAGCAAATGCACATCTGCTGGTACTTTTGCAAGGCTAGAAATCCTGCAGGAGAGTGTGGAGGTATGAAGGGGGTGTACACACTGCTGGTGTATATGCAGCCAAACAGACTTGTTTTCCATTCACCAGAGATTTCCTCCACAAACTATAGTGCCGATAGGCTGCATTACCCTGCTTTAACAGAAGTTTTCTCCTGCCTTTACAGCTGTGGCCACTTGTACCATTCTCTGTGTCTGCTGAGTAAAGAGTGTGGGGTAGTAACCAAAGGCCTGATGCGGTGGATGTGCTATAAATGCAACTCAAGCAACAAGGGAGGAAAACTGAGTGAGAACTTTTCAGAGCTGAAAAAAGGAAGTGCGACATCCTTGGCGCAGGTAAGGCTTGTAAAGCGTTTTCTCTTCAAGTTAACTTCTAGACTTCAGTGCTTTGTTTTCATGCCGTACTCTGCTTCCAGACAAGCCTACAGTCAGTGTCAAACAGTATCTGCAGTTAGCTAGTCACATTTATGAATTTTGTTTTGGTGTGGGTATACAGAGCTGTGCAAGAAAAGATAATGTGTCCATCCAGAAGGTCTGGGAACCACTAGCTAGTGTGAAGGGAAGCTGGATACGTGCAGCTGATTATCTGACAGATGCATCCACTGCTTTGTCTTGTTTGTGAGAGCCTGCGATGGGCCAATGGGGACAATTCCCTTCAAACCATATTTAGCTGTGTTTTATGTAAAACTTTTAGTAAAAGCTGGTGCATTCTTGTGGTTGGACTGTAGAACCTCTGTTCTACCTTCCTAGCCTGGCTCTGGGTAAGGGATCTGGAATTGATTTGACTCGTAAAATGCTAGCACAATGTTTAAAGAAGCGTGCATGTAAACAAGACTGCTGCAGCTGTATTTAGGCAAGAGAACGGATAATTAGTTTGTATTCGTAAGGGGGTGTCGAGAGGCAGGAGACCTTTTCTCCATTAACACCAGTGACAGGACCCGCGGGAACGGGGTTAAGCTGAGGCAGGGGAAATTTAGGCTGGACGTCAGGAGGGGGTTCTTCACAGAGAGGGTGGTTGCACACTGGAACAGGCTCCCCAGGGAAGTGGTCACTGCACCGAGCCTGTCTGAATTTAAGAAGAGATTGGACTGTGCACTTAGGCACATGGTCTGAACTTTTGGGTAGACCTGTGCGGTGTCAAGAGTTGGACTTGATGATCCTTAAGGGTCCCTTCCAACTCAGGATATTCTATGATTCTATGAGTTATTGTCAATATGTGCAAGAAGTTTCACCACGCCTACTTCAAACAGACACTCGGTCTCAATGTGCATGCTGCTGTGTTTTCCCTGGCCCAGTACTGTGGACTGGAAGCAAAAATAGCAGGTAGCTTGTTGGCATGTCTTTGAGAAATCCTGAATGGGGGTGGAGCTGATCTCTGCTGTCCCATGTTCCAGTCAGGGTCACTGATGAGGGTTTGTTCCTAAACGCCTCGAGGTACATGGGACACTTGTCACCACCCAAATGGCACGCAAAGCAATGTATTTCCGCTTCTGAACGCAGAGTAATTCAATCTGGGAGTACGTTTTTATAGTACTACTTCAGTTTTCTTCTAGCTGATTATTTCAATTTCTGCCAAATCAATTCTGATCAAAAGATAGCTAACAGCATTAGTCAACTTCCATCAGCTTCTGTATTAACAAAAAAAGAAGCTTCCTGTTTGAAGGGAGACTTAGGGGAAAAGCAGTCTCTGAGGAGTGCAGGGAGCACAATGCAATCTTTGCAGTCAGATTGTGTTAGTTTCTAATATGGTGACAGAAAGAAAAGCTTTCCCAGTAGAGACTGTAAATCGACTGCGATCCAGCCTGCGTACAAATGGTTGGCATTTTGTTTCCATCCCGTTCGCAGTGAGATACAGATACTGGCTCTAAAGCTGGGCAGAATCAACAGCTCTGTATTTTACCCCCTACACTTTTGCTCCAGAGGAATGCGTGCCAAGCAGGTGTGCCAGACCAGACTTAGCTTGAAAAGCTAAAGGCAAAATTAAGTGCTAAAACCACGCCAGTCATTAAAGTGCCTGGTGTTTCACAGCACTGCCTCATAACTTAATTATTGCTGGGCTTCTCGTGAGCTGGTCAGAGAAGCCCTGTGTCTCCCTGTCAATACTGGCCTAGACACACCTGGGAGCAGAACGAAGCAGAAAATGCTCCGGATGACACGGGAGCGATGAGGGCAGGGAGGAGGTGATGCTGCCCTTTAATGGATCCGTTTGCAGAAGTGAGGGACTGGCTGGGGACTCAGGCCTTAAAGGGAGCCACGTGGAGAGGGACTGGATGGGGAAAAAAAAGGGTAACAGCAGAGATCATCTGATGCTAGGCTAGAAAACATCCATGCAAGGTTACCCGAGTGCTGGATGCTTCCCCGCTGTCTGTCATGTGCTCTTGGCAGGGAAACACATCCTTCCTGCTCCGCGCAGCCGGCCCGGTGCAGCTTGGCTCGGGCTCCTCAGAGCACCAGCACTGCTTCCAGCCCCCCGCCTCCTCCTCCTGATGGCCCAGATCCTCTCCAAGTTTGCGATGTTCATCATATATTTAAATTATAATATTTAACTGTAGCGCTTGCATGTGATTAAACTGTTGTGCAGTCACATCTTTAAAAAGCTGAATATATTTAGACTTGGCGAGACTGAAATCTCTAGCTTCTCTGGGAAGTTTGTTTGCTTAACAATCGCTGCTCTGTAGTGTTAATTAACCCTGTGAGGTAACGATTCAGCTGGCGGGGAGCAGTCTGAGGTACAGAGCTGACTTGTTCTGGGGAGATGCTGGGAGGGTGCAGGGGCTGCACTGAGGCCGACAGCAGCAGGCCGCAGGCAGGCCGGCGCTGCGGGGCTGGGTCTCGTGCAAACTCAAATTAATTTAAGCAGAGGTTCTTAGAGAATTACACGTGGGAATAGCTAAGCTCGGCAGGGCATAATCCCCGTGCTTGTTTTGGTGTGGCACTGGTCCATGCAGAAGGCCTGGGGCTGGTGGGAAGGTGGGGCTGGTTCCCCAGCAGCCGAGCGGTGCGGGGTGCTGGAGAGAGGAGCAGACAAGCAATTTGAGGAGCAGACCCAGAGGTTTGTGCTCATCACGCTGTGCTTGCTTCCACACCTGGCGTTTCTGCAGAGAATGACCAGGACATCCCAGGGAGGTCGCACTGACACACCTGCTGCTTTGGGCCCTGCCTCCCCGCACCCTAGAGAACCAGCTCCGAAGCTCCTGGGATGTTTTGTGTATGAGGCCATGGGGAGGCTGTTTCTTTGCAGATCCTGGAAGCGCTGTCTGTCCCCTGATATGAGCTAATGCTGGTGTCTTCTGTAGTGAAATCTTCACTTTAGATACTTATTTTCTTAGTAGGCCTTGAATTAGGAGCAGATTCATACTGAGAGATGCCACCAAGCATCTGGAGTGCATTTCATAGTACCGGTTCTGCTCTGTTGAAACAAAGACTGTCAGTTTGAATTCTGCAATGTTGTAGAGATTTATATGTGAAATGACAGCCCAGCAGACAGTGTTTTCTCTGTCCCTGCTTTGCATGCATGACTTCTGTAGCAATTGCCTTAAAACTGAGGGCGGTGGAGAGGTGCCACAGACCAGCACGGAATCATTATTGAATCCGGCGACGGCTGTATTTACGTGGAGCCTCACTCTGGTAGGGGCTTCAGGCATCTTGCCCCAGCAAAGGAGAGGAATAATGAGAAAAGGCCAAAGGGGCTTTCTTTCCCATTCATTTTTCTCACCAAAAGTTTGTGCTTTCTGTGTTATCCCTAACACCTTGCTGTCCTGCCAAGGGTAATCTTCAGTGTCTAAACCCCAATCATCTGTCCTGTCTGCCTTACCTTATCTCTTTCCAGAAATGAAAGTTTGTGCGTGTTGTTTTTCATAATCTCTTTTAAAACCTTCACTGTGTTTTTTTTTTTGTGTTGTGGTGATTGAAGTTAACTGATGCAGAAGCACAGTAGATAGTCTTTTGCCTAAATACGTAAGTGAAATAGTCTCTGTATCTTAGTCATTGGTCTTCAAAACTAATTTGCCTTGTTACGGTGAGGTAGGTAGCATTTTCCATTTATTCTGCCAGGCTGCGCGGTAGGGATCAGGGAGAGGAGCACAGGCTTGGTTTTTGGACCATGAATTCTGCAGAAAACGCTGTGAAAGACTAAGCTGAAATGCTCTGGTGCTTCCATGTCTGAGAGCGATGTGAGTTCTGAGGGCACCATTGTTAGAGCTGTCCAGATGGCAGATATGTTTTATTCAGGAGTTTAATCCTGTGAAGTCACGCCAGGACGGACAATGAGAGTGATCCGTGGTTAATCCAGTTTGTTGGACTCTGCGTTTGGGCTCTGCTCTGCAGCCTGTCTCTGGCACCCCTCTGCAGTGCAGCTTTCCTTCCAGCATGGGGGGGTTTGACAGCACCTGAAGAGGCATTGGTACCACATTGTATCGCTCGCCTCTGCAGCACGTCTGTGTGCTTTCTGTTGGGTAAGAATGAGGGTTAGGACTCTTTTTTTTTCCCCCCCCAATACTTATTTTAGAGCTAGAAAAACATTACATGACCTCTGTCAACCAGTAGACGGAGCCAATTTTACTGTTCTCAGTGTAATGGCGACCATCAGCCATTACCCTGACTCCAGCAATACCAGAATTTTCCAAGGACTTTTTAACTTTGGAAATATCCACGCATGAATTTTTCCCCAGGTGGCACCAGGCAGATAATGAGCACTGCGTACGGTGACAGGATGGCAAATTCTCCTCAGGGAGCCCTGTCCCTCAGCCTTGGAGTTGATGTTGGTGGTGGGTTCCTCAGCTTCTACAACGCTTAGAAAGTCCATGTGAGGAAGGACGGGGAGGCGCTTGGTACTATTGGCACCTTATCAGCAGAACATCTGTGTTTTAAGATTTCTTCTAATATATTGGAAGCAAAAATGATTTAATAAGAAGAAAACTGAGTGCAGGGGTTTAAATTAGCAGCCAGAAGAGGGCTGGCAGCAAAGTTAAAACCGAAAATAAAATACAAATTTAAAGCAACTAATTTCGGGAAAACAGGCATCCTTTAGCAGCTTCTAAATCAAAATTGACTGTTTTCTTGCACTTTCCATGTTCCTGGGTAGGTTTTTTTTTTTTTTTTTTTTTTTTTTTTTTTTTTTTTTTTTAAGAGAAAATCTGACTGAATTGTGATTGCTTCCCCTGGCCTTTCAGATGTAGTAGTCTGCAGTGCAGCAGAAGTTTTTTTCTGCCTGCAACCCAAAGTCATGCCCTCTGGCACCGGAGACAGGCTGACACCAGGCGCAGACAGCTTACTTCCAGACTGCCTAACGCAAAGACCAAAGCAGCGGGCTGCTCCCCAGGTGTTGTGTCCTCGCTAAGAGAAAGGGTAGCAAAATTTTGGTGTGTAATCTTCGCTTCAAATCTCAGTTTCAGAGAAAATATTCTATGGTTCAGTGGAAATTCCCGTGTTTGAATAAAACATCTCAAATCTAGGAGGGTCTGCAAATCAGGCTCGCAGGAACGCAGTGACAGCTGCGGGGCTGCTGCAGCCTGTCGACGTTCCCACAAGCTGCACCAGTCCCTGCTGCCAGCAGCTCTGTGCGGCTCCACGCCGCTCGACAGTCGTGTGCCTGCTCCCCGAGAACCAGCACCGCTCGCTGCAGGGCTGCCGTGTGACATTGCAGGCTTTCAGCCTGTCTTTGCACATCTGCTGTGGAGCACAGGCAGGAAAGAAACAGCGTGACTTTGTCTGCTAGTGGAGGCTGCTTGTCCAGAGCCAGCGTGGTGCTCGGTGCTCCCGGTGGCTGCTGCTCCCCTGGGCTCTGTGCTCCTCCTGAGCTGAGGAATGAGAAACTGCTAAGGGGTCAGGAAGGCCCTACAAGACTGTCCGTTCTCCTTGATGCCCCTTCAGAGGGGAGCAAAATAAGCGGGAGCTGAGGTTTTGTTTCACTTTGCAGTCCCCAGGCGGGAGACTATGAGAGGGAATTACGGCCGGGCCAGTGGTGGTGTGGGAGCCAAGGGGTCACTGGCTGTCTTGGGCAGCCTTCAGAAGTACAGGTGGTAGACAAACATCTCTTCCCTCAGCAGCAGCAGGTTAATGCACGGGTGGCAGGGGCTTTGAAGGGGACAGATAGCAGAGGTGTCTGCGTTTTCACTGAGGGTTGGGGTCATGTTATCAACCAGCCCCTGACACGAGGCCTTAGCGAATCCTTCTCACCCCGGGTAGAACTTCTCTCCTCTGCACCTCGTCCTTCCCTTTCTCGCCCTGAAGTCCTGCCACTGAGAGGACACCGCACCTCTTTAGTCTTCTGTGCCCAGCTCTTGTGGAACACTGTCAAGCAGCCTCCATAGCTCATGTTTAGAAAGTGAATTATTTGTCTCGCGTGATGCTTTTACTATCTTGGGCTTGGGCACCGAACTGGGATCAGACCGAGCACAGGTAGTTGGGCAACATCTAATGTGATGTTTATTCCACACGCTGCTGTGCTTCCCCTGGAGCCTGCTACATTATTTATAAATGCTTTGTCTGCTGGGCCACAGTGTCCAGTGAGGATGCTCATAGTGAGGCTGTGTGGTTTTTGTTTATCTAATTAATCCCGAGCAGCGTTGTTGCTCCTTTGGCTGAAGGCAGCAGCAGAAGTCCTTGGGAATATTCCAGCAGTGCCTGGCGTGAGCGTGAGCTGCTGAGCACAGGGAGAACAGGGATGCCAGTGTGCTTTCTGGATATTCCATACAGACAGCTCTCCTTCCTCCCCCCTCCTCAGTCGCTGCAGTACCTCACATGGCAGCAGCAGTGGGGCCACCAGTGCACTGCTAAGCCTCTCCTCTTCCTTGCCTCGAGTGGGAGCTCTGCTCCTGAAGTTCAGCGAAGTTCAGCTGGGACCAAGAGACACCTGCCCTCCCCGTCCTGCTCCCGAGGAGATCGGAGGAGGGCTGTGGTGAGGCAGTGCTTCAGTTCTCTGCAGCTGCTGCTTGCAGCGCTGCCAGCCCCGAGGGACCGGCACCGTGCCCACGGCTGGAGCCCTGCACGTGCTGGTGGAGGTGGGTGCCGACACTAAGCAGCACCTCGTGCTGCTGTGGTGGCCCCAGGCCGTCCTCCCAGCAAAGATGTTGCTTGCTTGCAGCACTGCCTGGCGTGGCCTGCAGGGCCGGGTGCCCCGCTCCAAGGGGATCGCCTGGGCTGCGTCTGTCCTGTACCAGGGGTGCGGATCCGCAGCGACACATCTTTGTTCTGTGAGGAGTTGCCTGAGGTTTTCTGGAGTTAACAATTCTCTAATGACTGTGGGTCAGAGCAGCAGCCTGCCTGCTTTGCTGTCCTTTCATGTGATTGTTCCATGGCTCTGGGAGCACCGTGAGAACAGCAGGTCCTAATCCTGGGCAAGAGCAGCAGATTTCCTTAGCCTTGTGTGAAGTGGCTCATCCCACATTAAAAAACTCCGGGCGGGTACCGCTCTGTAAGGCTGCTTACTGGAGGCATGGAGAAGTTCGCGTCCTGTCGCTGCAGGGGAGGGCTGGCAGGAGGCAGGTTTGGTGGCTGGTGCCGGTGGGCTCAGCTCTTTAAAAGAGGGAGCCAGGTGTTGCTTTTATTCCTAGGAATCCCGAAACCTTCCCCAGGACTTCTGGCTGCATCTGTCCTGTGTTAGGAAGCGGCCCTCCAAGGTAATGCGGTGCAGCAGCACGCTGTCAGATGGATGTAGCAATGTCTTGTGTGGGAGCTGTGGCTCCGAGAGGCAGCACTTAGATGGCTCTCTTGGTGTGACTGTTATCGGTGCCTCTGCTTACAACTGCGGCATGATCTGCTTTGCTTAGGCACGAGCTGATGATGGATTTTGTAGCTGTTAAATTAAAGATAATTGCAGGCTTAGGAGGGTGGTGTGGTGACTACCAGAGGGGGGTGGAATACGTGCATGCAAAATGTGCTACGAGAGATTAGCATTATAGTGGTGGGATCTCAGTACGACAAAAAGGCACCTTTCGGGTTGCTGGCCCAGCATCTCAGGGGGATAAACTGAGTCTCTTGGATTCTGCATCGAGTCTGAGACCTTCCTGAGGCGGTGCAAGGGTTGGGCTGGAAAGGGCTTGGAGGAGCTGAAGCGATTCAGAGCTGATGTAGCCCATAATGAGCTGAGTGGCCCCGGGGTAGTGCTGGAGGCCGTGGCTGCGTTGGGGGGTGAGCGGAGGAGCTGAGCAGATTCCACTAACGCCTGAGTGCTGATGCTGGACTCTGAGAGCCTGCCTGTAGCTCTTGAATGGAAACATGCCTTTAGTGACACGGTTAAAAAAGGAAGAGGCCTGACAGCAGCCGTTCCCATGACAACAGCGAGAGTTGCCTGCAATATTTCAGCTCATCAGCCTGGAGAACAGCCTGATTGATAGTTACATACGCGTGGTAGAGAGATAACAGAAGAGGGGAGGCCAATTATATTGCATTTTCCTTGTCCTTGAATGCCTGTGGCCACACAGCAAATGCAGAGGGCAGTTTTTCCTTGTTCTTCTGTTGATAGTCTTTTCTTTTTTTTTTTTTTTTTTCCCCCAAGTAGGAATGACCTGCATGGCCCTTGGGAGTGCCTCTACGCCCTGTCAGCTGCAGATGTGTGACCCTTACGGTCACAGGCTCTCTGGTTCAAAGCCTATGCCATCTGCGCAGGGACTATCAACATTTGGCTCCTTGATTGGTGGTTACAAATAGTTATTTACAATATAAATAATGTAATGGAAGGGGAAGAAATGAGTTTAAGCACAAGCTCCTAGCATGAGCAAGCTGTAGTCAGGACGTTGTTCGTCTCAAACCACTTGATGAGCATCAAAAGTACAATGTACGGGGCTTCAAGAGTAACAAGCCTACTTGGGTTTCAGGAAATGTGTGGCAGGTTGGGTGCATTCCCTCTGAGCACTGCCATGCCCTCCAGCTCTGCAGCATTTCCAGGACATTCATGTGGTGAAGAGGCAGGCGGATGCATGCCGAGCTTCTGCCCAGGCTGGGCTTTGCTCAGAGCTCAGTAGGAATGGGGGCACATGAGGGAGGAGATGCCAGAAGATAGGGGCAGGTAAAGGTGCTAATGGGGAGTAAACAACCCCACCAAGGCTCTGAATAAACCATTCCCAGATGGAGTTTCCTTGATACCAGGGCCAACGTGGCTTTGGTGCTGCAGGGAGCGGCGGGCTGCTGCTGGGAGGGAGGCTTGTGCCACCAGGGAAGCCAAGGCTGCTGCCAGTGCCTTGCTCTGACTGGTGGTCGTGTGCTCCCTGTGGCGTTTGTGCACTGAGTTTTGTCCACCATGACTTTCTTGTGAAGCAGTTTGTTTTGGTTGATTTTCCTCATGCAGTAGCCAGAAGGGTTCCTGCACCAGGTTGCTGTAGCGTGTGCTTTATTTCTGCACGTAGCACTGGGAGTCGTCTTCACGGAGCTTTTGAACGTGGTCCTTAAACACGCCACAGAGCATGAGAAGCATAAAGGCAGCTGGCTGCTGCAGCACTGCAACCCCGGAGGAGAAATCCTCCCTGGAGAAAGGCCTCGTGGTGGCAGGAGCAGCAGCAGCCAGAGAGGAGCAGGACGTGCCCGCCTGGCAGCCACCCTGCCGGGCTGCAGGGAGCAGCAAAGCTCCACCTGCCCTTGTGGGGCCGATTCAGCCTTCAGCCCAGCTGGCCGTGCTCCTCGAAGTCATGCGGTGTCTTCAAATTGGGCTTGTTCTGTGGCCAAAAAGTTAAGGTAAATTCAACTTCAGTGAGCAGTCGCTTGTAGGACTGTAGCGGTTTGGGTTTATAGCCTTCGGGAAGTGTGTTTTGGGGAAAATATTTAAGAATGAATATTGAATGTTCCCTTAAAAATAGATCCCCAGAGACGACAGATGCCAGATTGCTGCTCATGAGGGAGGCTCTTCTCCCTGGCTCCTGTCGTAGCTCCTTGATGATGCTTTTGAAACAATCAAAATAGAAACATCGTGATGTGCTGAAATGGAACAAACCTTACGAGAATCCGTGATACTGTGTCATCCCTCCCTGGGACATTTAAATAATGCCTTTTAAAGCCGTTCGAGTACGCATTCCGCCCTTCCTGCCTAATAATTTGCTGCAGACCGTGGCACCTGTGTTTGCATCTCTGTTACCTTTACCCGCGGTGCTGCAGCAGCCCCCAGAGCTGCACAGGAGCAGCCTGCGCTGCTGGGGCTGCCTTCCCAAGGGCCGTGGTTGCCACTGGCGCATGAATTGCCTCCTCTCCCCACACCCTTTCTCTCCTCATTTCCTAGTTTTTAGCCCACTAGGGGAAAAGCAGACCTTAGGAGAGAGACCATTAGCAGATAATAATCATTTGAGCAGTTGTTGTTCCCAGTCGTACCCCCGCACAGGCTGTGCCTGATGGCAGCGTGCCGCTGGGCCGGCCGGGAGTGAGCAGGACCTGGGGGACCACAGGGAGAGAGAGGCCTGGGGGAGCTCGGGAGAGGCTGCTCGTCCTGGGAGACACCTTACTTCTCTTCCCGGCTGGCTGCGGTCCCATCCCCTTTTCTTCCTCTCTTCCTTTTCTTTTTTCTTCCCCCAAACGTAACTTTGTCTGCAGTCAGCTACAGCCTTCCTCCGCCCGAGTCATTGTGCACACAGCAGCACCTCAGCATCCTTTGTTCAACAGCAAGGTTTCCTTTCCAAAGTCACACAGCGCTACTGGCAGTGACTTGCAGCCAGAGGGAAGTGGCCTTATTTCCCCGACCAGGCTGCAGACTGGCTGCTCTGGGCCCAGTGTCAGGGGCAGGGATAAATTTGTGTATGTGAACTTGGCACCTTATTGTTTTTGTAACCTTCTCATTCTCTTCACCAGACAGGTTCAGAGTCTGTGTTAGATCCTCAGCAAATCCAAGCTTTTGACCAACTCTGCCGACTCAACCGAGGAACCTCCAGAGTACGTACCACCCGTTTTCCTTCCCGTTCTCAATTGGTGCAGGGCATTTTGCGTGTTGCCAGGCCTCTCATTAGAACTGGCAGCGTGGGCTTTGGCTTTTCTCTTGGGTTTCATTCAGTGCTGGCAATTTAGCATGCACAGAGCTGGCTGTTCAGCATCACAAGGCATCCACACTGCCTCTGACAGCTGAGGAAATTCACTGGCAGCAAAACAGTGGAAATGCCTCTGGCTCTGAGGCTGGGCCTGAAAGAGTCCATGGGGTGACATTTCTCGGGTACTTTTCAGATCCCTGTGGCTCCTATGCACAGAGGATCCCCTCCTCCTGTCCCCTGCGTGCTGCCCTGCTTGGCCAAGCAGGGCCACTCCCTCTGTCCCTGGCTTTTTCCTTGTGCCTCCTGCCTGTTCTGGCTGCGTTTTTTGGCACTCTGAGCTCTTTCTGGGATTGTTTTCCAATGATGTAATTTAAAAATAACCCAAAGACACGTGGAAAGTTGCTCAGCTCAAGACTGTTGTGCTGCAGATTTCTGTAGGGTCACCGCGCACAGCTTTTTCTTCGCGTGTTAAGGTTTCTCTAACTGCAGCAGGAGATGATCCCTGCGAGCTCTGAGCCCTTCTGCACCTTACACAAGCGCTTCAGGGGCCTCAGTTGACGCTGTCTGGGTTTTGTCTTGCAGCTCGCTCTCCTGACAGAACTGTCCCGCACCCATGGTGAAAAGCACGGGCTGCTCAGCGTGGCGCACGGGGACCCCGCCACCAGCAGCGTCTTCCAGAACGAGACCTTCCAGCTGCACCTGGCGCCGCCCCCGCTGGTGGAAGAGTAGCGCTCCTGCTCTGCAGCGAGCTTTTCTGTGACGATGCTGGAATTTCCCCGCTGCCCTTCCCACAGCCCTGTGTGCCATGCTGAGCCTTGCTGGGCATGTGAGGGTTTGCAGCAGCGGGCGAGCTCCTTGTGCCGCCGCTCACCGAACAGAGCGGCAGCTGGATGGGAAGCTGGGAAGCCTGGGGTCAAAACAGAGCATGCTGAAGCACTGCAAGCACCGGGGCTGACCCACGCTGACCTGCAGATTTGTGGCAGCACCCGTAACTTTGCCAAGTAACTGTGTCCTCTCCGCTACACTGGAGCCTGTGACACAGCGTGCCCTGCTGCCATGTGTGGGGTTTGAGGGCAAAGGATGGGCAAACCTGGGAAAGGCTGCGGAAAGCAATTCATGTGAGAAAATGAACCTGAGCATATTAAAAAGGCCCTTGGTTGAAATTGGGTGTGTGAGCTGTGTGCCTGGGGAGTGGGTAAGAGGCTGCTGGTGTGCCAGTGCTGCTGGCTGCTGTTTTCTTGGTTACAACTACTGCTCAACTGGTAGCAAAAGGGTGCTCTGCAAAAGTGGCACAGGAGCCAAAACAAAAGCTACAAGCCCTGCTGGGCAGCTTTGGGTTCTGCTTTCTGTCTGCCTGCAGTCCTGGCTGGCCTGAAAGGGCCGTGGGATGGCTCAGTGTGGTCTGAGGCAGGTCCTCGGGTGCTGCAGGGGGAAGAGGATCGGTGTGACTCTTACTGATTGCTGAAGGTTTGTCACTACTAAGCTCAACTCTTTCTTGTTGAACACCAAGCTGGGGAGCGTCACTAGGTGAGGCTCGGCGTCTGGTGGCACCTTTATCAGTCTGCTCACAGAGTGGCAACCTAATAGCAGTGGTGTTTGTGTGGTCTCCTCTGGCTTGTGAAATGGCGTTACCGGGTTCATGATCACCACCTCCTCTCTCCCTGTGTCTGTTCTGGCACCAGCACTGGGACGTGTTGGGATAACACCCCCTTGGTGTCCCAGCCAGCACACCTCAAAGCTGCAAAGTCTTCAGATGCCTGGTACCCGAGGCGGGGCTCTGTGCCCTGCAGGAGCACCAGGCAGGTGGAGCTCCGTGCACAGAGCTCACCCAGAGCCACAGGGCTCTTCCAGGCATTTGGTACGTGTCAGGTAATGCCATCTGAAGCTGTGAGTGAGCTCTCCTTTGTTGGAAACCCTGCAGTGTTTCACTGTATTATGGGAAATACACAGTTAGGACAATCAGAACTTGAGTTGTTGAGTATTTTATTAAAGAGGAAATATACACACCTCTCCCTGGCGGAGTGGAGCAACTAGCTCAGGGCAAGTCTCTTACAGCACGTCTGCGCAATGTTTGTGCGAACAAAAGAAGTCACGTTTCTGTGAGGAGCATTTTTCTGATCTGGGGTGCGTGATGGAGCGCAGTGAGAAACCTGCCCCTGCGCTGGCTGCTAGGACGCTTTCCAGAACTAGCCCTGTCCCACACCAGGCTGCTCCTCTCAAGTTTTACAACAGAAGGAAGAGGCAGCTTATTGTGCTTGACATCTGAACAAATCCTGGGTAGGAGACACTCACAGCTTGTGAATATTGCTAATTACTTTACAGTTAAGAAAGAATGTATCCTGACGACAGTGATATGAACCTGCAAGACCACAGGACCGCATGGTAAGTCTTGGTCATGAACACCCAGCTCATCTCACTGCGCTCGCAGCAGGTGCCCCCAAACAGCAGCAGGACGCAGCGGCAGCCCCTCTGTGCTGGCAGAGCAGACCACGGGCGCTCTCGTGGAGCAGGAAGGGCCTGGTGGCCTCAGCAACAGCAGGTGAGGAGCACCCTGGTCTCGGGAAGGGCCCCGGACGTACCCATGCCCACCAGTCTCCCGGCCTCCCTGGGAAGGCTGAGGCAGACCAGGCACCAGAGCAAGTGTTTGCAGCTCTCCACTCAGATTACAATTGAAAGATTAAATATGAGTAAATGCTGTAGGCTTATACATAATGCTTTCTTCTACCTTACGAGATGTGCCTGAATGGTCAAAAGACACTAAAACATTGTTAGAAACCTTAGTTAACCAAGAAAGACAATCCTGCCCTCAGAAAATAATTAAAACCTTACTTAGTTTTACTACAGCCTTTGTTTAAATGCCCTCAAAGAAAGAAAACAGGATACTCAAGTGCCTTGTGAGAATGTATCTGTTCATGCAATGGCCCAACTTCCTCATTTAACAAGCATTGCACTTTTTTTATATAATTCATCAAAACTATAAAACCTATTATTTTTTGTCTGAAAGTGTTAGTCTAAAAAGTACAGTATTACTTTATAACCATTTATGGTAAACTCCTAGCACGCGCATGTGCACATACACACACTGTTGCCTAAACGTTTTCTAAAGATACTGATTACAAAGTGTATAAAATTAGTAATACATTGTCAGGATACAGTGAGAGATGAGCCATCCTATAACACGGACTATAATCTAGTATCAATCACTAAACTGTACACGTTTATACAGCCTTATATTCACCGATGACTTTTGAAACGTAAACAGCAAGTACACAACGAAATCCAGTAACGCTGTTGAAAACAGTTATTACTGACTCCAACTGATTCAAGCTGACTGAAATCTTCTGAGAAAGGTATTTTTGTTCCGTTAAGGAGGGCTGAAACAAAACCACCAGCAGAACAGCTCTTTCTCACCAGCTATGCGAGCAAAACTTTAAAACCTGCTCTTGAACTGGGTGCAGAGGAGAGTGAGCCGAAGCTTCCTTGCTCAGCATCAGTGGCCGTGGCTGCGTCTGGACAAGCACACGCGCTACGCGTGCCTGGGCCACCTCACGGGCACCTCCGTGCTGTCCCCAAGCTCTGCCAACACAGTGGTGTGGCTGAAGGATTTTGTGTTTTAAGCTTTGTTTTTCTTCAGGCAAATGCAGGCCCTGAGGCCTTTTGGTCCTGAGTGCACGTGTCCGGCACCACCAGCACAGGAGGAAGCAGCAGGCAAAGCTGAGGGTGGATTTTGCGTGTTTGGAGGTAGTCGCTTCCCTTCACCTGTCGTTTTACACCCGGTCTGGAATGGTATTGGTGAGACTGCTGTGCTTCCTGCCTGCTCCCCCTCCTGCTGAGCTGCAAGAGCCAGCTCCCCTGCCAGAGATCCACGCGGAGAAGGGATCCGGGCAACTGCTTGGCCTCGGAAGCAACAGTTGCCTTTTCAGGAGATTTCAGAGCCTGACCTAACTCAGCAGATGCTCGGTGCATAGCCTGGAGAAAAGTTGGAGGCACTTTGTGCGTTCTCTAGCCTGCCATACCAACCCACTGGAAGAGTGGTGCCAACGCGTTCGGGGAGGGTCGCACCAACACTAGAGAAAAGGACGGGCACTGCGGGAGGCCAGACAGAGGCAGAACGAGCCTCCTGTTGCTGCACCTCGCACCCTCTATAAGAAAGAATAAGGACAACTTGGTTTCGCTGCTCACAGGCGTGCTGCACCAGCTCACCCTCTGTGCTTTGAAGGCCCACTGCAAACATCCTGACAGCTGCAAACATCTCAAGCAGCATGTCCTCATACGAGAAGTAACATAGGATGTAACCCAGACCAAGAAAAAGGCCTTTTTCAGCGATAAGAGTCTTAGGATTTATCGCTACCTTATGTGCAGACATGGGAGGTCTGATCAGGCTGAGAACACGTTAAAATTGCTCAGGCTGCTGCTAGTTCACCACTATGCAAGTCCCGCGGCCGCGCTCCCATCAGGGATCTGAAATATCAAGTGCACTGGAAAAAAGGGATTGTCAGAAAAAAAAAACAACAAAAACAACAAAATATAAATACTACAAAAGCAACGTTACTGAGTGGGAACTGGACTGATCTGATACCACCTTGTCGGATCACACAGTGGTTTCTATAGTCTCAATCACTTCCATTTCACACTGTGAGGGCGACAAGAGTGGGCATTCATCTGGTTCCCAGCTGCTATCCGGGCTGTAATCTTCTTCTGAACTTAGCTCGGCCACCCCCTCCGTGTCCTCATCGCACGACTCCATGTAGTGAACCCCCACCGCGTTGATCCCGGAGTCCTCCGAGCTGGAAGGGGACGAGCAGTGATCTGTTTTTGGTGTATTGCTCTCTTTTGTGAGTAAGGCATTGCGGACAGAGACTTCCTCGGCCTTTGTCTTGTGGGGCACGGGGGGAGGCTGCCTCTGCACATAGCACATCTTCCCGTTGATGCATTTCACGCGGTAATTGTCAATGAAGAGGTCTGCGATCGTGCAGAACTGTGGGGAGGCGGGGGGCAGCGGGGGCTGGAAGACAGGCGCGAACTTCAGGAAGTGCTCGGTGAGCGAAACGGCGATCTGGATCGTGTTCGTGGCCTCCCGAGGGCGAACAGGGATCTCGGTGCTGGGAAGCTGCTCCACGGGTGTCATGGGCTGATAGACGTATTTACCTGCGGGGAAGGCAGAAGAGCAGCATGTAAAGACTTAGCTTTAAGTTAGAAAGAAGCCGATCAGGTGCTGCCTGCCTTTGGCAGTCAGTAATAACCTGCAGCTCCTGGCAGTCAGCAGCTGCTGTTTTAGTGGCTTCAAGGTGGTTTTTTTTAGTTCTCTCCTGGTGCAAGGTCTCTGATGCTTAATATTGTGCTAAGCACGGCTTCTCTAGCCTTGGTCCTGCTGCTCTCCCTCTCACTGCTCCCAAGACGTCTGTAGGAAGTCACTAACTTGACAAAATTGACTCCAGGGACCCAGCTCCCTGGCTGAGAAGTGGGGCAGACAGCAGCTCTGCCTGCACCCCTTTCTAGGGGAAAAAAAATTGCACAGATGCCCAGAAGATGCTTTTTCTTCCCCCCACCAAATGCAGAGCAGTTTCACCAGACATCTTTGCTACAATGATCTACGTTTTAGATTTTATTATTACTCTTAACGATGAGTCTCCTTGTATGCACTTCCACGTTCTTTCTTTCTGAGTGCTAACGTGTGATTTTCTATGTTACAAACCAGAGCACTCAGACGTGATGACAACTGGAATATTAAGGCAGAAAATAAGGGAATTCCCATGCCATAGAAATGCCTTTAACATTTTGATTATCTGGTTAAATAATAAGAAAAACAGGATTATGTTGGCTATGTAGAGCAGAACCAAGTGTGAACTGAAGAGCACAACTGAAATTCTCTACCAAAAGAAACAAATAAGAGAGCAGAAAATCAGTACTTTGTTAGGAAAAACTGAGAAACCTGAGGCTACGCCAAGACTGTGAAATGCTGCATTTTATTTGCATGAAGCCTCTGCAAGATTCATGCCTCCCCAGGGGGCTCATACGCTATGAAAGCACACGTTTCCATAAGACTTGCAAGTAGTGGGACTCTCAGCAGAGTTTTGATGCAGGAGTTACAAATATCACAAATACTCCTTTACAAAGGCCAAGAAAGTATCAAAGCAACGAGGGGCTGCTCTGATGCTCGAAGCTCTCTGGGTAAGGAGCAGAAAGGCACCAAAGGCCTGGCTGTGCTGGGACGAGGCGATGCCTCTGCCTGCCCTGCGTGTTTCTGTTGGCTCAGAGGTGGTGCAGCCTTTCCTCCTGCATTAGCTGTCGCTTTGGAAATTCGGAGCGGTGACTGTGTGTTTCTGCTCGGGGCAGCTGAGCACAGCCTGGACCAGCAACAGGCGAGGAGGGGACAGGAGAGGAGGGCTCGCTCTGCCATGCTTGCCTGGTAAGGAAGCCTGTCCTCAGCCCGGGAACCCTTCCCAGCCACACGACCAGCGCTGACTGCACCGAGCTCTCAGCCAGCGTGGCACTGGGCTGGGCGAAAGGATCCCAGCTCCTGGCTGTAGCTGTCGCTCTGCCAGCCCCAGCGAGCCAGGGCCCACACACAAGCTGTGCGCTGCCAGCCAGGCTCCGGTACGTCACCAGGGGAAACCTCGAGCGCTGGAGAAGGCTCTTCCCACCCTGCTGTGCCTGTTGGTACTGGAAGGGGGACAGCCTGCTGGAAAGCAGCCTGCGCCCCAGGGCTGGGGCTCCCGAACCCCTAGCGTCGGAGGAAAGACCCCAAAGAGGGGTGTGGGAGAGGCACAACGCGCGGCCAGCAAGGCAGAAAGTGGGCTCAGAGGAACGAGCACCAACCGTGCTGAAAAGAAACCCCCCTTGTCGTGCAGCCAGAGGGAACAGCCAGCAGCCGGGCAGAAAGCAGCGAGAGCGCTGCAGTAAGTGGGCCGGGGAAGAGAACATTTTGTGAATAGATTTGACCAGCTTCACTTGAATACCTCATCAAGCAGCTTTCTCCTAGGATCTGCGGAATGATAATTGTTAACAGAGCTGCTAGAAAAGCTCTGTGAGAATAAAACGGCATTTTTTTCTCCTACTTGATTGTGGCTGGATGGCAGTTAGGAAACACACAGCCGTCCTCTCCTCCTGCCATCTTTGTAGCAGTGTGGTCTAAGCTCGCTGTGTCTCAGAGGACTTCAGGGCAAGCACCAAAGCACTGAAGGCATCAACCGAGGCAGAACAGAGCATTTCTCCTCCAGAGCTGGCTGCAGCAGCAGCACGGACGTTGCTGTTCTGGCAGCTGCTGGGGCTGCAGCCTCCTGGGCCCTCCTCAGCCCCTGCACAGTACAACGGCGCCGGGGTGGCCGGGCAGGCCTTGCCCTCCCCACCTCACAGCAGCCTGTGCCTTCCTGCCCGCCGTTCTGCTCTGGAAATATTTTTTTCAAATCAGTGAACATTAAACGCGCTCCTGTCTTGCAAAGCAACCCAATGAAATGACCGCTGAGCATGCTGCTGGCTGGATTGGTGGCCAACAAATTCAGCTCACAGAACTGAAACGCAGCCTGCGTGGGACCAGCGAACCCTTGCCCGAAACCACGAGGCTGTACTGAGGCAGGTATTTGGGCCGCTTCTGCATGGGCTCCTGTTCCCTTCCATTAGCAGCCAAGGGTAAGACACACCACTGGAGAAAAAAAAGTCTCAACTCTTCTTTTGCCTCAATTCTGCTTGAAGTGTCCAAGGATGGCTCTGATAAAGATCGCAGTGGGATGAAGAATAAGGGTTTCAGTGCAAGGCTCTGACTGTCCGCTCAGCACTGCTGCCACGTGCTGCCAGAGGGGCTGGGGGAGGAAAAGCAGAGCACTTAAGCCACGGCAGCTCACAAGCACGGCATTAAAGGAAATCGAAGATCCATCCAATTTTACTCCTTTTCCTTTAAGGAAGATGGTCAAGGAAGAAGCTCACTGACAAACCGTGTTAGGTGGAGGACTTGTGTGCATGCCCTGTGCTGTCTCTCGCCGCTTGTCACAGAAGCAGAAATTTGGATTTTCCCAGCCAAGCTGGTGTCTGGTAACTGCAGCACTTCAACCCCCCGGGCAGGGCTTATAGCTGTAGCCTCTGCTGGGTTTTGGAAAACAGAAACCCAATCACAAGTGTGTGGCAATGCGAGGCCCTGGCTATGGTCACGCTTCGGCTCTGTTCGAAGCCAGGCTGAAAAGCACTGGCAGGAGGAGAGGTCGGGGAGCCGAGGCGCTCCTGGGTGTGTGGCTGCCTGTCAGAGCTGCACAACAGCGCGGGGCGATTCGCCGCGTGCTTCAAAACTGCCACGCTGGCACTAATTTCAGGGTAGAAGAAAGCAGCAGCTAGTCTGTTAGCAGAGGATTTCAAGCCCGTTGGTGTGACCTGACCTTGGCTGGAAACATTTCCTCGCCGTCCAAGGACAAGTGCTGCCAGGGAAAGGCAGAAATCACCTAATGGGAAAAAGAAAATTTTCCACATAAACTGATTTTCTGCGTTTCTTCAGGATTCTGTTATGAATTTGTTATTAAGTTCCAGTGGATTTTAGGGCCAAGCCTGTTTATTTTAGACGAAACCTCTCTTTTATGAACGTGATCAGTTACCTCTGTTAAAAGGTGCTGGTACTCACAGCTGGAGCTGTCAGAGTGGATCATGGCCAGGGCTGTGGTAATAGCATCGCTTATAGCTCCCTACCCTACATAATGCATGTAAATGCATCAACCACGATGCGGATGCTATGAAAAATTTATGCAGAAATTTAAAAATAAGATCGCCCACCCACTACAGCTTGCAAGATTGGCAGCAGTGTCTTTTTTTTTTTTTTTTTGTTACAGCAAATTACCCCCAAAGCACAAGTCCCACCTTCTTTTATGGTCTGGTAAAAGCCACCCTGAAATAAGCAGAAATGTTTTTGCTGACTTTAAGCAGCTGGCAAAAATCCATGATAAAATAGTATTTCGAGCACCTATTCCGACACATTCCTTTTAGTGCTCTAGCACGTAATTTATTGCAGCTTTATTTCCACCAAGTCAGTTGGAGAACTCTGAATTGAGCTCTGCTGATGAATGTTCCTGTAAATTACAGTGTTTTGCACAAATACAGATGCCAGACCAGACACCGCATCGCGAGTTGTTTCCTGGGTCAGTTGCCACTCCTGCCCACGCAGAAGACAGCATTTCAGTGAAGGAAAAATACCGCACATGGTGCACGCGAGGGTTTTTGTCCAAAAAAATCCAACTCTAAGTTCTGTGACAAGCAGCTTGCTGCAGTTGCGGAGGTTTGGGAAGACCCTGAGCACTGTAAGGCTGCTGCAGAGCAAACGCTGCAGCTCCAGCTCTGCGTTCTGCCAGTGCGGCACAAGGGCTACGGAAAACAGCACTGGGTTTGTGTCCCGGGTGTTGAACAGGAAATGCATGAAGCCAGGAGTGCCAGGATTGCTTTCATGGTAAGTCTCAGTTATCCATGCCAGCCGTATGTCGATGGATGGTACGAAATGCAAGACAGCTGAGAGCCCAGGGAAGCAGGTACGTCGGCTGTGCTCGGCGTCCTGCGGCTCCAGGCTCACCGAGCATCGCTCTGTGTGAACACTGCGCCTTTGTCTGCTGCTAATCACACACCGGGTTGTGCACAACTGCAAGGAGTGATTGTTTTTCCATTGCTTCATTATTCAGCCAACCCTTGTGAAAGCCTAAAAGCCAAATCCCCCAGAGAATTAACCCCCAGAGGCCATCAGGAGCTGGTTATGGCAGGGGCCAGCGGAGCTGCAAGCCCTGGTGTGGGGCACAGAGCTCAAGCAAACAGACTCGTCCCGCTTGGGAAACACTTTATCCCCACAAAGTAGACATCCATGTACATAAAGTCTCTTTGTGGTATTGATTACCAGAGCGATGCGGTTGATTGATTGGAAGCTGTATTATGGTGTCTCCTGAATATAAAAAATAAATAAAAGCTTTTAGAAGTAAGCCATGAGGTCATTTCTTTCTGTTTTTTTGCTAATTGAGCAGTCGACATGCATCTTTACCGAACAGACACAGCAGTAATTTCCGTGGCTAATACAAAATAACTTAACCATGAAATAAGCAGAGGTGCTGCTTAAACACTTAATTCTCCACTTCGCTTCGTCCCAGCATTCTAGTTTACCTCTGACACCGATGTGCTTGGCGTGGTAAAAAAGAAATGAAAACTTCACCTTTCAGCAGCAGGGTTTCTCATAACAAAGCCCCCACCCTCATCCTCTCAAAATGCTACCTCAAAGGATTTTTCCTTATAAACAGCAACATGAAACGTACCACACTTCAGAAAGACGATAAAAGATGGTTCTGGACCTTCTGTTGTGGGTTTCGCACATCTAAATCAGCAATACCTATGGGGTAGCAAACAGCTGTTTGCATGCAAGACGTTTAGACATATTTTAACCAAAACAAAAGCTTTTTTCATATGTATGCTTTCTCTTGCAGCTGCTTGGACAAAGATTTCTACACCTGCCAGTTCACCTCCTCTCCCCAAATCTGCAGGATTAGTGACGCACTGCCAATTGTATGCTAACTAAAAAAGCCTGGCTCAGTTCAACCGGTGCAGCTCAGGAACTTCTCCCGTGACCCTGAGCTGGCTGAGCGCCGTGGTGAAAGCACGAAGCTGAGGGGTGCTGGAGGAGAACGGGCTCTGGCTGCAAAGCAGATTTCACTGCCTTTGGACATGGTGCACGATTCAGAGAGGCTGATGCCGTGGCAGCTGTGTGCTCCTGCAGTAGGGGTGAGCACTGTGGGTACCAGTGGAGAGCGGCTGGTTTGGGTCTGAAGCTTTTGCTTGATGCTGCTACACTGGCGTAACAGCGGCAGCAAGCTTGGGTTGCAAAGTCAGCCTGAAGGCTGACACATGCAGCACTGCCACTGTCGTATCTTACCTAACACCATGGCAGGTGTCAGGAACGTGAGCCAGGGAATGAGCCACCAGGGGAGAAGAAGATTTCAGGACACTGAGGCACTGTCAGCTTTACAGTACCAGCTGAAGCAGAGCTGAACTGTGCCGTCGGTGGCTGCAATGAAGCACGACTAAAATGTTTGTCAACGTTGAAGCCTCCTCTTATGTAAAGCTAGGGAACGCCTTAACACAAGTGATACTCTTGCCTTGCACTTCTTCCAAGCAAATTTGCAAAGCATGCAGAGGTTGTTCAAACAAATTTCTACTTTGGCAAATGCAAACAGAGCAAGCACTGCGCTCCCAGTACTCCTGGTATAAATGGCAGGCACAGTAAGGGATCGCAGAAGACACAGAGGAATAATTCTGCAGAGGAGCAGCGGTTACCCCAGCACCCCAAAGGAACACCAGTTACCCCAGCACCACCGTGGAAGAGGTCGCAGCAGGCCCGTGGCAGCCTGTAAGTACACTGGGCAGCGTCAGCAGGCTCTGCCCTCCCAGCCGTGTGTCCCCCAAGCAGCAGGGCAAGCAGCCTCTTCTCCCAGACACAGCTGCACCAGAGCACCAACACGTCTGTCCCGCTCCCTATCTCAGCCAGGCACAGGAAGGAACCAGCCTGGTGCTATTTCTTTAGTGGCTCCCCAGCAGCAATCTCGTACAGTTGCCAATTTTCTTCTCATATGAAGCAGAGGTGTTCCCTCTGATTGCTGTATAGTGAGAGACAGCTGTGACAGCCCTTGACTTGATGAGCCGTGAGCTTTTCACAGAAATCTGAGAAAGGGGAAAATAAGAAAGTTTTTCTTCCTCATAACGTGTATGCTAATGCCCTTTGGTCTTGATTTGTTTTAAATACAAAGAAGGATCATGATCTTCCATGCTGTGAGTCTTTCAGGATTTTCTGCATGCTTCCACTAATAGCAAGTAACTCAAATGCAAACAGACCCAGAGCTTCGTGCTACCATCCCTGCTCTTTCCTCTCGTTCCTTGTACGGATTTACCAGCCTTAAGGAAAAAGCAACACTGGAGGATTTAGGAATGCTTCGTGCAGCTATCAGCCCTCATAAAGGGGCCACATTTGCTTACTGCCTGTTACAAGGGAACCCAACAAGGCACAGCACATGTGTGGTCCAGAAGTAACATGGCAAGGGCTGTGTTCATCACAGGTACTGCTACCCACAGCCTGGCACACGGTGGCTTAGGAAGACGCAGACACAGCATCCCAGGTGCTGCAGTCCCTCTCGTTACCTGCACGAGCACAGCTGGCCGCGAGCACAGCAGCTGAGCGCTGGCAGTCAGGATCTGAGCTCTGAACCCAGCATTTGCCTTCCACCATCCCTTCGTGCAGCTGCTCTGCAAAGAGGAGAGCAGCCATGTTTTGCACTTCCCTGAAAAATGTTATCCCTCCAACTTATGCTAGATATTTGTTAAATTCAGCACAGAAAATAGCAAAAAAATGCCTTAGTGTTAAATATTTATTTTACAAAACCATCCCTGTGTACCATCTGCTCGAGATTCAGCATCCCATCACTTCCACGCAGACAGCCAGCGTGCTGATATGGTAACAGAGAAGGATAACCACGGCTCGGTGTCAGGTGCTACCTACGGAGAGTGAAGGCACAGGCAGTGGGGACACAAGTACCTGCCCTCCAGGGGCAGAGCACACCCTGCAGGTGGTGCGACCGTGGGCTCCTGTGCGAGATGGGAACACTTCCCTGCGAATTCTTAAGCAAACAGAGCAGCTCGATGGTCCTTGAAGGGCAGGTCCTCTCCAAAGGGCCAGGCGCTCTGCCCCCACGGCAGAGCTGAGGCAGGAGCCTGTTCTTTGGAGCTCGGAATAGCTGCTGCTTGGCATAGATGAGTCTTTATGGCCACAGTCCTTTTTCCTGGTGGGTTGACAGGAGAAACAACAGCATATGTGTTGTGCTGTACCTGTGCTGCTGCCTTCCTGGTGTCAGAGCACGCGTCTCCTGCTGACAAGTCATCTGTGCCGGGGCCTGGCAGAGGGCCGGCCTTCTGGGCTCAACAAACAGCACGTTCATCAGCTTCATGGCTGGGGAGCGCGGCCCTACGACTGACACAGGCCACCCTTCTGACCCCATTCTGTTGGTTCTTCTGGTGACCTGCTCACGTTTCCATTCATACTTTGCTCATCCCAATCTTTGTATTTCTGTTACAAGGCTCTACAAAACCCATTTCTGAAGTGTTTAACACTCTACTCTCCCTACTTACACCCAAAATATGCCACCGAACAGAGCTGAGGCGCATGGGTACTGGTGCTGACCCCTCCCTCAGAGGGGTTTGAGATCTCTGCAGGAGGATACGAAGCACCAGGTACTGGAGGAGGAAGAGTGCCAGCAGGTTGCACAGCGTCCCACCGTGCCACGGCAGGTCTAGAGGCAGAAGGCAGGAAAAGCAAGGAAAAAGGGGTCTCCTCACGCAAGAGGGCTGCAGGAGCCCATTAGTGCAAGCTGGCAGTGTCTGAGCCCCTCAGCAGGGACAAGCAGCACTCCCCAAGTGAAGCGCAGGCACCTAAAATACGGCTCCAAGGCAGCAAAGGCCCCAAAATCCCACCACTGCTGGCAACCACACAGCAAGAAGCACGAAGCAGCCCAGCTTGATGGTTGAGATGGCCGCAGGTGTGCTCCGGTGTGGGCATCGTGCACGAGGGCAGGCGGCAGAGCTGCTGTGACCACGCTGCGGGGCCGGGTGCGAGCAGCCAAGTAAAGCAGCGCTTCTACCAACACGTGTGTGGGCTCCCGAGCTCTGCAGCCACCGGTGAGAACAGGAATACAAATGCATGCTCCTGTTAAAACTGTTTTACAACACAGGTTATATATAAATTCCAACTGTTACGTTGCTTAAATTAAAGTCTGAGTATATTAAAAACAAGGTACAGTTGCCAAGCGATCAGACTTTACTTTTCCAGTAGGTCTCTGACCCCCATCGATGTGAATGTACTGAACTACTGGCAAAAACGTCTCTCAACTGCAGCAACTGCACTTCTTGAATTCTGTGATCGGGCACTACCCAAAAATTGCTTCCTGGGAGAATGCAAGGCATTCTGAAAACATGCTCCGTATCTTATGGACAGATACATTCACACAGGTGCTGGAGTAAAAACCGCAGCACACTGAAACAGGGTCACTTTCTATACACAGAGGGAGAGACAGACTACCTGGATGCCAACCTACCACCAACCAGCTTTCTGCATTACTCTGAGCTGATGCCATCCACCAACGGCTAAGCCCACACTGTCACAGCTCTCACTCGGAGCATCTCAGAACGTGAGCGAAGCATTTCAGATCTTGTCCTTTACAGAGACAAAAATTCCCAGCATAGACTTACCAATGTGCAGAACGAAGTTAACAAGGCTTGAAGTGACTCACGAGGTGTAAGGCAGCTTTGGGTAAATTGCGAGGCATTGCAGAAAAACACCCCAAGATGCCCATTCTGTACGAGCCCGGCTCTGCTGGCTTCATCACCACATGCAGAGGGAGAACGGACGTGCTCCTGATGAGCACCCAGGTGCTGCCAGGGGACTCAGGGTCCTGTGCCAAGCACCTGAAAGCACTCGTCAGTGCTCCCAGCAAACCTGAGCACAAGCTCAGCTCTGCAGACCTGCAGGACAGGAACCATGAAGATGACAATCTCGTGATTCAGGTATAGGGCAATGCGAGGATATGACCACGGGCTGTAGTGAAGATACATGAAACATCCATCAGCAACCACAGGAGTAAAAGTAGCACGTTAGAGGGCACCGGAGCCGTACACTTTTGCATTTAGACACCCGAATTAAATATGCTCACAGAATCAAACAGGAAAATCGACTTCCTCACTTGCAGAGTCCAGGAAGGAAGCCGCACGTTTGCCAGGGGCACTGGAGCTCCAGCACACATTTCATCTGTGAGCTGTTACTCTGCAGTGAGAAAAGTGCCTCGAGCGTTTTCCCAGAACGAGGACCTCGGAGCAGGAGCAGAGGCTCAGCCTTCATCACAAACCCTTTCAGGAACATCCTGAATTCACTGCCAACCACGCCAGCTGACGGGACAAAACATTAATGAATTCTCCCTCCAAGCTGCTTGCTTCTGGAATAAGACAGCCGCAGCCTCCTCATTTCAGGCTGGTCCTGAGCAAGCTTCATGAAAACAGCAGGTTAACCCTTCAAGCAGTTACAGAAGAGAGATCTCCTTTATCCACAGCTCTCAGCAGCTTTTTGCAGCAGCTCACGGAGTTTTGGGCAAGCAGACATAATGTTTTGTGAATCATGCTCCTCAGATGGACGGACAGATTATGAAACACAGCCTCATTGTCATGCATGGCAACCAGGAGGTTTTGGCTAGCAGAAAGCAGTTTGGTACACAAGGCTCCTTTTTGTCAGGACTTCTGGAGAAAGAAGTGCAACGATTTCTATTCGATCCTGTATGAGGCACAGAATTAGTCCTGCAAGATGTACTTAGTGCATGTAACTTGAATTCAAAGCTTTTCTCGTGGTCTACTCCTGTTAAGAGTTTCTGTTGGTAATGATGATGATAATAAAAAAGGATCAGGCACGTCTCTAGACATAACTGTGCATCCCAGCAAGGATTTCAAAATGAATGCCAGCAGGTTCTTTCAAAGGCACTGATGTTTCCACAGGGTTTGATGAAATCTACATGTTTGGGTTCTCTCCCTGAGACACAGCATTAACAGTCTATTCACGCTGCGATTTGGGGATTATAACTAAAACCACAGCAACAAACCACAGCAATCCAGGGCCAGAAAGGTGCACCCGTGAAAACCGGCAGAGCGCCGCTTACCCTTTGAGTTACACATCAGGCTGCATTGAGCTGACATTCCTTCTTTCGCTGTGTACAGCTCAGCGAAATGAAGCCAGAATATCATAGGTCTTCAGAATACAGGTGAGGAGAAGATGTTGCACAGCCACAGGCAGCGAACGCTCGTTAAGCATGTTTCCCCGGCACAAGCTGACAAATCCACCTCTGGGCGAGCCTTGCCTGGTGCTCAGCACAGTGCCTTGCTTGTGCACAAGCATTATGTCCAGATACACAGACTTACACCAGATGGATGTTCAAATCCTTTTCACAGCAAACACAAAAGAAAAGTGGGTATTTCTTCTGGGCTTTGTAGTCATTCTGCCGCCAAGACAAGCCATTCCTCACAGAACCCCCAGCCCCGAGTTCCTGGCCCAGCTGCTCCAGTTCTCCTTAGGCAGAGCTCTTCCACAGCTAAAAGGTGCGAGCTACCCTCAGTATTCAGCCTCATAATTTAAAACACAACCATGTTACAACTCCTTTTCCACATTTACCCACCAAGTCAGTCCTCAGGACAGGGTTTTGTCCTGTGGAACAGCACCACTGAAGATTCAAGCCGCCCCCAGTGGTGTCTGGCCAGGACAGGCCGGCCCACGCTGCCTGCTGGAGGAGAGCCCACCGCCAGGTACACGAGGCACAGTCACCCTGATGCCCGCACAAGCCACCAAAACCAAGGCAAAGGAAACCCCCCAGAAGAAAAGCGAGTCTTTTGGAGGCCTACAGCACATGCAGCGCCATAGAGCGCCCCAGGGCTGTAGCTGCTTCCCAAATGTGGAGAGATCAACAGAAGCTGGCTGGCAGGCAGAGCCAATTCTCTTTAAACCCACAAGCTCTGTCACGGTGCACTTGAAAACCTTCAATAGACACTTTAGCTCACTTACCAGTGCTCTGTTACAGGAAACAAAGGCTGCCTTGCTGATTCCCTGCTTACAGTTCTCACAGGCAGGCTGGGGTCTAAATAATTGCACGGGTTTCAAAGATTGTCAGAGCCCTGCTGGCGGCTGCTGTCACTTCAGAGATGGGGGAGACACCACGGAAATAGCACTTGGGATGTGCACTTGGTGTGCAGCACCCAGCTGCCTGCGTACTGCATGCCTCACTGCAGAGCGGGGCCAAGGACCAGCACCCGGGGCCGGGATGTGTCCGCTGCCAGGAGCGGTGGGAGAAAAGAGCAGTTTTGCGGGGTGGAAAATTAATGTTTTTAGCTAAGAATGTTGTAAAGTAAGAACACCAGTGTGTCAAGCAGAGAAAGCTGTCAGAAGCAAAGCTCAGAGTACTCCCAGGTGCAGTGAGTGTACTGACTGGCTTCGCTCCGTGGCAGCAGCTGTGGGAGACCAACCATCACCTCTGGCTGCCCTGCAAGAACGACTGCACACAGACCCCAAATCACGGCCAGCTTGTCAGCCCCATGGCAGCCCCAGGTGCCCACAAGCAGGCAATGAGGAAGCGATGCAGCTGGCTCTGAGAACAAGAACCCCTGGCCTCCCTGTCACTGTGGGCAGCCAGGCACACGATTTAAGTATGCTTGGTTTCTTCGTCCCCGCAGGGTGCACTGCCACGGCCAAAATCAGGGGAGCCCTCCCCCCTGAGCTGCCCGGAAAACATATGCCCTTCTTGGCATGCCACCTGCCACGTAAGCCCATCTCCTCCTGTTGGCTGAGGAACGCCAGGGCTTCTTGCCAAGCTGCCTGACCTGGTGCAGACCCCACCAGGTCAGGACGCAGCTTGGGGCACAGCGGTCCCGTAAGGACGTGAGGTGCACCACAGCACAGAGAGCCATCGCGGGGCGCAAGGGCAGGGGAGCATTTGTACCTCTGAAAACCTACACTGCCCCCACAATCTGTTCAGAGGTCTGAGCCCAGCGACTGTTTTTCCTTTCTGACCACCCAAACGAGGCTCACGGCTCTCAGCCGTGCTCAGTTTGCTTTCCTGTAGTCGTCGAGAACAGCTGGATCTGGAGAAGCGGCGGAACACAAAATTTATTTGCTGCATCAGTTTTTCAGTGTGAGATATGCAAGAGGCTTTAAGTAATAAAGGTCTGCTTTTTGGATGCTGAACCTGGGTAAAATAATAAGCCACAGAGAGACTAATATACGGTAGCAGTTCCTGTCTGCTGATATGACTGCTGTGAAATGAGTGTTGTGGAAGCGTTATTCGTGACGGATTTTTGATAATTGCAACACAGCGTACTGAGAGTTTTGCAAGGTGTTTAACGTACTGCAAAACGTTCAGATGGAAAATCAACCCTTGCAAAGGAGTTACAACAGAATGCCCTATCTTTGCACTGTCCAGGAACGAAGCCAATCCTGAAATCCTACTGAGTGCAATGCCTTCTCTGATGAGCTACTTTTTAGGCAGTGAGATGAGAAACCACAGCCCAAGTCTAGCTGTCAGGACGGAGGTAACCCCTGGCACCTGCCCCCTTCTGACAGAAGCAGCGACACCATGCAGGCAGCAACCTGCTGATGGGCATCGCAGACAGCACCAGCACGAATCAGACCCGCAGTGGAAACCCAGAGGCGAGGAAAGGAAGGCAAGCACCTTGCCGCACACCTACCTCTGTTGTGTGTCGTCTTTTTGGACAAACTGAGCAATTTAAGGCTCTCACCCTGCAGCTAATGAACAAAATCCCACAGGGCTGCCAGAGGGACAGAAGAAGGGGAGCAGGGGGAGCCCCCCTGGCAAGGGGAACGTGCACAGGCTGGAAGGTGCAAGCAGGAGCAGCATGTAACAGGACAAGTGTGGGTCAGACGTTTTTTAAACCAAAAAAAAAAATCCTCCTTGGGCAGCACTTTCCTCCCTGTTGCATGGCCCCAGCGGGGAGGGCATCACAATGCCTGCTGCAGCCAGCTACAAGGTGCTCTCATCCTCCAGGGCCCCTCGTTGCACCCTCTGTGCTCCCCCCCCAGGAGCTTACAGAGGTTTTATTTGGCCCACTAGCGAGCCAGCTCCCCCCTCACCCAGAAACCTGCTCCCCACCAAGCACCAAACAGTGACAGTGATCTGAAATAAACTGCCAGGCCCAGACACAGAAGTCACAGACACAGCACCTGAGGGTTTTGGAAATGTTTGGACATACCGACCAGTCTCTGCAATCCTGCCTGCCAGCCACTATTGCCATTTTACGGAGGGAAACATCAGAGGTAAAGAGAAAGCCTAAGGGAGTGCTTACTGCAGAGCGTGCCACCAAAAATGGCTTTGGGGAATTCAGACTAGGTTCTTTCTCAATTATTACTTCTATAGCCAAGTGGCTCAGCAACGCTGAATTGTGTCTGTCACTGAAGTAAGCAGATGTGATGCTGAATACACATGAGGAGGCAATCTACTGCCTGGAGCGGCAGTGAGTTTGTGTCATTTTTCAGTGCAGGTGCACTTCAATCGAGCTGACATCCTCCAGGACCATGGACACCAATGGAAAATAACACTGCACGGGCCATTTTAATTGACGTTGGGATTCCTGTACCCCTGTGCAGCTTTTAGGAGTCACAGCGCAGCACTTTCAAGAGCCCTCTGAGGATTCCTGAGGCAGTATTACAGCACTGTCTTTATGGAAGATAACTTCCAACACTGCTTAATTACATCGCTGACCTCTATACCATCTTCCATTATAGGCCTCGTTCTTACCCCCTTTTAAGTCCAACTCCACTCATTTTGCAAGAGCAGGATACAAAGAGATCCTCAGCTCAGACATTTGCATTAGGAAATAAGGGGGCAAGAAGGGAGCGTTCTTGTTCCTAGCTTTCAGATTAACCAAGAACACGAAGTTTGTGACTTCTTTCATTTAAAATGACAGCTTTGTAGGACAAACACATCTGAAAGTTTCCTTAGCCGTAAAGGGAGAAATTAAGAAAAAAGTTTGTACTTTTTACAAAAGCTACAGTTATTTTTAGTTCCTGTGATTGCCACAAGGAAGCTAAGGGTTGGATGGCATCTCAAGAAGATGTCCTTCCAGGAGGGAATCAGCTCTGTGTCACTCCAGGAGACACTGGTCTAAGCCCTCCCTAAAGGCCTCCAGTGAATGTGACTCCTCACTGTCTGAAGCACTCTGCTTCATTTCTCTTGTTTTTTAACATGTTTTTTACTACCAAGCCTAAACTTTCCTTGCCACAGGTAAGTGATAACTGGTTATCTTCCAAGTCTGCATGGAGAAGGACTAGAACACAACTTCCTTTCCCTTTATCCTTTGCAAAGCTCATCTCCTCTCCCTCCCTCGGTGCTTTTACAGCCCAAGCAACGGCTTTGCTTTTGCACCCCCCTGGAAATCCTATTTTCTGCGCCGAGCGCTGTGACCTCCTACAGAACCTCCCCAGTTCTCCTACAGTTTTTTTGAAGTGCAATGCTCAAAACTAAACCCATCAGTCTGGTTTCATCATTACTGAGCTGAAGAGACTAATTAAATTGCATGCTTGCAATGTTCCTGTTAATGCATCCCCAGTGAAGTGAAGGCTCGGGTTCTGTTTTTGGATTTTCTACCACAAAGGCCTCCTGCTGATGACGCATATCCAGTTTGTGATCCATCTTAATCCCCAGATCCTTCTCTGCAACGTCACTTCTCCAGGTGTTCCCAGCTCTGCGATTGACTTCCCCATCCCAGGACTATCCCTGCTGATTTCCGACAACATCTCCAGTTTACAAACACCATTTTGAGCTCTGATCTTGTCCTACGGAGTGCTTAGGAGCTCAAATAACTGAAGTCACAGCAATTCTGGAAAATAAAAATACATCTAGGTCGTAACTGGAGGGCCTTTGTGTCACTGACGAAACGCCACTCGTGAGACATCCCTTTCCCTGCGCAACAGGCGACTGTGACACCTCCTCACGTAGCCAGTTGTCACCACACAGCACTCATTGCAGGGTGCTGACAAAACACAGCTGCTCCGAACTGCTTTCAAATGAGCCCCAAATTAGGGGAACAGTCCTAATCCATGCATTTAATTCAAACACAAGCTCTCATCCAAATAAAAGGAGCCTTTTTAGGCAGACCCTTTTTCCATTAAACCAAATTTGCAAAAACCGCACGAATGGGAAACCCACGTAGGAGTTTAAATTACAAAGAAAGGCAGTGACAGACCGAAATGGAGAACAGGGTGTCAGGAGTCAAGGGACATCCTCGGCAGCACCCAGCAGCCCTCACGCCGAGGTTCAGCTCTAACCCCGTCCCTTCAAGCTTTAAGATCTCCACGGCACAACACGAGCCAAGTCCCTAGCTCCATCACCATTTTCTGACCTCAGACAGACAAACTGGTTGGAAAGCCTGCTCGTCAGGGATGTATGTGATTAATTATTCATTGAACTGCCTTTGGCCGCCCCAGCCATGATTGCCCACATCGGTATCTCCAAGGCAGACATCAAAGTTGTCGGGCACCTTTCCGACAGAGTTGGCTCTGCACTACGTTTTGAGGCAGTAACTATCTGCTGTATCCTGCAGGGGTTATTTCTCTACTCAGAGCATTTTAAGTCACGCATTCCTGCAAGAATAAGCAGGATTGCAAAGCGTAGGAATGGGAAGGAAGCCCCCAGCCACAAGGACAACCCCGGAGGACGAAGCAGCATGCAGAGGCTTTCCCTGATGCTTCAGCACCGGCAGCGGGGCCACGGCACGGGGTTGCCTGCAGCAGGCCTCTGGGCAGCCCCCCGGCTGCTGCCACGGCTCCTTGGGAAGGGACCGGTGGGATGGGATGGGATGGGACACAAGGGGACAGGATGGGATGGGATGGCACGGGAAGGGACAGGAGGGGATGGAACAGGAGGGGATGGGATGGGATAGGATATGGGAAGGGGCAGGAGGGGATGGGAAGGGAAGGGAAGGGAAGGGAAGGGAAGGGATGGGATGGGATGGGATGGGATGGGATGGGATAGGATAGGATAGGATAGGATAGGATAGGATAGGATAGGATAGGATAGGATAGGATAGGATAGGATAGGAGGGGACGGGATGTGGGATAGGAGGGGACAGGATGGGACGGGATGGGATATGAGGGGACAGGATGGAATGGGATGGGATAGGATAGGATGAAGTGGGATGGGACGGGACGGGATGTGGGATGGGAAAGGACAGGAGGGGAGGGGAGGGGATGGGATGGGATGGGATGGGATGGGATGGGATGAGATGGGATGGGATGGGATGGGAAATGACAGGAGGGGATGGGAAATGACAGGAGGGGATGGGACGGGACGGGTCAGGACGGCAGCACCCTGGGCAGCGCGGAGCCGCTCCCCCCCCCTCTCCCCTCGCCCCCTCGGTTTTGGGGCCGTTTTGGGGCCGCGGGCTCGCTCGCTCACTCACAGTGGCACCATCCCAGGTGGCAGCACCAGTGCAGGCGGAAGCAGCGGCCGTGGCTGTGCGTGGCGCAGAGCGAGAGCCCGTCGCAGGGCTGAAAGTCGGGTCTGCCCGCGCAGCTGCGGGCCAGCGCCTGAGCCTCGTCCAGCTTCTCGCTCTTCGCCGCCGCCCCGCTCATGGCGCCGCCGCTCCGCCCGCAGCCCCCGCGCCGCAGCGGCCAGGAGGAGGAGGAGGAGGAGGTGGAGGAGGAGGAGGAAGAGGAGGGGAGCAGCCGCACGGCAGCAGCAGGAGGAGCAGGAGGCGCCGAGCCGCAGCGGGGACCGCCCGCGCCACGGGGGCAGCGCCGCGGGCAGGGCCCGGCCCCAGCCCCAGCCCCGACGGCTCCGCCCCGCCCCGCCCCGCGGCCACCCGCCCGCCCCGGGGTGGCCCCGGGGTCCCCTCGGTGTCCCCCTGTCACCCCCGGTCCCCTCTCGTCTCCCCCCGGTCCCGGGGCTGCCCCTGTGCTGCCTCGCCCCGACGGTCCTGGCCGGGGCAGGCACGGCTGCGGCTGGGGTTGGGGTCGGGGTCGGGGCTGGGGTCGGGGTTGGGTTGGGTTGGGTTGGGTGCTCCCGGGTTCCTTCCCCACACGCCGTGCTCCCAGGCAGGTGGAAGTGTTTCTGCCTGCGCATGCTGTGGTTCTGTAAACGCCGATAAACTTTGCCTTCCATTTTGTGAGACGACCACGGCACGATTTCGGCTGTCGGAGGTACGAACGCGTGCCCGTACCTGCGACAAGCGCACCCCCGGGCTGAAGCTGGAGGGGGTGTCACCTCTAACAGCGCGATATTTGGCTTCCCGAGTGTAGCAGTGGGCTTGTCTCCCCGTCAAGCCTGAACTTTAACTGTGCTTTGATTGTCCCCCCGGTCAGCACTAGCAGAGCTGAAGCCAGCCTCCTGTTTGGGCAGAAGTCAGGCTGTTGCTCGCAGCCACCCAACTGCGCAGTGCCACCAGCTCCCTGTCTCTCATTTGTCCTCCAAAACGTTCGGACACGGCTCCTTCGGGGCCGTCCTTGGGGCAGATCCCAGAGCCGTCCCAGTGCTGAGCGCCCTCCTGAAGATGTGCTGAGCAAAGCGTCTGCGTCGTGCCCACAGAATGAGCTTGAGAACCACCAAGCCACACGTGTATCACTGTGCCAGCTGTGCGGTTTACGGGGAAAATCGAGGAATATGGGTCAGTGACTGGGCACAGACTTGCCTGGGGACTTTGTGAGTACGGTCCCTGGCTTGCTGAGCAGAGCCCTCTTCTCCCCGAAGACACCAGAGTGGGAGGGCTTGGATGTTCCCTGTGGTCACCCAGCGCCTTCGGGCAATGCACACAGGCAGCCAGCACCTACCTGGGCGCTGCTGCCCGTCCTGCAGTCCTGGGGAGTGTCACAAAATGTTTCCACTGCCGTCCTTCCAGGGCTGATTGTGGCTGCTGAGTCAAAACCGGAGCTGGCTGCGGGTGGCGGGGAGGTTCAGGCCATGCCTCGGGGATGGGGCCGTCAAATTCAGCCGAACCGGGCTGGAGTTGGGTGCCCTGCTGGGAGCCCTGAGCCTTCCTGGGCACTGGGCGCTGCGACTGAGGGTGCTTCACGAGCCAGCTGATCTTCAGGGCCTCCAGGGTTAATGGCACTGGGAAGTGAATTTTCTGAATCGCTCCTCAAGGCTTAGCTGCCTTTGTTATGCTGAAATCCCACTGAATTCAGCAAACATTCAAGGCCTTGCACAGCTGTTTGCAAGCGGAGGAAAAACTGATTGCAAAACCAGGTGCTTCTTTGGCACTGTCCTGCTGGTTTGCGAAGAACGTCCTAAAAATTCGTGTTCCCTGGAGCCTGCCAGCAGCAAACAGGAAATGCAGCTCAGCTCCCGTGAGACCCCAGGCGCAAGAACTGCCTCTCCTGCTCCTGGCACGAAGCCCTCCTTCACCACCACTGCTTCTCCTCCAGAGCTGCTCTCACCCCCAGCTCGGGCTGCAAGATTACTTTCTGTTGAAAAGCAATTCCGCCAAGGAAGGTGAACTGCGGGTCAGAGAACTGGGAGTAGGTGTTTCTGCCGAGACTCAGGCGCCCCATCCAATTCGCCTGCGTGCTGCAAGACGGTGCTCTGAGCACAGGGAGCTTTCTGCCTCTCTTTGAAGGCCCTGTGCTGCAGGGGACGCTGATCAAAGCCGAAGCAATTCTCTCCTTTGGTGCACTCCTATTCTTTACTGTTTTGCAAAACGCCTGTGGCTGAGCAGTTAATGGAGGCATCTGCTGCACTGGCAGAGTTCACTGACTTAATTAAAGACATCTAACAATTCTGCAACTGCATGTGAGACCAGGGGTACTCGCAGGGCTGAAACCAGACAACCTCAGCACTGAAAGCAAGCATCTCTCCTCTGCCGAGAGCACGGCTCTGCAGCCAGACACACACATAAACATAGAATCAGGGCCCAAAAACTGAGGATGGGCTAGAGCCAGCTTGCACCGTGGGCCACGGAGCCCTCATCGCGCTGGGTAATGCAGAGTCCCAGCTCACACTCACCTAGGTCAGATGTGTGACGCTCATCAGTAGGAAGAGTTTACCTGGAAAACATTTTAAGTAGATACTTCTTCACCGAATGAAATTTGCCAGCTCGTTTAAACAGACAGTAGGAGAATCAATCCCATATGAGGTGGTTAAAGTTCAGCCCTGGGGGGCTGGGGGCCAGGGAGCTGCAGCTGCCCTCTGGTGTGCTCGAGAGGCCGGGGCTCAGAGCCTCGCGCTGGCCCTCGTGGAGCTGCCAACGCAGCCTCTCCGCGCTGGCAATGTCACTGGTGGTGGCTGGGACACAAAGCAGACAGAACAATCAATGCCGGGCTGCTCTGGTCAATACGAATTTACAAATGAACTTCTGTCAGTAGAGACGCTGCTGGTGCGAACAGCCTCTGTTCTCAGTGATCTCCTGGAGGGGAGATGGGCAGAGGTGGGCACGTCAGATGCAGCAGCACGGAGGTGCAGCAGGTGAGGAGACATTTCGGCTGCCAAGTAGAAGTCGCTGAGGCTTGGTACCCCGAAACCAACATCTCCCACTCCTCACCCCGCTCCCGCTGCAAGGGCAGTGCCCTTTTCCAGCCCGTCTGCAGTGCGGGTGAGCAGGGCAGCATGAGGCACAGGAGAGGGGATGTCAGCGTGGTGTGTCCGGGGCTGTCCTGCCGAAGGACATGCGAGCCGGCAGCGCCGGGCAGAGCTGTTGTGTAACATGTCATGCGGAGTCCGCTCGCGTGGAAGCAGCGCTTCACCTTTGAGCAAATGCTGGGTTGCTCTCAGCTGTGACACGCAAGTGATGGGGAGGGGGGGAACTGCAGCAGCTTTCTGGGCCTAGAGTTATTTCTGTTTCTGGTCCTGGAGAAAAACGCACGCTGGAACCAGTCATTTGGTTGGGTTACGGCTTCTTTTGCACCCTCATCCACAGAAAGACAGGAGTAGAAAGAGGGCAAAATAAGTTACGTTTAGAAAAAAGCAGCAAGCAGCCTCTTCAAACAAAGCCTTCATTAACAGGAAATTTATCTAATTCTGCCATGTAAAGAAACAATGGGGGTATGAAGAAAGAACAAACACATTTTCTGTTTTCACTATGGTATCATATAATCAAAGCAGTTTTATTAAAATAGAAAGCAGAATCTGATGTTAAACTTCCTGAGAAGGGAACCCAGACCCACCCAGGCCCCACGCCAACCTAGACGATAAATTCAGAGGCCACAAGCAGTGGGTGACTGCCCCACAGCAGCGAGCCTGGAGGAAGCTTGGTCACCTCCCCCTGCTCTGCTCCCTGTGTGCCTGCAGAAATGTTCCTGCCTGCACAGCTCTGGAGCCCTGCACTCCTCCGCGTGCCCTCTGTGCATGTGGAAACCCGGTAAGTGCCAGGCCAGGCTTCGGTCTGGTCAATTAGATCAATTAGGTAGCTGTAGGCAGGCAAGAAAGGGGGAGGGTTGGCAACACAAACCCACACTTGGAGATGCCAGAAGATGTTTCTGCCTGGACACAGACAGGTGGATGGTAACGGAGGCTGGAGCCTGGATGCAGAAGGCTGGTCGTGAGCCAACAGCACGGGGCAAGTTAGGCAGGTTGATGCATTTGTGGCTTTTCTGTCATTTATCAGAATTTTCTTCTGTGGGAGGAGGGGACAGTACCAGCCCTGCCCCTTGCTCTCTGTCCAAAGCTGCTCCCTCCAATTCATTTGAATTTACCTCTGAAAGGCGCTGTGCCCCTTGTGCCAACTGCCCCCAGCAGCAGGAAGGGAACAGGCTCCAACTGGCTGCGTTTCGGAGCCAGGAAATCTGGGCTGGAGATGGGCTGCAGGGGGAGATCTGCACAGGCTGGGAAATGGATTCAGGCCAGGATCTGGTAGATTCAGCTCATGCGGGGTGAACCGTGACCATCTCCTTTGTGAACTGTGACCACCTCGCTCTCGCTTCCCTGTGTGATTCGCTCTGAGGGCTGTGTGCTGCTGTCCCTTCAACACAGACAGACTGGAAGAGAAGCACTGCTGTGAAATCCTAAAGGCAGAGCAAAGTGAAACACGTCCGTGCACAGCGATGTGCAAAAAGGGTGGGTGAGGCTGGTGGTGAGACGGAAGGGTGGGCGATGGCAGTGGCTGCCGGCAGCAGGGGGCTGACTGAGATCAATCTTTGGCCAAAGTTATTCTCTGCGAAGGCCCAGGAAGGTTAGTGACATTGTTTAGGAGCCTGAAGCACTTTGGTTTTGATTGGAAAAGACAGGGCAATTACAGCACCTGTTTCACGAGATCTCTCCCATGAATTTATAGAGCAGGCATGAATGAAATCACAGCTTGCTGCTCTGCGAGCCTGGGCAGGACATCCACTCTTTGAGGGGAGGGTTCCCCGCAGCTACCAGCTTTTTCAGAAAGGCACTGGGACGCAGCTCAGGGACATCAGGGTGGGCCTCGGAGTATTTCTGCAGCTTAGCCAGAACGCGAGGGAGCCCGACAGTGGAAGCATAGAACATGGGGCCACCCTTGTGCTTTGGCCACCCGTAGCCATTGATATAAATGACATCAAGGTGTTCTGGGCCTGAAGCTATTCCTTCAGCCAGGATGTTAAACCCTTCATTGATGAGAGAAAACAAACACCGCTCCAGGATCTCCTCCTGGTCTACAAAGCGGGTCTTGATCTGATGGGTGTCCCTGTACTCAGACAGGAAGCTGTGAAGCCACGGGTCTGGCCTGGCTGTCCTGCCCCCAGCCTTCTCGTACTGGTACCAGCCTTTTCCAGTTTTCTGCCCAAACCTGCCTTTCTCACACAGAAGGTCGGGCAGCGGGCTGTAGCGACGGCCGTGCCGCTGGCGGGCAGGCGTTCCTGGAGGCAGTGAGGCCCCAGTGAGGCCCTGGCCCTTTCGAGACCTCCAGCCCACGTCCAGCCCTGCGAGATCGGACATTCGGAAAGGCCCTATCTTAAACCCAAAATCTTCAAGAACCTGATCTACATCCTCTGGTTTGCTTCCTTCCTCTAAAAGGAAAACTGCCTGTTGCACATATGGAAACATCATTCGGTTCCCGACAAAGCCAAAGCAATTCCCTACCACCACTCCAACCTTTTTCATTGCTTTGGCTAGCTGCATGGCAGTGGCAATGGCAGCAGGGGACGTGTGGCGGCCATAGATAATTTCTAATAGCCTCATCACATGAGCAGGGGAGAAGAAGTGTGTGCCAATGACCTGCTGTGGGTGGCTCGTGGCAGAGGCTATTTCATCGATGTTCAGGGCTGATGTGTTTGTGCACAGAAAGGCCCCCGGCTTGCAGATCCCCGATAGCTTTTTGAATATTTCCTTCTTCAGCGCCATGTTCTCAAACACAGCTTCAATAACTAGGTCTACATCCCGCAACCCATCAAAGTCTACAGTGAACTGGAGACGCGCAGGGTTATGGAAATCCAGGCTTTGGGCATCCTGCCCCATTTTCATAGCCTCACGTTCCAAAAGGAGCATCACAGCTTTTCTTCCCGTGTTCAGATACTCCACGTCCTGCTCCAGGGCTACCACAGGTATGTTTGCCTTAACCAGAGAAGTCACAATGCCTCGGCCCATTGTTCCCAGCCCTAGGGATAAAAGGGAGATAGAATCAGAGACTATGAATAGAAAATGTTACAATCAATCACTTGACAGCAGCATTTCCTCTGGTATCTCCGGGATAAAAAGCAGAAGCCTAAGCAAGATGAATGGTGCACAGAGAGAAGAAAAGAACTGAAGACTCCGAAAAAGGAAGGTGAAGTCTCTCTTTCAGCGAGTCTAAATGTTTGAAAAGCAAGAGCAGAAAGGCAAGTTGACATCTTCTCAAGATTACAAAATACCAATGGGATTCACTCCACGTGATTCACATATTCTCCCTGTGAAATTTTATACCTATGGAAACCAGCATTGCTTAAGAGTTAGAACCTGGTGAGTGCAGACGAGATCTGAGTTTCTACTTCCACCTTGTTGCCAACTTCTAGCAGCTTCACCCTCAGGATACCAGTGGTTCTCTGGGGCACTCACAGAAGAACAAACACAAGCAAACACACCCCACAGAGATTCAGACACCAGCAAAGCTCAGACAATTGGTTTCTCCCTCCTCCTTGCAAGTTTCCTCTTTGTCTCCCTCTTCTCCCTCTGCTCTTCATAGCATAATCTTCGATGCAAGCACAAATTCAGCTGCAATTTCTGTAAAGACTCTCAGAAACTGAGCTGCTCTTGATTTTGTCTCTGTCTCCTATGTCTCCCATCACCAGTCCAGGCATGGAACTAATGTCTTCTTAATCCAGAATTCATCGTATCCCACCTCCTTTATAATCACTTGGGAACATCAATAGCCTTTTTTCTTGCTGTTCACACTTTATACTGGACATCTCTGCCCACCGGGAACAAGCCAAGTCATCCAAGACAGGCTATTGCTAACTTTTGAAGGTTACCGAAGATACAGCCTTCCTTGTCCAACTGTGCAGTTAAAACTCTTGTCCAGAATTCCCATTACTGAACACCCATTTGAGCTGTATTTTTTCCTCCAAGATCCATAAATGTGCTATTACCAGCTCATAATAACACTGGAGGAATAATATTGTGGTGATTACTGGCTTGCTCCTTTCCCTCCTCCTGAGCCCTTCCGCCAGCTCTGCCCTCTATTACATTAAACGAAGCCGCAGGCTTACACTCTCCTATGATACCCAACCCACGCTACTTACGCTGTTCTCCCCTGATGGAGGCTTTTTGGACTGAGCAAACACAAACTAGTGAGCAAAGGCCAGTGCAATTTTACCAGCTTTAAAAGTGCAAAGCATTTGAATGGGAGGATTATTAATATCCTAAATAAAGCAACAACTAGACAAAGTCCAGGTTTGTCATAATTCTGTAAAAATGATTTTTTTAATCCCAGGTTTACAAATGAAAGTCTGCTAAACAAATAAACAGAAACAAGGGGATTAAAAAATTTGTCTAAAGCAGCTTTATAAAGAAGAGCTGAAATTATGTCATCAGTGAAACAAGTTCCAACTCTGAAGGTCAAACAAGGTAGTGTGTTTCTCCTGCAAGCTACATACCCTTGATTTAGATGTGTCCACACTAAATTTTTATACACAGAGGACATTTAAAACACTCCCTGCTTAGCTTTAAGAGCGGTTCTTATAGACATCACTATCTGGATGCTTGCTCATAAACCACTTTGCTGCCAAGCAAATGCTGAACTTCCTTTCTAGGAAATTGAATCTTCACGATCAGACACTACTAAAATTAATTTGAAAATAAAGGTAGAACAACATGAATCAATTCTTAGTATTTCATTGTCCACGGTTTGCTGACTGACAACCAAACACAAATAGCTCCTTCTGCTTTGCTCAGTTCTCAGAGGCTTGGATGTGTCGGCAGGGTGTTAAAACAGCTCTTTCTGTCTTTGTTGAGCTACAAAGACTGCTTTCTTCTCAGACAGTGCAGGAGTGTCATGCACCACCTCCTGTACAGCCACCGAGCCTAGCCCCATCTTTAAGGCTCTCTTTCGACACCATGGCAAAGGGTTTGCAGTTCCACATCCTGGTTCTTCACAGCTCCCTCTTGAAATCTCTTATTCTGTTCCAGGATGGAGACCTAGGGTTTCTCCTCTTAATTTCCAAGCCGTACTAAAGAAACAGCCTGTACATCCTGGGCCTTAGTAACTCCTGCTCCTCTCAGCTTCAGTTTCCTGACTGAGATGTTAGCAGTTCTCTCACAACGTGAACAAGCTGTTCCCTCCTAGATCAAAACTCTGGTGTTAGCTGATTCAGCTCTTTGCTTTCTTTCACGTGTAGTGTAAGTACTCCCATCTAGGTTTTCACCGTCCCACGACAGACAGGCGTACATGCCGGTAGTCCTGCACTTTCTAGGCCACAGGAGGAGGCTTATAGATAAGACATGAGCTTGCCAAGCTTGTTTCTGACCTAGAAAAGCTGTCTCTCAACTTACCACATAACTCTTCAGTGGCCTGTATGAAATGATGTTTAATGAAGCTGGCAGAGAGAGTAATGAAAGCCCCAAGGGTTTTGTTACATTAGAGCTTGCACAGCATGACTCCCCTGGAAATATTTTCTAAAATTGGGCTGTAAAACCAAGGAGAGATCTGGCTATTTAGTAGGGAAAGAAGCATTTCTAAGGACTTCCCTTTCAAATTTATAGACTCGTGATCTTGGCAAAAAATGTATTAGAGCAGTAAAAAATGGTAGGGAATCACTGGGTCTTGCATGGGTAGCAGGCTGTAGAAGAAAGGGAAGTGTTGCATGCTCAGTTCAGGTTGCACGGACCAAAACACGGCTAAGAACTACTCCAGGATTTCTACTGTACATTTTGTTTTGTCCCTCAGTTGGGCTCTTACTTCCCCCAAATCTTTACAAAAATCCTATATTCTTGTCTTTTATTCAGTGAACTGTTTCCAGAGCTGTGTTCATGCCCAAGGCCCAGCTTCCAAAAGAAGACTGAAATGTGCTTCAGGAAAAGCCCAGTGTCTAGCCATCTTGCTTCTGGCCTTTCGTTGCGAAATGTAGCCTTGGCATATAAATAAAGCTACACTTAAACTCCTGAAATTTAAGGCCAAACATGGATACAACGAAATCATTTGTGGGGCAAGCAGAGTGAATAATGATTGTTAATTATTGCGCTGTCACATGAGGTACTGAGAATATGAAAAATGATGCAAAGTTAATTGAAGGATTTTAAAAACAAATTTCAAAACAAATGAACTCAAAATATGTATTAAACAACTTATGTAGAGTCACACGCACTAGAGAAATACTTATGAGTAGAAAATATTCTGAACTATAATGAATATTTGGACTTTAAAATAACAGGAATTGGAAACAGCACTTTATAAATTGGTAAAAATATACAAGGACTGTTCCAATTTTCATGTTAAAAAAGAATAATGAGCAATTGGTGGTGGTGGACTGATGCAGCCTGGAGCTGCTTCTTTCTCTAACTGTTTCAGGGTACAAGCTTCAAGCGGAAATAATGTGGTACTCAAGGCAAGCAGGAAGCTACTGAAAGACTGTGGAAGGGACAGAGATGAACTCTTTTTCTGTGTGACAATGAACCAGAGAAGGTGGAAAGAGATGGGAGGTGAGAGCACAGAGCAAGCAGGAGCAAATGAGGTAGGTCGCATCGCCTGTGTCTGAAGACAGCCACGGACAGCTAGGCCAAGAGCAGGAGGGATCTTGCCCAGCTGGGTGCTGCCTGTTATCAGTCCTGCAGCAAGCAACCAGCAGACAAAGGTAGCTGACGGGCAGCCAGGACTGCACAGCAACAGTCGCCAACTCATCAGCAATGCCATCTATCAAGCAAGCCTACAAAAATGACACATAATGCTTGATGCTGAACATCCATTAGGACTCGGTGCCAACTCCCTCTAACAATGTCCTGCTAATACTGGATTGACAGGGGGTCCACAAAGCAAGGCTCCCCCAGCATTCATGACACTGCTTCCATACCAAAAAGTCCTCTGTGCTGGCAGAAAAGCTACTGAAGGAGGAAGATGTTGCAGTGATCTGCTCAGCTGCTTCCCATTTTGCAGTGATAACAGACAGAAGAACCAGCATATTGCAACAGGGTTTTAGTGTGTGAAACAGCAGTATTTGGAATCAGGGGCTGCATGACTTCTGACCATCCAAAATGGATGCAAGATCATGTTTTCTTCTCTCCAGGGAAAACAGGGAGACCCTGGATAACCTATAGAGGCTCAGTACTTTAAAGGGATGATCAGCACTATTTTAAGAGGTGTCCCTAAAAGTTTGTCCCTAAGATTTTGGTTTCTGGTGCTACAAGAATGTGTTAAAGATCAAGAATATGGAAATATGAGATGGTACTCGCTGGAGAATGACTTCTTGTTATGGCAGCCTGAGAGAGAAAAAAATGCAACGGTGGTGGCATATTCTGTACCCATCTCCAAAGGACTTGCTATTTCTTTGATACCAAAAGGTAAGACATTAGGAAGTCCTTCCAGAGGAAAGAGAAAAAGCCCAGTGGGGTGGCAGAAAGAAGTAACTGATGGAAAGCAATGACATTTAGTATGGCATAAGATTAAGAGTTAAGAGGAGGTGATCAATGGCCTCCCAAACAGAAGCTGCTTATCAAATGAAGCATAACATCTACACCTCGCACAAACAAAGCAAACTATATTGCTTATGGGGGTTATTGATAGAAGCAGTGATTCAGAAAAGGAATTAGGAGTTTTGGCAGGTGTCAAGGCCTTGAGAGGATTGATAAGCTTTAATGACCCTGACCAGCTACACCTGGAGCCTCCACCCCACACCCACCACCCAGGAGCTTCAGAGCCTGATTTAAACTCAGCCCCGGGCCCCTGCTCTCCTCCTGAGCTATGCTGGAGAACTGCCTGGCTCTGGCTGTGGTCCCACTGAGCCACACCTCAACGTAATGATTGGCTTCCCCACTCTACCTTGGACCTGCTTCATCATGTGAATTTTGATTGATTGTCTGGGTCCTGGCATGATCTCAAGTCTGTCTTCTTTGCCTCACTCAGGTACTGTAAATAATTGATGTACCAGAGAGCTGTGCTGCCGTCCAGAGGGAGAACTGACAGGTATGTCATGAACCTCAACAGGGAGAGATGCAAAGTATTGTGCCCTGGGTGGCATAATCCTATGCACCAGTGCATGCTTGGGGCTGACTGGGTGGAAGCAGCATTGCAGAAAAGGATCTGGGGGTCCTGGTGGGCACCAATTTGACCATGAGCAGCAGTGGGTCCTTGCTGCAAAGAAGGCTGATGGTATATGGGGCTGTATGAGGAGTGTTGCCAGCAGGCTGAGGGAGGTGAGATGTCCCCTCTGCTCAGCACTGCTGGGTCCAGTTCTGGGCTCCTGGGTATGACAGAAACATGGAGATATTGGAATGAGCCCAATAAAGGGCCACAAAAATGATTAAGAGACTGGAATGACTCATATATGGGGAAGGGCCATGAGAGCTGGGACTCCTTCTGCCTTGAGAAGGTGGAAGTGAGGCAGAATCTTGTCAATGTATGTAAAACCCTGAGGGCAAGGTGCAAAGAAGGGGTAACCAGGCTCTTGTCAGTGGAGCCTGGTGGCAAGGCAAGAGGCAAAGGGCAGAAACTGAAAGGGCTTCATCTGAATATCAGGATTTTTTTTTTGTGCTGTGAGGGTGACTGAGCACTGGTATGAGTTGCCAGGGAGGCTGTGGAGTCTCCATCTGTGGTGATATTCAAGAGCTGTCTTGTCACAGTCCTGGGAAATTGGCTCTAGGTGGCCTTGTTTGAGCATGGGAGCTGGACAGGGTGACTTGTAGAGGATTCTGGGATTCCCCTCAGCACTCCACCCTTGGAGAATTGCTGGCCCTTGCTGCTTCTGGCCAGTGGATAATTAACAGGATGTAGTAAACATGGCTAATGCAAACATTGGGTGTTACCTTGAGCATATTAGGCAGGAGCAAAGAAGAAATATCTTCTTTGTACCTGGTCTTAGCATAATTGCTCCTGGAATACTGTTCACACGTCTGGTGTGTGTGCTTTGGGGAGTGTTGGGAAAAATCAGAGGAAGTTTAGAGAACAAAGAAAATGACTAAAGCATGACAGACTGTGCTCAGCAGCAAAAGAATCAATGCAATTAGTTCATTTCTTCTGCAAAAGGCATGGATTAACTTGAACTATGTCTGTAAACAGCTACAAGAAAACTGAAACCCGGGTAGAGGTTGGGTCAACTTCAGACAGGAATTCAGAAGTCTGGCAGACTTTTTTGGCAGTTCTTAATCCAAAGGGTGGGAGATGTAGCCCTGCCAGTTCAGTCTGGAAATAAGATACAGGCTGTTTTTTCTAGGAACCTTCAGACAGGGATTGGATTTGTCCCTAAAATGTCCCTTAGTTTAGTTACAGCATGAACATAAGCAGATCAGGTGCCCTGAATGGTCCTTTTGGCTATACTGTTTATTAGTATTGAGACTCTTCAAGAAAAGTTAGTAATTGTAGCATCATTTATCAGTCCCTAACAAAGACTGTCCATTTAATTGTTGATTCTATTCACCTGATCGTTCCTACAAAACTTCAGCATAAGCCCTTTCTGCCAAAGAACACTAGAGGGCTGACCTATCTGGGTTTGCTTGCACCCAGGTCACATGATAAATTTGGTGATAATTCATGCCTTATTATCCACATGACATAACAGCCACAGATCTGCCTCACAAGGCTTGTGGACCAATGTTCAAGAAACATTTTCATTAAAATTAAAGCATGGATTAAGTCAGGGAAGCTCTGGTCTGAAATGAGCTTCCAGAGAGCTTCTTACTGGGCACAGGAGGCCTGGAAAGAGCAGTGTTGGTCTGGTGAGCTTTCTCTGAAACAGAATGGATGTTTTCCAAGTGCTCCATTACTCATCTAACCATTTCTGAGTGCTACTATCAACAGGCAGAGCTGAAAGATATTTCTTTTTTTTTTTTTTCTGTTTTTAAATCTCAGCAGTGCATCGAAGGTTTTATTTAAATTGCTCTTATAAAAAATTAATGAAGGCATTATCTTGCTGGGCTACAAAATGGCAAGAGTGGATCCCAGTGAGATGAAATCTTCTTAAAATACAGCTGTCAAAACATTTTTGTTTTAATATATCCCTGAGTGACTCTATGCACATGCACTTCTAATACAGAACTAGACCAGGAGGAGGAGAATTTCGTGCAAACCTGCTTCTAACATGGAGCGAAGCCAGGACTCAACATGGCAGTATTTAAAAGGGAACAGACTGCTTATGAACCACAGATGAAGCTGACTCTGAAAGTGGAGGAAGTTTCTCTCCCAAAGAAAGGGGTGTGGGATTAGGTAGCAATCTATTAGGAAATGACTTGCCGTCTGACCTTCCCTGAGCTTACAAGTCCAGTGACCGCTTCTCTCCTTGCATGTCACTTATGGGCCTGGGATATCTCTCCTGTGCTGGGTACCAGTGACTGCTAGGGAATTAGGCTTAGGCTTTCTGCCATGAGTAAAGCCCTGCTACACTCAACTTGCTCCCTTTCAGTGCTGCTGTTAGCTGCACAATCAGGAAATGCAACAGCTTTTCATCTCCTTACCTATCACAGCCGCTCTGCGGATGGGCTGAGGGGAAGCACTTTTCCATGAAGCTCCAGTGGGTGTTGTCCACTTCTGCACTGCTCTCTCTGCAAAGAAAGCATACTGCAGTGCTTGGGCCTGGCCTGAGGTCAGCAGGATGTTAAACAGTTCCTGTTCCCTCCGGACTCCATCTGCAAAGGGCTGCTCTGTGGCGGCTTTGACTGCCTGGAAGCAGAGCTCTGGCGCCAGGCACCCCTGGGCCTTTTTCTTCACCTTCATGAGAGCCTCACTGAGAAATACTTCCATGTTGGGCAGCTTTGGAACGGGCTTCAGGCTGAGCCTGCGGGGTCCCAAGGGCTGGCCTGTGGGTAGAAAAATAGTTATAGAACAAAACATTCCACACTTGCTGGAGGACTATGGATTTTTTGTCTCTACATAGAATGAGAATCTGTTATACCTTTTCCCCCTCCTGCTAAGCCCACTGCACTAGGGCTTGCATGGCACAATGATCTGGGTCAGCATTCAAGTGTCTGATGCTTCTTTAACTTTGTTTGCCACAACAATGGAAGTTTTTCAAGACCCTTCTCCCCAGACTTCAACAAAGCAAGCTTTCAATTTCAAAGACAACTCTCTCCTTCCTTTTCTTAGCTACAGAGTGACTTGACTTCTCCAGTTCTTACTCCACGGTTCCAGCTGTCACATTCATAAAGCTCCTTCTGTTCGTTCTGTGAGCTTCAGTACTAGAGCTCTTCCCCAGTGTTGCTCAGCACTCCGTGCCCAATTGGCATTGCCAGCCAGATGCATTCCAGCCAGGGTCCTGACCCAGGTGTTTGTATGAATGACTGGGAAACGCACCCCAACTTCAATTCCTCCCTAACAGCAGGAGTCCCCCTGTTCCCCGTGGGACCAGCCAAGAGGATGGCTCACACAGCATGAGTTGGGGAGCAAATGAATAACAAGGAAGAGTTCATGCTTCTGTGTCAGCAAGGGGTGAATCAAACAGCCACAGAAATACATGAGCCTCATTACAGAAGGAGGTTGCTATGGTAATACCTAGAAAGAATTCTTAATTGAGAGAAGTTAGTTACATTTCAGACACCAAAATCCTCTTCAGAAACATAAACCTTGGTGCCCACTGGGAGATCTCTGATCTGTCCGTGCTCAGGCTATTGCTATGTTCTTAGCAGCTTGCCTCACTAAAGACCATGGAGGAACAAGGTCAGAAATTCAGGATGCATCTCCTCAACATTTGCACAAAGCCTTTTGTCATCATAGTTTATGGATCTGGATGTGGCTAAGTGATGTTATGGCATTGAGCACTGCAGCACTGTCCCCACGAGCATTGTGGACCACCACCACAGCAGGATGGTGAGTGGGCCCCCTCTGATGGGAACCCAGAGGTGAGAAGTTCTCTTGTGTGTAACGTCATTGGCCTGGCTTCTGTTATGAGCTCTGCGTAGGAGCACGTTTCTTTCAAAGGTGGCATATTGCATCCAGCGCTCTCTTCCCTTCCACTGTCTGACTGAAAATGCTGCTGCATCAGCAGAAGATTCAGGAGCAGGATATCTGGAGCCCCAACATACACAGGGTACTGAAAAGCAGGAATAATGGCAGCACTGCAATTGTGGTTTTCCAAAGAACATGTCCTGACTCTAACTCTTCCTCTAAGACCAGATGCTTTTAAGAGGGGAAAAAAACAACAAAAAACACATGAATTCCCAGGCTGAGTTGGTATTGATTTCCTGAAACAGTGGTCTTCAGAGGTCAGGCTCTTTAACTAAGCCTTTTAGAGAACACAAAGATGAACGCTGACTGTGTAAGTAGCTTCCCTTGTAACATGAGTCCATCAAAATGCTTCCACACTGACAATGAATATAGCTTGGATTTGCCAGTACTGCAGGATTTCAGTCAAGATATTTCTTTATTTTTGAACCCTGTGTCTTCCCTAAGTGTATGTTTTTAGTATGAGAATGCTCTTCATCCATAGTTCTTTATTAAGGACTGAAATAGTGGGTTTAGTTTTTTCAAAAAGGAAATCTGATGGCTGGAAGACCACTTAGGACAGGACAGACCAAGAGACCTCACATATCTCCCATGTGAGAAGCGAACAGAAACGCTACTGGCAGCCTTTAAACATGGTCTTCAGACAGTAAATTGTACTTGTTAAGCACAAATACTGATGAGGAATGTGAGACAGTTGCTCAGACTGAAAAGTAACTCTCCTCAGGGTCCTGTAATAAAACTTGTATTCAGCTGAGCATTTCTATAGCACCTCCATGCAGCTTTCTTGCTGCTGTAATGCTACTAAGAACCAAAAGTGTACTTATGAATAGAAAGAATGATCTGAATTTAAACCTTGGAAGAAGAGATTAGTGCAGGATACCTACAGCTTGGTTTCTGAAATCAAAGAAGCAAGAACGTGATGAATGATACTGGACATCAGTGATGTAGAAAAAGGCATCTCTTGTGAACAGAAGCTAGCACAGGTATCTACTTTGTTTTGCTAAGGTTTGTAATCTAGGTGGCACAAAGGATGGACCAAGTCTATAACACTTCTCAGCAAAAGCAACATGTAAGCCTGCAGTATCAAACACTGCTATTTAAAGCAAAAAAAAAAAAAAAAAAGGGCATCCCAGAGTGAACTCTAGGGATATTACTGGACTGAAGGCAGGGCTAGCTTAACAGGCTGCATGGTGCAGCAATGCTTGTACGTGTCCGGGGAGCAAGGCTGGAACTGGTTCCCTGTTCTTCAGGCTAGCAATGGTCTCAGACCACTCAGAGACAAGTGTGGCTGCTGTCAACTCTCAACACTCTCTGGTTGTCTCAAAGGGGCATTTTGCTAGATCTTCTGCTTAAGGAAGGTGGTAGCCAGAATGATAAGCCCAGGAGACAGATTCAAATATCTGCACATTGTACTTCTTTCCAGAGATGATGCACTAAAGGCCCTTGTAAATGTAACCAGAAGACTTTTTCCAGTACTTGCCACTTAAAGCATGCAGTTACTGCATGAGCAGCAGTAGCTGCTACTTGTGTGGGTTTCATGTTCCTCAGAAGGAACACATACCTCTTCCACAGTTGCTGCTGGTGGCCTATGGTCAGAAACTCCTAATCGTCTTTCCATGCAGAGCGTAATACCTGTGGGGTCTGAACTAATCTAAACTGAACGGACTTTGCTTGGCTCTTTGATGTATGCCGTTGATGCTCTTGTGCTCTGAGAAGATAAGTTAAGCAGCAGATATGGTCAGAAAGCAGGAAATCTGCTTTGCAAAGGATCAGCTGCCATTTTCTCCTCCAGCCCAGGAAGGCTACAGCAGGCCAACAGAGGTGGGCAGTGTAAGCTGCAAGCAATTATGGCAAATTTTCAATTTTTTGATGCCATCAGGTGGACAAATTATGTAATGCAGCTTTGAATTAGTGCAGTGGTTATCAAACACATTCAATGAAAGAACATTCTTCTAGTCTCTAAGGACTTAGCTTCTGCCTATTCCTTCCTTCCTTAAATAAAAAACCTTCGAGAGCGAAAACTTTCTCTTGCATAAACAAGCAATTTCCTCTGAAGAAGGACAGGAATGCACACTCATTTCCTAGTCTGTGTTATGTAATTACTGGTTTTGACTAAAAAAAAAATAAATTTGTACTTAGATTAAATGCCTGTGTATTCCTACAGACATTGATTCAGAGCTGTTCAGAAGGTGTTCTTCATTAAGAATGTTCCATGAAGTTTTACGGATGAAAGTTTCCCAGCCTACCTACCACAAAGGCAGTTCTGTCACCTATGGATAGAAACAATCAGGGACCCTTGCTTCAGTGAGGCCACTCATCTAAGGCTGATCTCTCGCCCTGAGTTACTGCAGCTTCAGTGCTGAGAAAGCTTTAAAAGAAAATCCTATCTGAATGGGTCCTTTGAGATGGATCTTGCAGTAGAGCACTCCCGGGCTAGGAGGAAAAATTCTCTCAGTGACAATGAGTTATTTAGCCAAACTGCTCTGTAAGAAGCCAGCAGTTGTTAGCCTTGTGTATGTTTGTTTGTTTTTAAAGAAAAAGATGTTGCCATATGAAGTGGATTTCTGTGCAATTCTGTTTCTAAGATTGTCTGAAAAATGTTTACTGAAAACATAACGTAGCTGGTCTGGGATTGTTTCCCCACACTACATGAGACTGTCATATCTCTTCTGCAGCCCTAAGTTACAGAGATACAGAACTAAAAGTGCTATTTTGCTGTTGTATGGCAGGAGAATTTTATTAAATTTATGCGAAGGCCAAAGCCAGGAAGGACTCTAAAAGAATGTAAGGATTCTGGGTACCCCATTCTGTCTGCTTGATTAGGTCACCTGAGGATAAACAAGGCAACAAAACTTTTCATGATATTCTGCAAAGTCTAAAGATAAATCTTCCAAGTAGGAGAGAGATAAAGAGGAGCTGGTCTCCAGTATTTTCACTGTTAAAGAACATCCTGCAAATGCCAGTAGAGCTGTTAGATGAGGTTTGAAAGCATTTTTCTTTAAAGTTCTGTTGGAGTTGGTATACAGTGTGATGACATGAAATGTCTTCAGTGACACCACTCATTTTTCACTGGAGCAAGAAACAGAACTGCTACTGCAAATAATGAGAGCCTGGACCAGACAGGTTACCTGCTGGACATCCAGTCAGGATTCCTGCATGCTTACACAGTTCTCAAGTTTCCTTGCTAGTGACGCTTTCCAGTGAAACTGAAGCTATAGAACAGGAATTTGCCAGTAATGGCAGTGCACAAGAGTTCCAGAAAGCAAGTTCTACTGAGAAATAGTGTGGTCAGTGACTCATTCCTGAGGTTTTCCTCTAAGGTCAAGCTGACTTTGACAATTCTCAACTACTGCATATCTGTCACAGAAGAAACAACCATACAAATGTCTGCAACTCACCCAGTTTCACTTAGCTTTTGTTGAAAGCCAGGATGCTTGCCAGTTTGCTAGTTCTAGCAATGTATCTATCACTCTTTTTATGATATACTGATTTTGCCATCGGTACTGGTATCAATCTTACACATGGTCTCATTCAGAGGCTGAGAGGGTACATCAAAGGGAACAGTATTTTCTGGGTTATTCAGTCAAGCAAAGTAGTAATATTTCATTGCCCTCCTAGCTGATGGAGAAACAGAACTCTCATTCAAAACAGGCAAGATCAGTGAACCAAAGTGCCTTTTTGCTTTTTTTAAGCAATAGTGAAGTAGGTTGGATGTTAGGAAGAACTTATTTATTGAAAGGGTTGTTAGGCATTGGAACGGGCTGCCCAGGGAAGTGGTTGAGGCACCAACCCTGAAGGTCTTTAAAAGACATCTCGGTGTAAAGCTTAGTGATATGGTTTAGTGGAGGATTTGGTAGTGCTAGGTCAGAGGTTGGATCTTGGAGGTCTATTCCAACCTAGATGACTCTGTGATTCTGTATATTCCCTGTCTTCCCAAAGTTTTATGTTTAAATAGATTACATATGGGGAAAGAGAAAAGGATTGCTTGTGTCATCAGTTCTGCACCAGAACTGAAGCCCCAGAATCATTAGCATGAATATGTTGAGAAGGAAGAACATCTATTATGGAAGACCCAGCCAAAGAACGTGCTTTTGCATCTATCTGATAAATCCCACATTGCAGCTAAGTATTCAAGACACTGATTTTTGAAGAATAGTGTATTCTTTGAGCTGTCTTGAAAATATGGTGCATTGTCATCTAGGACAAAGCTGAGGCTGCTTCAACCCCTAGCATGGGAGAAATACTCCTACAGAGAAGGAGAATTGTTCTTCTTTGCAGTAAAGAAAACTGCAGGAGCACCCCAGTTTAGAAAAGCATTGCCCGTAAAGGCCATGTGATCAGAACAGCAAGGTTGTGTTTTTCCTTCCTTGCGTGCATCTCGTGTGAAAGAGCTCCACATCAAAGACTGACTCTTGTCAGGATATCTCCAAAATGGGCATCTCACCACACAACCCAAGGACAGCAAGACTCATGGGCCTTTGAGTTCAGCTGAGGATGTGCCAGTCCCTCCGCTAGAGGGAGACAATTATTTTTTATCAGCCCTTATTGATGATGCAACAGGTCTACACCCAATACCAGCTGTCATCCAAAGCTATACATGGGAAGAGCTCATATTCTCCCAAATCAGTTGAGTGCAGTAGCCCAGAGGAGTATGCAAGTTTGGATATATAATTAATAAGCACAGGGACTCCTTATTTCTGTTTTTCTCCGAATCCTCATTTGAATTTCTGCAGCTCTCCAGCATCTGATTTTTTCCACGTTTGCTTAACAGAAAAATTCTGCAGCTAATTCTGTTTCAGATGGATGCCAAAACCCAATGAATGGAGCATATGGAACAAACTAGTGGGCTTTGTTCTGACTCTCTTCGGCCTCAACAATTATTTCTTGGCATTGCTACAGTTCTTTCCTCACCAATCAGCTTGTTTGCCAAGCGAATTCCTGCCTCAACTGTGTTCTCTTCCACAACTTCATCAACCAAGCCCAGCTTCAGTGCTTCAGTTGCTGGAATGTGTCTTCCTGTGATTAAAAAAAAAGAAATAAGGTGACTACAGTGGGGCATTACAGGTGACTTCATTCTTTTTATATCTGGTCAAATGGCTTGTGTAGCTGGCTTCAAGCATGAGACAAGCTCATTGAGCACAAAATGCATCACGAGCTGTACGCCTCAGAAGCGCATACATCCCCTTCCTAGCCAATCCTTACGGGAAGCAAGCTGAATTTCAACCCAAGCAGCTATGTGTTTAAAAAACAAAACCAAAAGGTATTAGGCTTCATTAGACCAACGTGATGGTATGACTCGGTCATCCTCACAAACACAGCAAGGCTGAGGTACAGTACTTTACCTGTAGTGATTAGATCCAGAGCAGCTGGCACCCCGATCAGTCTGGGTAGTCGCTGAGTGCCTTCAGCACCTGGAAGTAACCCAATGGTGACTTCTGGTAAACCCATCCGTGCCTAAAGTGAAGTCAAATTCAACAAGTTGTCTTAGCAAGAGTGTTAATTATGAACCAAGCAGACCTGATTACATGTGATGCTCCTCTAGGAATCCTCAAAGAACTTCTATATAGAAACCTCATCCTTGCTTTTTGCCATGTAAGACAAACCCACTCACCCTTTTCAACAACTTATGTACAGGAGCAGAGGAGGTGTCACGCTTCAGAGGATGTGTGGGTGCTAGCACAGCACTGAATTAGACCAAAGGGGACAACAGCATCACCCCAGACCGCAATGCATGTGCAGACAAGGCAAGTAGTTGTTAGTAAATGCTGGAGGGTTGTCTGTGACTTGCTATCTCCCTACCCCAGTTCTTAGAAATGTATTGAAGGAAGAGTGGTACCACTCACTTACTGAGATTCTGAACTAACCCTCCTTCCAAAGTGCTCAAATGGTTCTTGATGCACTTGAGGTTTAGTAGGGTGACAGCAGGAAGAGGGCTCCTGTCTTCTTTTAAAAATCTATGTAGTTTGTTACTTTAAAAAAAGTACATTTCCAGTTGAGCTTTTGAGAGATGTAGGGTTATTTTAAGACTACTACTTCAGGCATCCTTCTTAGGTGGCATACAGGACATGCAGAGTACCTCTTTATGGTGTTATAGGAACCCACATTGTCAGGGGAAAGTGGTTCATGCTGCAAAAATGAGGAGATGCTCCTATCAGTGAAGAGTCTATGTAAGGAGACCAGGTGCTGCTTAAAAGGCAGTTCAGCAATCCTGAAGGTAGAGATTCAAGAGGAAAAAAAAACTTTTAAAGACTTAAGTGTGTGGGGGGAGAAGCTGTGTGTTGGATAGAGTGCTCCCTGAGGAAACAGAGCCTGTGGGAAATCAAATTGCAAGTGCTCTATGCTAGCTGAGTTTCCTCTTGAAACTAGTTACCTATTGAAACTAGGTCACTAGCAGAAAGAAATGCAAAATTCATGTGGCTGGGGAGAAAAGTAAGAGAAAAGTCATGCTGCATAAGCCAACTACATAGAGTTCAAATAATGACTACTGAGACCGAAGGCAAATTAACACTCAGTCTCTGAAGTTTCTCTGCAGGAAAGATGCAGAAAGCTCCTCTTCAGGAGCAGCCTCTAGTTCAGTATGTTACCTGCACATGTGCAATCCGATAGTGACAGCCAAGCGCCACCTCCAGGCCTCCTCCCAAGGCAATGCCTTCAATGGCAGCCACCACAGGCTTCTCGCTCCTTTCGATGAGAGAAACTAAAGGGCCCAAGGCAATACCCTGTCTCTTTGGAGAAGAAAATCCTTGAATGTCAGCACCTGGGAAAGCACAAAGATGAAAAGGAATTACTGGGGAAAGCAGCGACTGGAATGATCCTTCCCTTGGTGCCATTACACATCACTGCTCACAGATGACTGAGCTCTTGCAGAGATGCTGCTGGCAGGAGAGTGGTTAACAGGGAGCAACCCCTTTGGGGACCAGCTGCAAGAAAGCCAGGCTCCTTAAGCCTATTCAGAGAGCTAGGGGGATTGCAAAGCACAAAAATACATAATTGTAATGATCGTGCAGTTACTAAGGTGGTTTCCTGTTTAAAAGAGGAAAAAAAAAAAAAAAACCTGAGTCTGGAATAGTTAAGTTCAAGTTACTACTAACAAGCGATGTTGAGCTCCACAAAAATTCTCTACCTTCACAGATTTCTACAACTGGAGGAGATCTGTTACTCCTACCTGCCCTGTCCAATCTCTCATGTGCCCCATGTCAATCATGGGACAGCAGAGTCGGAAAAAAAAATCCACTGTCTTGTAGCCATTTTATCAATAGTGTTATAAGGCAGAGAATCGTCAGATGTGGTGGGCAGGGAGTATTTGCTCTCTTTCTCAGACTGATTGAAGAAACTTGCCTTACCTGCACTGAATTTCCCATTTTCGCCACAAATCATAACAGCTTTCACTGAAGGATCTGCATCCGCTCTCTTCAGTCCATCCTCTAACGCCTGAAGAACTGTTAAACTGAAATGAATGAGAGTCAGCAACTAATGGTCAACTACGTTACCTTTCCATCAACACCAAGAGGCTCAGTGAAAATAAGCAGTAAGTCCATGCAAGTCTGTCCTCTGACTGGTCTTCTGCCATAGTCCCTGTGAGTGAATCTTCATTAGTCTCTCACTTTAAGGCCAAGTGTCAAAACCCACAAGCTTATCGCTGCTGACTGACCTGTCACTCAGCTGCTGCAGAGTCTTCTTGTGATTATGATATTCCTGTTTCCAAAGCAAACAGCACAGAGAAATGTTCTTTTGAAAATGTCTTTTTGAATTAAACATTCAGATTTTTAGGAAAATAGTTTAGCATAATTTGAAAGTAATTAATGCTAAACCACTGCTAACCTACAAACTTTTTAAAAGGGAAATGAGCTCTGGGGATAAAAAGCCATCTTTCAAACACCTGGCATAGAGCTGGTGCTGTGCTGACAATTATGAAGCTTTCACTTTGCAAAGACCAGGCTTGAACTTGTGTGGTGTCCTGTCAAAGTGAATTTGGGCCTAAAACACTAAGAATTTTTTTGTCATCTGAACATATCTCCACAGACACAAGCTGTTAATGTGTCCAGTGAAGAATTACTAAAGAACTTCAAAACTGAACAGTTAAGTATAACTAGTATTTTTACAAATCAGATATTAAGCAGAAATCTGAACTGACTATTCATCCACTTGGTATTTGAAGCTTAAAAGCTAAATATAAAAAGCTCAATACGTGCTCTCCATGTCCTTCCATAAATATGTTTTGCTTTAGAAGATGGTGACAAAGACTGATGGTAGGTAAAGAAGCATTGATGCCTATCACCTATTAATAGAAGCAGTAACAAAAATGGTGTGTATATATAGTTTAGATACCAAACCATGTTCACATGCATGCATTTTTAAGCACATTAAGTGTGTATGTTGTGGGGGGAGGTTCTTTTCTGCATGCATATAAGCTACAGCTGTAGATAATGACTCTGATTCAGGAAATTTGAGCCATAAGTGGATAGAGAAATACTCAAGTATTATATGTGCTTGTCCAGTCCTTCATAAATAAATACAACTTCTCTGTTGTATTTCAGTGGGATAACTGGAGCAAAGGAACTGTGAATCATTTCTGTGATCTATCTTAGGTCAGGTTCCTATCCAGAGGAGCTGACAAAGCACAGCCCAGCATGTATGTATAATCTGGGCTATAGGAAAGCCACTGATAAAAAAAAATAAAATAAAATAATATTTTGTAAAGTAATAAAAATGATGGCTACATTATTCAGACCTTGTATATTGAAACTTCTTTGTAATCAGGTTTCTAAACTTCTATATTGGCATTTCTTTTGTAAACCCCAGTTGAGAACTGTACAGGGTTTTTTAGTTCCTCATTTCCACTTACAGAGGTTAGGCAAGTGAGAGTCTCTGCGAAACTGGTACTGCCACACAGAATTTTTCAATTCTGATTCACTGTTCTGGACTTGATCCCTGGTGAGAACAGGCACTGTCCCAATCTGAACCTGCCCTCTGCTACTGGCTGAGTCTCCACATCACATCTGTGATCAAACTCTGTTCTTTCCTTGTCCTCTGGTTTTGAGTCCCTGACCAGGAAGGAAAGCAGAATGCTTCTTCTTTCCACCTCTGCAGGGCAGCACGCAACTGGGCATTGCTACTGAACTTCCAGTTAAAAGCTGCACGCGTGCCACATTTTTTTTTAACCAACATTTGTCTGCTTGTGTCCAGCCCTGCAGTGCACCTAGCTCCATCTAGCAGAACACAAAGCCTTTCCAATTTTAGTAAATGGTTTCTTACTCTCTGGGGAAAATACATGTTAAAAACTTGGTTTTATCTCTTTTGTAACATCAAGTGCTGTGGCTACTGCTGTTTGAGGAGGACCCACAGGCTGCACCCTGTGCTTGGGTCTAGTTTTTGCATCAGTGCCCGGCCACAGAAGTACCAAATTCACCTAATGCTGGAAGATTAAAGGGAAAACCTTTATGAAATGTCACTGCCCCTTACAATATACGGTGTAAAGAGGGGGAAAAATACGCAGTAGGATCCCTAACAAATATTAAATTTTGGATTTGAAAATAGTGTGTAGGAAAATTGCCTGATTCTCTTGCAGGAGCAGACAAGAAGCAATCAGAGCATTTCTGTGTTTACAGTAGCCACACGATCAGCAGTTGCAAAAAGCCCATATAAAAGGTTTGCCCCTGTAGATGAAAAGGTTCAGGGTTTTATATAAGAAATTATTTACAAGCCCTCAGCAGTTACAAAATACTCCTACTAGGAGAAAAATTAGGCATCAAGGCTGCCGTAAAATAACAGTTCAATACCTACATTATCTGCATTAAAAGAACTATTTTTGCCAGAGAATAACTTGACCCTGTTCTTGCATAAATATTTCTTCTCCCTCCATACAACATTTTCCCAGGGAGAAGTGTTTGTGGGACAAAAAGGAAGAAGAAGCAGACTTTTTGCAGCTTCCTGTTGTTCTAAAATGGAGCAATATGTTTGCTCCAAGACAGGTTAAAGTCCAACACAGAGGCTGTGTGGCTCAGTAACTCACGAGCTGTAACTGGTACTAAAAGATATAAGCTTTCATGCTTCCATGAAAGCAATCATAGCAAAATGTATGACAGCACAATTACAAAAATACTCAAGGGTATCATAACTTCAAACAGCTAAAGCATTAGAGAAGCAAAAAGTCACCATAATTTGCATAAGTGTTTCATTACTGCAACAGTATCATTCATTTAACAGAAACAATGCAAAAATTCACTGCATGTGTTCCAAATGATTCTTAATCCCATGCTATGTAGTCAGCTCTGCCATGTTACTGTTTTGACTGCAAAAGTTGTTATACTGAGAGGATTCAGTGTTATGTGTTTCAGAAACTCGTGGTAGGTGTTGTTAAAAGCACATGCAGCCCGGGATAAGAGAGTATTCCTGCAGGTGACCACCCCAAGTTGTTTCTGTTTTGCATAAAGCTCTACTCATTGCAGTGATAGTGTTCTGGATTTGTAACGAGCTTTTAAATAACTTCAAATTTTAGCTCAGATTTGTGAACGTGGACTTTAATTAAAAAAAAAAAAAAGGCAATTTAAGGGAATCCCCAAAATTAATTCAGTCAGGCTCTAATCTAACAGTAGGCAATGCTATTTGTGGGAAAGGTGCAGGTCTGGTCCCTCCCCCTTGTATTTCCCCTGACATCCACAATCGCTGCATGAGGGATGGTCCCCTATGCATGCACATACCTTCATTTAGCATCCTCTACCAACCTGCTGTCCACACATTTCTCTAATCCCCAGTTCTGCCGATCCATCTGCCTCCACAGTCTCCTGTGCCATCAAGCTCTGTGTTACCTGTTTTAAAACGATCTCCTACTTAATCAAACACCCCTAGTTCAATGATTGCAAGACCTTGTAAACAGAGTTAGGCCTTCAATTTATTTGCTTTCTTTATGATTTTGTAAATCTTGACCTTACTGTCCCACAGCCTTTTCCTCTCTGAGCTGATGACTCTAGGCCTTTCCAGTATGATTTCCTGAGGCACTGCTCTGTCCCCTTAGTTGTTTTTGTCATCACTTCCTGGATCATCTCCCTGTCCTTTTCCAAATACAAAGTCCATAACTACACACAATATTTAAGCAACTTCTTGGTTTTACATTGCAGAGGTATGATGCCCTCTGTTTTGTTCTCAGCATAAATGCTGATGGTACCCTACATTTTCTAGGTGTTTTGGTCTGTCACAGCACATTGAGCTGATGATTTCAGAGAACCGTCAAGGGTGAGGATCTTTTTCCTGAGCTGTAAACGCCAGTTTTGAACTCAGCATTCTCTAAACTTGTCCTGGTTTATTAATTTATTTATGTATTTAAAGAACTTTTTGCTATTTTTTTTAGCAGGCTTCTAGCTTGCATCTCTCCTATCATGTTTTACCCTCTTTCTTGTTCTCATTTGTGTAAGCTTTCCACTTCTTAAAAAAAAAAAAAAATAATCCAACTTTTCCTGAGTCTCCTCAGCTGTCCCATCGAGCTGTTCCGTTCTGGATCACCTGCTGGCTGAATGGTTCACCTAGGTCTCTAAGAAACATTAAAACGGGACAAAACCCCAACAGTAAAAAAACAAACTGGCCTCCATGCTTGATCCTTCGTGCTGTGGACAGCTCCTTTCAGAGTTATCTGTGTTTGGTTTTGGTCATGCTGCCTGATACTTACATAATTCCCTTCCCTGAACCTCAGTACTGGTGCTGGCTTTAGCTGCTCTGTGCTCTTTCACCTCAGTGCCAGAGCTAGCTGTGGAGCTGCTGTCAGAGGGCAGCTCTCCTCTAACACAGCTTGAATTGAGCCATGCATTAATTAATACCAACATCAATTAGTTAATACCATGCATTAATTAATTAATACCAAATCCAGAATGGCATCTTTGCTGTGGGGTCTAAGGTTAGCAGTTTCAGGAAGGAGGCACTTACTGCACCCCACCTCTCCACATCTCAGCTGATAAGGCACTATCCCTGTCCCACACGGGTCATCATGGGCTCCCATCATTGCACCTATCCCGAAACTGCAGCTCCTCCAGCCTCATTTAATATTTTCTGATCGTTATCCTGATGGGGGATCTGAAGGACTGCCCTAGAAGTCACAAGGAGCTTGGGACTGCTTTTGGCAGCTTTGTGGTTATACTTTATATCATCCCCCACACAAACTCCCCTACCTCATCCCTGTAAATTCAGTGGCCTGGCAACACAGCTAGCAGCTGGGCCCACTTGATGCCAGGAATCCAGTTCCTCCACCTTATCTTTTTAGAGTTAAAAGCACTGATACAAAATCTCTTGTATGTTTTGCTTTCTGTCACTCACTCAGAACTGCATGTGCTACTCAGCTGGCATTAGCACATTTTTCCACATCCTTCTTAATTTTCAGTGCCAGCAGCCTGTCTCTGCTCATGAAGTGTGTCTGCTCCTTTCTCCTGCACGTCTTGTCTGCCTGTCCCCCAAAACTGTCCAGTTCCTTGCACATCTAAATCCCTTCTTTCTATGCCACAGTTTCACAGATGCATTAGGACTGCAGATCTCTGGAAGTTAAACCTCTGCAAACCAGGAAAAAAAAAAAAAAAGCAAGTTTGGCACATGCCAGCTCTGCTGGTGGGGAGATGGATTAGCTTGAAGGGGAGTCTGTGTGTGGGAGCCAAATTTGCTGCCAGACTCGCAAGTCAGCACACATTCCTCAGGAAAGCACTGCCTGGGAGGTACCCGCACAGCAGTGGATGCTGTCAGACAGCAAAAAGCAAATTTCTACCCACCAGTGGCTTCTAAAGTGCTAATGGCTGGTGTGATGGCGTGGGAGCTGGGATAACGGCTCTGAGTGTCACATGTAATGGGGAGAGATAGGTGAGGCCAGAGCAGGAAAAACACACCAGCCTTTTAAAAAGCATCTGTGCCTGCTGTGAAATTAAATTGTCAGGACTGCGGGACATGGCTCCTGTCTGTAAGTTTCCCTGCCTGCTATCACCTATGTAGTCAGACATCTCAAACAGCAATCACAAACCTGCTCTCCTACAGTCCAGCATATGAAACAAGCAGAAGCAGAAGGTTCATGCAAGGATCACGGAGTGCCCTCTACCTTTCCTAGCTATAGCCAGGTCTTAGCTAAAAACTACTCGATGGCAAGTATGAAACAATCGTTGATTCCTGCTAAAACAGGTCTTACCCTCACTGCTAACAGAATAGTGCAAAGCTGGTGAAGGCTGAGCTCAGTGCATGTATCATGCTTGCTCTCTGCAAATTCAGCAGATCTTAACAGACCAGGAAATAAAGTAAAAGCTCATGAAAACCAAGTTTTCCTTCTGAAGCTGGTTACAATGAAGTGGACATGCCCGCACCATACTCCAGTGATGTGTACCATTTAGTTGTCTTGAGCAGTGGAACAGTTGGCTGGAGCTGCTTGATATAAGACAACACGGACAGGTCAAACCCACCTGTCTTGTTCCCTCACATGTAGCAAGCAAAAGTTTCACAGCAGCTTAACTGGCAAGGCCAGGATCATGGCAGTCCGAATTATGCTGTGTTAGAGTGCTTACTGCTTGGTAAGCGTGGTAAGGATGGCAAGTTCGCTGTGGGCACACCCAGAAAGTTTTCTTAGCCCAGTCTTGGCCGCAGGAGGTCCAAGGGATATTCCGGGAATCCTATATGTCTATACATCTGGGAGTCCTATAAATCAATCAAGTTACTGCAAATTTGCTTTCTCACTGTAATTATCTGACCACGTGAAAATGATCTTTCTGTGCTTTCAAATGTTGCAACAAAAGAATGAGAGCAGGCATTCATGCTCTTACTTGCTTCTCAGCTTCTTTTTAACAAACTCTCTGCTTTAGAAGTTGGACATGACTGCAGTGGATTTTTTGCCTTGGGAATATACATGGAATATGTGCTAAGATTACTGCTACAGACTGGCTCTTCAACCACAGCTGCTTAAGAAGGGCTGGTGTGCTGCCATTCAGCTACACGAACTATAATACACTAACCTTGTAACAAATTGCATAAACCAAAAAGCATGTCTGTCCACTTCAGTTTGGGTGGAAAACTGCAATGTCCAGGGGCTCCTGCATTGTGTTTGACTGTTTTTCACTGGCTGGTTTGAGATCACTGGTGGTCTTCCTTGACCACAGTTTTTAAGAGGTCAATTTCTTAATCGTTTTTAAAAGCCAAGTGCGGTTTACACTTCTGATACTGGGGCTTAATCTCAGTGCCAGCTCCTCTTGCCGAACCACATCTGCAGCTTACAGAGCCCTTTGCCCTACCTAACCCCTGTGCTCACTTGGAAGCACGACGCGTAGCCTGCGGGACAAGTAATGTGAACAGCAGCCAGGTCTGGGGGAAAAGCTGGTTTTCACCTACAGACTCCAAAGGAACTGTGGGATGAAGCTGCCGAGCTGCTAATGCTGCTGCGCGACTGCTCGCTGGAAGCTTCATCCTGATACTTAAAGACTGGAAATGACAAGAAACGTGCTAAGTTTGAAAACAGATTCCACAGGAGATGGCAGAAAGCACAGACTGATGAGCCTGGCATCTCTCCCGAGGGAAAAGAAAAAAAAAAAAAAAAAAAAAGTATCTAAAACTTATAACAAAGAGCAAAAATCATGGAAAAGTTCAGCATGTTTTTTTGCAAAGGGAAAGCTAAGCTCGGAAACTCGTGTCAGGTTCCCCTTGTGTCAGCGTCCCCTCAGCCGACGGCCGCCCACACACACCTGCAGCGGGACGGGCACGGGGGCGCCCCGGCCGCCCTCCTCGCCCCTCCGCCCCACTGGGGACCCCCCCGGCCCCATACCCGAGCGGGGGCCGCCACCGGGGGCCGAGCCGCAGACCCCCGGGGCCGGGAAGCCGAACGCCCCCGGCCGTGCCCCAGCGCGGCGGCCGCCTCACGAAATGGCGGGCGGGCGGGCGCCGCCGTTACCTCAGCGCGTTGACCGGCGGGTTGCGGAGCCGGATCACGGCCACGGCGGCGGCGCCCCTCGCGTACTGCGCCATGCCGGCTGCCTGCCACCGCCGGGTGAGCCCCCGGGTACCCGGGCGGAGCCGGGGCAGGGCAAGCAGCGGGGGCGGCCCCTGGTCGTGCCGCCTGCCCTAACGCCGGGACCGGCAGGGCTCTGCCCCCTGGCCGGGCTGCCGCCGGGCGATGTACCTGCGGGTGAATCCCCCGAGCCTAAGCTGGGGGGCAGCCGTCAGAAAAAAGCCGTTTTCGGCTCACTGAAGCACGGTGAGGCTCGGTCTGGAAGGGCTGATTTCAACTGATGCTGAAACAAGCCAGAAACTTTTATTAACGCTTGTGTTAGCCGGCATTTGGAGAGCTCGCTGAACGTTGTCATCGCTCTGCAGCACCCCAGGTGTGCCCTGTGGATAAATAGAAAAGGGCTGCTGGGCACTCAGGCCGTGTGTGAGGGTAAAGGTTGGGCTACATGATCTTACAGGTCTTTTCCAACCTAAATGATTCTGTGATTAAAAAAATATATATATATATACATATATATATATACAGAAAAGCTAATGAATTGAGGATGTGGTAAGTGTTGTTATAAAATCCCTTCCAGAAAAATATCTGCTTACTAAAACAAGGCAGGAAATATCAGCTTACTAAAATAAGGTAGGAAAAAAATAAAGTTGTTTCTAATATCATACCTGTATCCGTTGTACTAAAAGGTAATTTAAAGGAAAGACAGGGTTCTTCAGAGGGAAATTTCCTGGACCTTGAAGAACTGTTGACTTTTTGTATGGGCCTATTGGATTTTACATGGGTTTATTGGTTTGGTCGTCCTATCCTACAGCCATCCCTGGTGCAGGTGATGGAGAATGCATCCAGAAAATGTGACAAGGATGCTGCGGGAGCACCCACATGCAGCGCTGGCTCAGAGAGGTCAGAGCTGCCCCTGGACCCAGCTGAATCACACAGCAGCTTCCCCAGGAAAATGCACCAGCCACGCACTGCTCCCAGGTATGGGCATCCAACGTGGCCCACCTTACACTGTGGGTCGCAGAATGGGGTGGAGTTTATCTTAATTAGCTTGCTGTGGAAAGTTTTATTGAAATGTTTTTATATCTCTATAGTCTTTCTTTTTTTCACTTTTTAACCTTTAGAAGTCAACCACTGGGCAGAAGGGCTGCAGCTCCTTCCACTGGTGTGGAACAGGTATAGGTAATTACAGAACGTGATTTATGTGTCTGGAAGGTTCTATATGAATATACGGTCTTCTTTCACAGCAACTGCTGCCTTTCTTGTTCTATGTGGCAGATCACTACAACTCTTTGTTCATTTGTTAAGCAAGATAGAAAACAAAATCAGGAATAATGCTCTGCAATTTGCTTGTAAAACAGTGTATTTTGTGAGTTTACAAAAATGCCGTAACCTGTGCTGTGCAGTTGTAGGAGCTAACTGATCTACTGTTTTTTTTATTAACCAGAACAAAATCAAAGATCACTCTGATTAGTTGTACTTTCTGTTTATAATTTACAGGTCTATTTTTCTTGTCCTTTAATAATGTAACCAGCATAGTTGTAACAAAGCAGGACCCTTCTGAGCATGAATAAACACGGAAGAAAACAGTTTTCAGGAACAGAAGGCTCTGTGACTTTACAAATTCATAGAAAGGTTCCAGTAAATGTTTAAGGTTTGTTGTTTTAAGCTTTCTGTTTGTCTTTTATTTCTTTTAAAGACAGAGTTTGGTAACAAGAAGACAAAGTTTATTTAAGTTTATATGGTAGAGAGAATTAAAGTCTTCAGAGCTTTCTGTCAAATACTTAATGTGTTCTGTGCCGAGTTGTACAAGGACTAAGTGCAAGGGCCTGAGCTTAAATGCAAACCTCAAAATGCAAATTTCAAACCAGAAGAGAAAGAAGGGTGCATGGGCAGGCCCCAGATTAAGCTTCTTGGTGTTTGTATTTTTTTGTTTGTTTGTTGCTTTCCCCCCACCCCTTAGCTGTTTTCACAGCAGTCTGATCCAAGGCAATGCAGCCCTGCGGTATCTGATCTGATCTTGAGCACAGACAGCTGTGGGAAGAGGCTGCAGAGCCAGTTGGTGCAGTTAACCTCGACAAAATGTAATCAAGACAATCAAGTTTCTTTCTGCAAGCTCTTGAGAAATTCACTAAGAGCTTGTACAGATAGCCAGAGCTTCTAAGGCTCTTTCACGTGGAGCAGTGCTCTTCCCTCCAGACCGCCTGGCAGTTTGTACCTTGATGAAAAACAGCTGTTGGCTATAAAACCATGAGATGTGGTAACAGCTTTCTTAGCCTGCCAAAAGAAAACGTACCTAAAATACAGTTAAACTGGAATCTCAAAAATAGCTCATGTTCATGTTCTGCTAAAGACAGTCCTGGTCTTGTCTGCCTCTGCAACAGCTGATGCCATTTCAGAAGTAAACTATGATTATGTGAAGGCTTAATCTTGTGCAAAAAAAGACCGAGTAACTGAAGATTTGCTCTCAACAGAACAAGAAGGCAGGGAGATAGTGGCGGATGTTCCTGTGAGCATTGTTGTGTTTTGTCAGCCCTTTGTTTACTGGTCTTTTGCCTACATAGTAGAGGTGTATCTCACACGATACACCACATGCCCACTGCAGTTCTGGAGAAGTGAAAAGCTTTTCAAAAGGGGAATAACAATTCCTTAGAGACTCCATTACGAGAAATGGAAATGAGGAATATTCACCGAAGGACAGATTTCAATGAATATGGATGTTGTGTTCTGTCTGCCACCCCCCAGCATGTGCTGTGGTAAAGAAAAAGAACTCTGCTTCTTCTTGAGTTGGAGTACCACGAGTCTGGCAAGTCTCCTACAACCTCCTGGGATCATCAGCCTTGCTCAGAAAGTGCTGAACGATACAAAGAAATGCTTTACAGGAGGCTCAGGTTAATTTTTATTCCAGCTTACTGTTAATCCATGGTACTTCAGAAGATGCAGCTTGATTTGCTATAAACTTATTCACATGGAAAAAAAAATCCTGAAAAATGATTATTAGACTAGTTGAAAAAAAGATGTCCATCTCTGGCCCCAAAGGCATTTGAAAAGGAGGGATTGCAGTGATGTTGTATCAGCTGCAGGAGCAGTGGACTTCTGCTGAAACTACTGAGGAATATGGGAGATCCAGCTAGCTGCATTGCACAATCCAAGCTGAGTTTTGTGGTAAAACCCATGGCTGCACTGATGGGGAGGGAACTCTGAAAACTTACTTGATCTTGACAGCAACTGGTCTAAACAATGCGCTTAAATTACCCTCTGTTGTTGAAGTGGTAAGAGGGCCTGCTGAATTCAACAACTGTTTTTTGCTTTTCTTCTTACAGCTAAGATTATTGGGGGACTAGATTATTTGGGTAGATTATTTGCTGTAAAAAACAGCTGCTGATCTACTCACCTCTGATCTATTGTCTGGTACACTGTCCTCTGCTCCAGGCTACCACCTTTCTTTATCTATGGTAAAAACAATATTGGTAAACATCTGGTCATCAAATAGTTTTCAAAGGCTTCTTTGGTTATGCCCACCCTGATGTGACCTCCTCTGTTAACTGTAAGGTCCTTTTCTAAGCTGTTTCCCAAAACAGTGAGCTGGAGTTCACGGCCTCAGGGCTGGCAGATGTAACTTTGAAAGGCGCAGCTGGAGTAAGCGCAGCAACTACATCTACACAAGATGTGCTCCAAGACATACTGTGGGCTGTAAAATATCACCCTATCCTAAACTTCAGATTTCCACTGCAGAACCTCAGCTGTAGAAGGCTGTTCAGTTGTAGGAGGTTGTTTTAGCAATGAGCCACTTCATGTGATAGGCATATTTAAAAACTTCTCCTCCCTTCTGGGCATCTTCTTAGGCTTTTTATCCTTTAGTGTAAAAGGTTTTAAATGCCTTGAAAACGTCACCTCCTGTTCTGTCTCCCAGACCAAGGCTAGGCTTAATTATAAATGCAGTATTTATCACTGTTAATAGGTGCTTAAAACCAGGGCTGTAGGTGCAGCACAATTGTACCTCCGGTAAGTCACCACTGCTGCGTGCCCTGTCAAAACAAGCAGCTCCTTTCTGTTGAGATGTGTGTGGAGAGCGCAGTGAGACAGTGTTCAGGGCAGGACAGCTAGCTGTCATACGGAGGCTTTGCTCGGTACTTTGTCTTCTTGAAATCACGAGCTACCCCTCTAAAAATCCCCAGGTCTGTTTTTTTTTTTTTTTTTTTTTTTTTTATACATATACATAAACAGCAAAGTGTGCAAAGCAAAAGCCATTGACACTTTTGCACACACAAAGCTGCTGTAACATATTTGTTAGCAATGTGCAAAACCACGATGTTTCCCATCAAGTCAGTGCCCTGTTCAGCATTTATTTCCCTCTCTATTGTTCTGCACATACAAGCCATTTTAAGATTGAAATGATCGCTTTTAAGATAATTTAAAATTAAGGATCTTACGTTGTTCTGGCAGTGAGAACTCATTATCAGTTGTGTGCAATGGTCCAAACCTATTTCCTTTCATATTTAAGCTCGGATAATTGCATGGTTTCAAAGCAACACCTTCTGGCAAGCCGCGGTATTGCTTGTGCCGGCAGACACCTTCCTCTTGGAGTTACTTGGGAGAAAACAGCGGCAGCACAGCGGCCTTCAGAGATGGTCCCTGGTTGCTTAGCGAGCGCGATGCAGTCTGATTGACTTGATTACTGCGGCTTCCACCGGCAGAGAAATACACACGGGGAGCGTTTTCCAGATTTTTTTGGGTGAGCAAACATAAGCACTTAGTGTTGTCACACAGATAGAGTTGTCTTTTTTGTTACAGGGAATAGTATCACCCAAAACAATACAGGACTTCATTCAAAAAACAGAAGTCCATGAACAAACGATGCCTGCTATCATGCCTGTATATTAGAGTAATGTAGACATTAGTGGTCCTTCCTACTTTTCCTGCTTATTTTACTCCCTTCTACAGCTCACTATAAAACTGACTGGCAGAAAATTGAAGTGTGAATGAAAATTCAGAACATTTTCAGAAAACATTATTAATTAAAGTATCAGTTCGGAGTACCCTGGTCCACTAGCATTGAAGCAGTGCCATTGTCCTTATGAACAAGCAAAAATACTATGATGTGGAAGCATTGCAGAAAAGCACCAATGAAGATTACAGTTCCTGTAGAATCTACACACGGTTTAAGCATTGTTGTAAGGTATTAGTATCACCATGAGACATCAGACATAAGCAAATGGGAATCAGATGTGAGGAACTCCAGGGGATTTATACAGAAGGCTGAGATACGATGTAAATGTTCATATACACACTATAAATAAAAGCGACACAAGCAGTTGTAGAGGGATGTTTCTTCAAGAAGACAACAAAATCGTCAATAACGATGATAAAAAGATACACAGAATCAATCAGTGTTTCTGCTCCCTGTTCCAGGCTGCAGGATGACTGTAGATGTGCCACTAACAAAACTGCAGTAAAGTCCAGCGGTGAAGCACAATGTTAAAAGCACCTGTCCAAGACTGACATCTTAATACCCACTTTGGCTACATAGGCTGCATCCTAACATTTTGGGAGGACTGGTGCGAAAGTTTGGCATTTTGGGCTGGCGTCACCAGCTGTCTCCAACAGCAGGGGAAACCTCAGGTTCTGCGAAAACCATCAGCGTGAGGAACGCCAGCTTCGGGTGACGTTTCCCGTAGCCCCCTCCCTGGTGCTGCATCTGCCGTAAACCCTCACAAAGAAATATAAACAGTCACAAATGCTGGGAAGGCCTCGGGGGAGAAGGGGGAACAGGGGCTGCTCCCAGCCCCCGGCCCTGCCGTTCCCGGGGTCCCTGCGCGGCCCCAAGATGTCGGCGGCTCCCGGCCCACGGCTGCGCCCTGCCGGCGGCGCGGCCCCGGAAGCGGCGGGGCGGTGCTCGGGGGCCCGGCCCGGTGGGGCGGTGCTGTACCGAGCCGTGCAGAGCCGAGCCGAGACGCCGGCTTCGGGACACCGTGCCCAGGTAACGGGGGTGGCCGGGGAGGGGGCGGCGGGGATAGGGCTGGGCGCTGCTGCCCGCTCGGGGGTGGCGTGGGGCGGCACGGCGCGGAGCCCCGGTGCCCCCCGGTCCCTCCCGGTTGTCTCGCAGCGCTCCCCGCTTGTCCCCCGCTGTCCCTCCCGCAGTGAAAGCAGCATTTTGGTGTCTCTGGGAGCTTCCCCCCCGGGGCAGGAGCTGTTTCTCAGTCCCACGGAGAAGCGAGGTGCCGGTAAGGAGCTCTCGAGGCAGGTGTGGCAGGGGATGGTCTCCCCCGTCCCCGGGAAGGAGGCAGCGCTCAGCCAGCTCTTTGCCCAGGATCCGGAGCAAATCGTCTCCGAGTTAAGGCTGTGGCGTCTGTCGCGACCCTGTCGGAGCAAAACGTATCGCAGGCGATCGGCGGGTCAAAATAAGTCCGCGCGGGCTGCTGTGGGTTTGTGCCGTGCTCAGTTAAAAAAGTGCAGGCAGTAATTTTGGTGCTTCGTGGCAAGTTTGGGAGAGCGAAAGGGGCGGCTTTAGCTGGCACCTTGCCTGGCCTCAGCTGGTGAAGGGAGAGCAGGGGTAGTGGCGTGAGGGGAGGTGGCCCCCGGCCTCCCCGCGGGCACAGCCTGCTGCCTCCAGCCCGTTTTTATGAGGGGGATGGAGATGGGAGCAAATAGTGTACTTGCAAGCCTTGTGCAACGAAAATGAAGTTTTGGGAGTAAATGGTCAGGACCTGTCATCCCCCTTTTATGGGAGTTTTGCGGCTTGAATCTACTAAGATCACATTGTGGCTTCATTTGCGTTTCTCATGTCCTCTGGTTACATGACTTCACAGCTAGACTGGTCTTAGCACACTGATCGTGTTGTCAAAGCAGAGCAAAAAAAAAAAAAAAATAATAATAAAGAGAAATGCTTTCAGCAGTCATTCTGAGGTGGATTTGAACCCTGACCTGACAGCTCCAAGCAGCCTGGGAGATGCGAAAGCTTGTGTTTCTGGGAACTGTCAGGAAGGGTGGGAGGTGATGCTGTGGAGGTGCCCCTGTGCGCCTCTTTCCTGCTCTCCAGCTACCCAGTTTCATTGCCTCTTGTGTGCAGCAGGTATCAAGGGTTGTGTGGCCGGCTGGGTTTGTATCTGGCCGGCAATTAGCACCAGATAGAAAGTGAAGTGAGCGAGCTGACGGGCTGCCTGTAGTGCTGCTGGTGCCTGTAGAAGGGAGAGGCAGGCCCGCCCATTGAGGCTGGGGCATGGCTCAAAATCAGTTAAGCTGCTCGTGGAAGTGCACCCTGAGGCTGCGGTTCCTTGGACAGGTGAGCTGGCCAAGTGGTTCTGTTTTATTATCTTTTGAGACTGGAAGATCTTGTTCCCTGTTCACCTCCAGGTCCCAGTCAGGACATTTAGGTAAAAGTTCTGCAGTACTGTCTGCCTCCTTGTTTCACGATGTGGCTGATAGTCTCAGCCTCCTCACACCTGACTTTTTTTCAGGAAATAAACTAAATCAAACTAAAATGCTTCTACTTCTTAAAAAAAAAAAAAGTTATTTTTATTTATTTTTTTATTTTTTTATTTTTTTTAGGATGGCGTACATGTTACCTTAAGTATACAGGGCTAGAAATGTAGCATTGCAGAATTTTAGAAATTTACCTGTAGCAATTATCACCAGTAACTGCACTAGACTCATGGTTGAAACAGGTGTTCAGTTTCAGAGAACAAAAGCAGTTCTTGGTAAACGCAAAGATAGGAGTACTTGCCAAAAAAATAAGTAAACTGTGCTTAGATACAGAAAACAGGTGGATAAACAATTGAAATGTAGTAAACAGGTAATTTTAGTCTCAGTTGCTGTGTTTTGATCTGAACTTTGTTTCATGAGTGGTTTGAGAAAGATCTTTGCCTGGAAATATCACAAAAGATGAGAATATTAGCAGTAGTTTACTTTAGAGGCATACAAGGAATAATTCTGGGATCTAACCAAATCGGTTACACTTAAAAAATCAGCTGAAATCTGTGCTAGCACAGATTTCCGTAGATTTATCCAAATATTATTGGAGAATATATACTTCTTGTAAAGCTGAAGAGCTTTACATAAGAGTTTGTGATAAAGTTCAATAGCAGAATTGCAGTGGTAAAGTGGTTGAAAAAGTGCTGAGTTTTTCTTAATTTGTAAACGATTTCTGAACTGTTTCTTCTGCCCCTCTCGTGAACCTGTTCTGGAGTATACATCACATTGCTCAGAAATTGCAATATGCTTCTGTGGGAATGTTTTCTTGTAGGTCATTTATTAAGATTATTAGAACTGAATCTTAGCTGCTGTTCGTGTAGAATTTGTCCATACAACTTCTCATAAAGAAGATAAATTGCCATTTGTTATTCTTCGTGAGAAAAGATAGTGTAAGATTTAATAAGCTACTGTATCATACTCTAGGTGGGTCCCTGTGGTACAGTGTCCAAGTTAAATATTTACCTGCTGTATAGGACTTTGGCCCTGCGTAACCCTTGCCAAACACCAGCACTGTAGCCAGAAGGAAAGCGGCGAAGATAATGGCACGGTAAAACTTGTCCCCGTCTAGACTGGAGCCGGTCTCGCTGGGCACAGAGACAGCGAGTGGTCACAGCGGGCTCAGCCTGGTAACGCTTGTAATGATAAACCCGGAGTCTCAACACCTTATGTCTGTCTTTCCTGTCTCCACGGAAAATAAACATTAATTAAAATGGCATTTCAAGAAAAGTATGAAGTGAAAATATAAAAAATACTATTATTTTTTTTTTAGTGTTTTTTAGCTAAGGAAGCATCAACCACCACACAGTGTGCTCTTGTTGAGTGCTGGTGGGCTCTGCTGCAGGGGGTGGCGACAGCCCCTCCCTGTCACTCTGTAGGTAGTGAAATGACAGGAATCTGCGGTCTCCTAGCTGCTGGCACGTCTGGTGATCCTTTCTGGTCTTGCTCTTGTTTGTACTTAAACATACCTTTAGCTGGAGGAAATTCTGTGTGCCAGTAGAGAGTGCAGAGGCCTGGGGCTTCTGAGGCCATTCCTTCCAGCACAGAAGACTCTTTGTTTCTTTTACAAACATTATCATTTTTGGAGAAAAAAAAAACACAACACATTTCTCTTTCTTGTAAAGATTCCCTTTAAAATAGGAACTAAGCAAAAGCAGTTGAGTATTTTGGGCCTGCTCCATGCCTCTCTTCTTGCTGTTGTAGGCTTTTTTGCAAAGGTCTAAAATCTGGTTGATAAACTGCCTTGAAAAGGGAGGAATTCCTCTGGAACTGATGAGATTAGATGTGTTCCTCGGTGATGTGGCATGTTTCATTCTTGAGTGCTTTGCTATGGGGAGCTCAGCATGTGACGCTGAAAGCTGTATAATAGAGAACTCATTTTTCTAGCTGAGAGGCTTTGTAAGTGGGAGGCGTCTTAGACTTTATTTGCTAGTGGGGAATAGGAGCTTCCAGATAGTCAGAGGTTGGTACCAAAAAAAAACCCACCCAAACCAACAAACAATACCAAAAATAACTAGTTATGCATGGTGCTTTAGGTGAAGGAATTTCTACATGCCTTAGTGGTAAAACGTTTTTGAATTATTTACATGGGGGATAATAAGTTATTTTAAGGTGTTTTTTTTTTTTTTTTTTGGTAAGTCTGGTTCGCTGTCAGAATCCAATTCTGGGAAGATTTCCATGCTATTGGAATGACGTTGGGTTTGTCATGGGGACTGGGACTTCATTTGCTTCAGTTGTTTTGGTTCAACAGAAGAAACGTTTTGATTTAGATGTAGGATTGGGTTGGTAAGCCCTGCCTTTTTACTAACTCGTTTTGAAGCTGTTTCCCTAGATGTGACGGACTTGAATCGCCCCTGGCTCAGTCTGTGCGTGTTCTGGAACATGCATCACAGAGCTGTCTGAGAGAGCCTGTGGAGTGAGAGGTTGCTCGGGTTTTTAGTGTTTGTCATCTTTTACTGCTTTGGGAGTTTAATGCAGCGATGTGGTTCACCTCAGGTGTGTTTATATTAAAATCTTGGTTTCAAAGGTGCGTGGATGCTTAGCGAAACCGAGATCAGGATTTAGTCTGACCTCCAGATGGTGGTCAGAGGATTACTTCAAGAGCTGATTATGAGAGTGTTCTTTGTATAAGTCCCATGCCTAACTGAATAGTTACATCACAAAGATTTTTCTTTAATGACTCATCAGGCAATTTAGCGTGTGTGGGGAAAAAACTCTTAACTTTCTGATGAAACTTGTTTTTCCTTTAGCCCATCTGGCTCATACTGAGCTGTACCCCAGCACTTGCAGGCTATTTTAGTGAGTGTTCATTTCCTGACTCTGAAAATGTCATCTATAGTATCTTTGTTGTCTGGATATCTTTCTCTGCATGTGTGGCCTACATTTGTCCTTGCATTCATCTGCTGAGTGAGCGTACTGCTGCGGTGGGAACTGTGAGCAAAGCCCATTGTTCACGGTGTATTTAGATGTAGACTCCGCTGCGAGAGCGCATGTGATTTTTGAAGTTCCCTAGTGGAGAAGGTAGCCAGCATGCCCAGCTTCAGAGCCAAGCCAAGGGGAACGTACCAGCACAAGCAGCAAGTTGATGAGAAACAGATTTGCCCGACAAGTCACAGGTACAGGCTGATGCCATGGCTCCTGCAGCTCCGGGTTGCTGCTGGCGTGCTCATCTGGCTGCACGGTCGCCGTCTCATTTGGTGCCTGCTGCTGTGGCCACTGCAGTTTGGGCCTTTGCTGTGTGTCAGGATGGGTCAGTGCTAGAAGGGGTGAAGTTTCCTCAGTTATCGGTCCCTGCGTACCACTTGGGTGCTACTGGAAGAGCAGTTTCCCACTGGTGCTGTGTTTCTAGCACTGTTGCTGGCTTCACATCAGCCCAACATTCGAGTGTTGGAGGAGGTGGAGGAGTTGGGCTCTTAATGCAGGTGGCCAAGGGCCACAGCAGGTAGCAGACTGACTTCTGACTTCTCCTTAACATCCTTTGTTTTCCGACTGTTTGTCTTAACGACAACCTGAATGCTGAAGTTCGTGGTGTTGCTCAGTGGCACCATGACTCCCCTCAGGGAATGAGAAATGTTTACAGGGCTTTTAGTCACTGCTGCTGGGAGCACTCCTCTCTCCCCGTGCCTTCCCAGGTGGAGGTTAGCACAGCTTATAAGTGACTAGGAGTACTTTGACCTTCTGGTTCACTTATAAATACTGTACTTTTTTATGGTTTATTTACATTCCTCAAGGTACTGTGCCCTGTAGTTTCGATGTAATTGCCTGTCTGTAATGGGAGGAAATACTGGTGCTGGTTAACTGATGTGTTGTGCTTCTGTGCTTAGAGACTCCTCCTGCAGCCCAGGGGGCAGAAAATTGTTCAAAGGTGTCAGCTGTGAGCAAGGAGATGATTTTTTGTGTTCAATAATCCCTTGCTCATTCCTGGGGGCAAGAACTGCTGGGGAGAAATTATGCAACCTGTGCATGGGAGTTGTTCAGTACAGTTATGTCTGGGGGCTCGGTAAGATGACCAGGTAGCCAGTTGACTGAAGAGGACTGTATGTCTGATCCCAAATAGGCTGGGGCTGTATGTCTGACCCCAAACAGGCTGCTCCTCAGGGTTCTGCAAGATGTGATGTGTTGTGGTGTCTCAAATAATGGACGGATGTTCTTGTTGATTCCCTCCTGGCCAAGGGATCCTGGACCCTTCTGCCTATTTTGTGGGAGGCCCACATGGTTACAGGACCAACAGACAGCTCAAACTTCAGATTGATGTATTGGATTGCACAGACTGAGTGCCAGATAGTTCTTGACACTTAAAACGGCCTGCTTTTTCTCCAGTAAGAGAGTGTCATTGTTACAAAGAAAAATGTTAGTAGAAAGCCTGCCCGGCCAAAAGGCTGGCTTCCCTTTGTGTTCGATGAGTTCACTGTCTCTTTCAAAGCTTAGAATACTTCATACTCCTCATTTCTTATTCTTTCCCAGTAAGTCATGCTCTTTCCTGTTTGTAATATTTCATTTCAGTCTTTTTCGGAAACCTCACATCTCCAAGGCATAGATGCTATACACTTGTTTCCCAACACCTATTGCATGTTGAGAGAATACTTTTTTGCTTAATTAGAGGACAAAATTTTTCCAGATGCTCTTTGAAATCACTACTGAGAGAGCGAGGCTATTGCCAGAGTCACTTGGAGGTGCATTAGAGACTCTCAGGAGCTTGTTTATGCTCTGTGTGATGAGAGATATTCCTTGTCCTCTTTTCCCCCGGGCCAGTTTAAATTATGCTGATAGTATTAATGAAGAACGCTTCCAAGTCTGATATCACTCCGAACACACCTCCAGGTTTTTGCTGTAGATACTTACCAAGCACTGGGATTTTGCAGAGTCATCCAGGAATGAAACTGCATTTTGTTGAGCTGTACTAGGATTGTGGTTTGCATGGAGGACTCTGATGCTTATTTCTGGATTCTCCGAGTGAGTAGCTCCAAGCAGGGCTCTACAAGCATGCTGTGTGCGCTCAGTTACCTGAGGAAAGTTGCTTTTAAGAGGCTGACATTCTTTAATCTATGTTGCTTGACACTCCACTCTCCTTCTCTTTTTGCAGTTCTTTCAAACTCCAGCAGCCAGGTGAGAAGAACTGAGTCTGGGACGTAGGCAAAGCCTCTGTACCTGTAAGCCTGCAAAGAGGTATGGGGCTTGCCCTGCAGATACAGCCAAGGGGGGAAGAGCTCTTGGGAAGATCGCATCCCAAGCAGTGGAGTGTGGCAGCTGAGCTGTAGTTCTTGGGAAGTAGCTGTGTTTTCCTAGGCTTCCTGCCTGGTGGGAACCTTGAGAATGTGACCTGAGTAAACTAGAACAGATGGAGGGTTTCACTGCCCTGAATAGCATTGTGACTTTTTCATGGACGCTTGCAAAAGGGCAGGCTACAGAATATTGATAACAGGAACTGCAGGACATGCTGTGTTGAATTTTTATCTGCCTAAATAGCTGCTAGTCCAATTCCATTAATGCTTGCATATTTAATAAACTTTTAATGTTGGATTTTAATGAGTTGGCAGTTATCTCTGAACATCCAGCTGCAGCAGTCACACAGTCGAGGAGGCTCTCAAATGCAGATTTCTTTCAGAAGACGTGGCCTTTTCTTGGGCAGGCAGCACTTCACAGGCCATAGCATGCTTTGCTTTAGCCTGTGCTGATGATGTGCTTCAACAATGAATTTCCTAATGGGGGAACTTTTGTGGGGGAGGAATCTTAAAAAGCTGAGTGTAAGAGAACATGACCTTGGTTAATCTCACAGTGAACCATTTATCTACCTGGGTTAATTCTTGCCGGAGATCTAAATGTTTTGGCTGCAAAATGGGGCCTGTTAAGGAATTTGTTTCTAATGTGGCATTTGCTCATTTACAATCCAAATGTTTTGGATTTGTCTTTTCAGCTTTATTTTCAAACATCTGTCCAACTCCTCAAAACACCAAACAGGGTAAAAAGTGCCCTCGTTGTGCAGCACAGTTGTACTTGAGTGTCCCTAATGAGGTTAAGGAAGCTAATCTATTGTTGATGAGACCTTGGTGAAACTGAGCAGAAAAGTTCAGTGTTACTGTTTCCAAGATAAGCCCAACATTCTCAGTTTGCTACTTTAACATAGATATTAAATACATAAACCGTGAGGGTTGCAGAGGTAAAGATTGGAGCCTTTACTGCCATTTGTCAGCATAGCTGTTCAGTAACTGGAGCCAACAGTTTGGTTTCAGGTGACCTTTCAGTATGTGCCAGGTAAAAAGCAGGAAAAACGTAATGTTTATGTAACACAGTATTGCTGTCTGTGAGAGAGCTGTATTTTAAACAGAGGTTCTTTTTATATCTCCAGAATACCAGTTTCTGAGAGGAACGGCAAAGAAATTTAACTGCAAAAACTGATGGACCATTGCATCTTCCAAAATGAGCCTTTTCACGCTTTTCTACTGGGAGCTAGAATGTCGTGAAGGTGAGTAGGTTTTGTCTGTGACGGATGAACTGTTTAATGTCTTGGGCCCTGACCATGAGTTTTCTCAGAGTTAAGACAGCCCTCGATTCAGCTTAGTGTGCACAGGAAAGGCACAGCCTACGGAAGCATATTTGTGAGGCGACTTATTTTGTCATTGGAAGAAATATCTAGGAAGCAGGTGCATTTTCTGCCTTGTCCATTAATTATCATTAATTTGGAAACTCTTGAAGAAATGGAGTGCTTAGTGAAAGAGGTAAACCATGGGAAAGAGCATGGATATTTTTTGGAGGGTGGAGGATGAACAAGTGTTTTACTTGCAGGATGAGGAAGTTAAGTTTGAAAGACAAATTTCAGTTTGCTGAATGTATTAAATTAGGTAAGGCTTTTTCAAGTTCTGTTTCAATCATACCTCAAGTGATGTTATCAGCATTCAGAGTAGCTGAAGAAGGCTGCCTGCTGTCACAGACAATAAGTTAATATCCCCAAAGTAAAGAACATAGTGCTTCAATGAAATTAAATCCATTTTATTTTGTAGAGTTTGTGGTATCTTTTTGTTATTTTTGTACTCATACCCTCTAGGGCTGTAGGCAGTGACCGTGCAGTATTGTTTTAAAATCCTTTAATAACAGAAATCAAAATGGGAAGTCACAAACAGTTGAGGTTTAAAACATCTTGATTTAGACTTTACTGTCACTTTATGTAAACACATACAAGGAAGCCGTGAGTCTGTGTAAGTCCAAGTTTGCTTGCCTAGTGGTATCAATTGTGATTAATTTACTTAGGCTAGTAAAGTTGCTTTTCTGTTAGTTAGCTTATTGATAATTACATTTTCTCTCTTTTTAATATGAACTGCCCAGAACTGATGAACTCAAAGCTAATACTGCAGTGTGAAAGGTGAAAAATGCATCTAGGTGTTTGCCAGCTGTCATTCGGTCTGCGTGGAATTGTTTCAAAATGCCCAGTGCTGGAGTCACAGGCCTCCCATGTGTGAATACTGCACACTGTGGGAAGAAAGCCTGCTAGAAGTTCAGCCTACAGTGGACTCAGTTTTCCTGTGTTTTTGCAGATTTGAAGCTCTGTGTCCTGTTACCCATGTGAGTTTCTGAAATATTTGTATATGGGGCAGTGCTGAGAGTACCCTCTCTTGTGAGTGTGGTACTTGACAGAGGCAGGGCCATGCAGTAGGAGGGGGCCTTCCTACTGGAGAAGGAGAAGACTTGTAGCTGGAGAGATACTGTGCATGTTCCTTTGTGCTGTTTGGTCTCTCATAGCTGGAGAGAGAAGTACTGTGCACGTTCATTTGCACTATTTGGTCTCTGTATAATATACATGAAAGGATAACAAACTGAAACCCCCAAACCAAAAAGTGTTGCTAAGGTCTAAAACCTTGTCCTGCGTTAGCCCTGGGTGACAGTGATCTAGCTTTAGTCCTGGGCCCATGCTCCTCAGTCAGAAGCTTTGTTTCTGGTTTGTTTTCATTAATGGTAAGTGTTGCAGTAGATGTCCCTGATAGCTGTGTTTGGGGAAAAAGTGTTACAAAAATGCTCAGTTGACTTCAGTTTTTATTTTTGAGCATCTCTTTTTTGTTTCTCAGCTAGGACAACTGGATTTTGAGCTTTTGTAACGTGTAGTTAGCTACTGAGAACTCCGGGAAGACTTTAAGTAGGATCTTGCTGTTGATATTTCATGCTTTCTACCTACTAACGTGGAAGCTAATCTAATGCTACAGAAGAGTAAGATGCTTTCTAAGAGTTTTAAGTTGAGTATTTTATATCTATATGGAAAAACAACAATTCTTTTTCTTGTACTGCTTGCAGTCTAAACATTTAAGACACTGTTGAACTTGGAGTGCCCTAGTTTTTTTCCACATTATGTGTTCATTATATGTAAAGAGGCTGTGAATGGCTGCATATTTATAACAATCTTCAGTTATTTTTGGAGGGAAGGATCTTTTAAATTTGGTCTATGAATCCTGCACAAGTAACTGTATGTGAATATCTTCTTGTGGAAGGTTATCTTCTTCTTGGAAGGTTAAAAAAAAGTCATCTGTGAATCCTTTTGCTGGAAAATCTGGAAAACTAGGGAGTGCAATTTGGAAATATTTTTACTGGTGTAGTCTGTACTTTTGTATTGATGTAGATGAACAGAAACACCACCTTCCTTTTGCTCTCTTTCTTCTCCTTTTACATCTTGATGAAAAGTGCACCTCTCCTCTCTGGATAAAGATTGTGCAACACAGTGAGAAAAGGGTGAGTGTGTGTGAAAGAAGGATATGTTTCTTGCTACAAGGCTTCTTTGTTCTCTGAGGTCAGGAAGAGCTGAGCTCCCAGTCGTTTTATAAGCTCTTCTGTTACCTGTTCTCTGACTGTTAGGTCAGTTCCCCTAAATGAATGGATCCTCCTCCGTATGAGTCATTAGGTAAATATCAGGTAGCGCTGGTATTCTGATACTGTCTGCTTTGAGTACTTGCTCCTACTTCTTGTTTGCAGTTGACTGAGTAATTTCTGAGCTGTTGTCACAACCCCAGTGGTGTTTCTCAGCACCGGATCTTCTTGCAGCATGCCACAGTAGAGAGAAATCTTCATTGGTCCTGCTTGCTGGTCCGGCCTTGTTGGAGCGTATGTTTTCTACAGTAGCTGGAAAAATATTTGGAGATGTTTCCAGTAAAACAGTTGGTACTGATTCTTGGCTCAAAGCCTCCGCTTGATCAGAGGCAGCATCGTGGTTTGCCAGATGGCCTGCAGGCTGGGTCTGGTGCGTGCTCTGATCGCATCCCTCCTGCAGGACAGGGCACGAGAGGCAGCGCTTTGCTGGCCTCCCGTGGGCCACCAGAGCACGCTGTGTTCAGAGCTGCCACTAGAGCAGGAGGTGTCAGCAGCTCCTGCCTGCCTCTAGGGACAGCTGGCTGCTGCAGGCAGGGCTTCAGGATGGGAGAGCTGAGAGCTGTGCCCCTCCAGCTGCTGCTACAACCAAAGGGTGGCTGGGTGGTCGTGATTCCTTGCTGTCTCCTTGAAGAGGAGGCTTGCAGCCTGCGTGTGGGCAGGGCACGTGGGTATTTGTACTCACTAGGAAGCTCTGTTGGGAGGGAACAGGGCACGTTGCCCTCTGGCCCATGCAGGTGCCACAAGACTGGCCTCCCGTGTGCATGTGTCCAGGTAAAGGATAACTGATGGGTTCTGCTGAGGCTGTGATTTGTGTCCATTTTTCATGGGGATGAGACTGCAGAAGGCTTCTGTCCAAGGTGCAAGGCCTCGGATAGTCACAGAGGTCCCTGTTGGTTTATCTCCCTTGTCTTTCTGACCCTCACGTCATCACTCATGGCCTTTTTGGATTGAAAATGCCCCAGTATTTCCTATGGACTGTTTGAACCTTGGGCCAAGACCCACAAACTGGAAGGCGCTGTGCAGCGAGAATCAGGTGCCATCCTTGCTTTCTGTGGGAGAGGGACTGCTTCCAGGGCTCGCTGGCTGACTCCAGTTTGGGGGAGCTCCCAGCCCGCTGGGGGCTGGAGCTGTGAAGAAGGAAAATAGCAGAAACCTGCCCTCTGAGGCATTGCCATCCCTTCTCTAAGGGGAGCTATTCCAGCCATCTCCAGAGAGGGTTGTGGAGGTGTTAAGGGTTTCTTATTACACGTTGGAAGTGTAACAGTTCAGTTGTGGTACCAGCAGTGCAACAGCCTGTGACAAACGCCAGGTTTCCTAGAGGAAGATCCATTGGACCCATTGCCACGTTGAATTTACAGCTGCTGCCAACGTTGCTGCAGTGAATTTGCCAGCTTGGTTGGTAAAAATATGTAGACTTTGGGGGATGTTCCAGTTGCTGCGTTGGGAACAATTTGTTTTGCGTCAACCATGTGTAAAATATTACTGCTGGGAACCGGTGGCATTCACTTAGTGGTGAAGGGGCTGTACCATTAATACCAGGCTGAGACTTGCTGTTCTTAGAGCTGTTTTACACAGCCACTCCCTTTAATTAGTTCTCCATAAACAACATTTTAGGAATCCCTGATGTAGGATATCTCTGTGCCAGGAGAAGTTAATAATTATATATTATAAATAAATATAATAAAAGAAAATAACCTTTCTTTTATGAAGATCCGCTATGAAGAAAACCAGTTTTGGTAAGCAGAGCACATTGATCCGTCATTTAGTTTAGGCAGTAACTGTGAATGACTTTTATCGTGTTGGAGGGGAAGTATTACTTAGGATTCTTGTCATGTTTTTTTTTCCTAGCTTCCTGAATATAAATGTTCTTTTTTTAAGGTATATTTTTCTTACACTTATATATTGAGTGGCTATAAATAAAAATATTTGATTACATTATGATCATGATTAGCTACATAGAACTAGGAGAGGTGCAGCACTCATTTCACTGTAAATTTGGCAGGTAGCATTACTTGTCTGCATGTTGTCTTACCAAATAAGAAAATACTGTTTCTCCAGCACTTTGCACTTGCCCTCTTGAAATAGAGTTACATTTCTATTAAACTAACATGTTTGATCAGTGCCACTGAGTAAAGGAGGAGTTCAGTGTTACTGATAAGGTCCACAATAAATTTGTACTTAGTATATTTAGCACCTGGCTCTGTCTCCATTCTCTGGTGCGTGAGTATTGCAGTATTGGTAGTTTAGAAATAGCTGTGTCTGGAAAGGCACTCAAGCCTTCAGCTCAGATGAGTTACCACAATTTATTTTTCCTTGAAATCTAAATGCTGTTTTTGAGTTGATGCATCTTTTTAATCTCAGGCAAAAGGGAGCTCTGGTTTTATCTTTTAATTTAAGCAACCTTGATAAAAAGAAGCCAGGTTATGTTGGAGTCAATGTGATGATAATCAATTCCTTCTGTTCTTAAGTCATAGTGAAAATGAAAAGAGCTAAATTTACTGGCTGTTCTCCGTGCCTTTTTGTACAGCGTAAAAGAAAATTAAGCTCTTTTGACCTTCCTCTGACATGTGTAGTCAGCGAAGATGAGGGCAGAGAAAGGCTTTGTCAAAATAAATGAAGTCGATACCGGGCTTTCTAAAATTGTTACTAATGTTCTCCAGTGTTACACTGCAATTAAAGTCACAGCCTGTGAAGACAAGTGCAGGCAATCTCAGCTGCTATTTCATCCACCAGCACATTTATTGGTTTCAAGTTTTTGTTCTGTCTTTCATGCACTCTGTTGTAGACATTTTGAGCCAGTGGCTCTAAACGGGTGCTGTGCTCCTGATGGCAAGCTTTGTCATATGCTTCACCTGGAGTGTGATTGCACCCCCCACAAAACCATGTCCTGGATCTAAGCAGAGCTGGCTGAAATCAGGATTTGGACAGAGCTGTGACAGTGATACGCGTACATGGATCAAAAGAGGTTTGCAATAAACCAGAGAGTTTTAAACCTTAATGCTGTGTATGTACCTGTACAACTACAGCTGTGTACCTTTTTTTGCAAGAGAGATGTAATTTTCCATGACAGTGAGGAGTGATGAGCTCTCCCATAAACTATTAAAAAGAATACTGGTAAGATTAAAAAAAAAAAAAAAAAAAAAGAAACAAAACAAAACTGCTTGCTGCTCCAATGGATCTACCAATGTGTTTCATTGTGTGTTTGCTAATGGCAAAGAAAGCTGGAGAGAGCTTCAGCTGCAGGTCCTTCTCTGAGTTTAAGTTATGCCCACCTGCTCTGTACTGCAGCAAGGGCAGTGAATTCGTTCTTCCTGAGGTGTCTTTGTGGAGGAGATGATGAATTTGGCAGCTTGTGGTGCAGGGGACCAGTTCATTACTTGATGATGGTGATCTGCATGCAAACTGAGGTACCTGCTAGCAGCAGGCATAGAAGTGGTGCTCTGTGCCTCTGCGGCTGCTGGGGGAGCTGGGAGCCCTGCAGGTGCATTTGCACGGTCACTTTTAGCTGTGGCCTCTGAGGGGAGGGGGGTGAAAACCTGAGTGTGCACAGTTTCCCATGTAAAAACTGGTAGTGTGTGTGCTGCTGTTCTGTAGTCTGTGTTGCATCTGGAGAACTGAGCGGTGTGCTTGTGAACTGTTTGTGTTTTAACTGAGGTGGCAATTAGGAAGGGGATAGCTTAATGTTTGCTTGGCAGAACATTGCAGCAGTAGCAGAGGATGTTGTATTCTCTGTTTAGTTTCAGGTCTAACAAAACTCCTACCTAGTTATGCTTTGGTACATTGCTGCTTCTCTATATTTCCTAGACAGCTGTGTTTGCACTGGCTGACTTATCCAAAAAGTGATTTTACTGGTATCTTTATTTGCTTTACCCTGTACTGATAGCAGCCTTCAGCCAGCTCTCTGTTTCCAGTGTCAGGATGGACAAAGTGCAGACTGCAAAATGAGCTTGTCCTGGGGAAGCATTGTACGGTACAGTACAACCTGGACAGCGTAACATAGTGGTGAACTCAAATCGTGATGGATTGTTTTGGGTACGGACTCTAGGAAGTTGAAACCAGCCAGGTTTTGTCTGATGGAAAAGTTAGGAAACTTAGCTAATGCGACTCAAAAGAAAGGCTTTTCTGGATGCTTTTCTTTTCTTACAGAAAGTAACAGTGATTTACCTGTTACGCTGTTTCTTGCAGCTGGTATGACTGACAGTTCATGGGAAGTGCTATCTGAAAACTGCAGGTGATTTCCTTTGTCACAGTATACCAAAGAGAGCTTCACCTTGCTGGTTCAGCACCAGAAATGACAAAGCTCAGTAGTGGAGTTGTGATGTATGCTGCTACAGGTTTTCATTTTATTTTGCTCTGAAAAGAGCTTGTATTTTTGATGGTACACATGCTGTAGTTTGCAAACTGATATAGATGAGGCAAACCAAATTTTCATTTTCATTGCTGTGAAAAATAGGATTGTACAGAAACACTTTGCATCCCCCAGAAGAAGAAAAATGTGTTGGCACAGTGGTATTGATGGTGGACGTTGGATGATGCGAAGTTAAGATCAGAGTTTGAGACTACTTAAATTCTGCCCCCTCCACTCCTTGTTGGGGAAGGTTGGAAGTCTAGCCTAGATTAAAACAGAGGCTGAGGAAGCAGCAGTGTCAGAAGCTTTTGGAAGTCTGATCCTTCCATTGTATGCCAAAACCAACAGGTATCATTCTATGTTTCTAGGTATGTACAAATTGCTAAAACTTCTGAAGTATTATGAATGCTTCAGCATATTGCTTAAACAGATGAAAAAAAACAACATGTTGCTTATAAAATAGCTCTGTTTTTAGTGTTGCATAGAAATTCAGCTTATTGGGACGACTCGGGAAGAATGCTGTCAAATGAAGTTCTATGCATAGCAGCGAACGGAATTTTCTAAATTTTGTTTACAGAAGTATTTCTGTGCAAAAAGAAAGTGTATATATATGTAGCAGTGTGCAGGGGCTATAGACATATCCAGTAAAAATGGACAATTATATTAAACCATGAATTTGAGGGAGTGCTAGAGTGGTTGCCTGGGGCTTCAGTATGACTTTTCAGTGCTCTGGATAGTTAATATGGAATAGCCTTACTGCTAGGACAGAGGAGCCCAGAATAATTTTCCTTGTCCCAGTTAAGTCAAGAACTATTAGAGCAGTGGAAATAAGGTTTCAACAGGAGGGGGAAAAGGGGTGAGTGAAGTGTCAGCTCTCACTCTCTCTAGTTAGAGGGAAAAGCACACATGTACCAGAAGGCAGAACTGCAAGGAGTGTAAGTAGTAGTTACCAGTGGAAACAGAAATTAGGCTAGTGATGCCAAAGCACATAAGTGGATTAGGAATTATTTTCACTCTTTCTGGCCCTTTTTTAAAAAAAAAAAAAAAAAAAAAAAAAGGCAAACTGTAAGGAGGGTAGGTCAAAGCAATGCATGTTCTTCTGAGCTGCATGTCTGTCAGAAAAGGATTCCTCTCTGTTACCAAGCTTGACACTTGAGCCATTCAGAGTCATTTCTCTCCAATCCAGTACCACCGTGTCACACTACACGGGCTGTACAGGAGACCTACTGCGATCCGGCGGCATTGTTTCCCCGATGTTGGCAGCAGAAAAGGCACAGCAGCTTAGAAACTCTAGAAGTGACATCAAGTACTTTTCAATGTACCTTTCTCACCTCCTTTCCCTAAGGCATTATATCCCAAGACATAGCAGGAGAAGGACATCTGATTGTATGATGCTGCAATAGAAGTCAAATTTCTGAGCAGCTTATTCAAGGAGCAGGAGCTTGGAAGCTGAGCGTGTTTGTGTGAGAGGTTTCTTCAAGCTTCTCACTGCAACACCCAGGAGGTACTCTGTAAGCAGAATTTCTAGTCTCTCTTTGAAATGCGGATGTACCAAGAGCACTGGAAGGAATGGAAGGGTGTAATGTAGAAGGCCAGGAACTGGTCAGAACAGTCCCATAGGTGACTGCATGTGGTGGGGCTGTTTGCTCTGTAGCCATGAGCAGTGACTGTTTTGCTTCTTAGCCTTCTAGCCTAAGCTGCCTGTTTGAAGAAGTGGGGCTGTTGACTAAAGAAAAAGATATTCCACTATACTGTTCCTGACAAGGAACTCAGCATCGTGCTGAGGATTCTTCTGCAGGAATAATTTCTCATTGTGGTGCATCTTTATTCTCCTATCAGCAGAGAGGCTGATACTTGGAAGTTGTGAATTTGAAAAATTACTAAATCCTTTCATGGCTAACACTTGTCTCTTACCCATGCAGACTGCTGGTGCGTCAGAATCCTTTCAAAAAGGGACAATTTTTGGCATTGGGGTTATTTTTTGTGGTTCTCAAAATACGTATGGTCCTGTGCAGCTGAGATTCGTTACCTGTACGATTAATTGGCTTCTGAGCTATTCAGAGACGATTTCTGTACTGCCTCCCAATGATGCGTGTGGTCAGGAAGAAGTTTGATCAACCCATTGCTTACGCAGAAGAAGATACAAGGCAAGCCCAAAGGGGAGGCAGAAGTGAGCGTTAAGTGTTCTCAGCTGGCTCTTCTAATCATCTAAAGAAAATTGTCCTTTATGTAATCTCAGATGATGATATTCACAAAAGCCAACCTAGAAAATCATACCTGTATTAGGTACCTACTGTCACCTTTTGTGCCTTTATCTTGATTACCTTTGTTACCTTGGGCACTTGGCACAAAAAAAAAGCCACATCATTCTGATTGCTTCGTGTTTCATCTCAAAAACAACACCTTGGAAACATTAACTGAGCTGTGTTAAACTCTGAAGTAGAATTTGGTCTTTCTGGGAATCACATGAGAGCAAGTGATTGCCTGGAGCAATGGAGTAGATACTGAAGCTGCAAGAGCAGAGACCTTGGTATCAAAGGCCACCTGCTATTGCTCTCCTTCTCTTCAGCCTTAAAGTTCACTGGGTCACAAAATGAGCTCGTCATCTTCCTGTACAATGAGTAGCAGTTCTTCAGAAAACAAACAGGACAGTTTCTCAAGGATTATTTCATATTCATTGCCCATCCAGAAATCTCCTCCTTTTTGCGTGTTCCCTTTCCTACTTTATTAGCTTTGACCTTTGGGTTTGCAACCCAGCTTCCACAGTTATCTGGTAGGAGTAAAACAGATGTCTCATAATAGAACAAACTATTTTTTTTTCCCACAAATTGCTTTATATTGATCAGCTGATGTGAAGAATTTCTTATGAAAAGCTAAAGAAACTCCTGAATGTTATCTGCTTGAAGGAATGGGGAAAAATGTTTGACAGACTATATTGATGTGGCTGATGTTAAACAATGCTCTGCAAATGTATTTCCTGTTCATGGTGTGCATTTTATTACCTATGCTTCGTCAGAAATACCTTCCTAACATGCCAGGATTGTATGTCTGGAGCGAACTCAATCGATGTAAAACTGAAAGAGAAATGCTAATGGGCATCACTGTCCGCGTGCAGGTCTGCAGGCCTGTGGCTGACTGCAGGTGTTCTGGTAATGTACACTGGTGTGGCACGGCCGTACCCTTGGATCTGAACCACAAAGGACAGAGCACCTTTTCAGCCATTTTCCTTTTAATTACCTTCAGGAGTTGCACAGAGTTGTTTTAAAATATATTTTTCTTGTTCAACCCATTTTCTTCAGCTGAAAAGCAAGCACAGGAATCCCATGGGTGTTACAAGATGGCCCCTTCAGCGTGACCTAGGTTCAGGTAATGCAGTATGTGCAAGGCACAGTCCTTTTTCATTTGTTTTGTTCGCTGCTTGGCACAAGAGAGACTCCCCCAGCCCCAACTGCTGCCAACAATTAAAGACAGTTACCAGTCCCCAGCGGGAATAAGTGTTTTCAGCCAATATTTACAGCCTGTTCTGTCCTGGAAGAATGGAGCTATTGCTGCTATTGTCAGCTGGAGACGTAGGGAGACTTCCTTTGGGCTCTTTGGTGAGAAATAAGATGTAAAATACAGCCCTGGTGGTGGCTGTTAGCTTTATTGATTACCCAAGAAGCGCTGCAAGAAGGCGTTGCATAGCTACGGGTTTCCCTAGCTCAAGCTAATTAGTGCATTTGATTTCTTCTGAGTCCTGATGGGTGAGTAACCCCGGTCACCTTCATCCTGGTGAGGAAGGATCCTCCCTGTGCTTGCATGTCACAGGGTATGGCTGAGGCCAAGCCTCCCAGAGGAGAGTTGTGAGTCGGTCGATGAGCTGCTTCCTTGGAATATGTTCTCTTCTGCAGCTTCTGCATGAGGGCACCATCCTTAACTGGTGTCTGATAAATTACAGGGTGACTGTTTAATATGCTGAATGCCATTTATCTGAATATTAAAAGTTTCTCATGAGAAAATAGCCTGATTGTCTCACAGGAGATTGCTGTTACAATAGAACTGTATCATAATCTGTCAATATAAATCTTTTAATGTTTTCTGCCACTCGAGCAGTGTGGCACAGCCACGGTTTGGTTGTTATCTGTATCTTATTCAGTACTTGGCCTCTTTCTCCAGAGGCCTGCAGAGATTGCCGTTCAGTAGGAAGAAGCACCACATCAGCTTTTGGGAAGCTGAAAATTCAGAGTGGCCAGCAGTGTAACTGGGGGTCCTTGTGTGTTGGCAGTAGTATGCCCCTGTGTAAAGTGGGTGTGGAAGAGCCAGGGATGCTGTCTTGGCTTGTGAGTTTGTTGCCAGCAGCTAATTGCAGAGAAAAAGAGACTTCTGATGTGGGTGTGCTTGCAACACTTAATTTTGTCTTTGTAGGTTAATTGTGGTTTTGCTGTGGTTTCTGTTTCTTCATTTTTTTCCCACTACCTCAGGAGAGAAGGAAACTATATGTTGAACCTACTTCGGAAGCTCGTGGTCGCTCTAAAATATACTCCCAACCTTGAGGAGAGTACAAAATATGAAAATACCAGTGTATGTGCTTCAAAAAACCTTACTACTTTTAAAAGGGCAGACCTGTACTCCTTAATGACCTGCCTTGTTGTGTGGAGGATTTCCAAAGGCTGGGCAGCTTTCACTACGCTCAGCAGCATTTGTAGCTTGTTACTTCATAGCCTGCCTCTGTGTTCAGCTGTAGGAGGGGTTAGGAAAGCCAAGCACACGGCTTTCCTGCTCTTCTTCTGATGCTCTCCCATTTGGGGGAACAGAAATAATTGTAATAAAATACAGTCACGCTGCTGGGGTGAATGCTGGGGCTGGCTGAGCCTTTGGGTTCAGTGAAGCTGGGATTTCTCTTTAGGGTTGGAGACTGGGAGGATGACTGGGTATGCCTGTGGTGATGGCAGAGGAGAGAGAGGCAGTTGTATGAATTTTGGCAAGTGGATGTAAAAACAGGAAAAAGAACGAAGTTTGAGGTGTAAAAGGTATAAATAGGGTAGGGAATTGGGCTGCTCTTTGACAATAGATGTGAAAGAAGCAGATAGTCAGGTAATAGATGATCAGGTAATAGTCTGGGGGAGGTAAAACCAAAAAAAGGAAGAAAAGGGGAGGTAGAGATCCCTAGTTGTTAGGGAATGCGTTCATTTCGTTTTTAGGATGGGCCTTTTTAGTAATTAAGAAACAGTAATCAGTAACTCTTCTCCCCTCACGAGTTCATTTAACCTGTCTGAGCCTACTCCTTAGCGGGATGGGAGTAATTTAACGAAATGATGGGGAAAGGGTGGTCCTTATTGGTGGATTTTATTTGCAAGGCAAATCGCACAGGGAGAAGATCATTCCTTCTTTTAGGAGAAGTATTGCTAGAGGAATAGTTCCTGTGGGGTCCCTTTTCTGCTGGCCTCTGTGGATTCAGTTTCTTCAGTATTTCTGCATGCATCTTCATTCCCTGCTTCCAGAGTTTCGCTGTGTTCTTAGCAGGTGACGTGGTGCCCTTAACCGGGGATGAGCAGCGCTTTCTGTTAGCTAAGGTGTGGTGCAACAGCTGTGTTCTAGGGGCTGTTATCCCTAGCACTCTGCCGAACTGTCCAAGCTGTGAAATCGAGGAACTGGCTTTAGAGCTCTGTGTATGTTGCTAGCCGTTGTGCTGCTGTGTTGTGCCAGGTACAAAGATCTCTCTGCTCTTTTTCTCCTATTTTATTTTTATACTTAGGTTTTCACTTTGTGTCACGTAGAAAGGCGTATGTAGTTCAGCAGCAGCAGAACCATGCTTACTATGAATCTGCTGCTTTGCACAGTAAACATTTTGGGGTCCAGAGATTTGAGCCTTTCAACCTCCTATGGTGCAATGTCTTTTTTTTTCTTCATACTTTGACACAGCTTCTGCAAGAAATACAGTTACCTTTCACCGGCCTCTCTCCCTTACGGCCCATCTTTCCTTTTCCATTTTTTTCCCTTAAATGGTGAGAAGCCATCAGGTTAAGTAATACTTAATATTCCTTTGAGTTGGAAGCTTTCATCCCACTCTGATGAGCAGAGATCTGGCCTCAGTTATTTGTACCTTTATGTGCTTTTAACAGTCTAATTACAGTGAGGTGGTGTAATTGTGTAGGAGCTCCTTACTCCTCCGACCAGGACACACAGTGGTGCAGCATATTATCGGCTGACACGGCAAGTTGTGTTGATTGGCTTGGTTTTGTAGGGAGCAGTCAGGTACCTTCAGAGTCTTGGATCATATCTGCGGCATGGAGCCTGGGGACAAATCTGGGCAGTGGTTCTCTGCTTCTTGGGCACACTAGAAGGGAAGAAAACTTCAGCAGAAGAGAGGGTTGTCTGAACCTAGGCAGAGGTTTTTACAGGAACCAAGAGATGTCACAAGTGTTCAGTCTTCCCTGCAGAAGCATAGTCTACTTCTCAGATTTACCTTTTTTAGCTTGAAATGGTGCTGCATGGATGCTAAAAACCCACGCTCTTAAAATAGATAGAGTAGAACAAGCACTTCACTGATGACTCTTCCTCCAGGAGAGGAGAGGGAGAAGGTAACAATGTACGGATGGCAGGTATTAGTCACGTCCCCTAATATATCTGAAGACCTCAGACACCATCAGCACAAAGGTGGTGGAGGAATCTGGAGGGAATGAGAGCTCCTAACAAACTGGGCTGGATGTTAGAGGTGCGCTGGGTACGGATGTGAGACCTGAGGAAATGAGGGGACTTCCAGCCGACTGAGCAAAACAATGAAGTGTGCTCGCAGAGGCTCAAAGTGCTCGATGGATCCCAAGCCTGCTTTTACCTGCCTGTTTGCAAAGCTGTTCTCTTGTACATTTGACAGGTCTCTCAGAGCATCTCTCTGGGGAGTTCCCGTGCTTACAATGCAGCTGCCTGTGCAGAACGGCTAGTACGAAGGATCGCTACCTCCAAAATAAGTGATTTTTCCAATATAAATATTGATTTGAATGGTGTTATTCTAGTTTTTACGGTAATGAGCGCTGTACAGAAGCTGCTTGTTCTTTTCACGTAGTATCTACGTTGCCAGCATGCACCTTGCAGTCCAATTTGGCTGGCTCAGCATCCCCTCACCTCCGCAGGTCACACATTGGCCTTGGCCCAGTTGGCAATCAGCTCGTGGAAGAGCCTCCGAGGTGCCACTGCCTGCTGATTTGCTGGGAACACATCTTGTAAACGAAATGCAAAGTATGTGTATCCGCTTGTACCTAAGTGGCTTCCAGCAGACTTGACCCCACGGAGCAAGTAGGCCACTGAAGTCCCTGTGGAGGCATCGTGGGAGAAGTGCATCGTTTCCAGTTGCTTGCTCTGATTGCATTGTTTGTATAATTACTTGCTTTAAAGCTAGCGGGTGCGAGAGGCTGTGTGGCTGTGGGCACAGGAGGGTAGGAAGGGGAGGTGCAGCTGTGGGCCCGTTGGACTTCCCTGTGCATAGAAGGGGTCACGAGAAATCACGGCGCAGGGCTGATTTCCCCATCTGTTTTTTTTTTTTTTTTTTTTTTTGACAAATCTTCAGCAGCAGTGGCTGAATGTGCACTCTCCTTGTGTTTTCCCAAGACCTTTTGTTTCACCTTTTTGGTGTTTGTTTTTGAAGAGAGCTGCTCTCCTGCGTGTACTCCTGTCTCTTTTTGAGCTTGTGCTCAGACCTCTGTGTAAGCCCTGTGGGCTGCTGAGCTACGAGTACTGTTTTGGGGGCACTTCCCATCTTCGAGATTTAGCTATTGCCAGTCACCTAGTGAATGTATGGAGTGAGTGAAGTACTTCCCTGCTGTGAACTCTGCAGATACATCAGGGGCTAAACTAAGCTTTGTTTATTAATGTTGTTAATTTAAATTGTGCCAGAATGCTTTCAAAATGTGACAGCGGACAGGGCAGCAGGCAGTCAACACCATTAAATGACAATACTGCTCAATATTTGCTGTTAATTGAGAGAGGCGGCAGCTGCTGGTATGTGGCTTCAGCCAGGATGAATTAGTAATAAGTCTGTAACTTGATTTATTTTTCTTCCCTAGTTTAAAGTTGCATCCGCCCTTTGCAGTTCAGTAGCTTGCTTGGGATAGAAATCAAAGATCATAGCAGGCCTTAATTGAGGACTTAATTTTGTTTCTGTTTCCCAGTGAGTTGTCGTAGCACTATGATAAACTTGGCAACAGGGATAAAATTGCCCTGTATTTAAAGACTAAACTTAAAGATTTTGGGTTATTTTTTTCCACCCTGTGTGGCAGACGGTGTGAATGTAGCAGGCAAAGCTAGCTCCTGTGTTGAAAGAAAGCGTTTTTGTTTCTTTCCCACTGGCTTCCAGAGGTATTTGCAGTTATGGTTTCTCTGAACAGGAGTTTGGTTCATCTCTTTGCTGGATGGCACTGCAGGTCGTGGTGTATCAGTGCTTGGCTCCTGCTGGAGGGACCCAGCAGCAGGAGGGAGAACATGAATTCAACATTTTCCTTGTGCTTTCTGTTGTGTTTTTTTTTTTTTTTTCTTTTTTCTTTTTTTCTTTTTTTCTTTTCCCCCATGCAAATGTGTTGTTTAACCTTTGAAAACTTACTGATAAGCGGTTATCAGCTAGCAGTTAAAACAACAAACCCTCCCACCTCACTGAGTTGGGACAGGAACTTCCCAAGGCTTCAAGGCCTGGGTATTGTACAAGAACAATATCACAGTATCAACCCAGGGAGAGTAGCCAGGCTGGGGACAAAGTTGAGTCTCCGAAGAAATTGGCCCCAGTTGCTATTTTCATGCTGTTTGTGCAGTCTTCTCTGTAAGTATGTATTTTGCATGAAATACTTTATTTTGAACTGGATATGGTCATGAGAGTGCAAAGCCACGGTAAGGTGGCGGGCAGCATTTTGAACAGAACTTAAATCGGACACAGGAAATGAAATCCTAGCTCTGATGAGAACAATGCTAACAGTCACAGCTCGGCTTTCACCATGAGCAGGAGAACTTCAAAGCAAATAATGTTTTGCTTGTTCGGTTCTATAAACAAAATACATCTGTGAGGGATGGTGTTTGAACTGAATACGCAGAATTCTGATTATCTGTTAGGATGAGAAATACCAGATTGAAAGAAATATTTGGGTCTGTGATGGTTATCCTAAAGTGGAAAAATCTAACCACCAGGTGTGTTCTGTAATTTGTTTCCAGTGTGTATGATTCTCTGTATTACATATAATTGGTTTTGTATTTGTTCTACAACAAAAATAACAATTTTTACCAAGGGCGTAAGTGCATTTATGCATTGTTAGGAGTTCAAGTCTGTGATATTGCCTTGTTTTGTGTATTGGCTTACAGGTGTGTAAAATCTCTCAAGTTAAACCTGGCAGGCACTGTGCTAAAGCTGTAGTAAATACAAGTGCAGGAAGAACAAAACTCATCTGGTGGTAAAAGTCCTCAGGCCCCCAAAATGTTGTCTCCTCTAGGGTACTGACAATTCCTACCTTTGCTAGCAGTTACAAAATGATGTTTTATAATATTAGAAAGCTGTAATTTTCACGTGAAATTCAATAATACATTCCAGCGGCATTCTTCCAGCTTCAGGCTGGTGTTTTTTAAGAACATCTCTCCAATTTAATGTGCTGTTTTAGCTGTACTGTAATCAAATGCAATCTTTCCCGATTTGGTATGTTTCTGATTCTCAATTATGTGTTATTGTTTCATCTGTAGCATCTACTTAAGTGTTTTTTTCTTAAGCAAGAAAATATATTTTGGAGTGTATACACACAGGTGTATATGATTCCTGTCTTTAAAACTATGGTAAAAATTGTGATTGCCAGCTTTTGGGACTTTTTTCCTTGATTTCATGGAATCACCAAGTGATTTTCTTGTAAATAAAGACAACCATCTATATTTTAATACATAAAAAGGTTAAGGTCTAAAAATGATCTAATAAACCTGTTCAAATGTGATGCTCTGTCCTTCCTTACCTCTTTTGGAAGGAGTTATTAACAGCAATGTGCTAATTAGGAATTAGACTGTATACCTGTGTAGCGCACTTCCCTATTATATCTATAGATGCTCTGCTGCTTTGCTGTGGTCAGCTGCCCGCACTTCTAAGGAGGTTGGATGCTGTGTCTTTGGTGCTCTTGCTCCTGTTGTCCCCACCTTGCTCTCAGGACGTGTCTGTGCGATGTGGTCCTGGTGCCAGACGATGCTTCTGCGTGGGCACCAGCCCCTACAAGAACACCGCTTGTGCCAATGACCACTTGAGAAGGCACGGCAGAGCTTTGCTGATTTGGAGGGTTTATTTTTCTTTACAAACTGCTGAGCGAAGTGGGAGAAGTCCTCCAGGAGCATCGCCTCAGATAACACGGTGTGAAAGCAGAGCTGTAGCATGGCTTCAGGGCATGGGGAGAGTCACCTGCTGCTGCTGCTGCTGGAGGGATGGGGAGGCAGAACAGATTCACTGCAGCCGTGCGTCTCCTAGGGCCAGTGTTGGTGCATTGCCTCCAGGATGGTGGGAATTACTGCGCTAATAAATGATTAAAACAGGGCTGGTACAGGTCAACAGTGGTTGCAGGTTGGGACTTTTGTGCGTGTATATTGCTGTTGTCGTCATCCTTCCTTCAGGAGACCAAATAATAGCCTCTGAATGTAGCTTAACCTTGAGTTCACGAGCTTTCTTGTTGGGAGTGTGGAATTGCCTTTGCTGCTTAATTTGCCACAAAACCAGTGAATATAAAGAATTAGTTGTGCTAGCATTACTGAATTCCTCTTTAAGTGTTGTAGTAATGTTGATGTGTCTGTGGTGATTAAGGATCTAAGGAAAACAATGTCTGCAGGTAGAGCTAATCTCTTTTTAAGACTACGTACTTCACTTCTCACATTACAGGCTGGTACCAGCCAGTTCTGTAGTTCCAGGTGTTGATTATATTTCTAATTATATGAAGAACCACACTAAGTCTTGCAATCTTTTAGACTTCTGTGGGATGCGAAGAATATCCAGGAGGCTCAGGCCTGGAATTCTCAAAATCTGTTGTCTCTTTGCCTGCGTGTTTGTGACACCAAGAGAAATAATGGTATGGGGAGTTGTAATCTATGCTGGGAGATTGTAATAGCTTAAGCTTTTCCTAAAATTTGCTTAATTACGTACTCCGTAATTACGGAAATAACTTGGAGTGTTAGTATAAAATAAAGTGGAAAAAATCATTAATAGATTATCTGGAAGTGTTATTTTAAAATCTAATCCAATCCAGAATGATATATAAATACATATGTATTTAATATGGAAATCTGTGAGCTCTTTTATGGGAGCTGCTTGCTTAATTTAAAACAAAATTGTACTATAAAAGGATTATAAAGTGTATGCCTGTGCTGAGAAAGGAAGTGCTAAATGTTATGAGGTGTCTTTCTACTCCTAGGTTCCACCCTTCTTTTTGAAAGGGGGTCCTTTATTTTGGATGTTTTCTGCTGCATTTAAATGTACCACACAACATCAGGATATGCTAATAGGATGTTTTGGATGGGTCTTAGGAACGTTTATTTAAATACGTTTTTGTTCAATAGGATTCTGAGTTTTCTTACTGCTTTTCTTTCTAGAGAAAAGAATTCAGTTCTGGACTGTCTTGAACATTACTCATGGTGCAACTTCAGAGAGCGGCTTGATTTATCTGACTTGAAGAGGAGGCGCATGTGCAGTAAGCCAAGAGGACATGGGCTTTCAGTGCATCTGGAAAAATGATCAGGTATCAGCAGTTGTTTATGCTTGAACTGTAGTAACTAGTCAGAAACTTGAGGAGGCATGAAACAAAAGAGCACTCACTCCTGCAGTTATCCTTACGTTTTAGATGTTCTTTGCTTTCCAAAGGTAGGGGTTAGGTAAGTTTGCTGTCTTGTCCTGTATCATGTCCATAGCCATTTCACTGCTACACGTGCTCTTGTGCAATAGCTCAGTTGCAGGACATCTGATGCAAGTCCAGTTCAGATGCAACTTGTGCGTGACCAGGAAGCAATGAGTATCAAAGGAACGTTTCCATAGCCTGGGCTGGATTTAATCATAAACTGTTCAGATTTTTCAAATGCAACTTGAACTCTGAGAGCTTTTGAATCTATTCAGGCAAATTTATTGATGTTGTGAGGGGACAATTCCGATATATTATTTTTCTGTTGTTTTAAGTACTCTTTCATTGTACTTGCTGTGGTAATTGGATGCTTTTTGGAGAAAGCAGATTTCCACACAGGAACTTACACTGTTTTAGTCTGAATAGAGACACCAGGGAAGTTCCAGCAAATGCAAAGAATAGTGGGTCATGTTGCAATTGTAGCAGCTTATAGGCTAAATAATTCTAGAATTATAGGTTTTTAGCTATTTGTTTGTTTTCAAGCAGCTGTTCATCATCTCTAAAATAACATCAAATGTTTAATGTATCAAACTATCTTGTGTAATAAGGGATTTTTTTTTTTTTTTTTTTTTTTTTTAGTAAGCTCACGGTTACAGTTTGGTTACAGTGAAGCAGATTCATTGAAACAGTTTGGCATTTCAGCGTAAACAGCATTTGTCGATTTTGTTCCTCTGCTCAGAGCTGTGCTGTCGGAGGAGGTAACTGCTGCCTGGGGGCAGCCAGGTTCAGCTTGGGGAGAGACTTTGAGAGGCTGAGCAGGGCAGGGGAGGAGGAAGGAGCGAGAGGCGCAGGCGGCAGCCAGTAGCCTGCAGCAGGGAGACTGACCTAGGACTGAGAAGCAAAGACAGCGAGGGCTAAAGGGATGCCTGAAAACAAAGCACAGCTGGCAGGGAAGGTTGTGTGCTAACACCTCCTAGTCTGACTGACCTGGTCTCTTTGAATTTCCTTTGCTGAAGATGTCCTGGTTCATATTCTAAGAAAACTTGGTGTTTTTCTTCAGGGAGCAACCTGTGCAGCAAAGGTCTGTGCATGTTTGGTAAGGAGCTCTGGCTGGTGGGGAGGCCAGTTGCAGACAGGCTGACTGCAGCTTCGTTTCCTGAGGAGTTGCCAGCCGTGCAAAATGGATTTTTGACATGATTGAGAGACTGGTTAGGACACAGGGTTAGGAGCTTTGAGATGACAAAGAAGAGGCCCGTGATTTCATAAATTCTTGTTGCTTTGAGCTTTGAAATCGAGTTTAGCTGTGTTCCTATTAAAAAAGGTGTGATTTTTAGCACAAGTTAAGTTTGTGGCTGCAGGTCGTGCATTGTGTCATTCTGCGTTTCATGAGGGGTTGGACTAGATGGTCAGAGCAGTTCTTTGGTGTTCAGGTGTGCTATTTTCCCCCCTCTGTCTGTAAAACAAATTTTTGCAATTGCTTTTGAAATTTGAAATAAATGGCAGAAAGTTCTTCTCATATTCTCTAATCTAATGCATCCGTGTGAGCTTGTGATGCTTTTCTGTAATGTATATTGCCTTCTATGTTAGCATGATACTTGATGTTTTAGGTACTGCTATTTTTAAGAATGTCATCCCTTGAACGTATGCAGTTTTTTGCCTTAACTATATCTATTCTATATATTTAAAATTAAACAGTAAAACTGGTATATTACCAGGGTCGCTCTGTAAGTGTTCACTTAAAATTGTCCTTTGCTTTTCAAGTGGGAAGCGCTTGATATATTTGTCTGTGATGGTATTCAGATTATTTTTATTCCCTTTTGTGATTACTGTCAGAAATATACTTTTGTTTGACTTCTGCTAACCAAGTTAAAAACACTTTTGAAAGCACACACAATTAGTAATTTCAGAGAAATTGCATTAGTCAAATTTTCATTGTATTTTATTTTTATTAAAGGAGAGTATTTGACATTTCAATTGTGAGCATAGGTATATGTGAAGAACCCTGAAAAGGAGCAAATTGTATAATTGTTCTGTAATCTTTGGGAATTTAAGTTTTGAGGAATATTGTCAAGAAAAAAATAGTGTTTTCTTTATGAATACTAGCAGAGAAATCATTTATGCTCATCTTTAACTGTAAAAATATCTTAGTTTTCTTCAGTTAGTGGATGGATATATGTGTAAGGGAAGAAAACTTTTCAGCCTCAAAGAGACAGAAAATGTTTTTCTTTAAATTTTCTTTACATTTGTATGATGTTTCTCATATGTAAATACTTCATGCAGATAATAGTAGACAAGTTTTAGGAGGTAATTGAGCCACCTGCGTGAAGGCTTGCAGGAGCATGCATGATGGGGCTACATTTTGGGATTTGTTTAGTGTAAAATCTCATTTTTTCCTCTGTGAGGGATGACGGGTGCTGTAGAGGCAAAGTATACATATGTTTAGTCACTATCATGTTATGGATTATAATTAAGGTGAAGTATTTTACTTAAGAATGAAATTTTCCCTTGATTTAAACCTGATTACATTTCAGTGAAAGCAATTAGTTGCATGAACTACCCTGCCCTTGCTTCATCAACAACAATTTATCAGTTTCTTCATCAGCATTGCTGCTGCTTTTTATTTATTTTATTCAGTTAATAGAGCAGACATTCTATATTGAAGTGCTGAATGCACAGTAGTGGTGGAATAGGGGAACAGAGGTGCCTTAAGGACATAAAGCGGGCCTTTTTGGGGGAACATGATCTTTAGTAGATTGCATGTAACGGGGGAGCAAGCGAACCAGGCAGGCTACTAATCATGTAGTTGGTTATTGGTTTCTGTTTGTTTTTATCCCAACAACATGATATATCCTTTATGGAAAGGATACACATTTTCTGTTCTTTACCACTAAGTGGGAAGTAGCAGTTAGAGCAGGCTTGCGTCTCTCAGCTTGAAGGGAAAGTGCAGTCAGCTTTTTTGCTCTGCTTATGCAGAACTACAGGTTTTATATGCTGTTGTGAAATAACTGTCCTGGAAGACCCCACAGTTAATGCTTCAGCTACCATATTTCATGCAGGGTTGTTGTTCTTTCTCTTAGCCATTGCCTGTATTTACAAAGGTGGTGCTTATTTTCCCTGGATGAGCAAAATCTTCTGCAATACAAAGCTGATGGTTTGGTTTAGTTGGAATATTAGGACATTGATGAACTTTTATATGCCCCTTTGGTGAAGGTTGTATAATTTTTGGCTGTCACTTAGGGGCAGCTTTCTAGCGTAAATCATAAAGCAAGTATTTGGTATGCCACACCATCTCCTGAGAAGGCCCTGCTTTGGGGTGATACACACGGTTCTGCATTATCCAGCACTGATCTTGAAAACAAGGATCAAAGTCATCACTGCTGACGAGTTCAATGCTCTTCATCTAAATATTCTGGGCCAAAAATCTGTTAAACATGATTTGAAATGTTTAAGGTGTTGTCATTGCTCTTTGTAAAGTGAATAATTCTGTGCGTATTCCTTAGACAAGTCAAGAGGGGCAGATCCTGGGGGCTGTGGTTAGCAGCAGGGGAACAGAAGAAATGTCATGGGAAAGAGGTGCAAAAAAAACCCACAACAGTGAGCTCTAGCAAAAAAGCTACTGATAGCTTCATGACTGGCAGTAGTCTGGGAGGCAGATGCTGAGCAGGTTTTGTGTGTCTTAAGAGCATTTGCACAGGGCTGATCAACTGTTTTTGAAGGAACTTTATCCCAAACTACAGAGAACTATTAATACTAAAAATAGGGCCTTATTCTGTCAGTCTTTAACTTACAAATGCTTGAATTCTGCTGTCTTAATGGGCTTTCAATGTTTTTTTATTATTATTATTATTTTTGCTATAAATCTGAGTAATATTCCTCAAAGAGGTTGTATAACAGTAGCAAGGCTGGAAGGACTCAATTTGGCAAGACCTCATAGTGCAAAAGATCAGATTAATTTTTTAGCTTTTGGTCTTGCTGCAAAGCTTTCAGTATTTCACTATCTTCATAGGAAAAGAGGCCTGAGAGGTTCCAGAAGATCATCTTGACCCTTTGCCTCAATGCATCATCGTTATTGCTGGATAATTCCTGTGAGGCCTTTTTCATTTACCCTCTAATACAGGAGGCAACGAGACTTCCTTAGATTAGTGCTGTATTTACCACTTAGAAAGCTTCTTCCAACTTAAGTAAACGTCTCTTGTTGCACTTTGAGTCCTTTACACCTTCTTACCACAGAGGTGGAGGATATATTTTTCTTTTGTTGTTCTGCAGAAACCATTACTAGATTTAAGGACCCTTATATCTCAATCTTCTCGTCTCTTTTTAATTTGTTTACACTGAGCAACCTCAATTAGCTCACTCGTCCCTTGTAGCTCACTTTATTAACCCTCTGGCCTTTCTTGTACTTGTGTCTGGGCTTCTCCTTCTTGGCAAGCCTCACCCCAAAATGGGCTTTACCACAGGCTTGACCAAAACTGAGCAGACCATGAGGGTTTCTTCCGTTCTCTCCAATTTGTGTTCCCGTCACTGAATAAAGGTGCCTTGTTTATGACGACTCGATGTTTATAATTTGTGCTCAGTCTGTGATTCTCTCTATCCCCAAATCCTTATCTACAGACCAGCTGCTCAGCAGTTGTTACTATATTTGTGCAGGTGATTTTCTTCCTCTGAACAGAACCTCCCATATGGTTTCACTAATTCCTCAATAGCTTCCCAGTTATGCATGGGCAGATCAGTGCCTCTTTGCGGGAATAACTTAAATTATTAGGACTTTTCTTTGCACATGGCACTAATACTGAGGCTTCGTTCTTGGATCTCATTTTTTCCTAGCAGTGTTTTGCAGGCTCCCAGTGTGGGAGAGGAAGGGTGACTGTAGCTCACTCAGCTTTGAAAATGTCCCTTATAGCTGTTAATTATACATACTTAATTTTATTACTTTTGCAGCATTTCTTACTGCTGGCAATTCTGTTGATGTTAATTATTGTTATGGAAGGCTTCATTTTGAAACATTCTCTGGGAGAATCACTATTTTATGGCCGTTTCCCTGAACAAATAGATCTGCTGTTCTCACAGGGCCTCTGCCAAGGATTTCTGCAAATGACCTCCGAGGGGAAAAATAAACACATTTCCTTCCCTTTAGTTGTATGTTTTTGGGTAGACACTTTGCAGATGTGGGTGACTTTCAGTGCATTGCATATCTGGGTTTGCAGCCCTCTCCAGCTCCCTGCTTTCGTTGCTGAACAGACCTGGAAGGCTCCCTGTGGCTCCAAGTGCTGCTGCTATGTGAGCAGAGAGGGCCCAAGGCTTGATCCCGGGGCAGCCCTGATGCACCTCTAGCAGCAGGGTCACCAGAATGGGCACCCTGCTTTCATCCTACCCCAAAGGCAGCCCCTCAGCCAGGGGATGCTCATCCTCAGCGAGGCAGGAATGTGGGTTGAAATCACAGGCTGTCCTGCTGTGAACCGACCCCCTGTAAAGCAGGGCTTGTAAACAGGGCCCCTGACCTCAATCGCAGCTTGCCTGTTCACGGGATGTTGCACTTGCCTCGCTTTTGGGCTTTTTCTCTCTGCGGTTTTCCCCCCTCCAGTCACCCCTTGACCCCCAGCACTTGGCTCTGAGACTTGAAGAGACTGAAGATCTTCTGATGGTTTAAGTAAAAAATTTTCCTTTCTTCCTGTCACCCTCCCCCCCCCCCCACTGAAGTTCGGGCCGTTCCCTCTTGTTACCTCCAAGTGTGTGCAGAGTGGATTTATAAACAGCCTCATGCACATGTTGTTATGAGCTTAGCCTTTAAGTCACTGGAATCTCATTTCTAATTTTCCTATTTTTAGTGGAGTATGCCATTTGCTTTGATTTTTCTGCTTCCCTGTGTGTCTGTTACTGGGCATCAGGGATGGAGACCTTGGGATGGATGGGCCCTGGGTCTGATGCAGCAGAACCATCCTTTCCAGTCAAAGGCTGAATTAAGATTTTTGCCCCGTATCAATGTCAAGTTACCAAGGCCTATAGATAGCAAGATTATGTTATTTTTGACTATTGGCATAATATTGTTGTTCTCAGCCTTCTGCGATTTCGGTAGTTTTCCAGTTTATTAAAATTGAAGGTCATTGGATTGGAGAACGTGTTAAAAGATTATTTTAGGACCAGGCTCAAATTAATATGATGTGCCTGCTTTGAAATGTTATGCCTAGCAGATGCTGTATACCATTCCTATTACTTACTAATTGGCTTGAAAGTGCTTAATTATCCTGCCTTTTTCAGATATAGTGAATAGATATTTGTTAAATGCTTCTAGCTTTCCTTTTGCACCCATTAGCACTGGCTTTGGCTGCTATGATTCCTAATGGCCTATTTAGTTACTCAAATATCCTTTCGGAAATCCTCCTACCTGTGAAGTATCGCCACCACATGTATGTTCCCTTGTGAACTTTTTTTTTTTTTTTAATAGCTTATACCCTTGTCATACTCTATACATTTCTTTTTATTTTTTTATTTTCCTTTTTTCTCTTTAATACTGAACTGAACTTACCCATAGAGTCATGTTTGGGCATCTGATGCTTTATAAAGATTTCCCTGCTTTTGCCAATGTTCTTGTCTGAATGAGAAGGGGGGAAATTCTAACGCAGACCAACTTGAAGTTAGCTCTTTTGATGCGTAAGTGGTATGCAATGTACATTATTAAAATACGTAACTGGTTGTAGCCATCCTGCTTTCTAATGCTGCTGTTTGGCTACTGACATAATCTTGTAAGGAGCCATCAGTTTTAGGCCAATGTCTGTTTTTTCTTTTTCCTAATGAGCTAAGATAGTTATGTTGGATTAAATTCAGATGCTTGTATTTGGAAAATTTTAACCTGATCTGTTAAGTCAAGGACAAAACTGGGTCTTGGTACGTTGACCCAAGTCACCATGGAAAAGAAAATCTTAACTTATATGTGCAGGCTCTTTTCTTCTACTGGTGTCTTCCTGGGGTTTTGTTCCCACATACTATCCCTGGTGGGTGCTTTTTAAATGTCATTGCAATTAACCCTTGGAAACCTCTGAAAATTCTATTTTTTCCTCTGAGTTTTTAGTTCTGTGCCACTGTTTCTCCTTTTCGTCCGCTTTTTGCATGTGGCACCGTGCTCCCCTTCTGGATCCTGAGATCCTGAATTTACCTCACCCCCCACCCTCCTGCCTTTTTTTTTTTTTTTTTTTAAGGGTTAAAATATAATTCCCATTTCTGTTTGTTTAAGAGTGCCACTGAAATGTGGAAGCTCTTGTTTTTGCACCGCAGTAGTGAGGTGAGCCGTCAGCAGGACAAAGGGAAGGCAGGAGGTCAGGGCAGGTCCTCTGAGCTACAGAACCACGTGCTGCTGGGTGAGGCTGTGGTACAAAGTGATCCTGTGGAGATGTGTCATTCAGCCTTTAGCCCTGCTTCTCCCTTTGGCAGCAGGTGCATTCTCTGGATAGAAACCTCATGATTTGCTTTTTGTGAATTTTAGCTCTTGAGACGTAATTCTTATTTGGATCTCCTCAGCAAAAGTTCACGTGTGCTCTTTTTGATCTTGAAAGTAGGTAATGAGATTTGCATTAATTTTCTTTGGTCAGCTTTATAAAGCTCCATTCAAAAACCAAAGTCCCAAATCAAAACTCAAATTCAGAGCATACTAATACATTCATAGCAGTAACTCTTTGGCTGGGGTGGTTGCGTCTCCCACACTGCGGTGCTGCTAAGAGACGATGTGCTGAGGGCAGGTGTAGAGCCCTGTGAGACCCACCCGGGGTCTTTTAGCATGGACCAGTGGCTGGCACTGTCCTGGCTGTCTGCTGACTCAAAGACACACTAATGATATAAACCATTGTCCTAACAGAAGCAAACACCAACCTGTCACCTCATATAAGCACACTTTACATAGGTATTCTCAGCAGGCAAGGTTCTGTTAGCCTTCAGGAATGCTTTTGTATCCTGCCCTTCTCCCTCCACAGAAGCTACTATCTGTGATTTAAAGTAGCACAAATTCTTTGTTTTCTAAACCCAAATCTGCCTTGTTGTTACATCCATCCCTAGATCACTTGTGGAAGTTACCCACTTTCTGTAAGGAAAGGTGGGAATGTCTCAGACGTTCTCTCAAAATGCTCTGTTCTACAGAGTAAGTTTTGGGACATCTGATTTTTGGCTTAGTTGCTTCTTACTTGCTAGGAAAAGGGGTGGTGAAAATACCAAAATTCTGGTTCTTAGTGATCGGGAAGGCTACAAATTGGTCAGGAGCTCAAGAGATCACACATATGAGTTGTAAACCCCAAGGTGGTGTAGTTGCATAATGTGCAGCCTAGGTTTTTCTTCAAACCTTGTCCATAATTCCTGGTTATGCTCAGCTCTCCTCTCCTTCCCTATTATTTCACAGACAAAAACGAGGCAGAACTTGTGTTCTGTCTGTCCAGATCCCAGTTAACCGTAGCTGTCCTTGCGTGCCTCCACCAGGACAGCATCATCTGCTTGGGCGTCCAAACTGACGCAGTGTGTCCTCGCATCTGGTGTGCAGAATGAAGCATATGCACTGGCGTAGAAATGAAAATGAAATGAAAATGGCTGGTAGGCTGCTGTGCGGATGACCGCCCTGTTGTGCCCACCATTTGTTACGTAGCTGCATGTGTCAAACTGTGCACGCTCCGATTTTTGGTTCCGAATGTTTCTGACGTTGTGAGCCTGTCTGTCTGCTGTTGTGAATGTTTGAGAGCTGAATGTGTGATTTTGTTAGTGCTCCTATTTTTATTTTGTTGGTGCTTTTGCATTGCTAATCAAATACAAGCCTCCTATTGTTCTCCCTGCGGCTTCCTTCCAGTAGATGCTTATATTTAGTTATTTTAGTAATTCCCAGGGTTTGAAATCCTCAAAAAAAGCCAGAGAGGTGATAAACTCCTTTTCTGATTACTAAATACGTTTGATTCATCTAACAGATGGCTGTTATTTGATCTGCTGTTGTTACCCGAGCTGCACGCAGGGGCAGAAACTCGCAGGAGTGGTGACTTGGAGGCAGCAGAGGATGTCCTCGCCCGGTCCTTCCCGTGGAATGGCAGCGCTGATGCCATTTTACCCCGCGGCCTCGGTGATGAGCAAATTGTTTTTGGTGGCATCTCCCCGCCTCGCACACGTAGCACGGGGCCGGGTGGGCGCCCCGCGATTCGGGCGGCTCGGCGGTGGGCTCGGGCTGTGGGGTGCCCAGATTTGGCTGGCAGGAGGTGGCTGGCGGTGCCCGCGTGGATTGGCTGCCCCCCAGCTCCCCTCGCCGCACAGCCCCAGCCAGCTCCGCCGAATCTCGAAACAGCCCGATTTACATCCATTCATGAATCCGTGACGTCAGCACGCTTCTGTGCTTCTTTGCAGCAGGCTGCAGGATTGTGTGGGTGGAATTTCCTTTTATTTTGCAACACTTCCTTTTTTTTTTTTTTTTTTGCCTTCCATCTTTTTAAAGCAAGAAAATGGAGCATCACATAGGCTACCTTAATCCTTGTAAGTATTTTGTCAGAAATGTCTTTTATGAAGCGTGTGTGTGTTTGTGTGTGTGTGTTTAATGGTCAGCATTACCCTTTCGCCATTTATTTCGGAAGGACAGATGGATGTTGCATTTGTGATGTGAAAGGGCTGAAAAAATGATGCTGAGAGAAGGGATAAGGAAATATGCAAGCTTAATTTCTCCATCGCTGCCTGTAAATCTGATAGCTGTCCTGTCCTTTTGCTTCTGTGAGAGAGAGACATTTTTCAGTTACAATTTTGCACGTTATCTTCTTGTGCCCCCCTTTTAAAGGGGAAGGAGGGAATAGCAATGGAGAATGGATATATATGGAATATGCAGGGAATGACATAAGAATTATTAAGGACAGTATAAAGAAGCAGAATTGTGTGTGTATGTACATATATATATATATATATATATTTATGCCTTCTAGACAATCAGATTTTTTTCCTTGTGGGCTAATCAATTAATTCTTCTATTGTGTTACAGTAATAAATAATTTAAATCCTCTTTTGAGGTGGTGTAGAGATGTCTGTGTTCTCATCAGCCTGGTAGGAATTTGTTCCTTTATTATTGCAAATAGCACTTTGTGCTGCCTGTGTTGTGCTGAACACATGATTTCTACCCCGTTTTCCTAATAGATGAGGAAGCTGGGAGTACCATTCCAATTAGCGATACTGTTCACTGGGGCAAGATTTGTCATATTCTTGCCTACCTGAATGGGGGCATGATGTCATGTTTTCTCCCAGTGAAGTGAGTGGAGCCATTCTTTATTTTTATTTTTGGAGACTGGGGGGGGGGGGGGAGGGAGGGAAGTGTCGGGTACTGCAATAGCTACATAATACCAGGCCAGACGTCTCTCAACTAAATGAAATATTGGGTATTTTAAGTTGATCTGGAGGAAGATGACATCAGGCCTGTGTGTTTGGATATGCTGATTTTATCGATAGGCAGTCTGTTTCCATAGGAGAAACTGAAGGAACTTAGTGATTGTTAATTTTGAGAAAATATGGAAATATTTGAGGAAAAACAATTAAGTGAAACGAGAGAGATTTGCCTAGTCTGATTTGCAAACATGGGCATTTTTTTGCAGTAACCACTGTGTGTGTAGTCATAGAAATCTTGGGATACCCTGGAATGCAGATATTAAAAGTTTCTGGTACTCTCCTTTTTGTTGTTTCTGAAATGTATATGCACTTTTGTTTCTAGAGAGATGCAACCCTTTGAACCTTGGCTTCTGTGACAGACTTGTCCTGTGAAAATCAAAGAAATTATGATTTTGCTGTAGCAGGCTGTTTGTTTTTGTTTTAACACCAGTTTAGTTTGTATATTTGGGCCCTTGGTCTGATTCTTTGTGATCTGGAATGGTGCTATCATTCAGATTTGTCTTTGTCCCCTGCTGCCTGGTAGTTAAATTTATAGCTGGGATTCAGTTTGACTCCTGTGTCTGGAATTAGCAAACAACTTAAAGCACAGAATATACGGTAGGCATTCTTAACATTTCTCAGTTATATGTGAAATTATGTTAATGGGTTTATTTTTTTTTTCTGGTTGCATTTTTAACCTTCCTTTTTGTCTTCTATTATAAAGAGTTGGTAAGTGGCTTATCTCCAATGGATCAGAAAATGAAATAATGACTTATTTGAAAATCTCTTCATAGGTAAGCGGTTTCACAATTGATAGTTATTAAAATGTGGTTCTGCTCTGAGCAGAGGCAGGATAAGAAGGGTTTTACAGTATTTCCTTTTTTTTTTTTTTTTTTTTTTTAATGACTGTTATAGCAAATATGAGAAATGAGAAGGTGACTGATTAGACTGGAGTTGTTTGTATTTGGTACCAATTCTGTGCTTTCTGCAGTTCAGATGTGGGAATAGATTTCAAATAGGGGGAATTCTCCAAATGGCAGAATCTTTAAAGCTTTTATATATCTATTTATAAAAATAAATTGTTTGGCATCAGTCATGTGAACAGATTTAGTCAGAGAAGGTTCTTCTTCAGCTCTGGTCCATGGAGTTGGGGTGGGCAGGGGAAGGCTCCTGAACCTCCTTGTGCACAGAATGTTTTGGCCAAGGTCCTGCCTCAGATATCAGCTGTGGAGGAAGGCAGCAGCCTTGCAACTTCCAGTGAGTTTTTCAGTCATAACTGAAAGAAAATGAGTAAACTGAGGCAAATGTTACCTCTGCATCCACAGAAGAGGCAGGACTTTGGCACTTCAGCAAGCCCTGGCCTGCTTATGGCTCTCTTTTCTCTCCTTAGGAAATGTGCCCAGTGCAGGGGCTTAAGCTTTTGTAGGATGCTGCTATTGTGATTCTGTAGCAAACCACTTGTGCTTCTTGCAGGGGGAAAGGAGGTGGTGAGTAAATATTTCACCTAAAACACAACTGCCAACTTGCTGTTCAGTCCAAAGCAGTGTGTGGCAGAAATAGCGAGGTGGGCTGGAAGCAGCAACACCGTGTGTGCTTACTCCCTCCCCTATAAATACTCAGCGTGCATTTCGACCTCTGTCCTCTTTCCCTGTTTACAACTTCAGCTGAAAAGTCTTTTGTTGGAGTGGGTTCAAAGGCATTAGTGACAACTGAGAGTAGAGCAGGGTGAAGACTAGATATTTTCTGTGAAAAGTACGCGGTTTTATAATCCTGTGGTGAACCTGTAGTTGTTGGTGCTGTTCCTTCTGTGGCAGTTGCTAGCTCAGTGCTAGAGGTGCTGTGAGGGAAGGAAGGAGAAACTGGGGTGCAAGTGGGAGGCTGGCCTTCTTCCAGCAGAGTGGGCTTGAGGAATGCAGGTCTCAGTCTGGACATTTTCTTCATTCCGAGGATGTTTGTCCTTTCCTGTCCCCAACCCGTTACTTTGCCACCTTGAGGCCTTGCAGAGGACACCAACATCATCAGTAATGCACAGTATCACTGAAACATAGAAAGTCTTCCCTCCCCACCCTTCTGTGCCTGAGAAGGTGCCCTTACTTTATCAACAGTAGGCAAAAAGTTGCTCAGTGGGGATGAGCCGGAGGGCTGAGTGTAGCTTTGGAAAGTCTCTGCAGGATATTAGGGGGCATGTGGCCTGTAGGGCCTCTGAGGGTCCTCCATATTCCTTGGTGCGTGACTGTGCGTTGTGTGTGCCGTCCTGATCATGTTACTGTCGCGTAAAAGCTCTAGTGGCCTGAGAATAGGATCACACCTCTCGGGTGTTGCTCTAACCCCTTACGCTGTGTCAGTAATACAGGCTTAATAGAGGCTCCTGAGCAAGTCATTGTGCTTGCTTCTCTATGGAGGAGTAATCCTCTTTGCTTGTGGAAGTGCTATGGTGCTTACTAAATGCAGCGCTGCCTCTTCCCCGCTGAGTGACCTGCTGGCTGGCCTTCAGGTGTCCCCATGCCCTTCCCATCGGCTGTGCACTCCAGCACTGCCCCCAAAACACTACACACACCCTGGCTGTTGATATATATATATATATATATATTTTTTTTTTCTTACTTTCGTGGATAGTTGCTTAGATACTTCAATACTGGCTATAAATCATGTAAGCTGCTAGTGCTGAAGAAGTGTGTATTTTTTTATGTCAAATATGCTTCGTGAATCTTGAATAATTCATGCTTACTACAAAAATAATAACAAATGTGAGTGAATTTACCTGAGACCAGTCTGATGCTTCACATGAATCAAAGCGAGAATTTGATTCAGTCACTGGATTCCTGAAAATAGCACTTTGATATTGATCTTCATCCTCAAAGATCTTTCAGACATTAATTAATCTTAACACTGCTCCTTGGAGGAAAATATGATGTTTCAGTTCTGTAAGTTGAGGGAAATTACAAGATACGGCTCATTGATAGTACTGGTAAGTTTCAGCGGCTTCACATGGCAATGCCAGGAAAGCTGTAAAGGTGTATGCGAACTTGGGATTTTTCCTGGATTTTGTAGTTATAAAATACTGGAATTTAAATCCCTTAATCTGTTATTGTTATTTAGTAATGTAGCATGGATCTTCAATGAGGTAAGAAAGTGCAAAATTCAAAAGATTGGAGAGAAAACGACTGGAGCGGCACCTGAAGTCTGTGGCTGGGTTTTAAAAGGTGTTTCGTACCAAGAAGACAGCTGTAAAGATGAAAGAGATGAGTGCAACTTAAGGTCATTTCTAAATTTTGATCCAAGACTGATTCCAGTAGTAAGTCAGTGGTATAAAAGGCTAATCAGAGTTTAGTTTTTCATTTATACTACCTAAATGTTGTACAGTAGCGTAGATGAGCCTGTGATGGAGGTTATCAGTAGTCCACGAGCCATCAGAACATTGTGCTGAAACCACCGGTGTTAAATAGTTGAAGATCTGCCCATAGTTGAAGATGTGCAGACAACCAAAACAGAAGTCGCAAATGGGCATACAGATGCGAGCTGAATTTGGTGAAATCAAATTGTTGTAACAAGATGGTACAAGGTGGTCCCTCATTTGTCACCCCTTTTCCTGCTCCTCAGCCCTGTCCCCTAAGGGCAGGTGGTTGATAAATTATCCTTTTTTCAAAAACTGAGGGCCTCAGTTTAGAAACACAGAGAAGGGCTTTGCATTAGAAATATGTAGTACCAAAATCCTGCAGTGAATTTAAGAATCATTATGCAACATCACTTATTTCCTGTGGCATCAGATTATGCAATTTCTGAGCAGAAGAATGCAAAGCCCTGGAAGAACACAGTAGCATTTTAGGAGATCCAAAAATACCTTATACAGGATAGAGGAAGCATTTATGTATGTAGCGCTGAAAATACACAGTTATGTAAGCTGCTTATTTCACAAACTGCTCTTTGGAAAGCTGGCTAGCTAGCAGGTGAAACAGGAATCAATCTAGCTTTTGCTGAAATCAGCTGAAGTGGTCTTCCTGAATACAAGGGAGGGTGGATTGGCTTTTTGTCTGCCTTGTTCGCAAAAATGGTTTTCTGCTTTTTTTGTTCCTTGTGCCAAAAAGAAGTGGATGCTTGATTTCTTCTTCCAAATCAAGCTCTCCTCCGCCTCCCACAAATCTGTGACCTCATATTGAAGGAGTTCCTAGCTTAAATATTTGTCTAGTGCTTGTGGAGTTTAAATCATTCCTATGTGGAGAGCCAGTGCAGATGCACAACTTTCGCGTAGTGGTAAGAGTCAACAGAGTTGTTTTAAGGTGAAGTAAAGTCGTGGGGATCTATTAAATGTCTTTGGAGGAGTCAAGAGGACGTGAGAAAAGGGGATCTGGTCGATGCAGTCTATTGGAATTTTGACATGATTACTTGCCCAACACTCTTAAAGAAACTAACCAGCTGTAAAGTAATGGGGACACCCCTCTCACTGACAAATAATTGGTTAAATGATATGAAATTAGAGTAGGGATAGAGAGAGCAGTGTTGAAAACATTTTCACTAAAAGAAGCTGTCGTGGTGGTTCGTTCTGGAGATTGCGCTACCTGTGCTCCTTACACCTGTGCTTCCTTTACCCAGGTCATTTAGGAGTATTCTAAAGCAAAAGCATTTGCAGAAGCAAGGCCTTCGGGATAAGAAACGTGCAAGGCAGTTGCAGAGAGTACTAGATGGGTCTCAAATTTGGATGATAAAATGGCAGTCAAATTTAGTGTTGATTACATACAGTTTAATTGTAACATCCCGTATGTGGGAATTAGGCTCTGAATTGGCTTTTACTGCTCTGGAATGAGATCTTGAGGTTGTATGAGATCTGTGGAAGTTAGATGAGCATCCTGAAGCATGCCTAGACATCAGATAGCATTGGAGGAATAGTTAGGAAAGAAATGAAGAACAAAACTGATCGTTATGCCTTTGTACGCTTCTGTGGTGTGCCCACACTGGGGATTCTCTCTGTGGTTTCACTCCCGCATCTCTAAGATGATACAGAAGAAATGGGAAAGATGCTGAGAGGTGATCAAAGATACAGAGCAACTTTCCTAGGGTGAGTGAGTGGGTGGAGTGGGACTTCTCAGGCTCAGAAAAAGATGTTCGAGTGGAGGATGAGATGGTTCATAAAATCACAGCCGACATTACGATTATCAGGGTTCAGGTGTCCTTGAAACAGTGAGAACTTGTGGTATGAAGAATGCAATCAGCTGGTGAGAGGTTCGGTGCAAATAATAAGTTGGTGTTACCTTGTGCAATGTATGGTTAAGCTACAAAACCGCTTGCTGCAGCATAGCATTTACCAAAGGGTCCTGGTTCAAATGACACACTTGTGCAGGAAACATGCAGTGGCCTACAGAATAGAAAAATACCACGGTGTGCTGCTGGTGCACAGAGAGTGGGTAAGCTGCATGTCGTGGGGAAATTGGCTGGGGCTGTACCAGGGAGATTTCTCTGTCCTTGGTTTTCCTGCCTTGGTTTTTGGAGGCAGGAAATGGACAGAGATAAACCTGTTGTTCTTGTATGGTATGGGTTTTTTCTTATGGTGTGGTCCAGGTGTCACTTAATTCTACTCTGACGAGCTTAGTTGGGATTTATAAGGTGCACAGCAAACCTCCAGCTGGCTCCATGCACAGAGCTTGAATTCAGCCATTATGAGTATTTCTTGGCTGGTATACTGTACTATTTTTGTCACTGTCAGAAAGGGTTCAGACCAGAAAGCGAGACAGAGTTGTCTTTCTCACTGAGACAGCGACAGACAAAAGTACATTACAACTGTAAAATCACTTTTGCCAAAAACACTGAGTACCTATCTGAGGATAGACGGGGAATGTGTTGAATAAAGGTGAACATTAGTCAGCAGACACATGAGTTCAAGCTTCTGTTGTGATAGCACACGCAACATACGGTTACGTGTCCGTGGTCTCACCTGCTTAATGCCCGTGGCTGCGTCAAAAATACGCTGTTAACATTTTAGTATGACTCCTAGAGGTGTAAGCCCAAATGCACAGCTCAGGAAATGCCTAGGGAGTCTGCAGAAGTTAGTTATCTTATGTTGAGGTGCCATCCAAGTATTTCCCAAAGAAAGGAATTAAAAGTGTAGAGTCTAGTCTTATTCTGCAGTAGGTGCAGAAGTAATGCAGTGTGTCTGACAACCAGAAATAACAGGGTGAAGCACAGGACGCCCCCTGAGTGTTACACCTTGGTTTACCCAGATATGTGCTGCTTTCTTGTAGAGTAAGCTAGGGTACACGCATAAATGTGTTGAGATCAGAGCTGCTGCAGTGACAGTTGGAAAATCTTGTTGGTTCAGATGAAAGGTTTTCAACTGTTTTATCAGAAATTAACGATGTTTTGGCAACGTCACAGTTGTAATACTCGAAAATAAGGCAGGATCGTGGCTTAGTATCTGATCAGGTGTGAGAGGTGGGATGTGTGTTGTGATGTGGAAGCAACTTCCTTGAAGGAAGAGAGAGAGATCCAAACAAACAAAAAACCACCCAAGCAAAAACAACCACAAAACAAACAAAACAAGCTGTTGCCTTGGGCTACTTCATAGCTTAAAGATTTGCACATGCTGTGGGCTAGCTTAGTGCAGCTTTGTTTTTGAAAACCTAATAAAATAAAGCTTTTTCTTACATGAAAAAGGGAAGGCAAGGCAGAGCAATGCTGGGTGAAGCATCAGGATATGCTTGGTTACATTTCCTTCATCTGAGTAATACTACTTCAGAAAAAGTAAGAGGTTGCATTTGGCTGGTCAGTGTATCTCGTTCTGTATTAATATATCTGTTACCACAGGCTGTGTTCACAACAACCATACAAAACACAAGCATGCGTTCCCAGTGATGTAAAACCGGACAAGTGCAGCTTAAGAGGAATATCCGATTCACTCAAACAGCACTTTCCTCACCAAGAGAATGTGAAAATAATACACATTTTTTTGGAATCCTGTGGAATAAAAATGATGTGATTTCAAAACCCAGAGGTCAGAAACGAGAGCCAAAGCTGTGGTACTCGCCAGCACAGCAACTCTCGGTTCTTTCATGTGCTGAAGTTAGACCATGTGCCAGGTCAAGAGATCTTAGAAGACCGTGTGGCAACCTGTTGTGAAAACTCCCTGCAGAAAGAGATAATCACCAGGGGCAGTAGAGCTGCAGGATGCGTATAGTGAGATAACTGTACTTTATAATTTTTTTGTATTTTTGTTAGATTCTGGAAGGTTTTAAAGTATTGTCCCAAGCCAGGAGCATTGTGTGAGCCTTGAGATGATATTCACATTAACTGCAGTTGCGTTATCAGTGCAGAAAGGTGTGTTTACTTTGCTGTACCTAATGTAGCAAAGAGAAAATCATGTTGAGTACCGGGAAAAGGTAAGGGAGCTCCAGGGTGCGAATGTAAGTAGTGCTGTGGACAGGAAGCCCCTCTGACCTTGATGCTTGCCCTTTGTCAGTTTGCTAGTCCTGCCCAGCAGCTCTTATTCAACACTTAACTGTAGATCAGAGGATTGCTTCTATTTCCTTTGTATGATGGAAGTGCAAGCACAGAATATGCTTGACTGTGTAATGTAATAAATAGAGTTTAAGGAAACTAAGTATTACTACAAGTGTGCTTATTAGGAAACCGAGTGGTGACTAGTTTGTACTTACACAGCCTTTACAGTATACTAAGATTTTATTTGCGTGCTATGTCTAGAATTACGATTTGCTACTTGAGTTTTAGCACAGCTCTTCAAAGGAGAAACTTCCACCATAGCCTGTGTGTTTAACTCTGCCACATCACCAAACCCCACTGTTGCTTTGACACAGTTGTATCTGCTTGGCTCGTACAGGTAGTGCATGCTTTGGTGGCTCTGTGCATGAGAACACGCTCCTGGGGGATGCTTCCAGGGGCACGCAGGATCAGGCGATGTGAGAGCCTGTCTTGTGATAAGTGATTCACCCACTGGTGCTGCCTCACCTGATCTGTCAGTCTTCTAATAGTTGTAAACTGCAGTGCAGGCTGGCTGGCATGCTAAGGTGCAGTCAGTCTCTTTCTTCTTAAAAGAGGTGTGCTTTGTCCTGCTTTTTGTTGGGCATGGTGGGATTTTGCAGGGAAAAAAAGCTGTGCCTGGAAATGGAATCACAAAAAGTTGTGATCGTACAAAATTATACTGAGCCCTACATTTCCTTATAAACTAAAACAAATTTTTTAGCTGCAGAGTGCCTAAACTCATCAAAATAGCTCAAATCAGAGGTTCTGCCTTGAAGTCTGCTGTTGCAGAAGCACTTTGTGAAATCTGAGTATCTTAACTATGCACACAGTCCTCCTACACATGCATGCAGCTTTCAGCTCTGACTTGGAGACTGCTATGGCAGAAGCGTTGGTAAGATAGAAACAGAATGCCGCTTGTCTATGCTCTTCACTGTACAAGTTAAAGAGGCACATACCAATCATAAACATCCCAAACAGCGAACACTCTGTGTAAAATGAAACTTTAAACTTTCAATGAAACGTTTTTTTTCAGTTCAATATGAATGATCTCAGCCATATCCTCAGTACCGTGAACAAAGAGTAGGGGAGGCATGACAGTAAAGCTCGAAAAATTCTCTTTATCCCTTGTTTAAAGAGATGGCAAGGTCGAGGACAACCTTATTTGTTAGTGTTAAATCAAATTTTGCTGGGGGAAGAGGTGGTGCATTGCAGAATTTACTGTAATATAATATGATTAAAAAAAAATTCATTTTCCCAAAAAGTCAACATTGATGCATTGTGGCAACCACTGCCTTCTACCCACTGCTAACGTATCCGGACTACTTTACTTCACGCAGGCCCGATACGGAGTTGTTTTAAAATAAATGCTGCCTTCTCATGCTCTCAATGAGTTCACTACACCTCTGAAAAATCAGGCTGCTTATGTAAGTACCTAAATAAGTCTCTATCACGCTGGTTAGAAAACAATTCAGTAACTTTTGTGCACCTCCTGTCCCTTCCTCCTGACTTGATGAAGCAGATATAGTAGTATATACTATATATGCTCTATATACCATACTTTATGATTATTATTTGAAACAGCTAGGACTTGGAGAAGGGAGGTTGATCTAGTAAGACAGACCTGGTGTCCACAAAGCTTGGGTTTTGTTCTTGGCTGTGGTATCAGTCACGGGGGCGGTGTTGTACTGGCCCTGCCATGGACAGGAAGGAGGTTGAACCTGGTATCTTCCAGAGGTCCTTCTCAGCCAGAACATCTGATTTGGTGGCCAGCCTACTGTATCCAGCGTGGAAAATGCATACGGTTTGCCTCCACTTTGTCTTTTTCTTGAGAACAATAAAAAGGATTCTTTGTGCCTTTGCATTTTGTGCTGTATTGTCACCCTTATCTCGGTGGAAGGCTGTGGGCCTCTGTAGGGCAAATAATATCGGGGTACAAGAGAACTGAGGGTCAGGGTGGTCTGGTAGCTGCTGGCAGCACAACTTACAAATGTTGCAGTGCCTCAGTAGCAGGATGAAAAAAAGAGGCTTAACTTCCCATGCAATGCTGGGAAATGCAGGGGGAGGCGCATATGGTGCTGATAATCCATCTAGAAACAAGGCAAATGTGAAAAGTATTCCAGGAAAGCTATTCTTTCTCTATTAAATCTACACAATCCAACATTCCAGAGTCGGGAAACTACGTGAAAAGGTAACAGCAAAATCCTGGATTTTTATTAGCTAGTGTATTTACAGAATCGTGTAAGAGTAAAATAATTTTATCCCCCAAGTCTGATTTAATCCTTAATGCACTTCCCATTGTTTAAACTTGAGGTATTTTGAGACACAGTTACCTCAAATTCTTGTTTTGGATCTCAGTTCAGAGATTTTTTTCAGGTGAAACTGAGACTAATGTTCTACTTACATTGCTTAACATGCTGTTTTGTAAAAAGCAGATTCCACTGTGGGAACATTGGTCACACTTTGCTTTTGCATAAAAAAAAATCACTTGTCCCTTTCAGGCCTCTGGAAATAGCAGGGGAGTGCCCAGGATTGCTGAGTTGGAGCTGGTTTGGTATTTTTCTGAAACTCTGTTCAGCTTTGAACTTTGCCCTTTTTCTTTTTTGTATCAGCAACAAAATCTGTCATCATTTAACTCCTACTAGCAGTAACCGTACTGCAGCAGGCACCCTACAACTTCCCACAGCAGGGAGTCAGTCCTTTCATGCCCATCACAGGTATGTCAGGAATAATCAATTTCCAAGATTCCTGTTCATGTTGGTCAGCTCCTTTACCAGCATAGACTGTGATGCAATTTTGGACTCCCTTGCTATTTTGCTTTCCCTTAAAAAATTAAGTTTACAACTGAGATGACGTCCTTCTAGTAAAGCTCTTATGTGTACCCCGTGTGAGCAGGTGGACTTAAGGGGATGTGGAAACAGGCTCTTGGCTGTTCCCATTTGATGCTGCTGCAGAGGGACTGAAGCACAAGGCATCAGCTTTTCATACACCAAGCTGAAGTTCTTATCTTTAATCTCTGTAATGACCTCATCTTGAGAATTTACGGGCCTGAGCTGTTTCCTTGCGATTGGCTGCATGGAGCTGGCCACCTCTTTCTTCCCTTCAGTGCCTGTTTGCAGAGCTTGGGACTTTGCACCAACTGTAACTGATCTTCCTTCTTAACAAAATAGGTTCTCTTACTGCCATTTTCCCCCTCTAAACTTCATACGGGATTTAAGGTCGGACTTTGTCCCGTTACGGGCTGCATGTGCTTAATGGCTTCAGGTACAAGGTTAGGCTTGTCCCAGGAGGGGCTCTGCCCACCCTGGTGGGCAGCCAGCGCAGCGCCACAGGACCCTCGGCCCCCCCTGGCTCTGGGTGCAGGCTGGCTACACTGAGAGGTGGCACGAGGCTGTCTCGTGGAAGGGGGAGCTGCAGTGGGGCACGGGGCAAGAGCAAAGAGATGGGGGGACTTTGAGGAGAAGGCACCAGCTCTGAGTTTATACGCAGGGTGCCAGGGGATGCAGCAGAGCAGGAGGAGGAGCTCGGCGGGCTGGCGGGAGGAGGGAGATGAGAGGCGTGCACTGTTCCTGGGGAGTTCTGTAAGTCTTCAGTGGTTTTGAGGATAACATGGTTAGAGAATGTAACGCCTTGCTATATTGACCTTGATGGTATTGAACTGAAGGATTAGCATGGCCACGACTTGGTGGGCCTCTGAGGGAGCAGGTACAACCACCCCTTGGTGGATTCAGGACACAGTATCGCTGTGCTGTGTTTCTCTAATGCCTCATCTCGGGGCTTTGCAGAGGAATTCTGAGTCGGTGAGCTGCACCAGACCCAGAAGCAGTGACTGCACTCAGACTGTGCCTGAGCTGGAAAACACCTGGGGATCAGCTTCAGTCTGAGAAGGGCTGTGTACTAATCACAAAGGGACCATTCTGTGCTGCAGACTGTCTTTCACAGCTCTGACCTTGAGGCTTTTGTGTATGACTGGTGGTGTTTGTTTACCGGGCAATTCCTGCTCTAGGTTACTGAGAGTACTGTGCCAGTGGAGTTTCTGTAGGAATAATTTATTTGCTTCTTTGAGGGCAGTAAGTATTTAATAAGTATCAGCGGTTGTCTGGTCTGGCTAGTTAATTATCAGCTCACCTCTCAAAAGTGTACGTTGTGAAAACACTTGAATAAAAATCTGAAAGTTGTTCTTTTTTCGCTCATTCCAGGTACTGGGTCCTCATGTCACTAATTCTCTAAGTACCAACTCCGACCATCTCCTTGATGCACACTCACGGCATCATGGCCAGTACTCAGGAGCGTCTGAGCTTGTCTTCCTCTCCAAACTCGATTGGCAAAGCTTTCTGTGAAGATAAAGACTTTGGTAGGGTACATGATGAGTATGGACCTACGGGAAACCACCCGTCCCCCGAGCTCATAGAGGATGTGCGTGAGAAGGGCTTGCTGCAGGCAGACCTCATTGAGAACATGAGCAGCCCGGTCACTGCAGCAGTGCTGACCAGCATCAGCGAGGACTCTAGGGACCAATTTGAGAACAGCGTGCTGCAGCTGCGGGAGCAGGATGAATCTGAAGCAGCCATTCCTCAGGGCAACAGGAGCACTATGGATGGAGAGAGCAACAGCGGAGCAGACGACGTCAAAGTCCAGTTCAATAGATCAGGCAGTGGGAGCGGTGGGTTTCTCGAGGGACTCTTTGGTTGTCTGAGGCCCGTGTGGAACATCATAGGCAAAGCATACTCCACAGACTACAAACTGCAACAGCAAGGTAAGTAGGGAAGATGACCTTTGTTTCTTCTGGGGCAGTGTGTGAAGATGTGGAAAGAACCAAGGGCTTTTTCTCAGCTTGTTGTGTGACCATTTTGCCACACTCAGCACTGTAATGGGTTTGCAAAGAGAAATCCTGTGCTGCACAGCCTACAGCTCTCATTGGTAGCAACGGCTGCAAGGGACAGAGTGAAAAATAAATGCATATTCTGATCCAGGCCTTGGGCTGTCATGACAAAGTCTGAATCTGAACCAGGTATTTTTAAAGTGAGGAACAGAAAGAACTGTTGCAAATGGGGGATCAAGCCAACTACTTAATTTCTGCACTTTTCTCATGCCAGGTGAGCTTGACGTAGGGACGACTTCTCCTGCATGTGCACAAGGGTTGTCTCCAGTTGACTGCCACATAACAGAAATATTGCTTCTCTATGGGCACGTTACATGGGGAAAAAAAAATACATGTTTATTTCTGAAAAATGTAATTTGGGAATAAGCTACGTCCCAAATGCTTGCATATGTGTATCCTTAGGGGCTACTGAAAGCTTAAGAGCTGAGTATGCTATGCCTTCGGTGTCCAATTTCTCCCCTAGCACAGGGGGAGGGAAGTGGCAGATGGGGAAAGAACAAGCTGTCATTTGAATTAAGGAGCTGAAATGGGTGAGGTGTCAATAGGAACAGCCTGGCCACCACACCACTACCGTGGGGTAGAAGCCTCCTGTGATCGTGACTCAGTTTAAATCAAATGATTTTCTGGCATAGACAAGTTACAGGTTTTCCAACCACAAATCTTATTGTTAGCAGCTGACATTGTTCGTACCTACACCTACAGACAGGTTTGTTGGGGAGCAGTTCCTAAGCTGAGGTAACAGCACTGTTAAATAGCATGTTGGGTGAATCTGGCTGGAAATAAACTGTCAGCTTCTTCCAAGAGTCAGTCACTTCCAGTCCTTAACTCTGAGCAGGGAAATCCTCCTGCACGCTGCAGAATGGCAGGTGTCCTCCTGGGCAGCAGCCCTGGGGGTACTGCAGACAGAGCCCTGCTGAGCAGTGCTGTGTGCTGAGCAGTGCCCTGGCTGTGCTCGTGGTCCTTCTGCAGAGGAGGTTTGAAGTTTTGTCCACATGCTTGAAACTCGGTACGGCACACCTGAATGAGTCTATAAATATTGGAAATGCACTGGAGTCTATAAACTACTGGAAGGATCGCACAATATGCGCAGTCAGATGTGGTGAGTTCTGGAAGAGACGGAGTCTGGTTGGAACCTCCTTTGTAAAGGAAAACGAGCTGCTGAGCAGTCAGGTATCTGGAGGAGGTGTGATATCGGTATGTCAGTGTTACACTGTTTTGGGTTGTAATACGTTATATTACAATCAGTATTTTTCAGTGAAGCTGAAACTTTTGAATGAGATGACACTTTATATATCAGTAGCTATTATACTCTTTATATTCTTAAACAGTCCAGGTTTGCATCAAAAACTCAATGAGAAGAACACAAAGCTTAATGAATATATATATATGTTTTAAAATTAATATTAATAATTCCATTATTTCAGCCCCTAATTTCTCTCTGTTTTGTTTTATTATTATTTGTTCAGAGATTTTTTTTTTAATGTGGTATTTGAGAGCAAGAAACTGTTTCTCTGTGCAATCCTTCACAAAGGAAATCCTTGTTCTAAATTGCACTGATGCATGAGTATCACGCTGCAAGTGCACCTTGCCCACAGCTTTCTAGATCTGTGCGGCGCTTTCTAGAAGTCTGGACACTTCATGTTGCAGAGCTGCATTGTCTGCTTACAGTGATCCTATGAATATTGCGTGTGAGCACTGTCAGACTTTTCACCAGGTCAGACTGGGGCTGTGGGGCCATCCTGTGCTTGCACATGTGTGCAAGCTCAGATGGTGGCTTCAGGAAAGCTACCTGGGAAGCAAAGAGGTCGTATTTTGCATATAATTGGGGCAGCGGATGCACTGGAGACCAGTGGTTTAATAAGTGCCTTGGTGGCCCATAGGGGACGCTTCCTTTTGTATGACAGTCGCTAATAAAAAAGATTGAAGCACTAACTAGTGAAGATGAGCAGCTGAGAGCATTGTTGTGTTTAGGGGATGTATTTAGAGCTCCTCTTCTCACTACAAATGTAGTGTGCCATTCTCAGTGTCACGAGCATGTTCAGAGCCAGAGATTCGTGGATGCTTCGCAGTTTGTCGTTGCCATTAGGTGCTTCCTCAAAGGGCAGTTCTGAAATGGCCACAGATATGGCAAGGCTGAAGAGTAATCTGGGTCAGCTGTGTGTGGCCTATGTGGTTTAGCTGCATCTTCAACATCTTCACTGTCATAAGGGAGAATGAAAGGACATTTCTTCTACAGATTTGCTCTGGTGGCGTTAGATGACTACTAGTGTCTGGGGACAAAGCTTTTAAAGCTGGTTCTGTGCTAAAGCTTGAGGATTTTGTCAGAATGTTTATACTCTGCTTTCCACATGATCTCATTCCTGCTTATTACTTCCATGTTGGTACACTTCATCAGCTACGTGCGGACCACCAGGTTGGTATCCAAAGTATGGGATTTTTTTACTCTTGTCCTGTTTAGCAAGAGCAGAACAGCTTCAAGGTTCGTGTTTGTGCAGCCTTCTGTGTTTGGAGGCTGCGGAAACACCCCTGGCCCTTTTGGCAGCATAGGGATGTATGGTACAGCCTTTCGTTCCCCCGGGAACTTATTTACAGCTCGGGGCTGCTGCCACAGGTCTGTGCAGATGATTTGTTGCCTCTTCATGAAGCAACTTCATTAAGCCAGAGGAGCATTCTGTTGCTAATCCCGGAGCAATGGTTTGTGTTGGGCTGAATCACCACTGTGCTATGAGTCTGGTGTGGACCTTCAGGCATGGGCACTGCCGGTAACTGCGAGTCCTTGCTGTGGCTCACCAGCAGCTCTGCTCCCCTGCCTGCGTCCCCTTCAGGCAGCTGCTGCTCCTCTGGGAGCACAGGTTGCCCAGGCATGAGGATATGGGTGCCATAGTGGGGCGGTTGCACACGGTAAGAGAGAAGTAAGCTTCATGCCCTTTACAAATGCCTGTTACCGAGTCCATGTTGCCTGCCTTGGGACTTGGTGGGTGGGGGAAAAGAGTAAGAAAACCAGCTGTAATGAGATTCCCCATTCTCTTCAGGTTGAAATTACTCCCTGCCTTTCCTCCTTAGCATTCAAGATGGTCATCAAGAAGAGTGTTTCTGTGCCTTTCTTCTTCATGGTAAGGCGGCTAGGTTGTGTTTTGTAAGGGTTGATTAGACTTCCGAGCCATTTCCTTTGGATTAAGAGTCAGTTCTTCAGGTGTTGCTCTCACCTTCCGTTTCACAAGTTACACGGTTGCCTTCATTCCCATATAAGCCCGGAGATCAGGGTGCTTGTTGAAGTGTGCGTGTGGTTTTTTATAAAGCAGAGATGCTGCTTGTCGTGATGCCAGTGCTGGCGAGCAGCCAGTGCTAGCAAACAGCAAAAATTTGCTTCAAATAGATGGCTCGGCTGCTCCTGCGTTTCTTCCCCTTGGGATACAGATTACCATCATTCTACTCAAATGGTTCTTAATCACCTTAGAAACGCAAGCTCTTGCGTAATGCCAGCTGCTATTGTGCTTTAATTTATTTAAAGGAAGTGTCCCACAAGTTCGTGGAGGTCCAGAAGGGCCTGGAATACAAACTGCTTTGTGCTGGTAGGAGATGTCCTCAGCTCTCTCCTGCTGGGAGATGTGCTAGGAGAGCTGTAGCGAGCCCTGGGCCTGGGCAGCCCCATGGGGTTTGGCCAAGCAATGCCATGGGCTGCTTGATCAAATCGGCAGGGATTAGTGTGTCCAGATGTGTCTCCTGGCCACTCTTCATGTCATCTGAAGTGTTGTTCTCATGGACATCCTGACTTGGCTAGGGTTCGTTGTCGTAGCCATGCACCCAAAGTCTTGCATCTGGTTTAGGCAAGTCCTTTTCTGTTTCGAGTTGTTGGTTGGGATCCGAGAGCTCGGCATCACCTTGATGTGCCTGCCCCACAGAAGTGCTGCGGCTGGCACACCGTCATTCACCGTCCTCTGCTTCGTGGCCTGCTCAGGATGCTTTGTGCAGGCCAAGGGGGGGCTCACAGCCTGCTCTGCACGTGCTGTGTATGGCCACAGCTTCCTGCTGGGTGCAGCTGGGGTTGTGTCCAGTCCTCTCTTTTGCAGTCTTGCCCGTTGCCCCTCAGCAGAGCTGATCTGACCTGGTATTTTTAATACTGACCCTTGTCAGGCTGCTGCCCTCAAGGGATGTTCCTGGGAGCAGCAGGAGCACATGTTTAAGGTAACTTGTGTGCGTTTTTTCAGTTGGCAGGTTTAGGTTGTAGGTTTGCACCACAGATGCTAAAACCCTGTTTTTCCCCTGAAGGTAACCCAGTGTTCTCCACCAGCCTCCGTTTCATTGGGAAGCTTTTTGGTGCTTGTTCTTTTATGGAAGCCAAATGACTCCCTGGCTGTCCCAAAATGTTGTATCCTATTCCTGTTCAGCGAACTTTTCAGAGCAGGGGATTTCTGTCTGACTGTTGCATTGCCTTAGGTGTGGTTTGGCTCTGTGCTCCTGAGATGCTCAGATGCAGGATGCTTCGCTGGGTGACTGTGTGATCCTTCTCTGCTGAAACCTCTTCCCTGAGCCATGCCCCCGGTGTTCAGGCTGCAGCTGGGATATAGGACGGGACACATCACGGGTATTCCTTACCAAATAAACACTAGGTGACTCTGCAGGAGGGGCTGGTGAACTTCTACTAACTTTGCTTACAGTCTTCGTCTGTGCCATCGCAGAGGAGCTAATGTTAAGGGACCTGACCTGCTCCTAATGGGTAGCAGTATAGGTTCCCAGTGCCACTCCCGAACCTGGGCCCTTCAGGGAAGTAAATGACAATGTTGCATGCTTTGTACAGGAAAGGCAGTCTGATATGTAATGAAACAGCTATTTGAGTGCAGTGGAATAGTTTCCTTGTTGCCCACATAAGTAACTTGTTTGTCAGCCACCACAAAACCCGAACTGTATTTAGCACCTTTCAGAAACAAGGTGTTTGTCAATTAAGTAGCAATATGTATATCTCAATTTCTCTATGTATGAATGTGTTCTCCTTATTTAAAGACCTGCCTTTTGATTAAATACCAATTTTAAGTGTTGTGACAAATGACTCAAGTTGTTTATTGAAGAAGAATGATTATGATTTTATAATGCTTGAATGTCCTGTGATCAAGGTAGCGCTAATAACATATTTCATGCATCGCTTCCTCGTAGTTTCTTAGCTGACAGACAGTTCTTGCTTCAGCACAGAAATACACGTGCTGGTAGGCAATGCAGCCTTCCCATGTCTGTCATGGCATCTTGTAAGTTGAGGATGGGGATCACCCGCTCAAACCCCCAGCTGTTACAGTGCGTTGCAGCCGAGAGCCACGTGCCCTCTCCTCTTCGTGCTTCTGTGCAATGTAAGGTTGTGGCTGGGTGTATCAGTACAAAAGCTAGACTTGTCTGCCAGGAGCCATGCTGAACTTTGCCCTGGAAGGTCAAAGGGTGTTTTTGCTGTTGATTAACAATGTTTTTTTACAGTTCAGTGAGCAGAGTGGGTGCTGGGGTCTGGCTGGGGGTGGGAGCAGGCCTTCCCTAGCCGTGCCGGGCGAGCAGTCATGTGGTGATGTCTGAGCGTCGCAGGAGTGCTCTGAGGGAAAGCCTCAGATCGGGATCAGTCCCAGAGGAAGTTTAGCAGTCTGGGTTTTCCTTCAGTGGTGACAGTAATGGATGCTTCGGCACAGTCCCAGCTGCAGCCCTGGTAACCCCCAGTGGCCGGGGGCTGGATGAAACAAGACAACGCCGCATCTTTGTGGTGACCTGAAATGGGGCTGCACAGGCCTGGCGTTCTTCTTTCAGAAATCAGGGGCTTAAGTGTTGCTTTTGCTGCTAAATAATTTATTCTCTAAACTTAAGCATTTATTGAGTTACAGTAAATACATTATTGCTTGCATTTTGTCTTGAGGTTGAGGTAATTTCAAGGTGCCTCGCAGACGGCAAGGCCTGCTGTTCTGGTGGGCACAACTTTCTTTAAGCAGTACAAGCAGCTTTCCTGGACAGCTCTGACAGTGCCCAAATAAGATATGTGCAAATACCAAAGGCGAGCAGTCCCTTAAGATATTTTTTGCTTGTTTGACAGCAGGTATACGCAAAGTTGGTGTGGGAAAGACCTGTTTCTGTGACCCGGAGTGGTGGTTAATGTGCTTTGTGTTGGGTAACTTGGTGGTTGCTGCTCTGGATTTTCCAACCTTCCACCTCTGACTTTCTTTCTGATTTATTATTTTTGATCTGTTTCTAGGGGGAAAAAAAACAGGATTTTTTTTTTTTTTTTTGTGAATTATGAATGCTAAATGCTTCTTCTCATCCATGCTTTTCAATGGGGTCATATAGTTAATAACAGGTACCATCATCCTTCAGTCTTGGAGTAGAGGATCCGCTCCCTAATCTGCCAGCCCATTGTCCCTGATATGTGAAACTGCTGCCTGCCACATCAGAGTGGCTCGCCCAAGTGTTTTGCAGTGGTGGTGAGCTCTTGGAAAAAGCCCCTGGAGGTTGAGAAGGGACAGCCTGGAGGCAACTGCGATGCGAGAGGAGCTGGAGGAAAGGGCTGATGGGGCTGAGAATCGCTGTGCTTGGAGGAGATCCTATCTCCCAGCCCCAGAAATCTACCTTGAGCTGTAACAAGGGAGATGGCAGGTGCTGTCTCAGTGTGGTCTTACAGCAGAGAGTTTTTTGGTCTTGCTCCTTCATGCTGCTCCCTTTGCCTGTGCCTAGATACCTGGGAGGTCCCGTTCGAGGAGATCTCGGAGCTGCAGTGGCTGGGCAGTGGCGCGCAAGGAGCCGTCTTCCTGGGCAAATTCCGGGCGGAGGAGGTGGCCATCAAGAAAGTGAGAGATCAGAACGAAACGGATATCAAGCACCTGCGGAAACTCAAACATCCTAACATCATTGCCTTCAAGTAGGTTGTGAAGTTTGTGAGAAACATACCCAGCACTACCTCTGTCCAGGAAAGAGCCGTTTGTTATGGCTGGGCAAGCTTTTAAATCCAGGAACTAAGTTACATTGACTGCAGGACAAAATGGGTGGTGGTGTTCTTTGCTTCCTTTCTTAAATCATTGCACATTGTTGTGACAGCAAATATGTGGACACCGTCCCCACCCAGTGCTGCACTTTGTACTTGGGCTCACTTTGTGTTCAGGCTCACGAAGTGCTTGCTCTGAACCCTATGAACCCACAGCTGTAGGAAATTGAAGGAAACAAATTGTCACAAATTGGGTTCCTTCTGTGCCAAAGGGTTCCCCTTCCTGTACAATAAGGAGAGCTGTTAGCAGAGCCTTGCCCAGGCAGGGTAAACAGGTTACTCTCCTCCCCCTTGGCTGCTACCTCTGAGAATTGCTCTGGGACTTGTAGCTGTCCTGATTCTCACTGGATATGTGTTTCCTTTAACAGGGGAGTTTGCACTCAAGCCCCATGCTACTGTATCATCATGGAGTATTGTGCACATGGACAGCTCTATGAAGTCTTGCGTGCAGGCCGGAAAGTCACTCCTCGGCTGCTTGTGGATTGGTCCACTGGGATCGCTAGCGGGATGAATTACCTGCACCTTCACAAGATCATCCATCGAGACCTCAAGTCACCAAAGTGAGTCTCCAGCTACTTAAACATCCCCCCGGTTGTGATTGCCTGTTGTTCTTGAGGAATAGTTTAAAGTTATGCCTTTTTTTTTTCTTTCCACTTTGACTCATAGCTAATGAGTGAAACTAATGAAACTTGTGGTACTCTCCTCCTGTGCTGGAATTTGACAAGACTGGAAATTTTACCGATTGCTTATGTGGGAATTAGCAGTTGGGAAATATTTCCAATGATTTGATGGTGTCTGGTCCTCTTGGAAAATGGGATATTCTGTTGTCTTCTGCTTTTTTTTTTTTTTTCCATCTTATTTGTTTTGTATTTCCCTGCTTTTCTGGAAATTTCTGTTAGCTTTAGTTGGAAAGCAACAGATACCTCTAGCTGCTAATATCCTTATTCCCTAGATATTTTTTTATTGCTCCTTTAGCCTGTGACAAGGCTGACAGTGTGTTAGGTTGAGGCTTTTAAATGTTTTACAGTTTATTGAGGTAGAGCTTTACTAAAACTTTGAAACGCTCCCAGATAAAGTACATTTTCAGTGACTTCTTAATTTACATTTTTTTTTTTTGACTTGTAGAATTTAGAATAGTTGAGAGACAAAAAAACAATCACCCTAATGGAGTGTTTTCACCAGTGAAAATGCAGTCTTTTTCTTTGTACTGTAGTCATAAACAGCAAGGCCTCCTCAATTGTTTGTATTGATTAGGAAGTGATTCACAGTGGCTCAAGACAACTCGCAAAATGCTGATTTCTTGTTTTCTTTTCTCCAGTGTTTTAGTTACACACACGGATGCAGTTAAAATCTCAGATTTTGGTACATCTAAAGAACTTAGTGATAAAAGTACAAAAATGTCTTTTGCGGGAACTGTGGCTTGGATGGCCCCAGAGGTGATACGCAATGAGCCCGTCTCTGAAAAAGTGGATATCTGGTGAGTATTTAGTATTGTTTTATTTGAATACCTTCACCTGCTATTTAACCACTTGGTTCTCCCAGCACTTACTTATTCAGCACTCTCTTCTTAGGGATGGGGATAGCTTGCGCTGTCATTGACTATTCCTTTCTACATCTGTCTAGTGCTCTGAACACTGTTGCTGAACCATGGGCTGTAGCAGAAAGAGAAATGACTTGCATGTGTACAGGCTGTGTGTTAAGCCCTGAGGGTCCCTAATGAGACTCAGTGCAGACTGTTTGTATCCTGCAGAGTCCAAAGTAAACAAATGCAGCAGTTCCCTCGGTATCCAGACCAGAGATTTCTTCCACTAGTGGTGCCTCCTCAGCAGCTTCTGCAGCCAGGGTGTCTTTTACTCGCATCCTATCCTGATCGTGGACACGCTTCAACTGTAGAAATGCCTCTACTCTGCCAGCTTGAAGGGTCCAAACACCTTTTGCTTTCTGCATGCTGGACTTGGCTGCAATGTGTACAGCCACGGGGTTATGGTCCCTCGAATCCAAGAGAGGAAATCAGGTTACATTGTAGGAGGCTTAAACATTGATTTCCACCCCATGCAAAATGCACTCTTTTGTCCAAATGATCAAAAGGGAAGGTTCAGGTCTCCACACTACTAACAATGCTTGAGCTAGAACCAAGCCTTGGGGCTCCTTTGGGATGCCTCTGCAAAGATTTTCAGGGTTCCTCGAGGGAACCACGTTTCTGTTCCTGCCTTGTTGTTTCTGCTTATTGAATGGTAGTAGGCAGGACAAATGCCCTTCTCCCCCTTCTACAGCCATGATGAATTTTCCTTTTTGTGGCTTTCGGCTATGAATGCTGCCGTGTTGCTTACATTGTGTGCAGCTGCAGGTCAAAGCCGTGGGTGGGTGGCTCAAAGTGTGAATGAAGTCAGTCAACTGCCTACTGCTGCTGCTTCAATGCAGAGCTGGGCTGTGACTTCAAGTCAAGGCTTCCTGTAGGGAAAGGGAAAGTCAGAGTCTTCTAGCGTGTGATATACAGCTCTTCTTATGCCCGCAGAGTTTTGTGTGTTCATTTCGTGCAGATGTAGCAGGCTGCAGCATAGCCAGCTCTTCTGGGAGAAACTCTTGTGTTTTCTTTCCGAAACAATCCATCCACCATTTGTCTTCTGAGCCCCTCCTTTAAAATCACAAGTTTGTTAAGACGAATGCTGCTGTATTTCTACCCTCAGTTTTCTGTATTTTAGAGTGGCTTAGGTTCAAGAATGTTGTGTGGAGAATCATGTCCAATATGTGTATATATATATGAAAAAAAAAGCTGCTAGCTCTGCTGAGGACTGTGAGCACTCCTTGACCCCTTTTCTCAGTGGTTTAGAGATATTGCTCCTTCGTGTAAACTTAGGGGTGGGCGCCGTTGGTCCAAATTCCTCTTCAGAGGATGCAGTGGTTATTGCTCAGCCTCATCCTCGACATCCATTCTTTGCCCAGGATGAGTAAAAGTGATGTTTGTGAATCTTGACAACAAATGAGAACAGTTCCTAAGCTGCTTATATGTCTGCTCTCTCTCATCCTTAGCAGCATGCTTAAAAAACAAAAACAACCTTACCAACCCTATAATCTTATCAGGAGTCTTCAAAATCCTTTGCCAGGTCTTAATCATAACAAAGCTGAAACCAGATGGGGTTTCCTGATAGCTCATCCAGACACCTGGGATCCCTCCTTTCCTGCAGCCCACAGAAAATTTTGAGGGAAATATGTTCCCGTTCTGCATTTTTCCCCCACATGATTTGAAACCAGTAGGTTCTGAATGTGTGACGTTTTTCACATGAAGGCCTGTTTCCTGACTGACAGTTGTTCAGACCCAGCCAGTTTGCCCCCTGGATGTTCTTCTGTAGTTAATAAAAGCAACTCGATACTAGTACAAGCCAGAAACACACTTCTCACTTTTCACCTGGTTTGACTCACCAGCAAGCTTGGCAGGGTCGGTGTCCCACAGACGGCTGGGGCACGCAAGTAAGGTGACACTTGTGTGTGTGAAATTGAGACACTTGTACCTCAGCCTGCCTCGCAGCCTGGTTAATGCGCAGTAAGTTGGTTCTCCACAGTATTTTGTTTACCTCTGTACTGACTGGCTTGATATGTCTTTGTTGTTTTTTGGGTTGAAGGTTGTAAATAAGCCAAAAGCTGTTTGCTGCTCTGAATTAAGGTCTTGATCCTTACTGATCATTTCACTAAGGAAGAGAAGCAAAGTGATTTTCTTACCTATGATTCTCTCCTCTTGTAATAGGAGGTTCTTTCCTCGGCAATGTTCACTTAAAGATATTTTTCTCTTTGGCCTTCCTGTCTTCAGCACAAAAGAAATAACAGATGGGATTACATGTGCTGGTACTGACTTTTACACATGTTGCATTTGTCTTGTTCCCATGTTGCAGTAGTTGTAGCCATGAGTTTCAAACTGTTGAAACATCCAGGACATCCATGGGTAGTTGAAGACACATAACAGCAAAGGGAACATTTGGTTAAGAAAATAAAGTTAAAAGACATGTATTGTTAAAGCAAAGCAAAAACCCACCACCTTTGCTTTTCCCTGTGAGACTTACCATCTGCTACAAGATAGACAGAACTGCTTTGTTCTTGACAGTAAAAATAGTCAACGGTCTATCTCAGCAGAGCAAACTTTCCTCTTCATTTAACAAGAGTAAGGTTCCATCTACATGGGAAAGCTTCTAATATGCTTCCTACTTCCAATGAAGTAGGAAGGGGTAGGTGTGAAAACCAGTGCTGTTTGGTGTTCAGTGCAGAACTGGGGCAGGGGAGGAAGAGTTACCTAGTGTGTGAAATAGCTACTCTTGGTTTAAAAGCTAGCTTTTTTTTTTTTTTTTTTTTTTAAAAACAGTGCTGCCCCTTCTTGCAGTTTCAGATCAGACATACCTAGTTCTCTTTTTCACCAAAGAGCAGTTTTTCAAGCTCCAGTTGTTTCTGTTGAACTGAATTCACATGGAAGTTTTTCTCCTGGTTTGTTTCTTTGTCAGGTCGTTTGGGGTAGTTTTATGGGAGCTGCTAACAGGAGAGATTCCCTACAAGGATGTGGACTCCTCAGCCATCATTTGGGGAGTGGGCAGTAACAGCCTGCATCTTCCTGTTCCTTCCACCTGCCCGGATGGCTTCAAAATCCTCATGAAGCAGACCTGGTAAGACCTTGAAGCCCACACAGACCCACGGCTCACCTTTAGCTCTGTCCAGACTCCCACTGAAACTGATGAAACCAGAATGAGAGCGGGAGTGTTGAGCCCAGAGCACAAGACTCTTAAGTACTCTCACACTTGTCAGGAGAATAATCAATTTTAACGTTTTAGATTCTGCTTCCTTATGGCACCAGGACTGGACTCAGGAAGGAAATCTGGAGTTCAGGGAAAGTAGGAAAAGACGTGTGTGGTTTGCTGGGCAGGCAGGGCCAGGGAGGGCTCTGGCTGGCTCCAGAGTGAAAGGATATATATATATATATTTTTTTTCTGAACACTCTGTGAACCCCCTTTTAAAATGACTGTTCTTTGAACTGGACAGAGAGAATTTCAAACTGTATGTACGAAACCAGGTTTTTGCACATGTAGATATGGGAAATGCTTTCAGTTACTTCCACCTGCCAGATTAGAGTTGAAATTCCTGGTCTTGGGTTCTGTATTAATCGTTAACCTCTGCAATTGCATCTTGACACAGCATTTAAGTGATCTTCCAGCATTTTTCCACACTGAGTTATACCAGCCATCCTCCCAAAGGTACAAAGGGAAGAACAGGCCAAAACATGTGTGGATCTTTAAAATGCCTGTTCACTCTCGTGATCCTGAGATACAGCAGTGCATGCTGTTGCAGTGTCTGTGCTGAGACGGATGCTCTGCCTGGCTGTGCTTCTGCGCATGGACGCAAAATGCAGGAGGCAGTTTTTGCAGCTCTGAGCAGTGCGTACATACACTTGTATCTCCACCTAGTGGAAGGAGGTGAAGAAGCTGTTTCTTGTCCTAAACAATGAGTCCATGCAGCAAGTCTGGAGCATGGATGCATTGTTTAGGACAAGAAACAGCTTCTTCAGCCACCTCTCCCCTACAAATCACCTCCTTCCACTAGGTGGAGATACAAGTGTGTCTGGTGGTTCAGTCTTCAAGCTTGACTGCTGGTCTCTTAAAGATACAAAAGGATTTGTAATTGAGTAGGATCTCACACAGATGCTTGGTGTGTTACAATACTGTATAGGCTCAGGCACGTACTGTGTCATCACATAGTGCTTTTAGGTATCCCGTTATGTTGAATGTAAATTATTAGACTATCATCTCTACTAGATCGATTTCATTTCATTATCTGAATAATTTCCAAATCTTGAAATAATCCATTTATTCTTGCTTAACAAGTTAGGAGCAATTTCATCTTAGTTCCTATCTTTCAATTTGTGATCAAGTTTTCCTATTTTAAATGGCTTTCATCTTTCCCATTTCTGTAGGATAGATCAAACCAAAAGCAGAATAAAAAACTACTCTAGCACAATAAACTCACATTCTGCAAAGGACAAAACCTGAGAAGCAACTTTACTCTAATCTGTCAGCTGCTGCATTCAGAGAATTGATTCTAGTGAGAAATACTTTCAGAAGGGCAAGAGTAGCCAGCACTGTTAACCTGATCTCATGGTGGATATTTGTCTGTTTTGTTCCAGGCAGAGCAAGCCCCGGAATCGTCCCTCCTTCCGACAGACACTGATGCACCTGGATATTGCATCTGCTGATGTGCTGGCTACTCCTCAGGAAACCTATTTCAAATCACAGGTAACTGGGGAGTGGCTTTGGCCATTGAGTGTGAGATAGCTGCAAGGGTCTAATTTCACAGGCTGCACCAAATACAGCAGAGGTCAAGACCCATGATTTCAGTTGGATTCCTGGGGAGAAGTGAGCTGATAGGTATTTTAAAATCTTTTATCCAAACTTTGACAAACTGAGACATCCACTGACATTAGTCAGAAACTCTGTTATCTTACGGAGTTCTCCTTGAGACCGCTGACTTTAGAAGTTCTGCTCCCAGCTCTCCTCTGGTGCAGGAGACCATGAGACTGTTGAGAGGAACCGTTGCATTTATAGCGAAGATGATCAGGGCAGCTATCGCAGGGCAATGAAGGTACACTGGGACTCTTAGGGAGGATCAGAAAGTGTATGGTCTTTGAGATTCCTCTGAGTCCTACCTGGCTGCTGTCAGGCTGGGAATGAGAAAGGAACTTACCCCCTGGTGTATAGAGGATCTATACAGTGTATGAGAGAAAGTGGATATGTTTCTTAAGGCTGCAAGAACCAGGGCTTTGAGGGGTAAACAGAGTTATGTCATCCTACTGACTATCATCTTTGTCAAGCACATAGCTTTCCAAATCATCAGCCTTTCTGTTTTCTTCATATCCAAAAGGGAAGAAAATGTTGTCTTAGGATGGAAAGAGCTTTAGGAGAGATTTATTTATTTTTTAGAAAGTACAGGTATATTTTAAATGATACAATTGAAGCACAAAATTGGAAGTATCAGTTTAAAATGCTGAAACTACATATGCTACAGTGTTACTTCTTTTAGCTGAATTACTTTGGGTAACATGTTTTCAACCCAGACCTGCAATTTTCTGCAGAAGCAAAGAATGTTGTCCAAGAGTTTTTCTTTGGTGGAACCAGGGATCCCAATCCTTTGTAAATACCTGAGAGTAAATTGCTTCCCTAGGCTGAATGGAGAGAAGAAGTGAAGAAGCATTTTGAGAAGATTAAAAGTGAAGGAACTTGTATCCACCGGCTAGATGAAGAATTGATTCGTCGTCGAAGAGAAGAGCTGAGGTCAGTTGGTAGCCTTCCATGTGCATTGCCCGCTTACCCAATCCAGCCTTCTCCAGCTAAATGAGCCCAGCTCCCTCAGCCTGTCCTGGAGAGAGACTGTCCCTGAAGACTGTCCCTGACAGCCTTCATTCCCCTCGTGTACTGAGGGCTCCAGAACAGGGCTTGGTATTCCTGGTGGCATAAATTCAGGCAGACTCAATATTCCTCATGAGTCCAGAATCTGAAGTTCCTGCAGGCCTGCTCTAGGCTTTGAGCACTGCTTAACTGGTGGAAAGCCACAGAGAAAGAAACAGTGGGAACTGTTCCTGCTCTTGGGCTGTCTGAACAGTTTTCCTCAGGCAAGAGAGGCAAAGGCTTGTGTGTTCACCAGGGAATGTTTCTGCCTGAGTTTTGGCACTTGTGATAACAGTGCAGAAGCAAATACATCTGTCTTAGCAGGAAATGCATCTTGCAGTTTGCTGTGAGGTTTCTTATACCTGATATTTTGTTTGTATTCTTTGTTTCCAGAGAAGTGAACACAATCCAATTTATCATCCCACTGAAATTCATTGTGAACACTAGACCAACTTAAAAATGAAAGCAGAATGTTTATTTAAGAAAGTAAAGTGTTATCTTCTGTGATACAGACTTGCAAAGGTAGTTGTTGCAGAGAACCACCAAGTATGTCAAACCTGAGAAATCAAAGGAAGCACTGTTCAGTCAATTTGCTGTAGTTGTTGATCAGTGTTCCTTAGCCCCAATGAAGCTTTTGAAGGCCAGATCTTCCAGCTGTGGTTTGAAATGTCTTATGCAACTATACTGTAGCTGTAGGGACATGCTGCTTTATGTGAAATACAAACTGATGACTTCTGTGCAAACAAGATGATTAGGACTTGGCTGAAGGGCTTATGGATGCATGAGAGGCATTTGCAGCTTCTCTAGTGAGAGGTGTTGCCACTCATTCAAGACTGTTAAACACTTTCTAAATCATATCATGATTTATTCATAGTATCAAGCTCTTAACCTTTATTTGCTGTTAGCTTTATTAGGAGTTCACAGACAGTGCCGTACTGCTGGCAGGTTTTACTTTTAGAAGGCCTTTTCCTAAACCACCTGTATTTCCTTATCCTCCTTGTTCCACAGGCATCAGACTCAGGAGCCATGATTTTTTTTCTGTTTTTCAGACATGCATTGGATATCCGCGAGCACTACGAGAGGAAGCTGGAGCGAGCCAATAACTTATACATGGAGCTCAGCGCTATTATGCTGCAGCTGGAGGTCCGTGAGAAGGAGCTCATAAAGTATGTATCTATAGCAGAATGGTATGCCACACACGTGGCAGTTTGCACACTGGAGAATAAACCAATGCTTCGTTTCTAAACTGTGCAGCAGCACTTGTAGATTTAGTGTCCCCTGGCATTATTTTAGAGCTAAACAAAGGGCTGGCAGGCAGAGATGGGCCCCTTATGAGCAGACCACTGCAGACCACTTAGTGCATGCATCTTTACACCGTGTTTACCAACTGAGAGACAGGCATCTTTCCCATTTGGTATTGGCATCCTTTGGCCCCTTTGTAAAGAGAAAAGCAGCGCTGTTTCTGGACTGTGTGCCAGGGCCATGTTCCAACTGCCTGATCTCTGCAGAGAGAATTTAGAAAATGACTCTGTCCTTTCCCAGAACAGCATGTTGTGTTGCACCCAGCCATAGCTGAGAAACAGGCACGCAGTGTGCTCATTGTACAGCTGTGTTTCTGTCCAGCAGGAGCTGCAGTTGGATAGAGAGAGAACTGGTCTGTTTTTTTCTTGCCCAATGTTTCAGGAGAGAACAAGCAGTGGAAAAGAAATATCCTGGGACTTATAAACGCCACCCAGTCAGACCAATAATCCACCCTAATACAGTGGAGAAGCTGATGAAGAGGAAAGGGGTCTCCCATAAACCAGGCAGCCAGACTAAACGGTAAGAAGTAACTACCTAATCTTGTGCTACGTTCACATGCGCCTCTGAAACAAGCTGGCCAAGACCATTAGCAGGTTAGGGTCCTACTGTGCCGAGCATTGTATGCCCACATAGGGAGATGTGCCCTACACCAATGCATAGACATAGAAGGGAGCAATTCTGGGAGCAGATCATCAAAATGAGAGTGGAGAAAGGAGAGTATGTGGTGGATATTGGGAAGAGCAGCAAGAAAGGAGCGTGGAGCATGATGGGCTAAACAGAAAGGATGCTGAGTGGAGGGAAGCAAAGGAAACTAGAGGTAGAAGTCAAACAGCTGAAAGGGAGGGAGGCATGTAGATTACAGAAAGCAGAGTATGCTTATGGCTACGGTTGCCTCTTCATCCTGGCTCTGAGCTGATGTCATTTCTTAGTTTGTGGATTAATGTTAAACGTTTGCTGACTTTCTCTCAGGCCAGATCTACTGAAGTCAGAGGGCATACCCAGCACAGAAGCAGCATCTAATGGCTCACCAGTCTCAGGAAGTCCCAAAATGTCAACGACGAGTGGCAAAAGTCGCTACCGCAGTAAGCCACGTCACCGCCGAGGGAACAGCAAAGGCAGCTACAACGATTTTGCAGGGATCTTGAAAAACCAGCCAGTGCAAGATGATGCACCCCCACCTCCACCTCATAATCATTCTCATCCTCCTGGTCTACCGCAGCAACATGGCCACGGCCATCCCCATGGCCATCACTCACGGCTTCACGCCCATGGACAAGACATTGCCAACTGCGCAAACAACTTAAGGTACTTTGGCCCTGCAGCAGCGCTGCGGAGCCCTCTCAGTAACCACGCGCAAAGGCGGATGTCTGGCTCCAGCCCTGATCTCATCTCCACTGCCATGGAAGCAGATTGCCGAAGGAATCTGGAGAGCAAAGAAAGCAAAGATGATCATTGGGAGTGTTGCAAAACAGATCCATATAATTCCTGTCTTCAGTGCAGGGACGAGGACAGTGGTCAGTTGCAGATGTCGTCTGTTGAAACAGGAATGAGCCATTCTCAATCACCAACGTCTGTTTCCCTGTATGAAAACGCGCAGTACATTGAGAAGATGGAGGAAGAGGGCTTCAGCAACGGTACATCAGCATCTGCTCTAGGCACACCACAGCACATGGCTTCCTCAGTGCTACCGTGCAAAGCAAGACCCATTCAGAAGGTAAGGGCAGCACAGTGATTCAGAAAAAAAACAAGGCTTTCTCCTCTTTTCCTTCTTCACCAAAACAGCAGTAGAGTTACGTGTACAATTTTATCTTGAAGAGGTTGTGCCTACGTGAACTTTGCTTTGTGATCTGGACATTCTTTTAAAGTCAATTTTATTGAGAAGTACTGTAGGCATATCAGAAAGTATTGCTAATAATTAGGGTTGTTAAAAATGTCTTTGATAATGCCTCATTCTGTTTCCTGCAGTTCAGCCAGTATTTGTTAGAGCTGAATCTTGATCTGCTGCGTGCTTGCTATTGAAACAGTCTTGAAATGGTATCAAGCCATTCTCAAAACATAGGAGGGGGTGAACACATTCTTTTGTTGATGTTAAAGATCATGCTGCAGTTTCAGTGAGCATCTGTAGCACTGTTGTGCCTTGGAACAGAAATACAACCTTTGCTGTGGTCTTGGAGACATGCCTTTTGCTGCACCTGCAAAAAACTGTCCTCCTTGCCTGAAAGTCCTGGTTTTAGGATAGCAGATTTTCATAAAATACATGCTCAGTTAAGCACTGAACACTCTCTGTCCTGGGGCTGCCAGAGTCGAAAAGATGTTATGGCACAGCTGTGCTACAGAAAGAGTGCTGCTGTATTCCTCCTTTTTCCATCCAGGTGGTAAGAGAAGTAGGAGCGGGTCTGAGAGGAGTTCAAAGAGCAAGAAAACTAAGCCTAGGTGGGAAAGTGAAGGCAAAGAGGATGAATACTAGAATCAAGAGTGTGGTTTTGAGCCCAGAATAAAAGGAGGAGAAGCTCATATTACAAGGGGATAGAAGCAGAGGCTGAACTGGGGGTTGGCAGGCTGGATGGGATAAGAGGAGGCTGTAAAAAACAGAGTGCGGAGGGGGATTTTGGATGGGAAGAGAAGAATAAAAGGCTGTGCTCACTGAAGCAGAAAATAGAAGAAAACTCAATTTTTCTAGTTGATGAAACCCACCAGCAAAGCATGTGTCATCCCCAGTGCTGCTCTGTGATAGGCCCATGCAGACGAGGTTGAAGTGGTAAAGCTAAGAGTGCCAGATCAGCTCAATAATTTGAATTGTGGATTTCGGGGGATTACTTGTTATGCTTCTGTTTGGGGAGCGGGGATGGGGGCGAATCCAGAACATGATGTTCTCAGTGCCTAAGGTGTTCCAGTCTGTTCTGAAGTCGATTGCTCCAAATTCAGAAATGGCAACATTACGGTTGCCTGAGATAACCTCGTAAGGTGAAGGCTGAGTGAGTTCTCACTGTTTTTTCTTGTCTGGTTGGTTGCAGCCTGTTGATCCAGTGACTTTGTACTGGAGGACCAAGGGGCAGCCGTGTAGTTGTGTGTTTGCTCCTTCACAGGTGTGTGATATCATTCTTGTCCTTTGTTTTCTGCCAGAGTGGTGATGACTCCTCAGAAGAGGAAGAGGGCGAAGTAGACAGTGAAGTGGAGTTTCCTCGTAGACAAAGGTAAAAGGTGAATTCACTCTAATCTCTTTTTGCTGGGACAAATCTCAGGACAGCTGTCATAGCAACTGCACACCATTATTCAAACTGCTGGCAAAAGAGCAGAATCACATTTGGGGTGTCCCATCTGCCCGTGGTGATCCTTCATGTTAACTCACTCTTTTCAGCCTGTTCTGAGATGTTATCTCCAGTGCAGCTTTCCTCTTGCAGGCTGTTCACAGCACAACTTGATCACACTTGTTTAGGAAGAGGTAACACGATTCAGCATGTAAAATAAACTGCTGAATCTGTTTCACCAGAATCAGATGTCCTAGATGTTGGGACCTTCTGGTTTATCTGTTGCTGCAGCAAGCTGACTCCAGAGCCTTCATAGTTGAATTCAAGTAGGATATGAGGGCTAGGTGAGAGCACAGCAGATAAATTTGATGGCGTTGCCTATAAAATAAGAGGCTTGAAGGGGAGTTCCTACTTATGGATTTGTAATAGTAGACTTTACAGTCTTCTGCTCTGGAAAGAGATCATGAATTGTTGCAGTAACTTCATGCAAACCACTGCTTGAAGTGCAGAAGATATCCAGTGAGCAAGTAAGGGTTGTTAAGAAAGGAGCAGAGAAGATAAAAGTTTGTCTGCTGTTATATTCATTCACAGCACACCTGCAGCTTGAATCCTAAATGCCACCTTCATTACCCCGGTTCAAAGACCATGGTAGAGTTTGAGAAAATACTGAGAGGTGTGACAAGGATAGTTAGAGATAATCTCTTCTTTTATAGAAACTAAATCCATGAGAAATCTGTGTCTAGCAGGAGGAGAAGCTATAACTGAGGTGCATGAAATTGAGTTATATGGAGAAAGGAAACAAGGAACAATTCCTCACATTCACGTTAGGGATGCCTAGTGAACAATGGGTTTAAAATGAATAAAAAGTGCTTTTTTGCATCCAAAACATTTTTACATGTGGAGTCCATTGTCAAGGAGTACTGTAGAAATCAAAACATAAACAAATCCTAAGTGTTAAATTTATGGCATTAGGTCCATCAGTGGCTGTTAAGCACAGTCATCCAGGTTTGATCTTCAGCTCAGACGTCTGATTACAAACCAGGAAGAGCCAGGAGAAAGCCGGCTCCTTCTGCACACCCTGTTCTTGTATTTTCCCGTGATTGTTTTTTCTTGCTGAGGGTTGGAGATGGAGTGCTGGGCTAGATGAGTTTTCTGACTTGCATGGTTCTTGTGTGTGTGATTGTTGCTTCTTCTGTGATTTACTATCATGGAAGACAAATTGCCTTCTCTGAACTCAGTGTGATGACCTATTGTGGGGCTCTTGGCATGTTCAGCCAACTGATAGTTTGTACTGGTGCTGTTGAATCCTGGCATGAGGTGATTTTCACATTCAAGTAACGTGCAAGTACTTAAATTCTAGCCTGGCTGTAGGGACAGCTGCCAGGTGGTGCAGATATTCCCAACTGAATTAGCTTGAGCCCTACAGCACAGCTTTTTCTTTTTTCCTTTTTTTTTTTTTTTTTTGGAAAAGGAATGTTACAGAAAAATATGCTCCAGAGTAGATCAGCTAACGTGAATGTGTAGGAGATGAAAACAAAAAGAACAGATGAATTTAAAGATGCAGATCTTAAAGTAAATAATTCAAAAGGTGGTAGATTTCCATAGCTCCGAAAGGTGGACGGCAGCCTGTGCAGAGCTCTTGCTGCCAGCCTTGCAGATCAGTTGTGACTCAGCTGATGTGCACTAATGGTGGAAGGAGGCTCTGGTGCCTAACACAGCACCTGGGAAATTGCTTTTCCTCTGCAGTCAGAGGCACTGTGATAGAAGCTGAACTACTCTTCTGGTTTGCAGACCTCACCGCTGTATTAGCAGCTGCCAGTCTTACTCAACCTTCAGCTCGGAGAACTTTTCTGTGTCAGACGGAGAGGAGGGGAACACCAGCGACCATTCGAACAGCCCAGATGAGCTGGCCACCAAGCTGGAAGACGAGCTGGCTGAGAAGCTGGAGGACATGTTGTCCCAGACTCCAGAGATCCCCATTGAAATCTCCACCCAGTCTGATGGGCTTTCAGACAAAGAGTGCGCTGTGCGGAGAGTCAAGACTCAGATGTCTCTGGGCAAACTTTGTGCTGATGAACACAGCTGTGAGGTGAGTTGCAAGCTTAGCAGTCCCTTCTTTGTCTATTGGGTAACAAATAAGTAAAAAAGGAATCCAAGGGCCAGGAAGTTGGATGACTGCCTAGGAAATGTTGTAGCAGATGTGCTACGTCAAGGGGATGGTTTAGATACCCAGTCTTCCTTGCACGTGGTCCGATGAATAGATGGGTTGAAGGTGGCACACAGAAAGCTAAACATGATTTGCTGATCAAGATGAGTGCAGAACTGGGAGGCCATCGGATTTGCAGTTGCATAAAATAGGATAAAATATAGGACATAAAACAGAAGTGCAAGGGATATAAAGTGTCTGCCTCAAACTTATCCATTGGCAACCTAGCTGACAAAGCCAGAACAATCTCCTTTCTCTTACTGTCTTTCTAGTGTTCAGGTGGGGAAAGGGCAGAGCCTGCTGCACCATTTGCTCATGCCTCTGTCTGTGTGGTGATGGTGCTCTGACAAGATATTTTTCTGTTTCCCCTCCCTGAGGGGGAGAGAAGTGACCTTTGGTAGCGCACTTGTGTGCTGTTTGCATCTCTGTGTTGTCAATTTGTCCTTCTCTGCTGCTGGTGACCTTTGCCTGCCTCTTGTTGCAGACTGGGACGGTGTGGTTGATCTGCAGGGTAGGAATGTTGCTTAAATATTCCCCTTTCCTTTTGCTTTGCAGAACCCAGCACAGTTTGGAGAATCAGACTGTGACTCTTCTGAAGGGGAGTGTTCTGATGCCACAGTCAGGACCAATAAGCCCTGCAGCTCTGCTACTTGGTAATTCAGATCTCCCCCAAAGCTTCCTGATACTGGCATTTTGATTTCCCTGAGATTCCACTTCATTCCCCTTCATCACACTTTACAGGAAGAGAAGATGTTTCTCCTTCCCACCCCAGGAGTGATTTGCAATAACCCGAATCTCTGGAAAATGTCCAAATGAAATTAATTCTCTTTGAGCATTTCAATCAAGAATGGCAGGGATGTATTTTATTGAATAATCTAGTTACTGTAACATGGATATTTATTTTTTTGACATTTTAACACTTTTTACTGTAAAGAGTGGATTGTATTTATAGACACACAGACTCGTTGCAAAAAAAAAAAAGTTCAGAAAGCAAGCACATTACAGAGAAACATCCTGGGAGTCCTGCCTGGACAGCTTTGTGTACAAATGCGGGGGGATTCTCTTGCTGCTTTCACAGGGGACCAGGCCGTGTGGCCCTGAAGATTGGAGAACAGATCAAGAAAACTAAACCACTCAGTCTTATCAAATGAGGAAGCATAAAAAGACCTTACTATAAGGTAACCTGTGAACAAAGCGAATTCAGTATAACCAGCTGGGTCATTTTTTAATCAGAAGGTGGACATGTTCCTGGAGAAAACTGGTACTGAGGTGCTAACATCCAGGGTCTTCTGAGTCAATACATCCCCAGGAATGTAATAGTGGGTTTTATTTTAAAGATTTTTAGTTTCTTTTTTAATCAACATTTTGTTGTGAGATCCTGCAAATGTATTCTAACCTCGTCCTCTCAAGAATTGGTATAAGAGCACTTCTTAACATCATCCTTGCTTCACTCTGGCAGTGTCGATCTCCAGTTGAGCAGGGAAGCCTCTTTCAGACGCAGTGTGCCATTTCCCAGTTTACTTCCTCCTCTTACCTCCTGTCTGTTTCAGTCAGTTAAAGAAATCAATCAAATCAGTGTTGGAAAAGCAAGAACTTGCAAACCGTGGAAAGCACATTCTGCAGAGCCCGAGCACTCTTCTGGGGAGGAAACTGGAGATGCCTGTACTGGACTTGGAGAAGCAGTCTCTCACCTACAACAGCATCGATAACCAGCAGAGAGCTGTGTGTCGAGGGGGAAGACCAGGAATCGCTGGCCTAGATAGGAGCATCAGCCCTGCTCTGTCTCCTTCCTCACTGTACGTTCCTGAAAGCATTAACAGCTGCCTGCCCTTCATGTCAGGCTTGTGCAAAACAGGTTGCACGGGGAACCTCGAGGGTGGCTGTGGCACAGCTGTGTCTCGGGCTTACCCTGAGGCTTCTGTTTCTCCTTCAAGCTGAAACTCGACAGGTGAAAGTGAGGATAGTACTGGTATGTGACAGGCCGAGGCATTGGCAGATGAGAGAATTTGTTTTCTGATTAGAACTCATAGTGCCTTCCCTTCAAACACTACTCTTCTAAATCAATATTTAAAGAGAACAAAATGGTAGAGCACGTCCTCCCCCGTCCCCCCTACCCCTTAGTTGATGCCCCCCTTGCAAGAGCTTTCACTCTGCCCTTCATAGCGTGCCGGCTGACACGGCCGTGCCACGCTGCTGGGTGCTGCCCTGCAGCCTGGCACACCAGCCTGAGGTGAACGGCAGGAATGGACCATGGACAGGTACTTCTGTTGCTTTGTTTGTTTACATTTTATGTTAAAATATTGGTTTGCATTTAACTGTGGTAATTTATAGCCTCATGGCAAAATGAAGGAAAATGTCTTATACAGAGAGCAGTATTGTATGAGTTAAATTATCCCATATTTTTAAATTTTCGTAGCTGGACTACACACAGATCTTAAGTTATGATGTTATTTTGTTATTTATTATCATTTCTGTAGATCAGAAGGTTGGCTTCACTGCTAGCACAATTGTAATCTGTTTGTGTGACGTTGCCTTCTCCCCGGTCACGGCGGGAGATGGGAGCAGAGCTGGTCTCAGCGGCTGTCAGTAGTTGCTGCCTCCTGTGACTGCCACGGATGCTGTTGGGCTGGGGCCGAGAGGGATGGGTGCAGGCAGCCCCGCGGGCCCTGTGATATTCCTCACGGTGCTGCTGCGATTTGCTCGCGTTGGTGGTCCCTGAGCTGGTGGGGAATGGTGATCAGGGACCGGGGGGCTTCTGTACTGATGGCAAAGTAACCGGCCCCTCTGAGAGCCTCTGGCAGGAGTGCCCAGAAGGACAGGCAGAGAGGAGGGTGATTGCTGTGGGCAGTGGGGGTAGGATCAGGGTGGCCAGCAGCGCATCCCTGTGTGGGACCAAAAGGCAGCTGAAGTGAACAGGGAGTGAGCAGCTCTCCCCTTCCTGCTGCAGCAATACTCTGCTCAGGGCAGAGGCAGAAGGTGGAGGGGAGTGAAACTTCTCTGCTTTGTTTCTGGCTTCCTCTCCCCATCACTCCTTCTTCCACCCAGATGTCCTCTTGGCCAGCAGCACGAGGAGGCGGCCGGGCCAGAGGTGGCTTTGCTGTTGTGGTGTGGGAGAGATGCTGCGGGTGGTGACTCAGCCAGCTGAGCCGGGAATTCAGCGGTGTGGGATTGTGCACGTAAGACATGCACACGGAGATCCAGCTATTCCATAAAGGAGAGGCTGAGAACTACCCTCCCCTCTACACCATCAGCTCTCCGCCCCAGCCCAGTTTGCCTGTCGCTGGGATTTGGCAGGCTCCGATCAAACCCTCAGTGCAGGGACTTCAGTCTGTGGTAACTCAGTCCCTACCAAAACGATGCTGCAGGGCTTTTGGTAGCTGCACTCTGCTCAGAGCTCCGTGGTGGGATGCACTCTCTGCTCCGAGCTCTGCTGGGTGTGTGGAGGTGCAGAGAGGCCTTGGCGTGGGGGATTTCGGGCCCCTTCTGGCCAGCTGTCCTGGACATGTCCCCATTCCTCCCCATCCTTGCCCTGGGACATGCCTGGAGAAGCGGAGCTGAACCCTTCTGGGGTTCAGCCACACTTGGGTCTGCAGTAAACGTGACCCCCGGCCCTCCCCTGCACACACCTCGTGCTCTCGGCTGCGTGTGGGCAGCGGTTCTGCCGAGGGCTGTGCGGGCACTGCTCTGTGCAACTCGCCCAGCTCTGCAGGTGTGTTGCTGCGCGGGTGCCGCTGCTGCGGTTCCTTGCACTTTCTCTCCTGGCAGGATACGGGGCTGGGATGCGCAGAGCTGCCCGCTTCCTCCTCACAGCAACGCCTCGTTGGCAGGACAGAAGTAAGCGGTGGGTTCCCTTCTCAGCATCCTGACTTCCCTGATGCAGTTCTCGTGGCTGCTGACAGCTCCTGAACGCTAGCCTAGATTTTCTCCCAGAGCTGAATGTTGCCTTCCCCACTGTCGTGTTAAGTAACCATTTCATCTTGGCCCTGTCCAGTAGTGTTCATCTCTCTCCTCCCTGCTCTGCGGATTCCTGATACAAACTTGATTTTTTTGTATTGAACAGTGTACAGTGATGGAAACAAGAATGACTATCAAAGCAAACAATGCATGGAATAAAAAGCCAGTGTACTTCAATGCTTCTCAGGCTGGTCTGGTGATCTGGGAGGGGTTTGTGATGTACGTTGGGAGAGTTGTGAAGTCTGACAGCAAGATGTTAGCAAGCAGTGTTTTAAAGTTACCTGTCACCACTGGAACTAGGGGGAGTTCCAAGTCCCAGGGCAGAGGCTTGGTGGGATGCACACATCATCTTTGATCACCCAGGTGTCCTTGAATGTTGGCCTTTGCTTGTGTCAAGGGATTTTGCTGTCAGCAGGGCAGCTGAATCCTGGGAACTTTGCCCTTTGCTGTCCTAATCCAGTCCAACCCTGGCTGCTTCTGGGGGTGAGGAGCAGCTAACAGGCCTGACACATCCAGACAACTTCTAACTGTCCCCAAAACCCGGGGACAAAAGGTGACCTGACCAAAGGTGAAAACGTTTTCCCTGCAGCGTGCACTTACCATCTGAGTGACAGGAAGAGTTCTGCATGGATGAAAACTCTCCTGCTGGAGGTGCTGGGACAAACCACTGACTCCACAACATTATTTTTCTCTACTTGCTACTTGTACCTCTGCACCTCACAGCACATGAAGTGCTGTTTTCATTTTATGACAAAACTACTGAATAGGTATGGGTGGGGAGAGGGCTGGTGGAGGAAGGAACACAGCCCGAGCTGGGAACTGCTGCTGTTAGAATGGCACTGAAAAACAGCCAAGGCTTCTGCTGTTGCAGCTCAATGAAGCTGTGTGCTGAGGCCTCGTAGTTGCCTCCAGCCAAGGAGGGCTGAGGCTGGGCAGAAACACTGCTGCGGGCAGCAGCTCTCTGCCCCATCAGTCGTGCCCGCTGCACCAAGGGCAAAGCTGCAGCCAGAGCTGGACGTGGTGGGAAGCACGGGAGCCCAGGGGCAGCCTGTGACTCGGGCTGGCAGGGAGGCCACAGGAGCGAGGCGCTTAGCCTCCGTGTTCAAGGGCGAGCAGGGACTGCTGGCCTTCCTCCAGGGATGCTAAAAGTCCCCCTTTCTACCCCCTCGCATCCCCTTCACCAACACGTTTGCAAGAGGCTGGCAACACCCTCAGGCACGCTGCAGACACAGCCTGACTTAAAGGATGCAGGCAATTTACCTCAAGTGTTCACAGAGTTTCATTATAGAGAATTTTCAGTGCAGATACATGCACAGTAAAACACTGATTAAAAACAAGATTATACCTCCTCTTAGATGAGAAGAACAGTAAAAACTGCAATTGTCCTTGGTCCACATGGGCACAGAGCATGCAGAATATGACCCACATGGGCAAAGACCCACAGCTTTTGAGAGACAGTTCCCCAACAGCTGGGGCCTGAGCCATCACATGCTCTTCTTGCCATTGAGTAAAGGAGCATGCTGGTCTTCATCCAGCTTCAAGTGCTTCTTGCTGTATTTCTTGATAAGGGTCCCTGGTATCAGTGCTGCCACAGCCATTGCAAGCAGTTTGAGCAGTGTGTCCCAGGAGAAAATGGCATCCAGAGAGTTGATTTGTGACAGAATGGCTCCTGTCTGTACGCAGATGAAGTTATAGGGTGTAAGACCTGGAAGAGGCAGAGCAAATAAGCCAGTTAGCATCCCCCTTGCCTCCATGCAAGACTGCAAACTTAGCTCCAGTCGCATCCTTGCCCAAGGCTGGACGGGTCTCAGTAACAGAGCAGGGTGTGATACAGAACTGTACACGTGCTTGCTCAGTGCCCTAAGATGAGCAGCATGAAGGCAACCAGGTAAATGGGACAGAGTCACAGCCACGACCCTGCTGCTCCACCTTCCCCTGCCCTTGGTTGCTTCCCAGGGCTCAGTGACGAGGAGGGAGGCAGCGTCACGCTGTCCCCTCGGGCTCCCCCGACCTTACCGATGAGAACGGAGAAGAAGAACTGGGACACAGGGATGTTTAAGATGGGGGCCGAGAGATTCAGAAACCAGTTCGGTGTCATGGGGAACAGCCTCAGGAACAACAGGAAGAAGAACAAGCAGCTCCTGTTCTCTTCTACCTGTCAAGAGAAACGCTCCAAGTTAGTTCTGTTACTTAGCAGTAACACCTGAGTTACCACACCACTGAAGTCAATGTAAGTTTTCTATTTTTTTTTCTCCTCCACCATTCCACAACAGAACATCGGTGTGGAACTGATGAAAAGTGGCAACTTCACGTATGCCTGGGACATACACGTGTGTCTGGGAGCCCAGTGGTGAGCCAGCCCCTTTCACACAAGAGGTGAAAACAGGATCTAACCTGAACGAGAGATCAGGCAGACACCAGCAGAACCTCCCCTGGCTGTGGGACAGAGCACAGGGTTGTGAGGCAGCTCTGAAACACAGGGCCTTGCCCATTGGCCTCTTGTTTCACATCAGATTTTCCTCGGGAGCTGGCATTTTCCACAGATCCCCTCTGCAGACGGGCCCAATCCCAAGGGCGCAGCCTCGCTTACACTGCCGAGGCCCCTGCCCGACCCGAGGCCCCCCTCGCACGCTCGGCTTTGTACCGAGCCGCCCCAAAAGCAGCCCCGAGCGGAGGGGCCTCCTGCGGCACTGACCGCTCACCTTCCCTTGCAGCAGGGCCACTTTGTCGGGGAAGCAGTAGACGACGAAGCGCTTCCCGAAGGCGCCGGACAGCAGGTAGCAGCAGGTGGCTCCCAGCGAGGTCAGGGCAGAGCACAGCACCAGCCCGGTCCACGGCCCGAAAAGCGCCCCGGCCAGCACGTTCTGCGGGGACACGGCTTGGGGTGAAGGCGGCCGAGACCCAAATTCCCCCAAATTCCCCCCCCCGGGGGCTCGGGGGAGGCGCCGGCGCCCTACCAGGAGGCTGGAGCCGGGGATGGCGAAGCTCTGCTTGTAGAGGTAGGCGGCGCAGAACAGCGCCAGCGCCGCGCCGCGGTGCTCCCGCTCGTAGTCCCGCAGCGCCTCGGCCAGCTCCCGCAGCTCCTCCAGGTCCGACGGGAACCGCAGCGGCCTGGGGGGGGACAGCATGGGGCAGAGCATGGGGCAAGGGACGAGGGGAGAGCACGGGGGGAGAGCCGAGCCCGCAGCCCCGCAGCCCGGCCCCCGGCACCCACCTGCGGGCGCTCCCCGCGCTCAGCCGCGCCGACAGCAGCCACAGCGCGGCCGTGGCGGCCGCGAAGACGAGGAGCAGCGCGGCCAGGCGCCGCCACATCCCGCTGCCGGCCCGGGGACAGCCCCGGGACGCCGCCGGGACCGGCCCCTCACGGCCCCGCACGCAGGCGCCGGGCCCCGGGGCGGCGCTGAGGGGAGGGAGCCGGGCGGGCCCTGGGTTAAAGGCTGCTGGGGCGCCGCCGCCTGCACGGAGGGTGCATGTCAGTGCTTCACGGTGCAATGAATGTTTGTATTGGCACGAAACACGCGAGTCGCGCCCTTCTTTCGTCCCCCCCGAGGTCCCCCGGGTGGCCGTGGGGGCGGGCTGCCTGCCGCCGCCTCGCCGTCGGGTCTCAGCTCCTGGCGTGGCACGGCACGGGCCGGAAGGTTTTCCTGGTGTTCTCCGGCAGGACGAGGTCGTAGCGGCACAGCTGCGGTCTGCGGGAGGACAGCAAGAAGTGACAAAGCCGCCCTTTCCCTGCCGTTCCCCCAGCCCAGCCTCCCGCTGTGTACTGGTGTCTGTAAGGTAGGTCACGTTAGCAAGGCAGCGGGAAGGCTCCTCCAGCCAGGTGAGGTGCAAATGTTACAGAGGTCAGGGGTACCTTGAATATATTTTCATTTTGCTGTACGTTCTCCTTTGCTTTGCCTTGTGTGAATAAAGAACCCACTGCACCAGCCGGCACTGCAGGATCAGCTGCCCGGGTTCAGGGGCAGCCGCCACACGGGGTGTCCTGCCCGCCTCCGCCTGCCTCTGTCTCTTTTGCTACACCCTTTTCCCTCTGAGATGCATGACCCTTATTTTAAACCAAGTGTAAAGCGTCTATGGCCTGATGTTCACACACTGTCCTCCTACCGCAGGCTCAGCCTGAGAGATTCTGTGCTCGGTGGACTCAGGCAGATTGCCTCCCTCAAAGGTGCCCTAAAAATGAGGGGAGTTTAAGGGCTTCACTTTGACTGCAGAGCAGGTGGAGGTTAACGAGGTAAGTGCTCTGGGGCATGATGGTCAGCAGCTCCCAGTCACTGGGACTGCAGGAATAAATGAATCTTCCTACTTGACTGGACATGGAAATTGACTGTGATATAAGATGTGTATTTGAGACTGCATATCTGTGTTTCCCCGAGAGTCACAATTGATTTCAGTCCTGAGTTCAGGCCTGGGCAGCTTCTCTGTAGCTACACAAAGGTCGTGATCCTGACCAAAGGTGAAAATGTCAGACCACATTGAGATCAGACCACGCGTTGTGTTTTCAATGCAGTGAGATAACCTCTGTGGTCAAGTAGGTGTTCAGGGAGTTGCGTGCATATGTGCAAGGCAGAATTTATTCTCAAGATATGTGCACAAGAATTATTAAATGTGAAATAAATGAAATTCTTCCAGATGAACTTGCCAGGCCAAGAATCTGTGAGATTCATTGCCTTGTGCCCAGTTTGCAACAGGAATGGTTTGTAAAGCAGTGCTTACCTTTCTGGGTTTGTAAGTGACCGGAACCTCATTTGGAGAATCCTGAGTTTGTATTTCGGGCCAATGACAGATCCCGTGGAAAATGTCAAGGAAATTCTTTTTACATTCTCAAAATCCTGGTCAAATCCAATTAGCAAACTGATCTGGTTGTACTGATGAAAGGCTGCAGCTTCTCTAAAGACAAAGCGGACGAGGTGTCAGGGAGTCACCAGGGGAATAGCACGGTTTTAATACTTACAGTGTAATATTAGACACAGTGCTGGGGGAGGAGGACTGAGCTAATGACTGGTTTCAGGCTTTCAGGAAGTGGGTACGTGTTCAGGTCTCTAGCTTTCAACCTGCTCAGCTACTTTTTGTACTCAGTTACTTGGGGATACAGCGATCTGATCCCCGCTGTCCTGGGCACCCAGAGCTGAAATGCGGAGCTCTCCCTGGAGAGGAGATGTGTTTTTCCTCCTGCTCTTGTGAAAGACCAGGACAGCCATGGGATTGCTGAGATAGCTCATGGCCATCCTCAGGTTGACTACAGAGGGCCCAAACCAAAGGGCCAGGCTGGCGGTGGTGTGCACTGGGGAGCCTGTGGAAATCACCTTGGGCCAGGCAAGGCCCAGGCCTGTGTGCTGTTGAGCATCAGCAAAAACTGGAGGAGGATGTCTTGCTTCCTCCCAGGTCCAGTTGTGCTGAGTCGTTTGCTAACATTTGAACATTTGTGGAACATCAGATCAGGGAGACTTACGGATTAACTGTAGATTCTGCCTTCTGCCCAGCGTCATCAGCTAATACCACGCTGAAGGTGCCTCTCCTGGTGTCTTTGTTCCACGTAATGATGTCCACAAAGTAGTGGTAAACTGCGAGGTGAGACAGAGAGCACGCAGTTAGACTGCCCCACGCCGTGCTCATCCAACACAGCCTGTCCCGTTTGGCTCTAGGACCTTTCTCCTCCCTGCTTGCCTTCATCCTTCGGGGATATGTAACAAATGCTCGGAGCCATGGGATGTGGTGTGGGTGGATATGGGTGTGGGAAAGCCCCAGGAGAGGCACTAGAGCTAGGCTTACACCGGTGGCACGGCTTTCATCACACCACCTCTCACTCCCTGCCTTCCGCGTCCATGTGCAAATTGCATTTTCTTTCTTTTGTCCCTGTCTCCCTGATAGAGCATGATCCCCTCTGTTTCTGTTCTCAGCATCCTTCATTTGTCTTCTTTGTCCCTTCTTTGGGTCCCTTTGCCATGGGGCAGAATTGTCTGTTCTTGACTCTGATCTGTAACTCACTCGAGTTTGCTTGCTGACGTCCCTGCCCACAGGTTTGTGTGCTGGTGATCATCATGGGTGAGAAGAAACCCTGATTTTCACTGATTCCCCCTTGCCCTTTCCCTCTGACCATCCCTTTTGCCCAGGGCAGCTTTATTTGCTGGTTTAGCTGGGAACATGTCTTTACCTCTCACCGTTCCCACACACACCTCTTATCATGCAAGCATGAAAGAGTGTCAGGCTGTTTTGAAACAACCACACTTTAAAGCTTTGTTCACACGTTCCCAACAAATTTCCTAGCCCTGTAAGAAAGACGAGCCTGCTCTTGCACTTCTCTAGCTAGCGAGCTGTCGTCTTTCACAGCACCAAGTATGTTTGCAGTTAGGGAATATAATGGCAGGACTGCAGGTGGACACAACTCTATCCTGCAGCACTGGCTTTGTTTCTGAAGTGCCGGGTACAATGCTGATAGCAACCAACCATCTCTGCTCTGCTGCTGCTGAAGGAGGCAATACACAAAGAAAAATCATTTCAGAAATCTTAGTCACTTACTACAAAATGGCTCTTTGTCCGCTGTATCAAAAAACATGTTTGTCACTGGATGGCTCTGTTGTGTTAAATAGCTTTTCCACTTGTGGGCATAATAGCCTATAGACGACAGTTTAAAAATGAAACAAGGTTACAGCACGGGTATATAAGCAATTAAATTGCTGAAAATAACAAGGCAAATGTTTAAGAAATACTGTATCACGGTTCAGCTGCAAGGTAGCACTGTGATGCATACTCCTATGCTCCATAGGCTTACTTGAGGTCTTAATTTTACTTCTGTAACTAAAACCAACGGTGGGTCAAAATATACCTGGTTACTGTTTGGCACCTATTTTCAGATCCGTCTTTTTCACATTGGATATCTGTGGTCTAGAAAGGTCTTACAGCATGGAACGAAAATAAACCCTCAGCTTTGCAAGGTAATTTCTGGAAGCGTCAGGTTTTTTTAGCATCAAAATTGCAGAAGTGGCAGCCTGAAGCTGGGCTGTTGCCTCCAGGCTGGGGGGGGTGCTTACAGAAAAGCGGAATACCCTTTGTTCACCCCTCCCTGCCATTCCTGTGGTGGTCAAGAGGGCTTTGGGGTGCTGAAAGTTTCTTAGAAAAGAGTATATTTTAGCAAGAGCATGCCCCTGCTCCTCAAACTGCAGCTAATGGGCTTTAATTCATTGCTGCTGTGACTCTTCTGTAAAGATCCCAAGAGTTGTTTTGGCTTTTCTAGTTCTGGATCCTGTGCATGTGGATTTCTGTTGTAGATCATAACATGATGTGTTTGTACAAAGTGCAAGAGAAGCCTCTTCAGCCTCTTGCTTGCAGCAGAGGCTTGCCCCTCTGCAGCAGTCACGGAAGGATCACCCCCCAAAACGAGCAGAATGCACATGCGCTTGCAAAGCACCCTACGTTCTGTTAGTCCTTTAGCAAAACATTTGTTCCACTCACACAGCTGGAGTAAAAGTTAGAGTAAGGCTAGGCAGCTATGTCAGGCATGTGTAGCCCCGATGTATTTACATTCCCCGGATCCTTACCTAGGATGGGGCATGGCATAGGCTGAAAAATTTCACAGCTGGTGCATTTGCCATTCCTGTAGCTTCTGTACGAGTCACACGGGTATGCCGTGATATTGCAGCTCTTTTTCAGGGATGACATGAACAGGAAAACAGACCTCTGGTGGTCGCATTTAAAATACTGCATTCCTTAATCATACAGAGAAGAAATATTTCATTACCGGTCCTCGTGCTTCAGGAAATCAGCATTAAGGCACTAGAAAAAAGGACACGCCAGCAGACAGTCACCGACCAGTCCGAATGCAGCAGGTTGAACTGGGAAGCACTGAGCTGTGGCAGAGCAGTGAGTGGGCACCAGCTTCTCTTTGAGTGCACTCAGCTCTGTCAATGTCTCCTTTCCTTCTTGTCTGTTTTTATTTATTTATTTTTATTTTTTAACAACATATCTGCTGGTGCTGCCACTGCAGTTCCAGAGGAGCCAGCTACAGAGCCTGCCCCATCTCAGGTGTTCTCCTCTTCCCTCTGAGCTGACACAACAGGCGGGTATTGCGTTTCTTTTGCACAAGACCTTGCCATTCTGTCACCCAGCATTGTCAAAACCCATTCTGCTGCTGAGCTGGGGAGGAAAAAAAGCTTCCTTGTGTTCAAGGCTAGGGCTCTACCTGCCAGGCTGCCAAGGAAAGCTCCCTGGATTCAGTCTCGCAGTCTGTTCTGTGCTCCTCTTGAACCTGGTTTCTGAACAGTTCTTGTCATTGCTAGCTAGTCCTTGGGTTTTGTGTGTATTTTAAGTGGTTAGATAATAAAAAACCTCTCTCTTTTCTAAACATAGTTACAAAATGAGGGCACAAATTCACCTGATATGTTTTTGCATGGAAAATTGATCCCACCTGCATTCGTGACACCCCTGACCGATACGCCTGCCTGGTGTGTGTCAGCTAAGCCCCCGTTACATTAGTATGCTGCAGCAGTGCCGGGAGGAGATTGCTTTCATGGCTTTCCCAGAAAATGGTTTTCGCGTATTTTCTAGCACTGATGATGTTTCTGTGGCCTTCTCCTCCTTCCTGATTGGAAACGTCTTGTCAGTGTGTGTGCAATTCCAGGCAGAATTAGTTACCAGAAAATATTGTCAGTGGACAGCCGGGCTGGTCGGTCCCACCATTGGGGTAGAAGTCTATGTGGCCCAGGGTGTCTGCGTAGCCGAGTCCTGACCAAAGAAAGCATCAGGGGAGGGAATATTAAATCATAGAGCACAGAAGAAGGAAACATGAGAAACTAACTGGAAAAAAATAATAGTTTTTCAGCTCTAAGATGCCTTTTTGTGGGAAAGGCTGGGGAAGGAGAGGGCTGAGGGAGATGCCGGATTTGGCCTGGAGGATGCACCCTCCTGCACTGGTGCTCAGGTCCTTGCGCTTCGTGGGCTGTGAGGCCATACCTGCTGTGAAACAGCAGCATGCCTTGAACTGCAAGTAAAAGGGCAGCTCCCGAGGGTGTGCCAAGCACAGCGTGGGCAGCACGGGACTGCAGAGCCCTTCCCAGCACCCCTGCACTGGGAGGGATGGGCTAATGGGGCAGGGATCACCCTGGCAGAGCCGCTGCCTGCCACAGGCCCTGCTGCCCATCGCTCTCTGGGTTTCCCTGCAGCAGTGAGGAGAGGTGTCACGTACCATCGGTGTCCGAGTGGATAACATCGATGAACTGCGCATCAGTGGGGTCCAGCCTCTCGCCGGGCGGCTGCCCTCTGTACAGGGGGCCTGCTGGGTCAAGGCCTGCAGCGAAAAACCGCCACGGTGTCGCCTCAGTGCTGGGCTCGCGGCAAGCAGCTCTCCCCAGAGCGAAGGGCTGCCAGGGCAAGGCTCACCTGTGATTCTGCCGAGTTTACCGTCAAACATCTGTCCCACGAAGCCGGCGATGTGTGCTCCCAGGCTTACTCCTACCATGTGAATGGAGTCGAGTGATGCTCCTTCAAGCTGGGATTTAAGAATACCCACAGTCACGGGTGTTGGGCATGTTAAAGGCTTAAAAACATCAGGAGGGGGAAAGCAAACACATCTCCCTGCTTTTCCCACACTTGCCAGTGGTGTGTCCCACTCCATGCAAATATTCTCCCTTTTGATAGCCCCAAAGCGCAACCGGCACTTGTATGTGGGGCCTCTGTGGAAGCTGTGAAGAGAGCAGCGCAGGCAATGGTTGTATCTTCCTGAGGCTGTGACTGAGGCTGGACAGGAACAATTATTCGTGGACCCCCTGAATACAACTCCAGTTGCCCTCATGTTGTTCCTGGAAGGTGTTAGCAGGTAGAAAGATCCTAAAGGCCTGCTGTCATAGCTGCCTGTGCCTGTGCAGCGCCTTGCAGGAGCTGCAAGCTGTAGCTGATCCCCATGCGCTGACTTTGGACATCCAGAAGGTGGAAATAGAGTTTGTATGGACAGGAAAACAGATCTGTGGGGTTTTGTATCTAGCAATGTAGGGACTTGGAGTGTGAACTGAATACTGCAGCGAAATGCCATCGTACCGAGTCCAAGAGCAGAATTTGGCACTGCCGTGTAGCTACACTTCCAAAAAATGAATGCATTCCTTTTTAGGAGGTTCTTTTCCCAGACACGCTGCTGTTTTTAAACACTTCCTTTGTGCCCTTTACATATTAACAACTATATCATAGTGTGAACGTTCAACTTACCAACATTTCATCAATAAGTTTCTTCAGAATCTCAGCAACTTTCTTGCTGTTTCTGGAAGCCGTGCTGTAGATGATGGTCGTTGCCCCCTGGTTCCAGTCCACTACGATGATGTTCATGGCTTCCGCAGAAAGCAGGAGCTGCACCAAGCCAGGGATCCAGACCGGGGCAGAGCCTGTGGGCCGGTACCCGTGGATAATGAAGGTGGTTTTCTTGGTCAGATCTAGATACTTGGAGGCTGTAGAATTGAGCTCTTCGGCACAGTCTGGGTTCTGCCTGGTGTACAGCATGAGCTTCACTTTCAGGTCGGTCCCCATCAAAGCGTTGCTGAAGCTGAGAGCTGTGAATGCAGGACATGTCTCCCCGGGATCTGAAACGAGCACAGTGTGGCAATCCTGAGGTTAGCACCAAAGGGCTTGCCTTGTGGGTTTGCCTCTCCACATGGCTTTCTTGCCATGTTGGATCAAATGCAGCAAGTGTACCTGCTGGGAGCAGCGCTCCCTGAAACGGCCCAGTCCTGCTCCCATGAGCAGCATGGGCTCTCCCAAAATCTCATAAGGGTGAGGAAGGTATCAGACAATGGCACCTTGGATGATTGCTGTATTGGTTTCAGAGCACGCCCAGATGCCTTGGGCAGGTTCTAGGGTAAAGAAATATCCTCGTATTTTGTTATCAGAATGGTTTGGGGTGGAAGGGACCTTAAAGACCATCTAATTCCAAGCACCCTGCTGCAGGCAGGGACACCTCCCACTAGGTCAGGTTGTTCACAGCTCCAGGCAGGAGCTGACAAGCTGCATGGGATCTTGCTGTTGTGAGGGACAGCTCAGTGCTTTGCTGGTATTTGCAGTTGCAGCCTGCTGTTTCTGACTGTGAAATGGGACACCCTTTGTCTGCATAAGATAAGGTACTGATACTGCTTTCTACACAGCTGGAGAGTTCCCGAATTTTCTGTAAGTGCTGCTTTTCAGGACAGTCTCTGCTGTTTGAAAGCCTGTCTTTGTTCACTGCTTTTCCAGCAGACCACCAGCTGAGCCTTCAGAGTCCAATACGATCTCCAGCAGGGCACTGCCAGGGAAAGGAATAACAGTCTCCAGACAGATGCTGCTGCTGAAGGCCCTCCCAGGTTTTGTAGCTTCTTTCTGGCTCTTTCTGGCTCACAGGTCTTTTCCCCCCAGTCCTCTTGTTTTTACTGAAGAACCTTGTGGGAGAGAATGTTTCTTACACACACAGCCTGGGCTGCAATAATTGTTCAGGCTGCAGTTGCAAGAGGGATCTTCTGGATTTTTGCTGCTTAAAAGGGCTGTGCAGCAGGGTAGAAGAGGCTTAGAAAACCTGCAGCTTTGAGCCAGTTGTGCTTGAGCAGGTGTCCAGTAGTCCGTGCATTTTAATTCCTAAATGATGAATCTCTCATCATTTCCACAATAAACTTTCCTTCCTTTCCTCCTATGGAAATAGAAGCATGAGAGTGATATAAATGCTGTGTGCCCAGCACATAAAATAATCTGCTCAGTTGCCATAGTTCTGCTAATTACTTTGAAGAAGCCCCAGGAGCTCCAGAAATAAAAGTTAATAGGCTAAGAGGATGTTGCAGTTATCTCCAACTGGATATTTTAAATTACTACTATAAATTCAGAAATAAATTTTAACATTTGAAATCCATGGAGTCCTTCCTGTGTAAAGCCTATGGTAAAATATGAATAGCGGGACTGGAGCGGTGGGAAATGAACTCAGCCAGGGCCAGTGGATTTGAGTTGAAATCAGTGGCCTCTGAACTGGGGGTGCTCTGCATCTGTAATGCCTCAGTCAGGGCTCCCAGCGGCAGGATGGGCCGTGCTTGCAAGGGTAAAGGTGAGCCGGGTGCTTCTCTCCTGGTCCGTGTGCTCTTGCTGCTTTTTTGCAGTGCCAAAATGCTCCAGAGAAACAGCATGCAGAGTTCTCCCCTAAGACTGCTCATCTGGAGGTCTCAAAGTAACAAGCAGAGAAAAATTATCATTTTTTGCTGATACGCAGCAGCATGTACAGTGATAATCAGCAACTGTCCTCTAGGTGCTACTGCAGCATCAAAGAAAAATAGATATTTATTTTTTTTTAAATAGTTATTAATAGCTAGATACTGTTTGAGTTCTTGTGTAGTATTGTTGTATAGTATTGTTAATCATCTTTACTGCCACTGAGGCTGTAGTAATGCAGGCAGAAATGCTGGACAAGAATTATTTCTACATGGTACAAGACTGCACTGATTGCTTAATTTGTTCCCATGTCTCCCATGTTGTGCTGAGACTTGCCCAGGGGAGCACTGTGTTGTCACCAGAGCAGCCCAAACCTTCTGGTAAAGAAGAGCTTTTAAAGAGCTGATCAGCATTTGCTAATACCTAATACAGGAAGCGTTTAAAAAAACACGCTATATCTGCACCGAGTCTGTTAAATTTGCTCTAGCTTGATTAACAAAATCAGATCCGTGCTAATCGTGGGGGAAGACCTGCCAGCTTCTCTTTGGCAGGCTGGTGCATATCCCCGAATCATCCACCATGTGTTACAAAAGCTGCTACACGAGGGCAGCTGCTTGTCCTGGCTTTGCTCTTCTTCCAATAAGCACGAGAATCCTACCCAAATGGCTGGAAGTGTCTTTGAAACAGACCTGATTTCTCTGATGGGGCAAGAGGCTTACTGTGATTAACTCTAAATGAGGGTGGTGGAAACTCACATCTTCACGCTGCGCTTAACCCGTGTCCAGCAGACCCCTTCTCCCCAGGAAAGGTGAATAAATGCTGGCAATTAACCCAGCGTCCCATTAACTTGCTTCCTGGCCATTAGCTTGCCGGACAGCCTCAGGCAATTCCTTTTCCTCCCTTTGCTCGGTTTCTGTGTAAAACAGGATGGCAAATGCTGCTTTCCTGGGCAAGGTGCTCTGATGCCTCGGGACCTATAGCAGGGGGTATGCCAACATGATAAACTGCTGCTCCTGCGTGGGGGCTGGACATCTTTTGTCCTGAGCATGAGATCAGCCTCCCAGGCACTTCTGCAGCAGGAGGGACACCTACAGCAGATCTGGTCTTTTTTGGAGACCAACTGCAGGTGGGAGTTTTGCAGTCATGAGAATGGTGCCAGGCAGACCCCATGGCATCTGCTGCAGGCAGTGCTATGTAAGGCTTGTGCTCCCCTGCAGATGGTGTTTGGAGACTTTGTCTTCCTTTTGTCCTGGATGTTCAGCCTATGGCCAGGCGGGGTTTACAGCAGTGATGTTTTGGGGCTGGCACCTTGAGGCTTTCTGCACAAACAGAATACTGATTTATTATTATTTTTTAACTCCACCAGTTTGTCCTCTTGCAAAGCGAAGTTCCAAAAGGCTTTCACATCTTTGGGTCAGTGGCAATTCGGTCAGATTTGTGCTTTTCCCAGCTGTGATCCTTGGGACAGCAAATTGCCACACGGAGCGCACAAAGGGAGTTGCTTACCGGGTCAGCACTTGTGCAGACCTCATCCAGGTGTGCTGCTGCTTCTGCACCTCTCTGCAGCTTCCCTGACTTTCAAACCCCCGTCACATCGCCTGGGCTTTACCATTTGTTTTAAAGGACTGGTCTTATGCATCAGTACTGAAGTCCTCAGTTTTAAGCGCTACCACCCAGCCAATCTCAGCAGCATTACCGAGATAATGCTGGAAATACTGAAAATACCGAGCAGCATGTTACACACCACCGCTTTCCACACAGAGGGTGTGCCCTCCACCTCTTAAAATGGTCTTCAGTATCTTGCTGGGTTTCCTTGGTCCTTTTTCACACAATTCTCTTTTCCCACTTATTACTACATTGCCTACAGCGTATCCTTCGAAATAAGTAAAACGAGACCCCCAGGATTACTCCAGGGAACCTGATGAAATATGAGCTGGTTTTTAAAAGAATACTCTGTTTTTTTAATCCTGTTTGTTTTCCCTACAAAACAGAAAGCTCTAGCTTCACTAACCGAGCAACTTGCTCCCATGTGTATGCTAACAGAAGGCAGTACATTTGTTTATTATTATACAGGTTGATTCTTGATGGGGCTATGAGGATATCAAGTGAAGTTTAGTGTTCATAAATGCTAATTCATCCTTTGCGTCTGTCATATAAGATGCTGCTGAAAAGAAATCATCCTTCTCTAAAGATTTCAAATGGCATTTTCAGTGTCGATGGATAGTACTTATATAAGAAAAATGTTTACAAAGTAAAGAAAAGATAATAAAAATAACTTCTGGTTTTACGTTTGGAACTTACATCTGACTACATTCATGAAACTGGGATAGTTTGCTTTGCCAAATAACTAACAGTAGTGAAAAATCGTACATAGTAACTTCATAATGCATCTAATACATTATAATGCATCTATGATACATTCACGTATCTGCAAAGCAGAGGAAGGGTTATATTTGACAAAAACATTAAAAATGTTTGATTTCCTACCTGTTTTCACCCCATATGAAAGGTAGATGAACACAACACACAGCCTCAGCATATGGACTCCCACATGAAACTTCTACAGGTAGAAGATTTTACGGATCCCACAGTTTCTTTGGCATGTACTTGCTGTCTCTGACAACAGTTTGCTCTCTTTTTCTGCCAGTAACGTAGGTGTGGTGAAAGGAGGAAGTTACCAGCCAAGAAATGAAGACCAGTCGCTAGTTATACAACTAAACCTTCTTTTTAAAAAGGTGGGGCACCTTCTATTCTATCAGGATTCCTTATTTTAAATACAGTTTGCCCTGGGGAGTGGCTAATCAAAGACACAAGTGGTCTGGTATCTCACTGTAAGCAGCAATCTGACTACATGCATTGAAATGAAGGAAATGATTGCGTGCCTATTTGTCTTCCGCAAAGAATGTCAGAAGGCAGCAAAGAACGTAGGTGTCACTGCAAATCCGATAAGCATCTGGGCAGGGCCGGCACTCGTTTTCACAGGACCCCAAGTTGGTGACGATCCCCACACTCCCACGTTCCCCTGGCTGCCTCTGGGAGCTGGAGGCTCGGCATCCCTTTTAGCCCAGGAGATCCTGCAGTCTCAGGCAGGTGCACACCGCTCCGTCGCGACAAAGGGCAGGTACCAGTTGGGTTCAACGTGAGCCTCCATCGGGCTCCAAGCAGCTGCTGTCTTGGGTGGCACTGGTGTATCTGGCATCCCCACTTTTTTTTTTGCAGCCGGGCTGGAACCTCATGGAGCCAGCTCCAAGTCAAGTAAGAAAGGCTTCTGTCCCTGCCGGGCAGGAGGAAGAAGATGTGAGATGCAAAGGCAACTGCCAGGGGCCAGAAAGGAAGTCTGAAATTGGAGCTGGGCAAAATGGGTAAGATGAGGCTGGTTTGGAGTTTGTAATGGGGTGACGGAGGGCAGGGCTGCTAGACAGAAGCAGTGTGGGGCCTTTACCTAATGTTTTCTTTGCAAGTTCCTCTAGCGTAGGCCAGGGAAAGGGAACATGGGGAGGATCAGAAATACCTCATTAAGTGCAGGCTCAGTTTTTCCCCCCAGTGAGATCCAGTGAGGAACTGAACTATTACAGCTCCCAGCTGCACAGCTGTTTCTTTGGTCCATACTGTACAAGGTAAGCTTTTTGATTTGGCTGATTCTTGGGTTAATCTTTACCTCTGCCTGCTGGCTGCCTGCAGCTCCTTCTTGTTCAGACAAGTGCGTGCTGCTTGTCAGCTGCAGGCACTGCTGACACCTCAGACAGGGGCACACCCAGCAGCACACAGTTTGTTCACAAGCACCTCGACCCAAGCATCCTCGCGTGGCTCAGCAGTCAGTCTCACAGGACTTGCGCCATGCTGTGATTCCATTTGGTACTCACACAGACGAAATTTTTATTAATTTTAATTGGGTTTTGTTAATTTCGAAGAGGATAAACATTGTGAAAAGACACCAAAAAACTTCTGTGGAATCTGGAAGCTATGAGTTCCAGGAAAATGTTTTTTTTTTTTTCTTTTTTTTTTGCCTGGTGCACTGGCAATAGAAAATCATTTGAAACATTGTTTTCCTTCCAGTTCCTTTCTCACTTCTACCAGTAATCCTAAACTCTGTCAAAATATTTTCTCCTTAGCAAGTTCTGCCAATGGTGTGAAGGAATCGGTCCAACAGTGAAACATGCAAGATGAACAGAAGGCTTTTACCTATCGCAAAAGACATTTGAGAATCAGAGATAAGATGAGGTAACAAAATCAATAGGCCCTTGCCTTTCTTCTCAGCATTAAAAGAGGTAACAATTTATTGCCTGAAGCTAAGCTCCACTTGTTTCTTTTCCCCACCACTTCCCTTAGATTGCTGTTTCCCCTACGAGACAGCTCATCCAAGCAGCTATCATCAGTCAATGGACTGGGACTGGCAGGCTCTTCCCTGTAACTCTCAAACATCTGTCAAAAGACAATGATTCTGAGTAACCCCCATTTCAGCATAAATTAGACTGGTGACAGAATGCACGTTGGCAAACATCCCCAGGACGTCAGCACTGGAGATGTTGTCCAACGCCACCATCAAATCCTGAGATGAGGAGTTCAAAGAGCCACTTGTGTTTGCACGTGACTTCCAGCCCTAGAATCTGACTGACCAGTCTTGCACTCACGTCACACACTGGTTAAAAATGGTAACAAGTGACTCAAGGTTATTTAGGTTTTCTGAAGTGAGTTCTAGCCACAAAATACACCGTTATACTTGGAACATGAGCCTTCAGAGTCACAAATGATCCCGTTGTGAGATTTGAAAGGAAAGAACAACGTCAGACAGTAAAAACTATTTTTATATCACACGTAGAAAACATTTAAGAATGAAATTGGCACCAACTTAAGAATAAGTTAACAGAAGATATAAAATAATGTTACATAAGTAAAGAGAAACATTCTGATGTTAGCTCTGAGGTTTCAGATAGCCTTTGTTGTTTCACACAGATCACAGAAGCATGTTAAACTGCGTTTAGTCACTGAGTAGTTGGAATCCAAGCCTTCTTCAGGAACTTTGTTTCCTCCTTAGAGAAGCTTATGACAATGATGGTCAGACGAAAAATAATTTTTATATCACATTCATGCATCCCCTGCATGAAATCTGACTGATTTGCTAGTTTCCTGTGGGAGGAACGTTTTCGTGGAGATACTGGAGAGCCAGATCTGTCCACTTCATTTCTTGTTCTTTCACAGACTCAGTTGTGCCACCATTGTCTTGCTCTGGTTCAGGAAGCTCATTCTGAGAACAAACAAAAAAAAAAAGGTACAATGCATTCCATGCATAATAGGCTTGCTTCCTAGAAGGAGCAGGTGACTAAGACTTCGTATGAATAAATACAAAAATCCACAAATGAGACCAGAGGGGGCACCTGAACAATACATTTCACACATAGTGATTCAGTTAAAACATTACTAAGCCCAGTTATGAACAATATTCTTTTCATATGATTATGATGCTTCATCTGAAAGGTAAATTGGCTTTCTAGGGCCCTGGGGCCTTGCTGTATACTCAGACTGCACACGCAGTGAAGGAGAATATATAGCAAATGCAAAGTAAGTAAATAATAGTATGGTGCAATTATTTCAGTGCTGGTTTGCAATGTGTTTCTTTTGCTGTTGCCAAGAATACAGATATTGCATTTATTGTAGCTGTATTTAGACAACTGGCTCTGTAACATATTACTTTCCTGCGGCAGGTGAGAAATCCTTCCTCTTCCTACATGCTGAACACAGGTGTGGCTGTGCTACAGCAAGAGGAAATGGCAGAAACCCCTACCAGGTGCAGCACAGAGCTCCTCAGGGCACGGTAAGGAGGAAGTACAGCTTAAGTGAAATTTCATTTTGCTTCCTTATATTATTTGTTCTCAGTGTTGCTGTGTGGTCACAAAGAGTATGTGTTATTCCGCAAGACATTCCGCAAACAACCATTTGGGCAAGAATTCTGAGTCCTAGATCTCTGGACATCCCAGCACGAGCTAAATAAAATCTGTCAGTTTTGAAAATGGCATGTGACTTCAGCCCATGTTCGTTCATGGGAATCTCTGCAACGAGCACTGGATCAGATGCTCAGGACAGGCTCAAATACCACTGTGCAGCTATTCTGCTTGCTCCTTCACAGTGCTTCTGATCAAATCTCCCAGGAATTTGTGCTGGTTTCTCCATGTGATCAGAGCCAATCCCATCCCTGGGGATCTGTGTATCCACAACCAGGCCTTTCTTTCCATTGTTAATTGATGAGGCTTCCTGCTCTGAGGCTGCCACCTGTATGTGATGTAAGTAGCTGAAAAGGTGATAGCTGTAATGAAAGAAACAGTAGTGTTTCTTGACCTGGACACAGCGTGATGGCAAATGTCATCATGGAACCAATTTATAATATTCAGACTGCCTTAAAAAACACATTATTCTAAGCAAAGTGCGGTTTGGGTTCTCATATCTGAGAACCACAGTTGTGCAAAATCTTTCCCTCTAGCTCAAACCTTGGCAGGAAAGTGGTTAGCTTAATGATATGGTTTAGTGGAGGGCTTGTTAGTGTTAGGTCAAAGGTTGGACTAGGTGATCTTGGAGGTCTCTTCCAACCTAGATGATTCTGTGAAAACTTGTGTGCTGTATACATGGATTTTGGAAGTGAGTAGCTGCGCCTTGTTCCCTGAAGAGACAGTGCTGGGCGTCTCGCTCTGACTGGATCATAGCTTTGAGATCCCCTCACTGCACCAAGGAGGGGCTTGGCCAAACCTGAGCTGCGTTATCCAAGAATGGTGGCATGCTGTGATGTAAGGGCTAAAGCCTGCGCCATGTCACTGGAAATTTGTAAATGTCTCTGTGCTAAAAGTCACTGTCCTGGGGTGTTTAAGGAAAGGCTGGTTGTGGTACCTAGGGACATGGTTTAGTGGGTAATATTGGTGGTAGGGAGACAGCTGCACAAGATGATTTTGGAGGTCTTTTCCAACCTTTATGATTCTGTGATTCTAAAATAACCTACCAGCCTCTTGTTTGCCACAATTTTGGCATGACTACTTTGTCAGTGCTAGCCAGGGTAAAGCTCGTTCACCTGACTGAAGAAGGAAAGGGAAAATCCTCAGATACTTCTCAGTTCACAGCAGTCCCCAATGGCTAAGGAAGGTGCTGGTGGGGAATATGTGAAGCTTCAGTCTGGGGATTTGTGGGATAAGAGGTAGCTTTTCCTCAGCTGCACCTCTCTGGCCTAGCAGCTGTACAGGCCATACACTGGATGGAAGGATAGCTGCCATGCATTGGATGCAGCATTACAAGCAAGAGTCCTGCTTGCAGGTGCCAGCATTTTCCCTACTATCCTTGAAGTGGCAACTGCAACAATGTGTTTGGAGAAGTCTGAGTAGGAAGACATTTGAAAATAAGGGAATGTCAGGAAGTGAAAATAAAGTGAAACCAAGACTTTAACTGTTAGCATAAGACTGACCCTCTCTGTTCTACAAATGAACCGGCCACTGCGGGCAATGCCAAAGGGTAGCACAGAGAGAGAAAGAGGGCAATTCTGCTTCCTCCGATGCCAAACCCCGCAGTGTGTGGTGGGACGGGTGCTACAGTTCTGAGGAGATTTGGCCACTGGCTGGGGAAGGGGGACAGGGACATCCACGTCCTCATCTACACACAGGCCTGACTGGCACACAGGGCAGGAAAGAGCACATCACACCCATCCCAGGAACCTTTCGTACACATCAGCGGTGCCACCGGCGATATCGCCTGTGCTGTTTTTGGCAGGGGCTGCATGAAACCTCGGGCTGACGAGCCGCCGCTCACCTACCAGCGGGATGGCCACGTCCTCGTAGGGCAGCTTGTCCTCCCTCCAGGCGTCGTCGATCAGGTCCAAGATCCTGCCGTCCCTCTGCACCTCGCTGTCCATCCTGGCAGCGGGCAGGCCTGGGACACCGAGACGCTGTTTTGGACACACATTAACACCCCACAGCCTGCACGCACCCACATGGCGCAGCCGAGACACCTCGGCTCCCCCTGCTCCCACCCTTTCCAGGCATGGCCACCCGGCTTTTGGGCTCGATTCCCGTACACGAAGCGTGAAGCCTGGCACAACGCGAGCCTGGTGCTACCCACGGCACAGCCCTGAGCGCGTTCACGGCTACTGACCTTCACAGATTCCCTTCAGGAGACCGTGAGGCAGCACCCGGGCGGCAGCACCCGCCGCGTAATGGCGGCGCAGCGCGGCCCCCGCCCGCTGCCAACCCACCGGCCCCGCCGGCTCCCTCTGGCCCCTGGGCGGCTCCCGAGGCCGGGGCCGCTGCCTCCGCCCGCCTCAAGGCTCCTCGGGCCGCCTCGGGCCGCCGCCGCTCCCCGGCGCCCGCCGCCAGCCGTCATCAAGCGGCGCCGTCCCCCGGCGGAGGCCGGGCGGGGAGCGGGGAGCGGGGAGCGGAGCAGCGCGGGGCCGCCTGAGGTGCTCGGGGGCGGCCGGGCCCGGCGCTCGCCAGGTCCCCCCTCGGTTCCCCCCTCGGCTGGGTCTTGGGCTGGGGTGCCCGGGGGGTGCTGAGCACGGAGCTGGGAAAGGATTTTGTGTGCTCCTCCTGGGTGAGACGGAGTCCTGCGTGCACGGGGGGTTGCGGTACTGCTCGGGTCCCCAGGTCTGGTGTCCCGATGGGGTTTGGAAGCGCTGTAGGAGCGGGATGGGGGCTTTATGCTCAGGTGTTTAACCGCCTTTCTGTTACGGAGCCACTGGTTCATGGGGGAGCCATTGAAATAAATTCTAGCTTTCTGGCATGGGGCCGTTGTAACGTAGCTTTTTCTGTTGTTTACATTTTTAACCTCCCCCTACTTTTGCCTGTAGGATCAGCCCTTCTTGCTTCACATACAGGTGAACATTTTGCGTGCGTGCATACGTACCTGCATGTTTGTGACCCGAAGGATGGTGGTGGGTTAGCTGAGGCAACGAACTGCTGCTGTACAGCTGGGCAGCTCGCCTTCAGAGCTTAAGGCACCAGAGGAGTCTTTAAAAAGTGATTGCTGTCTTTAAAAGGCACTTCTCAGAACTACACCAAGCCCCAGTGTATCCTGAGCGCAGCAGAACATCGCGGGGTCTGTTTAGATTGATGGGCTAGGGAGAGACCTGAGTGAAGGATAGATTCATACCCCTGCTTTTACACAGCACTGGTATTTGTTGTCTGAAGTAACAAATGCGTCAGTCAGAGGTGGATCTTGGGCTGACCGTGTGGACGTTTGGCAAGGTTTGGTACAGCTGCTGCGTGAGCTGCAGTTGTGTGCTCTAAGGAGCGTAGCATCGCTGCGGTCTCACACTGCTGCGTGCTTGTATCGGGTCTTCTTCTGTATAAAAAACTGTTTTCCCTTATTTTGCTTGTAAATTCATGAAGGTGACCGCTGTTCTGCTCACTTGTAATAGTGTGATAATTATATATTATGTATTTTTTTTTTAACTTCTTTCCCCTGTGGCCTTGTCTGTTTGTTCTGCAGCTGGATGGAGAAGTAGGCTTGCTCTTGCATTGCCACGGGTGAGCGCTGCTTTTGTGTACTTTCCTAGCTGCTAAATCCACCCCGATTTGCTGATGGAGGCTTTGTTGGAAGGAATGCAAAGAAATGGGCAGGGGAGGTATGTAAGCAAAAGTGTATGCCAGTCTTTTAAAATAGTTTAAATACAGAGCTTCCCTCTTAGGTCTCTTCCAACCTAGAAATTCTGTGATTCTGTGATTCTTATTTACAACCAAATCAGTTTTACACCAAAACCGTTGTTATGCAAACTTCCATTGCTTCAATAAGGCCTTTGGTGTTTATCCCCCAGTGTCTGCTGGTGGACAAATACAGCCTGTAGTGGCCTTCAGCTGGGTCAGAAGCAAAGTTGCTGGTTCAGCTAGCTGGCTTTGCAGTAATCCTTTGCTGTCAGATATTGTGGTCTTAATTGTTAGAATTTCAATGTTTCATCTTCCTAAAACCTTTACTCCTTTCCCCCTTTTTTTTAAAAGACCCTTCTTACCTTGTAGCATCAGGAGCAATGGCAATTAGAAGTGTGAATAAATATTTTTCTTAAGAGCCCTGCAAGGTTAATGAGACATATCTTTGCTGTCTGTTTTTAATGCAAGCATCTGATTAGTTCCTGCTTATGTTGAAACGGCAGAGTCCCATTTGTCTCTGAAGAATCCTTAATGGTCTGTCTTAGGTTAAAGTATCTAGACTTTTGGATCTCAGAGAGAGACTGTAGTGCCAATAATGGAAAAAAATGTTTTATTTACTAAATAAACATGACGCAGAAGTCATTGATGCCATTGTCATAGTTTTCTCTGAGAACGTGACTCAAGTTTACCAATACCATATATTTTCTACAGATAACTGGTTGCATAAATCAAGTTTAGACTTAGCGTTATATTAGCAGATGCTGAGAAGGAAATGTTCTTGCTCTGCATAATAGCTGCTAATTTTTGGTTAACTCGCAGGACAGGGTGAACTTCAAATTTAACTGATTTTGGCTGCTTTAAGAACTATTTCTTTCCCTATAGAAAAACTGTCAAGTTGTGAAGTGTGCATATGCTCTGGGGGAACAGAGAAATTTCAATCCTTTAACCTATTGATTTCCATTTCTTTTCAGTGCTTTCTGTTTGACAGGCAAATTAAAGGGGTGAAGATCGTCATGGAGTTCACTGCCCTCTAGGGCTGTATCTTGCAAGCCTTAATATTGTCCCTGGCTTAGCAGCTTGTGAAGTTTCAGAGGAGTTAGTTGTATTGGCTTCAATAATTACTGCACCAAATTAGAAACTGCAGCATCACTAGGGAGCAGACTCTCCCCATTGGATTGAGAATGTTTTATTCTTCATTATCATGTTGTCATCCAACCCCCTCTACTTAGGGGTTTGTCTGCATTTGTGATAAACTTTTGTTTTCGGGAGCTGATAGCTTGGCTGTAAGATTTCTCTGGTGACTGAAACTTAGTATAAAATGCCTCTGTCTGGAGAGCAATTAAGACCAATACAAAATGTGGATATAACATGTTCTGGTTTGCCTTGATAATGCATACTACCAAGACAAAAGTATTTATAGGTGCTTGTTATGTGGTGAGTAGAAGGCAAAACACCTTCCATTTTAAAGTGTATAGGTCATTTGTTCTGACTGGGATTTCAAAAGTACTCTTCATTGGTCATTGTCAAATGTAAGTTTCTGCTCAGTGATATAAACGTACCAGTTGTGAGTTAGTGCGTTAGACAATTGGGTGAACGCATTAAGTATTCCATAAATTTCTCTGCAAGCTGACTTGCATAGACTTCACAGTACTGCAGTGTAGCTTGCAGTGCTGGTGCCTTTAGGGCAAGTCGGTTTGTTCTGCTGACTTCACTGGTGTGGGGGTGCTGGACCTGTGTGGGGTGGTGCCTGCTTTGTGACCTGAAGCTCTTTCCCTTCCAGCGGTGGGTTCTTGACTTCCTGCGAGGCTGAGCTGCAGGAGCTGATGAAGCAGATCGACATTATGGTGGCTCACAAGAAGTCTGAGTGGGAAGGTCAGACACAGGCTTTGGAATCTTGCTTGAGTGTTCGAGAGCAGGAGCTTTCCTCAGCCAGGGCTGCTCTGGAGGAAAAATATAAGGAGGTACTGCCTCTGGTTTATTGCTTCCTGATCAGCATCCACCTGTGTGTTTTGCATGTTACAATACAATATAAAGACTGAACCTCAGTTTCAGAGTCTGCTGACTTTGCATGGACCTGTATTTTAGTTAGTTTCATCAGATTTGATTCAGATTTGTTTGTTTAACTGCCAGGCCAAAACAAAGGATTAACTTTAGCAAACAGCTATGCTAAGCAAAACAGGAGCCTGTCTCATGACTGGAAATCAGCACTCAAATTTATAAAGGAGCCTGTTGGACAAGGGTGTCCAGTTCATAATTCAACCAAAGTCAGATGATGAGCTCTCTAAGGGTTGGCTGAAGTTGGTGCAAGTTGAATGGCCAGAGTTTCTAAAGAGAACCCAGAGGTGCTGAATCTGGATACAGCAGTAGCCAACAGCCTTGCAGCCTGCATGCATGGGCAGAAAAATGTTTAGTGGTGTAAACTAGACCAAGATGTTGGTGAGAGTTTTTCTGAGGGCTATTTTATGCAGGTCAGGTATTGTAGCCTCTATCTGAAGACTGAAGGAAATGTAATAAATTTATTTATTAGTGTAGAAGCATCAACATGTGACGTTTCTGCACAGGATGTGGAGCATTGGCTTTCTTTTGTACAATGAGTTTCTGTATCTTTCTGTGGATCAGATAAAATCAGCAAGAGTCAAGGAGGCAATATGATGAAAATGATAGAGAAAAATACCATTTTCTTTCAAGCCAAAACTGTCATTTTTGTCCCCAAAAATGAAAGCCAGAAACTGGTTGAAAGCAAGAGGCCAGAACAGAAGCAGTTCTGGTCCCAGCCAACCAAAGATTCAGGCATAAGCTTACTCTGGTTCATAGTGAGCGACCCCATTGAAACATCCAGTTGCTAGGAGATTGAGGGTCTCTTAGCATTCATTTGCCACTCCCTCTCCTGTGTATATTTATGAAATGAAAAGTAATCCCTGTATTTACTGACAATGAAGTCTGTTTCTATTTTATTCATCTGCATTTTGATTTGTCGTTCAGGTTGGCATGTTGCGTCAGCAGCTAGAAGACATGGAAACAGCCAAACAGGACTTGGTTAGAGAATACGAACAGCAACTAAAGAAATTTCAAGAGGAAGTAAGTTTCAAAAAGAGAGGATTGGTTTTTGGTTCCCAGCTGACATATGATCTGATAGGTAAAATACTTTGCATCATTGCTGTTGTTTAAATGTCATGGTTTTAAAACTTCCCATTCTTTGGATGTTTATGTTCTTAAAAAAAGAGAGCATTGCACACATACAAAGTGGTATTTTTATGCTTCGATAGCCCTGTTTTTTAGCACTTGGGAGGAACTCCGTGGCAAAGAAGACTGTTGGAGTAGAAATGTGTAGTAAGTGTACTGTTGCAATTTTCATGTGTTAGACATCTGCAGAAGTTTACTGCAAAAATTTCCTGTATTTGCCGATTCTAGTCACCATAGTGCTTATACAGAAGTTGCTATGGGTACAGGCAGCAGCAGTTTGCTCCTTCAGCATTTCATGAAATTAAAATGGGGTGGTGGTGTAACTGGCCTTGATTGTATGAAAAAAATGAGACGAGATTGGTATGCAGTCTCATCATCTTTCTGCCTCCATTCATTCTGATTTTTTTTTGATGCGGATTTTGTTCTTCCAAGGCATATTAGTCTTAATATGCTTAATAAAAACTAAGTGCACTTGGAAAATATTTTGAAAAAAACAGTTTCAGAGCTTTCATCTCAAAAAGCTTGTTCACCGCAAGGAGATACACACGCAATATCCTGCAGGTAGTACAGCAGCATTCCATGTTTATGCCTTAACTCTTTGCCTGTCTCCACTTGCTTGTCAGAAGCAGCGAGTAAATGGCATGAACAGCTAGTAGAGCGCTCACCTTTTTTCTCTGGAGGGTTGGGCCTGGTTCATACTCGCTGTAAGCTGTAAGTTAAATTAATTTGGTAGTCTTAGCTTTGACGATGGAAAGCATCTGTCCTCATTTAAAACACCTTACTGTTCAGTATGATTAACAGTGTTCATTCAGTAGATGTTCCCACTGGAATAGTGGATAAGCTGCAGAGCAAAGCTGAGGTGCATTGGCAGATCTGCCTAAATTGTGAAGGCTAAAATAAAGTGTGTGTTGTGGTTAAAATTGCAATGCGTTGGTGTTTTACGCACCAAGTATTAATGTAGATGACATTAAGCTGCAATATTCCTCGGTCTTCTGTTGCTAATGCTGTTTGGGGAAATTCTTTCTATCTCAGTTTACCACAATTACCAGTAAAATTACAGGTACAGTGTCCAACTCACTGAGGTTGTTGAAAGAATAAACCACTGCTTGTAATCTCCTGACTCGTTTGGCAAAACATGTTCACCTATTAACTCTAAGCCTGTGCATCTGTCCATTCCCATTGAACGTGCCGAAGTACTGTGCTGACTCAGGGCACTGGAGAACCTTTTGTGACCGGTGTGTGGGACTGAATCATGAGGCCTTGATTCAGACGTTTGTTCTCACAGTCCTCCTGTTTATCCGTGAGCTTAGGTTTCTCCATCGTTTCCCAAAATGGGTATGATGTCTTCTCAAATTCATGTGACCATGAAGTGGAAACTTAATTTATTTAATAATTGAGTTGAGGGAGCTCATCAGATGGAAAATGCTGTGTGAGTTGTAAGTGATTGTTTGCACAGAGGGTCATTTTAATGTCAAGAGTTTTTTCCTCATTCGTGCTTCTGATAAGAGTTCAGCTTTCTAGCAGTAGGCGGAGGAGTGATATTTTCTGTTGGCATGCTCCAGTCATTGTGAAATGCACAGTGTATCTAAGCAGAAAATGACAGATGAAGTAGTGTTAATATTATGTATAATAGCAATTCTCAGATCTTCCTTCTGCCAAGTGGAAGAGTTCCAGTCCCCACCTGAGCTTCGCTTTAACCTTGAAGAAACTGTGTAGGACTCCCGCCTGCCCCTGTTTGGCATGGTGTGCCCCACCACAGGAGATGGAGCACAGGTCCTGCTGCTGCTGCTGCGGCTGGGAGCCACCTGTAGAGAGAGGAGGTACCACGCTGTAGCTACGTTACCAGCTACAAGTAAACCTCCATCTGATCAATATTTTAGTCATGCTTTAATTGTGATAAGACAGGGGTCTAATTGGAGCTGCTGATGTCATGACTTAAGTGTGGCATCTTGCTCCTCTTATATAACTCAGCGTATTTTGTGATACTATCAGTATAATAGGCTCATTATACAAATATAAATCTTCATTTGCAAGCTGTGTGGCCTTGATTGGGGGAATTGTTTGCGTGAAACCATTTTGTATGCCTTCCCTCAAAATGCTATTTAATTCTTGCCTGGTGGCCTTGAACGAAGTTGTCCTTTTTACTGAACTCCTGCAGTTAGCTAGGCTGAGAAGAAGCTATGAGAAGCTGCAGAAGAAACAAATGAGAGAAGCTAGAGAAGAATGTAACAAGAGACAAGGAGATGACCAGTTTGAAATGAGACGACTGACCAGGAAGCTGGAGGTAAGTAGTTCGAAACCAATTGCTAATCGATTCGCACGTATGAACTGACTTTCTGGGCTTCACTGGTGACTTTGAGTAGTGAACTAGGAAGTGGACTGTGAATCCTGGTTAAAAGGTGCTCTCCATCTAGCTCTTCTCAATTACTTGTGTAATAAAGACTGTTGGCTGCATTGAGGCCTCTAAGTACACAGGATAAACTATTTCGCTGTTCCTAATCTTTGAATAAATGAAAGGAAGAAAGTGCTGGAAGAGTAATTAATTATGTGAGTGGAATAATTCCTGTGTGGTGAGGTTGTCATCTCGCTTCTTCGAGAGGGGAAGAGCTACTTATAAAACTTCTCAACCATGTTTCGTCTTTTAATCTTCCTGCTATGCAGAGCTCAACCGCACTCAATTTTCTTCTAATGTACCCTGTAGATGTAGCTGACAAATGCATCTGACTGATGGCAGTGTCCTATTTGTGGAGCAGAGGATAGCATTAAAACTCTGTAGTTAATGGTTGCCATCTTTGTGACTTCAATAGCAGCCTGTCTTGGAAGCTAAAGCCGGCCTGAATTGTTAAACCTCTGACAACAAATCCATGAAACTAGCCATGAATCTTTTAGCACTTAACATTTGTAAACAGCAATAATTGACACTGACGTTCATCTCGAGAGGGAGGGAAATACAAGCAAGCACAGTATGTGAGGGGCTTTGTACCGCTGAGTTGGTGCATCAAATGACTGGCTAATGGTATCCCCGCTGTGGGGAAAGGTGCGTGAGGATATGGTGGAGAGAGAAAGCAAACATGGATATGACCTGGAAGGGGGCAATCTTGTCAACTGAGTGGATGTACCGCTCTAAGCCACCCCTGCTGTCCTTGCAGGAGTTTCGTCAGAAATCACTTGACTGGGAGAAGCAGCGTTTGCGTTACCAGCAGCAGGTGGCATCGCTGGAAGCACAGAGGAAGGCTTTGGCTGAGCAGTCTGAGCTCATTCAGGTACAATTAATATGTGCTGAAAGTTTTTTTTTGTTTTGTTTTGTTTGTGGCAGCAGGTGGGAGAGCAGGGAGGAGGGAAGAGGGAGAGACTAATGAAATCTCTCAGGCTTGAATCCAGTTTAGGCTGCCATTGAAATGACTTTTAATGTCCCAGTGGAATAAGCTTTACTTTGTATAAGTGCTGTATGGAAAAAAGATCTGGAGTCTATCAAAAAAGGTTAGACAAACCTCTTGCAGCTCTCCCTCCCCCAACTCCAATTAGCAGAGAAGGCAGTAGGTTGAAGCTTTCCCTGAGAGGCAGAAACCACGACATACAACTCTTTAAAATAGCCATTACATCAAGTCATCTAGTTCAAAGCTATTTACCTGCCAGTAGCTAAATATGTACCTTGTAGGTCCAGCTCAGAGGATGATGCTGGAAAATAGTCTTCCCCTACAACAGATACTTCAAAGTACTGAAGTAACAGCATTTTTCAGCCCTGTTTTTTATTTTTATTGTTGGTCTCCTAAAAGCAAGAAGTAATGGGGCTGCTGTTCCTGAAAAGCTAATCGTTCAGTGAGTTAGTGGTGCTGCAGCAGAGCAAGATGAATTGACCTAGAGCACAGCTGTGAAGTCACACTGACACAATCACAGCAGACACTGATAAGAAGCTCTTGCTGGGGACTTTACACTTAATGGGCTCCTGAATTACTCTTGAGTGGAAGCTCCTGCAAGGAGGAAGTTTGTGATGACAGGATTGAAGCTGGCTCTGACAGGGGCTTTGTGAGAGGCTGACACTAGTAGATCTACAAATGCAGAGAGAGTCGTTGAGCAGAAGGTCTTGCTGCTCTGCTGTCTTTTTATCATTGATAGCTCAATTGTCTGAGAACAGATGTGTCCTTGGAGTGCAGGCTGGTATACTGGAGCACAGAGGAACTCAGTGTGCAGCAGAAGAACAGACATTTGGGGACATTTTTCCTAAGCAGTGTAGGTGAGTTAGGTGCATAGTTGCTGTGAACAGACTGCCTGAAACCTTAGTTTCTTTGAAAAGCCCAGCATGAAACTACTAAATTCTTGTCTTGGATGTTTCTATGCATTTTGTATGCTTGGTTGCTTTTCTGGCACAAGGTCAAGCTGAGATCTGTGACCGTGGAGTACTCTCTCTTTCCCTGCTTTCAGCTGGGTCCCCCTCATATCTTTCAGCGTAGTTAAGGGAAGCCTGCCATTCTCATCCAGTGATGAGCATCTCTCTGTAACACCTGCAGCCCTTAAAGTCAACAGGTGAAACTTGCTTTCTGTGCTGCTCTGCATGTTCGGTGGCTGGAAATAAGAGAGAGCTTATATATTTTCCTAATGCAGAAACAAATGCTCAGGTAGTCTGGCACTCTGGTTTATTGGGCTGAGAAAGGCTATACTTTAAACTGTTGCCCCTCTTGATTACATTTTCTGTCATGACTATTCAAATAATGAAAAGGCTGTAATCAAAATTATACCATAGTCTTCCAAACGCACAGTTACTATAGTTTTCTCAGTTATGAGGCATTATGTGTCAGGCAAGTGGTGATTCTGAAACTGGCAGGAATTGCTGCTCTTAGAAATTGGGAGTAAAGGACTACTCAAATATTTTGTTTCAGCCCTTAAAAATTATAAGGTACTATACAAAAGGAAATACACCAAGTGAATATTCTTAGAAGCTTACATGAGAGCTGGGTTGTTAAATTTCACCAATTAACTATGTGGAAAAAATGCTATGAAATAAAGTATCATGCTTGTAAATAATAGTGCATGTATTGTTTGCTAGTCATATGTTCCTTACGCTATTACGTTTTTTTGTCTGCTGCTAAAACAATAAAACATTCAAAGTGAGCATTCTAGCAGGGTGTTAGAACCAGATTATTTACTGCATAAAGCAAAGCGTAATTGGTGGTTGTACCCAGTTCAGTTTTTGATCTTTTTTTTTTTTTTTCCCCCCCTTATTGTGCACCAAGAGCTGCTTTCTGTCCTAGCGTGGAATTAATGATGGGGTAATCTCTAGCTTGTGTATGGCATTTGCAAACCTTACATGCTGTCATTTCTTCTGGTCTAGCCTTAGGTTAATGGGCAAAAATATTAAGCAGCTTTGTTCTTAGTTCATACCTGGACAACTTGAGTGATTTGAGATCCTCTTTTCTGGGATTCTCTTTGAAACCCTTTCAGAATCAGAGAGGCCTCTCATTTATTTTTAATTCTGTCTAGCTTCAGAACTACCTTACCTTGTAACCCTGGAATAATGCTTTCCTTCATTCCCTGAAAGGTAATCATGCTTACTTCAAGGATGTGACTTGTTGTGCAAAGAAACTAATGGTTGTTTCGAATTCAGGTTTGATGTACTGTACTATTGAGAATTTCACTTTCATACATACCGATTACTGTTAGCAGACTCAGCTTGCCAATAGGAAGCAGATTCTGGAGTCAGTGGAGCTGGCTAGCCGATCGGAAATCCAGCACTTAACTAGCAAGCTGGAGAGGGCCAATGATGCTATCTGTGCCAACGAGCTGGAGGTGGAGAGGCTTAACATGAGAGTGGATGATCTGACTGAAAACAATCGGATGATTCTGGAAGATCAACAAAGAGTTCAAGAAGAACTAAGGCAATCCAAGAAAATGTTAGAGGTCAGTGAAGGAATTGTTGGGAACCTGCATTTAAAGCAGTGAGCCTTTGTAAGCCTTCTAGAGCCTTTGTGAAGTGCCTCATTGGCCTCAAAGCTGGCTTTGTACCCATGTGGTGCTCCTCACTATTTTCAAGGGTTCTTTAGAAATCTGTTCAACCTCTCTTCTCATTACAACAATCTGATCTAGTCTAGTCCATCTTGCAACAATCATTTCTTTCTCCCCTGCAGGTGTTACAGGATGAGAAGATGGAACTGAGAGCCACCTTGCAGTCTCAGGAAGATTTCATTGACAGCTCCAAGCTGCACCAGGAACAGTTGCAGAAAGAGCTGGCCAGAGTGACTGAAACTCTTCACACGAAAGAACTCCTCATCAGGTAACATCTGTGCTTCACTGGTACTTATGCTCTTGCATCCAAATCTATATGCCAGTTTCTTCCACTGAGAAAAGAAGCAGCATTTTCATAGAGCTGGCTCTGTATCACTTGGAATACAGGGTAGTATACAGTAGTTTCTCACAAGTGCTGTGCCTCCTTGCAGTATTTGCCAGTTTGCATTGCTTTTGATTCTCAGCAGAGTGTGGAAGGAATCAGCTTTCTACTCAGCTAGCTTTCTGGGGACAGCACAGAGCTTCTGAGCATGGTTTACTTCTTTTTTGTGTGTGTGTGTTTATGTGTGCTGGAGGACTTTCAGGTTTTGGTACTGAGCTTACCAATGTCAGTGGAAGTTCTCAGTGAATTAATGATGTAAAATGAGGGCCCTGGTAAGGTAACACATGTGAGAAGATTATCTCGGCCTTTCCCTTCTGCGCTGGCAACGTGCAAAAGCTAGAGGGTTCCAATGGCCATGTCAAAACACGTTGGCTTATGTTACCTGGCCGCCACACAGTTTCCTGTGAGCAGTTACTGGGTGTCTGCTGATGGCAGTGGAACTGCCTGGTTCAGGGAGGCCAACATCAAATTGGATGCAGTCCTATTCAATCACCCTGAACTCGAAAGGGAGCTGTCCTCTAGCTGACATGTTTATGTATTCACAGTGCACACGTGTCACCTAGTGTTGGGTTTTGTGCAGTTTTCAGAGAATTCCAAGCAGATAGTGATTGTGTTTCCTGTATTGGTGTAATCAGGCATAATGGTTTTCTACTGAAACTAAATTTCATGTTTCTGGTTAGGGCCTTGGAGGAGCGCTTGCAGGAGAAGCAGTTGTCTTCTCCCGGGCTAGAGCTGGAGCATGTACTCCTGCAGCTGGATGTTGCCCAGAAGAAGGAACAGCACTTACAGTCAGAGGTGACTCACCTTGAGAACAGGTAGCTGACTGCTTGCTTCCCCTGAATGTGCAATGAAACTTGGATAATAATGTAATACCTAATGTGTTGTATTCATCAAATTAACCAGGCCCACTGATTTTTGTAGGCTTTTAAAAATATTAAAGGGCTAAAGAAATCAAATGTTATTCATTTTGCAGTTTAATAGTGAGACTGTTTTGCTAATTGGCTGGCTGCTTTTCACTGCACACTGTGGGTGTTTTCAGTATGTTGGCTTGCTTAGGCTTAGCACTTTCATTTGTAATAGGTTAGGGAGCCTTTGTTAGGCAGCTGGTAAGAAGCAGATCTAAACCTGTGAAATAAGAATTATAAACAAGTTTTCCTTTCTGAATTTGTGGTTTTCAGACAAATGTTTGCATGGGAAGTTGGTAATCTTATTATGACAAAGAAGAAAACAAGAAACCACTGTATCTATTAGATCAGCTTCCTTATTCCTTTTAAAATGATTTTGGTACAGAAACCCAAAGGATTGCTAAGGAACTTCTAGGTTAGAGTTCAGTTTCTGTTGTGACAGACATAGGAGACTGCTTGGAAGATCAAAGTTTCTCCTGACCATGTTCTCCTTCTTGGAGTATTCTAATCCGTAGTTTTACATTTGGCATCTAGCCTGGTGTCTTCAAATGCAAGGTGTGTACAGCTGAGTGAAGAGCTGGCTGAGAATATCAAAGAGCTGCAGTCAATGGAAGAACACCATACTGAGTCGAAGGCAGAGATTAAAAAGGTAACGTCGCTTTGTTCCTGGAGAGTGGGAAAGGCGTTGTGGAGTCAGCCGTTCTCTGTGCGTGTCATGTGCCTCAGCAGAGACTGTGGTGCACTGTTAGCAAAGCTGCAGAGGGGATCCAAAGCCGGGAGTGCTGTGGAGGCAGGGTTATGCTAAAGAGTAAGGAGAAGACCTGAAAAGGGGGAACTGAGAGGATGGTTTCTCAGGTTTCTGTACGTGGCTGTGCAGTTGACTTTGTGAGCCTCTCTTAGACCTGTTTCTTATGTTGCACAGTGCTTCTCTGCATGTGGAGATACTCTTATTGATGCTGTAAGGGCGAATGTGCAAAGAAATTCAAACCTAGAATACTGAGCTTCTGCCTTCTACAGGCTCCCAACAGGATGAAGAACAGGGAAGGAATGGGTTCTGCTGTAATAAATGCTACCACACTTGAGATGTGGCTTCAAGTTGTGTTCTAGTCTGTATGTGAATAAAGGAGTTTGTTTTAGGCTTGATACCTAGATGTGAATCCAGGATCTGGAAAAAATAAGAGTAGCTTATATGCCATGAAACCCCACCCTAATGCTCTATGCACCCTGGGGGAGCAGGCCCTCCAAAAGGCTTGGCTTTTAAGAAGGGTCTAGAGCTTTTAACTGGAGCCAGGCTAGAGTAGAAACCTTATTGGACTTGAGCAAAAACCTCAGTTTTGTGAAAATTTTTTGTCCCATATTCAAAATGTATAGAGATGCAGATCCTGCCAGAGATGTGTACTTGGCTGCACATTTAAACAGCCACCCAATCAATGAATCTTCTGCAGGCTGTGAGGAGGAAAGAGATTTGTTACGGTTGTTTCTATTTTATATACTTGGGAGGCATTGAGGTGACATGGATATAAATCAATATATATATATGTGTGTGTGTGTGTATATATTGTGTATGGTATTTACATGGCTAGGCAGAGATCATCCGTTTCAGTTTTCTAAAATGTATGTAATTCTCAGCAAAATCCTGGAGGTTTAGGTGCTCAATATTTCTGGTTAATGGAATAAAATATTAGGGAAGAAATTACTCTATATTGTTCTGTATGTCACTGAATAAACCTTCGGTGTCCCTGCCAGAATATTGTATGCGATTCAGATCTGGCATCTCAAAGGGAATTTAATAAAACAAGGTAAGGTATGGAAAAAGAAGACCAAAAGGCTGGTGTGATTTTTATGGAAGGAACAGCTGAATGAAATGGGATTTACCAAACTGGAAAAGAGATAAATGAGATTGAAAGTACTAAAAATAAAGTCATGCCTGTCATGTGGAACATAAATAGGGAATGATTATTCTCTCATAATACGGGGACTAGTGGTCATCAAATAGAGTTATGAAAACAAAGAGGTATATTTTTACCCTGTGCATAGCTGGCTTGTGGAAATTTGCCATGGATAGCTTTAGTTGCTACAAGCTACCATTGAATCAAAAGTGTTTGGACACCTTCATGTTAGGAAAGTCTGGTTAGGGCTATTTAAAGATACCATCTCCAACTCAGGAAGGCAGTTTGGCAAACTGCGAGGTTATGTTATGGAAGTGTTACTGTGCTTGCCCAGTAACTTCATCGGGTCTCTGTTGGCCACTGAGGTAGCATGGTGAGCTAAAGGGGCTGTGATTTCATTGACTGTAGATCATCTTAAGTACTCCACAGCATGCATCTTGTCCCAGTTGGCAGTTTATGGTGTGAGAAAGGAGTGGGATGGGATGGTTTTCAATCAGGAAGGACAGGCATGCACTGGGGGGTTGTTACTTAGAGCTTTCTGTTTTCCAGTACTTAGTTTTCACATGACTGTATCCAACGCTTTGTCTGTCTTGCTGAAACATCTGTTAAAAGATCATGGGTTGTGTGTGCATATCTTCCTCCAGTTGAAAGAGCAGCTCTGCCAGGCTGAACAAACTCACAGAAGTGAGTTAGAAGGGATGAAAAAAGAAATCGCGAGACTGACACAAGAGTTACACCAGAGGGACATCACAATTGCATCTGCAAATGGTTCCACATCAGACCTAGAACAACAGCTGAGAACAGAAATTGAAAGAGCAGAGAGGAAAGCAGTGGAGCACAGGGTAAAAAACTCTTCTGCTGTCTCTTTAATGGAACAGAGGGCTTGGAATACTGCCCTACACTTTCTAGCTATGTTGAGTTTCTTTCTGTCTGCAACCTTTAAACAAAGACTTTGAGACTCTTCTGGTGAAATCTTCTGATTTTTGGTGAATCTATCTTCCTTCTTTTCAAACCTGTAACAGGCAGTCCTACAGAATTATTTGAGATCGATCATGTTATCTAGGTCTGGATGATGACATCTTTGGAAACCAAATAAATAATTGTATGCTGTTAGTTGCTTGGTCTTCCCTACAGTCTTGCAGGAATAATGGCTCAAATCTTGCAACTGAGGGTGGAAAAGGGCTGTGGGGTTTTGTAGGTATGTGTTGTGTTCTTTTTCTGAGCTGTTACTTGCCTCTGTCTCCTCAGGTAATTCTAGTTCAGCTGGAAACCTTGAGGCTGGAAAACCGTCATCTCTCAGAGATGCTGGAAAAAATGGAGTTTGGTATGCAAGAGGTATGCATGAGGGAACAGGGATGGGAAGCCAGTAGCATTGTGGGTCCCCCACCTAAATGTTTTCAGCTTAGGCTGAGAGGTTTGCATCTTAACTAAGTGAGGGAATCCTGGAATATACAGCTGGAAGAGGACTTGAGGTCATGTTTCTGCCTCTGGCCTCTGGGTAATGAGAATGACTACATCTGAACACCTCTTGGTCCATCTTTTCCTGACTGTTTTTAAAAGCATCATCCAGTGATGAGAAAGATTTCCTTTCCTAGGCAGATTAGCACATCTTGGCTAAATGCAGACACGATTAAGTCATATATAATTGATTTGCTCTTAGGAAAGCCGTGAAAATTTTGCCAGTCAAAACTGGGATGGTAGAATATGTTTTAGGAAGTCACTTCCCAGCCTTTGCTCTGGATTTAACTGTGGTATCTTGCCAAACAGAAGTTTTGACTTCAGCCCTTCTCTGTTAGGGAAAACATGTCACCCTGAGAGCACTCAGTGAAGGCTATGCTACTGAACTGAATAAACTAAAATTGGAGAACCAGCAATTGCAGAAGGATCTAGCAGAGGCCAGAGCAAAACTGGAGCTCACTACCCAGGTCTGCCAGGATGAACCCGAGGGCACTGCTCAGTTGCAAAGCGAAGAGCCCAAGACCAGGGATGTGCACTGCAGGTGAGTGTTGCATAACCCCAAGGATGCTGCTTCTATACTATGAAGGAAAATGGACAGTGTGGGGATGCGTGGGATTTTAATGACGTGCTGTAGGAACAGCATCTCTGTCCAGTATGTATGGGAGAGCACAAAGGGCTGCTTTGGAATCTGCCTTTATGCTTTAAGCAGCTCAATAGCTTTTAGTCCCAGCTATTTTGCATTCTGCAAAGCCAGCTAGTATTTGACTGCCTCTGTTCTAGATAGAGAAGCAGTATGTGCTGCTTTTGGTGAAAGGATTAGATTTGGCACATGCAGCTGTGCTTTTTTTTTTTTTTTTTTTTTTTTTTCAGTGCTAGGATGTGTGTATACTATAGCTTTTGATATCTACAGTAGCAGGAGAGTGAGAGAGAATTCCCTGCTGACTGGATGTGCATCTGGGAGTCGTATGGAAATGAGAGATAGCCAGTCTGGATTGCCAAGGCTATCAGTAAACTGTATGTTAATTGCTATTTCTGTGCAAGTTCTTGCTGAAATTCAGCTGTTACGAGGCAAACTGTCAGCCAGTTATGTTTTCAAACCTGCCTTGCAGGACAACTAGGGAATCACAGCACAAACATGATGAACAAACAGAGAAAACGCATCACAAGCCTGACAAGATTATTCAGCATCATCAAGGGGAGCCCCAGGGACGGAAGATCCAGCCTTTGCCTGCTGAAATGGGAGCTGTTATCCCAGAGACTGGTGAGCTAACCACCCAGACCAGCAGGAAGGGCTGCCTGGAGTCACCCACCCTTGCTTCGGATTCCTTGCAGGGAACAGATTCTTTGCTCCTTGTGGTGGATGACAGCAAAGGTTTTCCAGATGGAGCGTCTAAGAAGTGCATCGCAAATCATCAGCGAGAATCTGTGCCTTTGGTAAGCAGTTGCATAGAAGCTGTTTGCCATTCAGCTGCTGACAATATATCTGGGTTCTCATCTGGCAAGATTCACATCTTTGAGTCTGTGATCTGTCTGTGTGGTGCCTTGTTCTGTGAGCGTATGTCAAGCGTAAATCAGGAAAGAGAAAACAATGCTGGATGGCCATTACTTGGACAATGGGAGTCATGTAATTACTGTTCAGAACTCTCTGGGGAAAGGTTTTGTTTGCTGTAACTGCTAAGCTCATTCCAGAAGCACTTGGTTCTCTCCATACTGGTGATGTACATCAGTGTGTACCAGGACCTGCTTCTGTTGCTTCGGGATTCTGCTTGAGCTTTTGGTTTGGGACTGTAGTAAGGTGAGTCTGACTCCTCTGGGTGGGACTGCAGTAGGCAGCACCCTGCACTTGGAGCCATTTATGTCAGCTGATAGGAGAGCTTGAAATGAGTGCTCTACTGCACAAGTGGAGGTTGTAAATATAAAAATAACACCTTCTCTGTCCTCCTACCTCAGCTCTGCTGCTGAAGCACTTGCCCAACACACAGGAAACTTGGGCTCATTGCTTGCCTGAGGTGTTTAGGAGTGTATACCCCAGTGCCTCCTGCAGTTGCCAGTCTGTAGACAGATTTGAGCAGGGAAGGGAGGAGAATGGCAGAAGGACACAGACTAGTGTGCTGGAATTTGTCAAACCAGGGAGGTTTGTAGTAGTATAGGGAGGGTGGAAGCCTGGGTACTGGTCCTTGCTCCAGATGTGCTGCCCCTAGCGGTCTTTGGAGTTTTTTCTCCTCTGGTTGCGTGTTGTAAGCTGTGACAACAGGTATTTTTGTCTTGTGGGGACCCTGGAGAAGTCTCCAAGGCTCATGCGTGGGCAAGTGGAGGCTTGTCAGGTCTAAGTGGAAGCTCTTCAGATGGCAGGATTGGCATCAAAGTGCAAACAGTTCCACTTTAGGCCCTGAGAAGCTCTAGGGCTTGATGCTTTGTAGGAGAGAAATTGCAGCTATTTGTTCTGTATTTACTCAGAGGTAGAAACAAGATTTCTGAGGAAACACAATTATTCTGGTGTGATGACTGGGACTCCCTTCTCATGGTCAAGCTCCTGTGTCTTTAAATTAGTTCCTTTAACATCGAGAGAGGAGATTTCATGCCAGTAGGCAATAACAGAGCGGGAGAGATTTTCTTGCTGTTTGCAGCATTTTTTTTTGTTTTCCTTTGTTCCTGCCTGTTGATAGAAGGCCAGAAAACCATGAGACTCCAGGGTTGGGAAATAACCAGTTGTATTGTCTTGCCAAGACACTGAGGCAAGTTTTCTGTAATGGAAAGCAGCTCTGTTGTAATTCACCTGCCAGCCCCTGTGCAGGAAGCTTCTCTTCAACTCATTATTTAAGCTTAGTTTACAATGTTATTTTTGTAAGTTCAGAACTTGTGGGTAAGTGATGCGAGTAGCAGGAACAATTCTTGACTGTAAAGCAAAGAATCTGGAATAGTTCATTGACCATTGCTAGCCAAATTGAAGTGGCATTCAGTGAGCTGCGATGGGAGTTTGCCCTGTGCTTCCCCTGTGGGACTGTGGCAGACACCCATTAATTCAGGAAGAGGAGGTGTGTAAAAGAAAGATATTCCTGGTGCTGCTCCAGCCTGGCAGTTATCTCTCTTCTCTGGAACCCATATTCTGAGACGTTACCGCACACTGAGGTTTTTATGAAGGTGAGGAGCAAAATATAGACCTTAAGTGAGGCTGGACTAATGCTCCCAGGTCAAGGTGACCCTTGGGATTTTGTGGTGACCTTCTGTAGAGTTATGCGATGGTTGCACAAGCCACATCATTCCCTCTCATTATCTTAAGGGGAGGGGCTGGTGATTGAAGTGAAACTCCAGTTTCTCCAAAGTAAATAGCCAATTCCTGTTGATGCTTCTGGGGCCAGGGTTTCACCGTGAAGTGCAGCAGCCATGCAGGTACACGGAGAGCTTGCTTCTGTTCAGCTCTAGCCCCCAGTTGGCTCTGTGGGGAATGGCTGAAACGGAAAAGGTACGTGTGCCGAGGTACCAGCCTTACTCCCTGCACGTTGGCAAAAGCTTTGGAAGTATTTGCTGCTGCTTGGAGACTGTTGGGAGGGACATTTACACATGACACAAGTGTGAAATTCTGAGTGACATAATCCTTAGAAGTGTATTTAGCTGTGTGGTTTGCTGATCAGTAACATTTCTTACTGAAACTCAGAATGAAAGAATACCTTATACCCCTTTTTTCTCCTTAGTGCCCCCTGCCTACAGCTTCAGTTGGATCAATAGCTGCGAGGTACCTGGAAGAGGAAGAACTGAGATCCCAGCACATCCTGGAATGCCTGGATGCTCACATTGAGGAACTGAAAAAAGAGAGTGAAAAGATAGTGAGACATTTCGGACAGCAGGAGTAGTGTTTCTTCAAATGCACTGCTTTGAATGCTACTTTACTTGCATGGTTTCAAACTGCCCCTGAAGAAGGTACCTAAAAGCAGTTGCCACTGGGGCGAGTGAGAGGCCTTGCCTCCCACTCTGAGCTGGATCAGCAGCCTGGATGCCAAGGAAAGGAAACTCCTCTCTAAACGTTTGATCTGATGGAGGGCAGTACTCCCCCACAAGCCTTTAGTCAGCAGGCTGTGGGTCACAAGGCTACATCAGAGATATGTGTTTGTGCACTTGGTCAGATTATGGTGTTTTTAGAAGCATTTTCTATTTTTAATGTAAAGTATTTAAAGTGTATTTTATACATGTAAAAGCATTGAAATAAAGTAAAGTGGAAAACCATCCCTTTTCTTCTCTGTGGAAATTTACAGAGTGAATTCTGTGGCTTATGTTGCGATCTCATCAGGAACTATGATAAACAATTTTTCCATTCTTTCCCTCTAGCAGTGTTCTTCAAGAAATATAATTCCTTTTCCTTGAGTCCACCTGTATTTTCTCCAGTTACTTTTCCCATAGCGGAATTTCTTAATATTTCCTGGTTCATCTTGCAACTTGTGCACTTTACTGTTTGTATAGTATCTGGCTTCTTTATCTTGCTTGCACATTGCTTGGAGAACTACAAAACAACTGAGGAGTGAATAGCTGAATTCTGATTGTGGTCACAGCTCTTATAAGATAAAGAATAGTAGTTGGAAGTGGAAAATGAAATCGGGTGGGAGGGGAACCCGCAAACAAGAGAAATTCATCAGTACAGCAGATGTAATTGCAGCTGCTGTGTGAGCTGGTTATCAGCCTGCTTGTATCTAGGCAGTGTCTTGGACACTGCCCAGTCGGATTGAGCTGTGTCATTAGAATACATTCGAGATGTGTTTCTTCAGTCCTTTTGCAAGAAAAATTGTTAATGTGTTAACAGAGTTTGTTTTCTATGGACTTGCCTTTCTTCTAGGGGCATTCTGCAACTCTTCCTATGGTTGAGCCTTTACAACCTTTGTCCAGACAAACCTAGGCACGGAGGTGCTCCTTGTCCCTGTCTGTAAGTTTCCTGTTCCTTTCCATCAGCTTTACCTTGTCCTAAAACAGCTTAATGCTGTCAAGAACTAGGAATACAAAAGCAACCTATGCGTGCATAAAGCAGCCATCTGATGAGGTAGATGTATTCAGCAAAGATGATGCCTGCGTGCAGACTGCAACTCTTTGTTGTGCCAAAAAACAAGAATTGAAGAGGTGGAGGATTTTTGAATCAACGAGTTCTTTTATTTTGGCTTTCTTGTAGAGTTCTTTGAACAAGGATAAAACCTTCAAGTCCATTTTGAATTCTCTTTGTGTGGTCTCTGTAATGAGGCGTTCAGCTGCCCACAGCCGTGGACAAACCGTGGTCGTGTATTTTGCAAATAGTCAGCTTTGGCCTCAGTTCCTCTTCAGAGCTGCCCACAGGTAGGCATTCTTGGAACATCCACCTTAACTATCCCGATCTCAGGTAAGGACTTGTTGGTCATGAGGTGTTTTGACAAAAACTGAACAGCAAACCAGAACAAACTGCTGTATCCCCTTCCCCCATAGAGCCACTGAGCCTGTAGAGCCATGGAGCACCTGGTATGCCAGAACTCTTACAGATTCCTCACGTCCTCCAGCTGTGGCAGCATTACCATTTTTTAAATGATACCTTTCGAATGTGCCTTACAAATTATTTTATGTTTTTTGAAGACTTGATAAATTACTGAGTGTTGCATCATGCACTAAATGCTTTCAGAAGTTAGGAGACATTTTGACTCAGTATTTCTCTCCCTTCCACTGGAGAGACTCACCAATTCATCTTCATGTTGGCAGAAGTGAGCAGTGAAACTAAAGATGATCCATCAGTTCAATTAGGTATAATCCTGTAGTATTTATCAATTTCTAATACAGGTAACGAGCAGCTTCATTCATGGTGTTGGTTGTGGAAAAAAAAAAAAAAAAGTAAATTCCCTGCCTGCCTCCTCCCCCTCAAGTTTCCATGCTAGTGTACCACTTTAGCTCCATTGCAGCTTTCTCCCTTTTCTTAAAGGTCAGGAAGAATACTTGGGTGAAGGTCCACGAAAATGTGTGCTTTTTGAGTGGTGCACTTTTTTTTGGAAAAAATAATGTATGTTTCCATGTAGATTGACTTTAGGTGATCTTGCTTGTAAGATCTAGAAAGAAAACAGTATTCTAGGTGAAGGCCTCCGTGTTTCCTGGTATCCTTTTTTTTTTTTTTTTTTTTTAATTGCCTTAAAGAATTCCTGGGCATTGTTCCCCAAAGAAACATTGATTTTGTAGCAGGGGAGAAGGAGCTGCTAGTGAAGTCATGAAGAAAGCTGGCACAGATGCAGGTAACTGCTGGTTTTGCCAAAGCTGGTGCACGTGCTACGCAGCCTTCTTTGAGGTGTGATGGAAGGAGCAGTTACATTCATTCAGCAATGACTGGAAACGTAGAGCTTACTGCCTGAGACAACAGTCTGCATGGAGAAGTCTGATCAGAAATGAGGCTGTGTGGACTGAGCAGGTATGTGGCTTAAAATAAAGGATTACAGCGTGGTTTGTGGTGAGCCCTGTGCAGCGGGGACAGGATGTCTTTGGCTCTGAGGTGGAAATGGTGGGACAGAGTTTGTGGGGAGAAGACGTGCCTGAAAGCTCTTTTTCTCAGCTAGCTTAGCAATCCTTATTTTTGTTTTTCCAGGAAGAGGATTTGAGGCTTTTGTGATTCTTGGCAAACAGAAATGTGCCAGAGACCATATCTGCCTCGTAACTGGCTTGCACCTTGATGGAAGCAATCTGAGTACTTTTAAGCCTGTCTGGTTACACGGGCCAGTAGGACTGCGCTAGAGAATGTCTGGAGAGCCAGTTTGGAGAACCAGAGAATATAAAAACCAAATAATAATAAAATGTAATGAAACATTCCCAACATCCTTCCCTCTCTTGTGCCTTCTTTTTCTGGATCCGCTGTGCATGGGCAGCAGGAGGAGGCTGAGCAGGCAGCGTGGAGTTGTCTGAATTCATCATGCCATGTACCTGCTCCTCGTGGTGGTGCAGGGATTGCAGAAGCTGTCTGGTCCTAATGCGGTCCTAATGCCGGCCAGGGAGAACTCAGGCTGAAAGGGGAGAGCCGATAGTGCGGAGATAACGGAGAAGGGGCTTCCAGAGGTGTTCAGCCAGTGTTAAGTCTCGGCTATGCTGAAGAATGTGCATTTTTTTTTTTTTTTATGAGGGGGAGGAGGAAAAGACTCGTTTATCCTGGAGGGAGATGTCGCAGCAAGTACAGACTTATGAGGTGCTTTTATCTGGGGCTGCAGGGTTTCTCGGGCGTTATTTCTCTGCCTTTGCAGTGTCAGACATCCCTTGGAATAATCGCCTGGCCCTGACAGCATTATAATTAACAGGGCTGGAGAGGTTTTATTTTTTTTTTTTTGTCTTTGAACTCGTGCTTCCAATAGCACCAAAGAATTTCTTACACACTTGCAGGGCTGAGCCAGATGTTCGCTTTCTGCTAGAAATGTGGAAATTTGCTTGCAATATTCCCATCTGCAGCAGGGTCACATCTCAAACATGGGAAGCTGCTGCGGGCTCTGCCCGCTGTTAGCGTGCTGCAGATGTTCCTCTGTGGGCACCGCAGAGCTTTGGGCCACTTTTTGCTGTGAGGGGTTCAATGCTTGTGCCTACGTGTGCATGTACAACCACAGGTACCTGAGTTTTCAGCATTTTCTATGGGGAGGAGGGGGTACTCACCCGAGGCTGTGCCAGCCCTGGTGTGAGCCGATGCTGGTGCCCGTCACGGGGTCCCGAAATGCTGGTGTCCTCTGAGAGCCGGGGTGAGCGAGCACCAAATGTTCAGCAGGGATTGAGGCTGTTTCAGGTGCAGGGGAGCTGGCAGTTTGTGTAGCTCTGTCTGTTGGTGTGCGTGTAAGTGAACATCAAGCGTTTGTTTGCATGAAGGGTGTATGTAGTTTGGTGCCCGTGACCCTTTTATGTGGAGAAAGGGGGTTTCTTTTGGTTCCTAAGCACTCCAGGATGCCTCCTTATCCTCCTATTCTAAGAAGTGAAGGATTTGCGTGGATCAGCTTGGCACACAGAAAGAAAGCTACTGAAATGTGTCTTCCTTGAACTGAAGAGCGTGATCTAAGGAAAAAAGATCTCTGCTATGCACCAGGATGAGCTAGGGCAGTCTGAATTTAGAGAGAATGCTTGATTTAGCCTTCAAGGTCCTAGGCAATCAAAACATCCCGGAGTTTTGCTTGCATCCGTGCTGTTCAGTCTGTGTTGTTGCCCAGGGAGTGGATACCTGCTGGGCTCCGAGGCTCATTAGTGGCCCTGCAGCAAGCTGCTGCCAGTTTTTGAGGGCAAAGACACTTAGCTGTTTGAGGAGGACTTAAAACTTACTTTCCTGTCATGTGTGTAGCCTCCTTGTCTCAAAGTACAAATGAACCCAAAGCATTGCTTTGCTCCTGGCATCCTACAGTAAGCTTGGTTAGCTTACGCTTCGTGTTTATTCTGGGAGCTCACGTCTCTGACAGCCTGTGTCCTCACCGAGGTTCTGCTACATGAGCGTGGCTCCCAGTGCCCTGCACACTCACTGCACCTGCTTCAAGCCGGGGCTCAAGGCTGCTTGCCTCCAGCAAAGCAAATCCCACACAGGAACAACCTGCGGATCTCGTGCAGAAAATGCAGTGCCTTTGTGAGGAGGAACTTGTATCATTTGGTCAATGAAATAGAGTGCAACAACAAAGCAGATTTATTTCAAATTCAAGCTCAAACATAATATCTGCCAGGCCGCACTAGCACAGACATTTGAGTTTTATGGATCTCGTGGTGTGTATTTGTGGTGAGATCCACTAGAAGACCACCTTGCATGTGTATGATTTTTCCAAGAGCATAGCACTGGATGTTTTTTTTAATATGATAATTATGTCACTTGGCCTGCTGTTCCATTTAGCACCTTAAGTTCTTTAGTTCCAGTTTTGCATATACCAGTCAGACGAATGAGTGATTTCTGAAAACTTTATTCTCCTTTTACTGTAGTTTTAATTACAGAAACACCGCTATGCTTGAGATACGATTACAGTGCTAACATTACAGAAAAAGTGCTTGCAATTCAAATGCTCTAATATAAAAAGGTAAAAATTATTTTGTTGAATTTAAGATTCAGTGTAAGAAGTCATTTCGCAGTATCACTTAAATTTGTAAGACAATGAAGTGCACGAGAAAACTTCACTTTGTGTCTCCTTCCTAACAGTTCTTTCTCCTGGGATGTATTTTGCAACTAAAGTTATATAGAAGCCTGCTTTAAATATCCTGAAATTCCTCATGTCCTATATTGCTGCTGAAAAACAGAGGGTACTTCCTTCATCCTGCCCCAAAACTAGGTGGATTCTTCTCTTAAGTAGCCATGATAAGACTTCTCCTATGGTCCATAATTTGGAAACTAGCCATCACTGTTAATGTGTCATGACCTGTGTTGTGATAGCCAGTCATTTCCGTCAAAACGTCAGTCTGGATGATGTTACTGGAACATAGGTGAGGGGTTTATCTAATTCCTTCCACTGCTGCTCCCTTCATAAAAGGATTTTCTGCCTCCTTGTACCCCTTTGAGCCCTTGATCTCGCAAAAGCGCACAGGTGTTGCTCTGCATTTGTCAAATGAATGAACTTGATTGAGAGAGCTAATGATCTCTTACAGCTGTACTGTTTTCAGGCATGTTGGTTCCTGCAGGAGAGCTGGAGTGAAGGAAGGGCTGCTACGGGGTCTCAACCGTGTACTTGAGGACATGGGAGTAGAAGCTGTGGTTGGCGTTCTCTTGCACCATAACAAATAACTCTGTGCATCCTGCGGTGTTGCAGGTTCCCTCCCAGAAGCCGTCTCTGCTCAGGGTCAGTGTGTGAGTGTCCTGGGCCTGAACTAGCACCTTTGATATCCCGTGAATTTTGAGTTTAAACTGCACGTTGCGGTTGGCTGGCAGCAGCCCGGAGAGTGGCTCCAGTATTTCGTAGTCGTTCGCCCACTTGCCATAGGTCTGAGGGAAAGCTGGCCACTTCACTTCGTTGTTCAGGCAAGTGATGAGGTAGTTGAAGACGTAGGTATAATTGCCAGGATCTGACTTCTTCTTGGCAAAGAATTTCAGAACAAATTTCCCTGCATGGGGGAGATGGACCAGAAACTCAACTTGGTTGCCACGATGGATTTGCATGATGTGCTGCATTCTCCTGTCCTCTGTCAGGCTGCTGTTATCAGACTGCAGCGTGGGTAAGATGCTTATGTCCTTTCCCAGGGTGAAGGTGAAAGAGCACCGTCCATCGTTGGTGTGGACAACTGGGTCGGGCTGTGACGGCCTCAGGAACCCCTGGCGCTCTGAGAGCCAACTTGGTCCAACGGGCTGGTCTAGGTCCTTCGGGAAGTGAACGCTCTTGTCCACAGACTTGCACTCGACAACATACTGCAACACGTGGTTGTAGACGTTTTCTGGGGAGTTGGAGGACTTAGCAAAGATCTCCAGTTCCTGGCGCCCTGTACTCTGTGGGTAGATCTCCAGCTTCATTCCGTATTTCCTCAAAGACAGTAAGCCATGTTTTTCTCTTCCCTTCAGCGAAAATGTAAATAACGTGGAAGAGCGGCAATCCACTGATATGGTGGCTGTTCCATTGACTATGAAATATGTAAGAAAAGAAACCACATAGGAGTTTCAGTGCATTTTTTTTACATGTACATACCCTGTTCCAGAAGACTAATCTGTCCCAACCGATTGTCACTTCCCTAGCAGTAAAAGAAAGAGCTGTGGCTGACAGGTCATAGCTTGTCACCTTTTTACAGAAACTGGTGCCCCTCAAAAGAACCAGGTGATGAATGACCTTTTTTTTTGGAGGTGTGCATTAATCCTGCTTTGATATCAACTGAAATGGAGCTGTGGTCCTATAGAATATGAAAACCTGTGAGAAATGCAACTGCAAGTACTGTCAGCCTGTGTGCTCAAGAAGGGCTTAGTTAGACGTGGCCAGACCCGATTTCTAGTCCAGCAGCCATTCCAAGAAGCTTCAGGGAAAGGTGTAGGAGTCCTGCAGTACACAGGCATGAGATAATTGACCTCCCTATGAGCCTGTTCCCAAAGTGCTTGAAGACAACATTAAGTCCTAAAATGTTGCTGCCTTTCAGTTTGAACTTTGTGTTCTTGGCATTCATAAAAATGGGTAACTATTAAAATTCCTGCAGCCCTTTTAAAATCTGAAGATGGTGACCTGAAATGTGGGCTCTTTGGGGCAGTGAGGTTACCTGAATGGTTTCGTGTTAAAATTGCTGCTGAATGCTGGAGGGTGCTGAGTATCACGTAAAGAAGAGCCTAGTTATATGTTGTTCAGCAAGTCAAACTTTTTGAACACAGAAAATTGTTTTAATCTCATTTTCAGGGATTACCTGTTTGGATGATGGCTGTATCTGGGTGCACAGTCAGCAGGCCCAGCTTGTAGAAGTCACTGCTGTACATCACGGTAGTCTCAAATTCCTTCAGCGTCAGAGCTGGTTTGAGAAGCTGCCAATTACTGTTATTTGGGAAGTGATCGTTAATGAACAGAGCTGGGTGAGTCAGAAAATAAAACTCGTTGTATCTGGAAGGAGGAGGAAGAGATAAAAGGAAAATGAGTAATTATAAGCAGTTACTTCTTCCGCCGCACAGTGATGGTGGTTTCAGTAGGAGGAAGTCAGAGTGTTTGGGGCTGCTGAGAAGCTGAGCTCTGTGGGTTTGAAACTCTCTAGGGAGAGAAGGAACCTCAGCTTTGATTTTCTATTTCCAGGGCAAAATGCTGAGCTTTTGTATAAAACCAGGGTATTTGTGCTGTCCCCTGCAACCACGGGCCCTGAAGAAAGAGGGAGGCACCCCCTCTGGGGCAGCTGAAAGCTGTGAGTCCCACTGCTTGCTGCTCGAGGTCACCCCCTTTCCACAGCAACAAGCTCCCTCCCTTGGACAGGCAGCCCAGAGGGTGTGAAGGACCCCTTGCAGTGAGACCTAAACTTTGTCCCTGGTGTCTCTTACCACACCTGCTAGCTTGCCTTTGTGGTAGGTTTATGTATTAAATTAGAGAATTGTTTCTCTACCTGAAGGTGAACTTGTCTGAAGTCTTGTTAACGTTACCGCTTCCCCAGGTGCTATCGAGTAAGTGCCACCTTCCTTCCAGGTAGACGGCGTTCCAGGCATGGCTGGAGTCTCCCTTGAAGACCTGCCCAATCGTGTACCCGTACCCCTTAGAGTATCCTGATAGCTTCATGCACTGGATTCCTGCGATGCTAAAAGAGAACAACGAGGTGCAGCAGGACATTTTGGTTTTAAATCCTTCAGTGTACTTCTGTGGGAGGATGTGAGGAGCCACATCCAGCGCATCCACAGGACTTTAATTCTGTACTGAATGGGAGCACAGCCCCCCACACCGTCCCACACCAGTGCCAGCACACCACAGGTGCCTGCTCCGGCCACGTGCCGCCCAAAGCACTGGGCTCATCGCACCTCTGCTGGGCCGGTGGCTCAGCCCCGAGCATGGCACGACCTCCTCAGCCCTTCCAGAGGCAGGCGAGTTCTCCCCATTGCTCAGTGGCATCAGGTGGAGACTGTGCCCTTCTGGGGGCTGGCTCTGTGCAGGGCGAGCACAGGACAGCAGCATGAGGCAGCGACACCCGAGGCTGTTAGCATTGCCCGGTGTTGCGAAGGGGTCTTCTTTCCCTTGTAGCTTTTGCACAGAAATTTGGAGAGAGGGTCCCACGGGAGGAAGGGACCCTTCTCTTCCAGTTCTTGCACGTTCCATCTCTTTTGCCTGATGCGCCATCAACTCAGTCTTTCTGAGGGAGGATGACAAAGATGAGGTGTGTTTAATTGCTCTCTGTCTTGTTCCTCAGTGGGATCCCTTTGATGCTCTCCACAATTAGCCCATGTAATTATAAATTAAAACTGCATTTGTTCGTGCTCTCTCTAACAGTAGGCCCAGTGTTTGACACTAGCCAAGATCTCTTATACCTCACAGGACTGTGGAGGTTGATTTAGTTGCCTTAAAGAGTGACCTTGTGCTTGTCCAGGGTACAAATGATTAAATAGTTTCCCTCTCTCTCTTTTTTAAATAATGAATACTTGTTGAAGTGTAAACAGGATTTAAATAAGCAATGTGTTAATAAGCTCTCTGCTGTTGATAGCAACAGATTCTAATATTGGCCTCGTATTTCAGCATTAATCTAAACTTACTTCACTTAGAGGATTGTCTTTTGTGTAGGATGGTATTGACATTTTTCTTCTTCATTGAAAAGTAAGCTAGCTGTAACAGCTACCTTAAGTAACAAACCGTGCACGCGTCAAGATCAAGACTGTCTGCATAACGTGGGTTTAATTCAGTGAGAAGAAAAGTGATATTTATGGGGAAGATAATTAGCATGCTTGTTAAGACGCCTGGGTCTGATAACTGAGATACTGGCTGGTAATTAGCAGTTTGGCAGTGCTCGTAGGGAAGACTTTATTTATGGAGGGGATGCCCGTTTAGAGGGAAGACGGCCCCATCAGCTCCACACGCAGACTTCCTAGCGCCTGGAAGACCTTGTGCTGCTTAGTTATCTGTTCCTCTGTCTTTGCAAAAAGGGAACTGAGAGTCAGCTGGGAGCTGGCTGGGCAGCCTGCAGAGAGAAGACAGAGGTGTACGGGGAGGAGAGCTGTGGCAGCACCCCGTTGCTGCTCGGTTGTCTGGGTGTTCAGACAGAACACCAAGGGACACCTTCTGCCCTCCCTTCTGTCTGTGCTCCCGCTTAACATGAAGCTAGCAAAGGTACAGCAAGAGTCCGTGCTTGCATGTGCTGAGTTTCCAAGAGAAAGGTCGGAGCATCTCAATTAAGTCTCCTTAATAAGATGGACAAAAGCACGCTAAAACCTCCTGTAGGAGCAATCCTGTACTGGTGAAGAGAGTGAGTGATCACGTCTCCGTTCTTGTATAAACAACTTTACACAGGTAAGTTAACCGTGCAGAAAGAAGATGGAGAAGATCTCCAGAAATGCCTGATGTGGCAATGTGATGGTAGGAAATGCCCTAAAAGCAAGGTGGACCAGAAGAAATGAGTTAAGGAACTGTTCTCAACATCTGCTTAGTGCACCAAGGTGCCTAAGACGCTTTTCTACTTCAAGAAAAGTAGGAAATAATCTGGGTCTTGCTGTAGATGTCACTTGAATTCAACGGCAGCCTCTTCCCTTTCATTTCAGGTTGGCTTTGGAGATTTCATTTGAAAAAAAGAAGCAAATCTGGCTTCTCCAGAGGGAGGCAGATTGGCTCACACTTGGGTAGGCAGTTGTACCCAAGAGCCAGGAACAACCACAGACTGTAGAGGAGAGGGAAAGGAGAGGATGGGCAGCCTGGGCTATTTGCAGACCAACTCTGCACAAGGAGCAGCTGAGTGGGCAGTGGGCAGACCTGCTGTGGGGTGTGAGACCAGCTCTGCTCCTGTGGTTGTGCTGAAACCTCTGAAGAACAAACAATTGTTGTGTCTTCGCTGCTGCTGCTGCTGTGAGCGTTCCTCCCCAGGTGCTCAGTGCTAGGCTTGCCTGAAGTTGAACTTGGGGGTACTTGTGGTGAGGGGCGAATTGGGCTGTTTGTTAAAGCTGCCTTGGTGGGAGCTAGGAGAAAAGGCATGTTAGAAAACCCAAATCTGTCTCTGAAAACTTTTATATAAGAAGGCGGCTCTTTGCCTCTCACCTTTGTGCTTAAACTTGAATGTGTAAGACTTGAATGGTGCATGAGAAGAAAGAATGAGGAAATTGTCTTGCAAGAAGTAGGTGGCTTGGGTTATAGTTTTTCAGGAGAGGAGCTGAAATATTTAGCTAATTGTCAAAAGTGATAGACTGCATGACTGGGAGGTTTCCTGAATCACAGAATGAATAATCAACCTGGATCTGAGGAATGAAGGATGAATCAACAGAGCCTTTAAATAGTAAAAAAGATCCTTGGAAAGATTAATGTTTTTAATGAACTAAACATATGCTTTCTAATGAACAGATGATAATTTCCCCCACTTCTAACCGCTAATAACTGTTTCATAATATGCAGTTATAAATTCATACTTCATCATCCCCTTTCTTTATTTTACTCTTTGGTAAGCAGGATCAGGTATCATGGGATATGTTATTGGTTGGAAGCATTTACCACATTAGCATCATTAGCATCTGTCACAGTATTTATTTATTTATTTTTAAATCTGGCCTTTTCCTTCTAGATTTTGTTTATCTAATGGTGAAAGCCTTCCTAAATCTTTTTGGATGGTGTGGAAAGCCAATTGTTACGTACATGTGCCAGCAGATGACTGATCTTCAATTTTTCCAAAGCCTGTCGGTGGAAGCTGGTCTACCGAGAAGAGGAAGGCACAGCATTGCCTCGCAAACCCGTGCTCTAGGAAACTACACAATTACTTTCTGGTGCTAGGAGGCCCCTTCCAATTTTGTGCTGCTGAGTCATCAGGGCCAGTCATCTCCTGCGGACACCCTCTCTCTGTAGGGCCGTCCCTTCCAGCGGAGAGGGCACCTGCAGAGGGCTCTGGGCGAGCTCCTGCTGGGGCTTTGCCTGCCTGTGCCACAGAAGCATGCTGCAGGCAGAGTTCCCTTTTGTCTGAGGCTCGCCATGCTTTTAACCTTCACATACGGACACTCGAAGGAAAAACCTAGCCTCTTCTAACCAAATTATCTCTGTGTTTTCATCTGCCATTATGTTAATGCGATGCGAAGCTCAGCAGATGGCACAAAGCAAATTATGCTGGGGAGGGGAGGAGGAGGGAGCAAAATTGACCTTTCCAGGACTTGCTGGTTTCCCACAGCATGGTTTGAAAGCTGAAGTTCTGTGTCCTGCTTAAAGTCACATCAGTCAATGCAAAGGCAGACAGAATAGGCACGGAGATGACAACAAACATTAACCCTCCCTGGCACTGAATGTTCCTGAGCTTAATTTACCTGCACATTTGCTGAAAGAGCGCAGCGTATCCCTCACAAACGCTCTTTCCCCTCCGCAGCACGTCTATGGGACTGCACAGCCGCTGGCTTTTGTCATGGAAGCCCACTACGTCGTACTCTGTGGGAAGGAGCACAGGCTAAAGTTCATTCAGAAGCCTGAGGCAGCAGGCTCGGTGGGCAGCAGAAGCAACTCTTGCTTTGTTTTCCACCTCCGTGAGCGCAAACGAAGCGAGATGAGCTGCAGCATGTATGGCTCATTTCATTTTTTTTTTTTTTTAAACTGGTTTAAATCCACATCTTCCCCTAAGAGTTTGAGCGTGTCCTATGCAAAATGCAATCAGTCTGCAAATACAGTGGTGCTGTAGGGCTCTGGATGTGACAACCAAGCCCCTGGTGCTCGGCAGCCTGGCTTTGTGCTTCAGCTGCTTTGATGATGGGGACTGGTATGGTTGCACCCTTGTATACATTGGGTAGGCGTTACAGAGCCATCACATGGAGAGAAACCATTTGCACAATGCCTTGTAGGGCCTGGCAGTGCAAGGAGGGGGAGTGTGGAAACAGAGATGGTGAGATAACCTCTGAAGGTATTTCTGGATAAATATATCCGGAAAGCGCTCCTTTGCGCCTTCTGTGTGAAACCACCCACAAGACACAGAGTGAATCGCAGCGGCAGCATAACGAGACCAACAGCAGCGGCGTTACCTTCTCTATGGAAGACCCCGACCCACCTATGTGATGGCATATCCACATCCATATGACGCGGACTTTCTCCAGGTCGGTCCGGGCTTGTTTAAGCAGGGCTTGAACAAGCTCCTCTATGCTGCTGTTGACGTTCACCTGTTTGGGAGGAGGAAGTGTTGGGTGAGATTGGGGTGAAGAAACATTGTGGTGGACACCCCTGCCTTCCCCATCCCTTGTCCTGCTAGAGCTGGTGAGACCCCACCTGCCGGGACGCTGCTCTAGCTCGAGCTTCGTTAAAAATAGAAGCACAGAGCTGTAATTCCACGTTTCAAGCAAGATGTATTTTTGGTCACAGGTTCCCTCCCAGAGTGGGATGTCTGCTGCTGGTGTATGCAGGGAAGAGGGACGGAGGCAGAAGCGAGACTTACTTTTAATGCGTAGGCATCCAGCTTCTCAAATTGCTGCAGATCTACTGGCATGGATTTCAAAGAGGATTTGTCCCATGGATACGCTGGGAAGAAACAAGCGGGTATTGTCTGGGGAAGGGAGGGACAGAGGGAGGGAGAGAGGGCTGTGGCTGCCCCCGGGGCCACGGCTGAGCCACTGTCTGTCCTGCAGGATGGCCAGAACTGGTGCTTGGGGACAGAGGACACGAGGGCACCCGTGGAGGTTCCTCGCTAGCTGCATGGCAAGCAGGGCTCATCGCCTCCGCTCCAGTGGAGTTTGGGCAGGGCGGGAGGTACCCAGCGTCTTTGGAGCTGTGTGGCAGCACTGAAAATGCCTGGGTGCTGGATGTGAGAGCACAAAACACTGCAGAAACATCAGGGAAAACCTGTGCTGTGCAATCCTCTACAAAGCAAGACTTGCTAAACAAAACCAGCAAAGAGCTGGGTTTCTTCACTCTGACACCTGTGCCCGCTGTGCTCCCCCTCCCAGCTCCCCAAAACTGGGCTCGGGCTCATCCCCCCAGCTCCAGCCCCCGGGGAGGCGTCCATCTCCCCTCCCTTCGCAGAGGGGCTATTCCTGACCTGCAAAGATGCTCTGCTAACATGAGCCCTGCTCTTCTCGGAAACCCCTGCCCCGGGGAGGGATTACGGGGCTGGGCGCTGGGTCCGGCTCAGCCCCTGGGGACGGTACTGCCTGCCAGCAGGACGCGGGCCACCACACTGGCTGTCCTGCCAAAATCAGCCTGCGAGCACGCCGCTTCTGCTCCTGTAACAGGCTGTTTGTTTATCTCCGTTTTCCCTGAAAAGGGCTATTAGGCTGACCTAAAGAGAGATAAAGCAGATTTACGCGCTTAACGGTTCCTACTCTACACCGCTCCGAAAATTACTTTTTGCCTTTTGGGAACTGGATGTTTTCTTAAAATTGGTTATCGGTTTTCATCTTTGTCAGGTTATAGCTGCAAAGGCTCCCCGCAGATGTGGGGTCCAGAATAACTCAGGCAGGCTCACGCTGTTAGCTGGGCAGTGTGCATTGTGCCCCTTTGTGTGCACGGAGACGTGAGATCGTCCCCGTCCAGCCTGTGGGGTGGTCACGGAGCCACCCAGGACTTGTGGGGGACTGGGAAGCTGGACATGCTCGTATTGGTAGAACCAAGATCACAGCTCCGTACCCTCCAGGAGCAGAGCAAGCCTGTTTTGGGGAGAGATTGGGGTCCCTGCCTGGGGCTGCACCCTCCTGGCACGGGTTGGGTGCAGATGATAGTTACCATGCAGGTCTTTCCCACTTGGTGGCTGTGGGGCTTCGGTCCTTTCGAAAGCTGGAAAATTGGAGAAAGAAGAATGAGGTGAGCAGTTGTTGGCAAGAGAAAAAGAAGAAGTGAAAGGGGTGATTTCTGGGAGTCCCCAGGCTCTGTAGACACTGTGTTCCCCGGCAGTCGGACGCCTCCCCTTCCAGCCCTGGGGCTGGGAACATCACACCCCAGCCAAGGCACCAGTGGCATGGACAAGCTGGAAGCCTGGATGCTGCATGAGGCCCCTGCGCTGGCTTGGCCATAGATGGTGCCTCTGCAGGCAGCTGCTGAGGGTTTCTGATGGCCTCATATCATCGCCAGCTGTGTTAACCCTACCCCAGGAAGAGAAAGGTTTTGCTGTCACCAGCAGCTGCTTCTCAGCATCACTGCACCCACCCACATGGGTATGGCCACCACTGGGTAGCGTGGCCAGCGCCTGACCCCAAGGGCTGGTGGCATCTCAAGAGCTTCAAGACACCAGCCCCACCATGTGAGGAGGGAACCGCTTCCTCCTGGGAGCAAATTCTCTGGCTTGGAGGTAGGGCAGCCTCACCTTTGTTGTCCTGGCCTCTATCGTTGGGCAGCCTCTGGGAACCTGCAATGATACGGGCACAATTCGTGAAAGTGCTGTGGGGCCGTGGTGATCAGCACCCCAACTCCAGGGCTGCAGCATTGCCTGCAGCTCCCGGGGGTCCCCACTGGTGTGGTGCCCATGAAGGGAGGGGTGTCCCCTCGGCCACGGGCAGGTTTTCTGGCTGGGAACGTACCTTTCCTGAAGGAGAGCTTCTTGAAGAGCTGCGGGGTGGTGTTCCTGGGATGGACCTCCACTGTCACCTGGGTTCCTGGAAGAAATGGTGACAAACGTGCTTGGAAGGGGAACACAATCAGCGCTCGGATGTGAAGGAGGGCCAAAGGGTCGGCATGCCAAACCTGGTCACATCCACCCAAACATCGCTGACATGATGCAACCTTAGCAAAACAGGCGGCACCTCTGCCATCTGAGAAGGTACCAAAGTGCTCTGCTCTCCTGGCAGAACGAATAAACCATACTGTAAGAAAACCTGTAGTCACCTCTGACATGGTTCTCAGAAAAATTCTCAGTTCTCAAAAAAAAAAAAAAAAAAAAAAAAAAAAGGAAAGAAAGCCTCCTGTTATAGTGTAGCAGGTGTTGAAGCAGGTGATAATAAAGCAGAGGTCCTCAATGAGGATGGTGTGGCAGCTTAAAGAAGGGGTTTATTGCTGTATTAAGTAGTTCTTGATGGAGATACAGTAAACAGAGAATCAATGTCTCATTGATTTTTCTCAGAATAAAATGAAAAAAGGCTCAAAGCTATGGAAATGGCTTGGTTTGTGGTATGAAAACCTTTGGAAAAGGCCATTGCCTGCAAGGGGCAGTGTTGGCTGAGAGCATTGTGCTCTGCGTGCCGCGATGCTCCCAAACAACCACCCTGGAAATTCGGGGTCTTTTGCTTAAAGCTTCACTCTGACCATGAGAGAGAGACACAAGGAAAAAGTCAGGAAGTGTTACAGGAGCTACCTGAACTTTCTGAAAGAGGCTGCGCTTCAGGAAAGCATTTTAGGAGGTTTCAGCTGCCCGAGTTCCCACGCGGGTGGGCTCGCTGGGCCAGGCAGCATGGGGTTATTTTGGAGAAGAAAGGTCAAGGTGTGAACGCACTTCGGGGCTGCCAGCATGTTGTACCTGCTGCCCCTAGCAGATCTAGCCAGAGCCTCGTGGTTTTTGAGGTTTTCCCTAAAACCCAGCTCTTGGGAGCAGCTAATTAGGTAGGAATCTGCACTCTCATTGAATAATAAGTTTTTTCTCAGAATTTAACTTTTTAAAAAGTTTTCTTTTATCTCCTGTGGTTTTGCAGAAAAGTTCGATGTCCTTAAATCCCAACAGCAGAAGGCAAGAAAGACTGTAAAAACTATACAACCCTTTAAAATCCTAGGGCTTGGCTCCAGTTCTGGGATGCTTGCAGGTACCAGGGGGCCAAGATGAGGGCTGGTTGGTGTGTTTTGTTAGTCAATTTAAAGGTGAAATGATGTTGTTTCTCAAAGGCTTGCCTTTCTGCAAATAGTGTGATTTCCTTAGATTTTTATATTTTGCAAGGGCGCTATTTCTCAAGATTATTCATATCTGTGGATTTTTGTGGGCTTTCTTGCCAATTCCCACTTTCTCAATTTCCCCCCCTAAATTAGAATTCTTTGTTTTCCAAGAAACAAATTTAGCACACAGGAATGCTTTCTCCCAGTAAGCTTAAACAATGTTTAACAAATGATAAAAAGTAATCCCACAGTAAATGTTCAAAGTGCTGCACCTGTTTCCTTAAAAACTAGAGAGATGAAATGGTTGCTGATGTTTTTATGGTGTTTTCTGCTATTCCTAATCAAGACGCCCTCCATAAGGAACTGAGAAGTCTCTAGCTGTGAGCCAGAGGAGCGCGTGAAACTTGAGATGGTTCCACCAGGAGAAATAAGGATGTTTGTCTGTCCTGCTGCTTGCCCCCTTCCATCTGCACAGAAATATCTGGCATTGGTTACATCCATGCTACGTCCTGGTTTCTGTTCGTGCGGGGTGTCCTGTTGGTGTGTTTGTTACAAACCAGCTTGAGCAGGAGCTTGCTGAAGCCCTGCTCTGAAAAACCCATGTACTTTGGCTGGTCACTTACCTTCATTTGTGTATGAAGTAATGGTTTGCCTCTGCTTGTAGGGCTCCTCGGAGGCTCGCTGGTCTGTTCACAGGGAGAAGAACATCTCAGTGCCACAAGGAGAGCAGTGTCAGCTCGGCAGTGCAGTAAGGATGAGGAAGCAGGCTTGCTTGGGGCATAGGGCAAAATGATGGGATGTGGCCCTGCTCCGGAGGCTGGTGCCCAGGTGGGATGGTTTGAGGAGGGCATGGGCTGGAGCAGCTGGAGCTGGCCTGCCCTTCCAGGCGGTGGTCGCCCAGATGTGCTCGCCTTGTTGGGCACAGCCAAAATGTCCTGTGCTTGGGAGCGTGGAGAGGTGCGGGGTGCCTGGAAGCGGTGAGGTCCCTGAGCGAGAGCATGGGGCAGCGCTCAGCATCTCACCCGCAGCCCACCCCTGTGTCCTGTGCCGGGGAAAGGGGCCCATCGAGATGCTGATTTAGGAGGAACGTGTTAACCTCTGTGGTGCCATGGGAGAAAGAGTGCTGCCTGCTCTTCCAACACTGCTGTGCCACCGGTGTCAGAAGCGCATATCCTGGCCGTGTGGTGTAGGAGAGCATGCAGGGGACCCCCCATGACCCAAGAGCCCTGTGCCCACTGAAGCCTCCCAAGGTGCTGTTAGGAGATAGTTTGCTTCAAACATGTTGCTGTCTTGAGGCAGAGCCGGGCACTACAAGATTGTGGATGGGCACCGTGTGCTGTTTTTTGGTAGGGGGGTGTTCCCATGTGTGGAGTGAGGAGACAACTTACCACTAAGGTCTCTCCCCTGTGCCGGTTGCGGTCTGTTGTTTCCGTTTCCATCACCCTGTAAACCTGTAAAACATAAATACGAGTCTGTGCTAGCACTGCAGGATATCAGCTGGGCGTTATTTCCCAAATAAATGAGCAGATGAACGCAGTGGTCAGGTCTGTCCCTGCAGTTCCCTTCCCTCTGGAGACCCAGACCCAGCAGGCATCAGCCCATCTGGAGGAGCCAGCCTTTCCCTAAGGAATTTGAGCAGAAACACTTTTTTTTTTCTTCTCTTTTTTTCTTTTATTTTCTTTTTCCCCCCCCTCCTTTTATTCCTGCAGGGAAGGTCCCCTTGCATTTGCAGAGCATGTTCTCAGCTTTTTGGAAGATCCCCTGAACGCTAGGAGCTGGGCCAGGGAGAGTGGCATGGACTGGAGCTATAAATGGCTCGGGGCAGCCACCTGTGGGGACAAAGCCTGCACACCCTTCGCACACAACGCTTTTGCCCCCGTGCTCGGCTGCTTGCAGGGCAGGGCGAGGTGCACGCGTGGTCCTCAGCGGTGGCCCGCGCACGTCACCTCCTCCTGCAGCTGCGGTGGCACGTGCCAGTGCCCAGAAGTGTGCAGGAGCAAAGGGCTCTCCTGCAGAAAAAGGGGAAGTTTGGGCATTTTGCAGCACATCTCTTAAAACAGGAGGGAGATGCGGAGGGAGAAAAGCCCAAGTCCTACTCCCAAGCTGCTGCTTGGCCCCAGCAAGCAGCTGGCACCACACCTGCAGCCCTCCCCTCCCTTGGGGTTTTACCTGCGCTGTCTGTCTGTCTGTCCCTCTGCCCTTTCTGCTCGGGGCGGACGATAAGCATCATGTTGATCGCCACGGCGCTGGGACCTTCCTTCAGGTCCACGGTACCCATCGCGGCAGGGCCACCGCTGAGCTGCCGCCACGCCGAGCTGCCCCGCTCGGTCACCATCCGTGCTCTGCCAACTCCAAGCCCTGTGAACTTCCTACGGCTGAGGAAGGAGCCGCGATTTGGCCGGGGGCTCTGGTTTCAGAGCGTGCCCTGGGCTCCCCCTCCCCTCGCTCTGCCCTTTCGGCGTTGAGCACTTGCCTGCACTCAAATCCCCCTCGCAGCTCTCTTGGCTTGGGGGGGATTCGCTTTCCCAAGCGGGCAGAAATCCTTAAAAGGCTTTCCCTTCTGATTCTGTCCCCCCAGTGGAAACTTAAAGGATGCTTAGGGACAGAAATAATAATAATGAGTGCTGTCCAGGGAGGTGGCTTGCTGCCGCGAAGCTGCAGCTTGGTGCAGCGGGGGGAGAGCTGCTGGAAACGGGGTGCATGAGCAGCCATTTCGGGCACACCAGGCAGAGGGACTGAGGGGAAGTGCCCGGCGCCGAAGAGGACATCTGAATAATTCCCCCACTGGCTGTCTGCAGGCGCACCAAGTGGGAGCTGGCGGTTTGCAGAAAAATCCCGCTTTTCCAGCAGCTCCCCCAGCCCACAAAACAGGGCAGTGCCGCAGGGGTTAGCGGCTCCTGCAGCCCGCGGAAGGGACTGGCAGGGAAATGCTTTTCTAATTTTATCACTGGCCCCCGTCCCACCCCGCGCGGCCGCTGGCCCAGGGCGGCCTGGGCACCGCTGGGCTCACCGGGCAGGCTTGCCCAGCCACCTGGGGCTTGCCCGTCTCCGCTCCCCAAGATTTATGGCCGTGGTGACTTTCTGCTCGCCGCTTCACCATCTGCCCGCTGGCCTTTAGTGCTCCCTCGCCTGGCTCCAGCCCCAGTCTGCAGCACCCTTTCCTCCCCGCCGTCCCTTGGCCTCTTGCGTTATGCCATGAACGTGGGCTGGAGTGGGGCATGCCCCCAAGGGAGCGCTGTCACAGGAGCTGGATATGAAGCTGATGTGGTTTGTCCACGGTCGTGATGATAATTTATTTCTTTTAATGGTGACTTGGGTGCTCCTGGGCCAGCACCAGTACATTCACCAGCACTGCTCTGCCATCACTGTAACGGCTGCCCCTGTCAAAATGCGTGTCCAGAGAGAAGAGAAAATTTGCAGAAATTTCCTGCTTTCCTAGAAATAACGATCATCAGGAAGAAGGCGTTTCTTCTTGGAGGGCTTTCTCGCATTTTTCTTTGCTCATTTATCCCAGGGGGGATTTCTGTTAGTGTTTTTATCACGAAGTGCAGGCTTTGCTTGCAGCAAGCGCTGCTCATAGGATCCCAGAGTCATTCTGGCTGGAAAAGACTTTCAAGATCAAGCCCAACCACCAGCCTGCCCCACCGAGTCCTATCACTCCAACACATCCTCTGGTGCCGGTTACCTTCCCTGGCCACAGCACACGGCAGTCAGGAGGTTTTTTAAACCCTGCGACTTCTCATGCATGGGAAATCTGTCATTGGCCTGAGATAAGGTCACGGCCAGGAACAGCTGTCTGTGTGCCAGGATATTTTTGAAGCTAAAAATTTGCATTTTGAGGAGGGAAAGGAGAAAGGCTTTTATTGTTGTGTTGATTTTAAAATAAAGGCAGCTCTTTGAATTTGCTGCGGGATGCAAAACGTTCACCTAAGTCCCAGGGAGATGAATTAATGGCCAGAGAACAAGAGAAGCTATCAGACTGGCATGATTACATGTATTTACCACATAGCTGTCATTTCTCCAGGGGTGAGCTGGCGGAAGGAGAGCCCATACAAATGTAGAACAAGAATTAGGTTATTTGAGTCCCATTGGGTGGAGAAGAAGATTGCAGGCTGCTTCGCTGAGGAAAGCGCTTTAACTCTTCCGCAGGCATTTTGAGGCTGGCGTGTCTCTGGCGGCTGTACAGAAGGGGCGGTGGGAAGACCGAAGACATTTGAGGGTCTTTTATATTCATTTGATCTTAACAAAGGCCACTTTGTTAAGTGGCCACAGATGACCATGGCCAGAAGAACCGTGAGGGTGGCCCTTCTGCTCCATGGGGCATGGTCTCCAGAGGAGCTTGGCCTGCTCACCCTTGGGAGCGGGCTGCCCCTGGGCACCGCGTCCCCTTGGCTGTCACCAGTTCCACGCGAAGCCTGGGGATGTGAGGCCCCCCAGCAGGGGTAGGAGAACTGTGTTGGGCCAGCCCCAAAGGGCCTCTAGGTCAGGCCTGGTCCCTCACGGAGGCCTCTGGCAGAGGCCCGAGGCCGGCACAAGAAGAAAGCAGAGTGTGCAAGGCACCACCAGGGTGGTGTTTGAACAGCCCTCTCCACAAAGATGCCCAAGATCTGTCTCCTGGCTCAGAATAGCTCATTTAGGGCTCATTAGTCCGTGCATGTGCACATGTATTTGGTGCCTGTTGTTAGTTTTTTGTTTTTCCCCACACATTGCTTTGCATTTGCAGCCATTGAATCTCAGCTGCCATTTTCTCTCAATTGTGGGCTGACTTTGAAGTGCCAGGCTGTGTTCGTGTTGCACCGGGTATTACAATGGCATTCTGATGAGTTTTAATCTACTCTTCTGGCCTGTCCTTTCCTTCTCCCTCCAACAGAGCTGCAAGACGCTGTGCTTATTCTTGTCCCGGCGGCCTCCAAACCACAGATTGCACAAATGCTCTGTTCGCTTTGCAGCTTCTGCTGTGTCAGCAGCTGTGCTTTATGATTTAAGACAGCAGCAGAACTTTCCACTGAACTATAAACCTCCGTGCTCAGTTTCCTGGTATCCACGTAGACAGGAGGTTAACGGGTGGCCAGGAGGGTCCCGTCAAGGCGGGTCAGGATGAATTTAGGTCACAGCAGGACGGTGAGGCTGGGTGGTGTGCGCAGACGTGAAGCGGGTGCCACAGCCCCCAAGGAAGAAACACCACTTTGGATGTAGGGTCTACTTGCCTCCTTTCTCAGTGTGAGAACAGGTGAGAGAACATGTGCTTCTGGTACCAGGAGGCATCTCAGATGGTGTTGCTGGTCCATAAAAGCCAAGACGTGTTGGTCCCAGGCTATTGCTACAGCACAGCATGGCCCATCTCCCACCAGTGGGACATGTGGCACTGCATGGACACCCTGCCCTTGTCCCCAGCACAGGGAGGTACCAGCACATGAGCTAACCTAAGGCTGTTATTTTTTTTTCTTTTTTAAACAAGCAAAAAATACCAACATTGTATTCTGCGGCAGAGACCTGGAAGTGTGGCCATGTACCCTCACCTCGCCATCCCCAGCCTTGACATTTTGTGTCCCTTCTTCAGGTGGCTTCCCCTCTCCTCATGCTGCGGCAGCTGGATGCTGCTCAGTCTGAGCAAGAGCCGGGCACACGGAGCTGCTGAAGGGCTTTGGGCAGGACGTCTTGCAGCACTGGGAGCTGTGCTGCCTTGTGTCAGAGCACGGATCTGCTGACCTTCAGCATGCTGCTCGGCTTGCTTTTTGTCGCTGCCTCTTCTAGAGGGGCAGAGCGATCCTGGCTGGGCTGAGCACCATGATTAAGGCACTGATTCTCTTAAAATCTCCGAACAACTCCTCCTTTGAAGGCAGACGGAGGATCTGTGATGGACCCCATCCCTCTGGCATCACGTGGAGGTCAGCGAGCTCTCCTGGCCACTGCAGGTCCCTGGAGAGGTTTTTTCCCCTCTCAGTCACCATGGGACCAGCTCCCAAAATGTCCCATTCAGCCTTTCTGGGACAGTTTGTCCTTTAATCCCTATTTGGGATTTGGGGATTGCACCTCAAGGTGTCCTGGTAATCTGAATTATGCATCGGCCATGTCGTGGGGCCACATGCCTTATTGCTAACCACTGGTTTAACATTGCCCCTGGACAAGCTGAGTTAACATCAAGGTACACCCGAGGTAGGCGGTGCAGTTACAAATGTTTTAAGAGACATAGGTGAAGAAAGAGAGAAAAATCTTGGAATATCTGCTTGCATTAAACATGAAGGGGGGCTCTCCTCTCTCCCTGAGCAGAATGGTTTTCTCAACACCCCCTTCTCAGAAAATGTGGCTCTTGTCTGGTGGAGATTTTATATGTATTTTTTTCCTAATGTCCTCCATAATACTCTGGCAGGTTTATTATTATTATTATCCCCCCCCCCCCACCCCCGGAAGGCTATTTCTGGTTTATTCAGGGGAGAGCCTTGACCTCTCTAATTAAACAGGCAGTTTGTCACTTCCTGGGAGAAGCAGAAGGTACTTTGCTAGACCAAGCATCATCTTTTGTGTTTTATCAACATCTCTCTGCCGCAGTGATGAACAACCTCCTTTTTCCTGCTGACCAGCAGCACACACGAATTATCTCCTCTGCCCGATTACCCTAGTATTTTCTATCAATTTCTACCAGATGACAAACAATTGGAAAACATGTTTGGAAAAAAATGCATGCAACTCATTACTAATGTTTTCCTGAAAGTGGATGTGGTAGTAATGAACTCTCCTGGTGTGACAGTGAGCCTGGGGTGACCAAACCATCCTTCCATAAGAATGGGTCCGGGCACTGGGAACACTGGGTTCCTCAGGAACATCTGTCTGCAGATGGGCACGCTGCTTGGTCGTGGTCACCTGGAGTTAGAGCTAAAGGACGCAAATGGTCATTTAGAGGCAAGATCATGACGGTTCTCACTGGGCTTATTCTTCCTGACCCAAGAGTCCAGGATGCCATGGGAAGAGCTGGATGCTCTACAGCATGGAGCTGGAGTAAGCTGTGGGATGATCCGATGACAAAGGTGGCAACAGAAGCAGTATACTGGTGACTTAGGGAAACTGCCAAGGAAACTGTCTCTTGTGTTTGAGATGGTCTGTGCATGTTTGCTGCTGGTGGGACACCAGCAGTGTCAGCAGCAGGGGCTGAGCAGTGCGGCTGTGCTGAGACACCTGCGTTCGGAGTCATCCTGGTGTTTCAGTGGGCCCTTCCCTGGACTGCAACTACCAAACAGGATCCCAAGTGCCCCTGAGGTAAGAGCCTGGTGCTTGTCAGGACTGAATGAGCGGTCAAGAAGCCAACAGGAGGCAGGTAAAGTTAATCTGCATGGGTCAGGCCTCATTTCCCTATATAAGGGTCCTCCAGGACTAGGGCGGGTGCAAAGGAGGCCTCATGCCCCCCTCAGTGCATGACAGAAAGCTGGCAGGAAACACATTCCCGAGGGGAGGCAGGACTTCCCTCCACACGTACACTCAAATTGTGTCCAAGAACCAGAAGGAAATTTTGCTGCTGCCTCCGAAGAGCCGCTCGGCTGGACCCCTAGGTTGAAGCCAGCAGGCTTCTGCACTGGCATGTTGCTCTGCTAGCTCCTGGAGGTGCACCAGGAGGAAGTGGAACCCTCCTGGTTCCCATCACCCTTCCACAAGGCGGTGGGAGATGGGCTGGATGGGCTGCTTCTGATGGGCATCTCTAACTTTTCAGAGAGCTGGCAGGATGCCGGGGGAACCTAAGCAACATTGGCAGTGCTGAAGTGTGTCCTCTGTGCTCCAGGGAACAAAAAGCATTCAGGGAGACTTCTCTGTTTGGATGGAATGAGCTTACCTGTGGGGCTGGGCTGCTGGGGTCGTCCTGTTGCATGTCTCACCTCCACCTGGGCTGTTGGAAAGAGGAGGAGACATTATTAAGCTATTTCCTGGAGCTGCTGGCCCAAAATCACACTATGTTTTTCCTTCTACTTGCATAGTTTGGGGATGCTGAACATTCATTGATCAGCATGATGAGATGGGCCTGGTGAGTTGCACAGCACCTTGCTGTGAGGAGGAAACAGATTTCTGACAAAGAAGTGGCAAAAAAAGGGAAGAAAGCACAGCCAACGCCAGTGCATCAGAGCAAGTATTGGAGCCAGACCCAGAGGGTTAAAGCAACCCAGAAAGCCTGAGAGGATCCCTCAGGACATCTCCCAAGTGGACTCAGGTAATGAATTTTCACTTCCGTACTTTCATTATCATTGTTCTTAGCTGGAGATTTACCATTTGTCCCCCGCCAGCTCTGCTGCACGTTATTTGTGTCATTGAGATGGTGGCAAGGACAGTGCTGCTCATGCGGCTTTTCTGCTGGGCACGTGATGGGCTCTGCTCCTGGGGCTCCTGCAGAGCCTGAGCAGGAGAGCTGCGGCCCCCGGAGCTGTGCTCAGCTCTGCCTCTCCTTGCCCAGAGCAGTGCCAGGGTGCCCATGCTGCTGAAGCCCTGTCCTGCCCCTGCTGCTCCCACCAAAAGCGTGCCTCGTGTTTAAGGGCGAGAGTGGATGAGCCTGGGTTCAGCACAGCCAAAGTCAGTGGGTCAGTGGGAAAAGTGTTGGCCAGCAAGGTAGTGTTGTCTTTTTTTTTTTTGTCTTTTTTTTTTTTTTTTTTCTCCAGAAATGTTTTGTTGCATCCTATAAATTATCTACACCATTTCAGAGAGGTGAAGAGGAGAGCAAATTCAGATTGCAGTGTTGCACGGCATGCAGGTGGCAGCACTTTGTGGTACCATGGCATTGGTTCCACTCAGAAGCCCTTTGTCATTGTTTATGCTATTTACTAGTGCACCTTTTCTGTAACTTTCTTGGAAAATACAGGACTGGGGAGGCAATGCTGGGTCAGTCCCATATTGCTCCCTGGTACAATTTCTTTTGGAGTTTATCCTCTCCCCTTCAGTGAGATCAGTGAAAGTGATTTCCTTTTTCCTGAGCACCGCGGAGCAGAAGAGGGATGGCAGTGTGCTCCGTGCACTGGTGATGTGCCTGACGTTCACGCTTTGTGCCAGCACCTCCCCACCTCCTGCCAGCACAGCTCCCGCGGGTGACTTACTGAGGTCGGTGGATTTGTCTTCCCCTTCATTCCAGCAGCAGCGGCACAGCCTGCAAGGACGACACGGCCATCAGCTCGCAGCCCAGGAGAGCACCTTTTGCTCTCCCAACCCACGTCCCCATCCACCTTAGGGTTCCCAAGGAAAGGAAGACCCAACCAGACCCAACCCCATGGCACTGTACAGCTGCAGAAATGAGGAGTGGTCCCTGTTCAAGCATCTTCATCGCCCCAGAAGTATTGGTTTTGATAAGCGCTCCTGAAGCTGGCACGGTAAGGGTGGCTGCACCCAAGGGTGTTGGGCACCCTGAGTCTGAAGCTCATCTGCCCAGCACCCTGGAGTGCTGTGGGTGCACGTGCCAGCACGCCGACGGCTCGCTGGCTTGTCGGAAAGCTTTGCGCTCCCTTCCGAAGCCGCCGCTAGCCTGTCCCAATTGGTGGCCAAATGTCAGCGGATTCAAATCGCTCGCAGCACCTCGGCAGCCAGCTCCGTGCTCTTTCCATCAGCGCTGGCTCAGATGACAGGGCATGCTACCGACCCCCCCCGAGTATTATTATCGTTATTTATTTGTGTCGTGGCAGTGCCTAGGAACATCCCCGCTGTGGACCAGAGGCCCTTCATGCCCTGCACTACTGCAGAGCAGGTTGTGCCATGAGCACTGCCGTGAGCACCCAGCGCTGCTGCAGCGGCCAGCAACGGGACGGCTGGGTGAAAGCAACAGGTCTGCAATCCAGTAGAACAGGAAGGAATTGTTTCCCTGGATTTTGCTCTGCAAGACCAACTGTCTTAATTAGCTGGCTCCCCTTACAGTGTTTTTCAACTGTACAGAGACGAGCCAAGGACACATGAACGTAACGTGATCTAGGAAGATTCCCCGAGTGCCAGGAAGTTGGGGCCGCTCACCCAGCCACTGCGCTGCCTTTCTCTTTATGGATGTGCTCTGGCTCCCCTCTGAAGCTGTGAGAAGAGAGTTTAGGGTTTGCTCGTGCTCACGGCTGTTCACATGAATGCTGCGGTAACTGGGCTGCCCGTGGCTGGTCTCTTCCCTGGGGCTCTTTGCAAGACTCTGCTCTCCCACCCCAGCCCTGCAGGGACCAGGGGTCATTCTCCTTCCCAGTGCCCACCAGTTGTAGGAGGACTGTCCGGGCACAGACTACTCTTGGCTCCACTCTGCCTTTTTCTGCCCCCTGTGCCTCATCCCCCCCTGTTTAGGGGCAAACAGCAGCAGTGGATGCTCAGCGGGACCTGTGGGCAGCAGGGCAAAATGAGGCTGCATCAGCAACCACCAGAAGGTAATTATTTGGTGATAATGAGGCTTTGGGCTACTTGCACGAGGTCCTGCTGGTGGCTCTGCTCCCTCTGCCTTCAGCTTTGCTCTCCCTGCTGGTGACTGCCCACGTCCCCCAGCCTGGTGCCCGTGCTGAAGAGGAATCACCACCACATGTGGCAGAAGGGGCCACCGGGAGCCACTGGCGGTGCCCAGCGTGGGCTGGTGACCTGCTCAGGACCCTGCTGCGAGGCAGGGAGCGCTGCCTTCGCCCCCATGGCGTGGTGCCCTGCCCAGGTGGCACGGCAAAATCATGTGAGGCGAGGAGCTGGGGGCTGACAGCATCCCCCGGCCAAGTCATCGTGACCATCTGCTCCGCGCCGTGCCAGGCTGACGGCTGCTGCAAAGAGCGTGCGTGCCGCAGAGTGCTGGGGATCTGGCGGTAACAGGATCTGACGGGCTTCGGAGAGGCGCTGACTCTGTCTTTTCAGCTCTGCCTTATGTATATTTATCTGCGTGTACAAATAGAGCGGGCGGGACGGTTGGGTTTCGCTCAGCTGTGCCGGGGCGGGATGGCCGAGAGGGTTGCTGAGGATGAAGCTCCCAGTGCCCTGCCCCTCTCCTGTCTGCCCCGGCCCCGTGCTGTGGGAAGAGCAGGGAGAGCGGGGCAGGGGGTCGGGCAGCCAACGCCTCGGTCAGAAACGTGACTTTTATCTAAAACGCACACCTTGGTGATGCAGAAAAAAGGCAGGAAAGGGCTTTCATTCGGTGCTGTGCCTTAGTCATCAAATACCTGGCTCCACAGTTTGATTTCAGCCGACCAAATTAATGCAGGCTGATGCAAGGTTTTCTCTCAAATCGGTTTTGATTTTTTTTTTTTTTTCCCCAGGAAAATGTGCTATCAAAGGCTGAAACCTGGCAAAAAGATGGAATGGGGACCGTGTGGGTATGGTGCGCTGAGGGGCTCAGTGCAGCATGCGGCTGGGCTTGGGGCTGGCTGTGTTAGGAAATTTTCTAATGTTCTGTCTTTGAGCTTTAGTCCTCTTGTTTCTTTTAACTTATGAAAAGTGTAAGGCTGTTCCTAGCTCTGCCGAGAGCTTTTCTTTGTGAGGCTGCCCGGACAAACTTTGGGGACCTGCTCAGTGCTGGCTCTGGCCAGCCTAAGCCGACGTTAATTCCAACCGAGATTCAAAGGCTTTCACGAACAGACTTAAAGCCCAAGGTCGCTGCAACACATCAGCATTGAAAAGAACCATTTAAAAATAAGTTGTGATAACTGAATGGGATGTTCTCTGGCTGACCAAGCCCTGGGCACCTCGACTGGCTGTGACCTTGTGCTGATCTCCACGTGTCCCCACTTGATCATTTTCCTTCCCTCCAGGAGGTGATGTGAAAATGAGTGGGGTCACGTTGGCGAAGCAGTCCCCTTCCCCTTGCTCCCTGCACCAGTTAATGAGCCACCAGCTCGGGTTTTAGTTGAGAAATGGGCTCCTGGTGCTTTTGGACTGCGACGAGTTTGGATACATGAGCCTTATGGTTTGGACGTCGAAAGTCAAAGAAAAAGAAACCTAAACCCATTTGACTTAAAGGTCACGAGACGTGGTGTCATGGTATTTGGGGTCTCGTGATTTTTAAACGTTAATGCTGCAAGCCCGGAGCCTGGAAATTCACTGCCAGTAGTTATCAGCAGTGACTCGGAGACTCAGGTTGGTTCTAACCTGCTTCAGCAGAGGCTTGATGACAGAAAGTGATGTGTGGTCACGGCCTTCTTTACAGGGCCCATTACAGAGTATACAGAACTGGAGAGTGTCCCACACCCCAGAGAAGCACCTCGAGCTGCTCCCTGTGTCCTGCAGGGTGAAGGGGCTTGTCCAGGAGCCTGGGGCTGGGCTCAGAGTCACATTTCCCCCATCCCTTGATTTCCTGAGCCTTCCCCTCTCCCCCCTTCCCAGCCCCAAATCTGATACACGCATATACAAAATGCATCTGGATAACATATACATATTTTGAAACACCCCAGGAAATTAACGGGGGGATACTGCGAAAGGCTGGCCCCATGCCAGCGCCTGCTGATGGATGGAGCAAACCCCTGGACGTGTTGTGGTGGCCGAGCTGCCCCCGGAGGGCTGCGGTGCATGGGGTCGCCTCGCTGCCTGCCGTGCTTCCTCCCCGGCAGCAATCACCGAGGGCATCAATTAGTCAGGAAAGGCAATGCTCAGCTACTCAGTTACTTGGTAACGCAGTTGCTGCCATACATTGCTCAGACAAGGCGAATTCGTTTCCTGCACCTGCGGTGCAAACCCGTCCGTTAATCCGCGGGGCTGCAGGGCCACGGGGAGCACCAGCTCCTGCTCCCGGGGTGCCTGCCCGCGTGGTGCGAACCCTGTGCAGGTAAGCACTTGATTAATTCCCCTGCTTTTAAGGAAGTGAAGCCACGCAGAAATGTGCCACCGGTAACAAATTACACGGTGCTGGTGCCACCGATTAATGCTTCGGGGAAAAGTACTCTGCCTCAGGCACAGAGCACTTTTCTGCCCTAAGAGAGTTTGTTGCTGACAGCCACCCAAGACCGCTGTCCTGCCCTGAAGCTGCTGAATTGGCATTCAGGCAACACCTGGGTTGGCAAAGGGGAAAAGCTCTTCAAAATGGGGATTTTTTTTTTTTTTTTTTTGTCAGCCTGCCCTGCCCGCCCCGCTCGCCGTTACCTCCTCGCCCAGGTGGAGCAGAAGCTCCTGATGTTCCCCATGCGGGTGGGGTGCGAAGGGGAGCTCGCTGTGTGCGGACCGGGGCAGCGTACGGCCGGAGGAGGAAGCAGGAGCAGCACGCACTGACAGCGGGCTGATCTTTGCACCCTGAACCCTACTCGCAGTGGCAGTACCTTTGCGGGGAAGGTTGCCCAGGTGTGGTACCAGTGCATGGGGCAAGGTGGTTTTTTTCTGCTGCCACAAGCACTGAGGATGTGTGCGGCCACACCAGGAAACGCCGAGGTGCACAATCAGGGTGCGGGACGGGGCAGCGGTGCCGCAGGGCGGTGGCACCCGCTATCTGCAGGGAGGGGACGGTGAATTACCTGGGCTGTGCCCGGCTGTAATGCCCTTGGGCTCTCAGCTCGCCAGGCTTGGCTCAGGACCAGCCGGGATTCTGCTCTTGGGGCTTTCCTTGAATGCCACCGGCTCTCGCCTGTGGAAGGCCCATCAGCCGGCCTCGGGGTGAGCCCAGCCATACACCCAGCTGCCCAGGGCTCCAGCTGCATGGGTTGGTGCCCAGAGATGAACTCCAGAACGGGGCAACAACGGCACTTATGGGGAAGGGAGCTGGGGCCGCTCTGCCCCACCCCACGGAGCTGCTGGGCAGCCGGGAAGGAGAAGGCCTGGCTCCACAGGGCTTCCCCAGGGCTCCCCAGGGCTACCTCACGGCTCCCCCATGACTTCCCCATGGCTCCCCGTGGCTTCCCCGTGGCTTCCAGGTGTCTCCCCATGATTTCCCCGTGGCTTTCTGGTATCTCCCCATGAGCTCCCCGTGATGTCCCCATGGCCACCCGTGATGTCCCTGTGATGTCCCCATCATGATGACCCCGTGATGTCCCTGTGCTGTCCCCATGGCCACCCGCTGTCCCCTGGTGCCCCCTCTCCCCTCCACGCCCCCCCAGGTGTCCCCATGCCCCGCTCCCTCTCCCACCCCTCCCAGCGCGGCTTGGGGGCCTCCTCCAGCACCCCACAACCTCGCTGACGTCACACCTCGCTGACGTCACCCCCACCTCGTGACGTCACGCCCTCTCATGACGTCACGGGGGGGGGTGTGACGCAGCGCCGCCGTCACCCCCTCCCCTCCCTTTCCCTCCCCTTCCCTCCCCGTCTCCGCCCGCCGGGGGGCGCCCTCGGCCTTCGCACGGCGGCGGCGGGGGCGTGGCCGGCGGGCGGCGGGCGGGGCGCGGCGATTGGCGGGCGGGCGGGGGCGGGGGCGGGGGCGTGGCCGGCGGGCGGGCGGCGGGGGCGTGCGGCGGCGGCGTGGCCGCGCGTCCCACTCGCGGCTGCGATGTGAGCCGGGCGGGCGGCGCGGTCCCGCGGCTCGGCTCGGCGCGGCCCGGCCCGGCCCGGCCCGGCGCGGCCAGGCTCGGCTCGGCTCGGCTCTGCCCGGCTCGGCTCTGCCCTGCCCGGCTGCCTCCCGCCGCCCATGCCCGCCCGCCGCCGGCGGCGCCCGACGCCTGCGGAGCCCCGCGCGGTGCCCGCGGAAGGCCGAGGCGGAGCGGCGGGGGACGCCGGCCCGGGGGGGCGATGGCTGCGGGTCTGGTGGCGCTGCTCTGCCTGGCCGCCGCCGCGGCTGCCGTGGAAGGTGAGGCTCCGGGGGGGGACGCGTGGCGGGGCGGCTGCTGTCCCGCTGCCGGCTGGGGGTGGTGGTGGTGGTGGTGGTGGTGGTGGTGGTGGCGGGGATGCTCCGGTGCCTCCTGTCCCCAAAAATCAGGGGTGCTCCGCGCTCAGCCGCCGCCGCCGTGCTCGGTGCGGGGGGAAAAAAAGCCCGGAGAAAGCGCCCCCGGTGCCAGCCCCCCGGCTGCTGCTCGTCCCGGGGGGATGAGCCCCGCGCCGCGCCCCGCTACGCCCCCGAAACCTGTTGAGGAGCAGCCCGGCAGCGCTCGGTGCCTGCCCCCCGAGCCTCGGGACGTGTCCCCGGCGCTGCCAGCAGCTTGCTCTCCGTGCCCCTTGCGGGCTGGCGGCGCCCGGCTTATGCCCGAGCATCCTCGCGGCGTGGCAGCGCTTTGCCACGCGTGGCTTCGCCTTTCGGGTGCTGCCACTTGACGTTTCGGGTGCTCCCGGTTGCGAAGCGGTGCCAGGAGCCAGCTCTCTGCCTCTCCGCGCACCGACATCGCTCCGGGAAGGTCGGTGTGGTGTGCTGGGCGGCAGCTGAACCCGCTGCGATCGCCCGGAGCGTGGCAGGCTGGCGGCACGCCTCGTAACTCCGCGGCTGCAGGAGCTTTTGGGGTGCTGGCAGGTCAGCCGAGGGACGGAGCTGGCCCTGGTTCGTCTGCCTACCTGCTTGCATGCCTGTCGGCTTCCTTGTGCGCGGAGCGAGCTCGGAGAGCTGCCGTAGCTCTGCTTTGGCTGCTCTGTGCGCTTATCTGCTGCCTGACTGCCTGTCCGGAGAGGATCGGGGACAAGGGTTTGGTTGGGTGATGTCCCGGAGCTGGTTCCTGCAGCCTGCGAGCCCCGTGGGCATCCTCCCCTCCTCGGCTCGGGGCATGCACATCTGGTGCTCGTGTCCGTCGGGCTTCCCCTGCTTCCACCTCACACTGCCGCGGTGAGCAGGGCGAGAGCTGCCTCCACAGGGGCTGTTCCTGCTGCCGTGCCCAGAGCAGAGCCAGAGCTAAGCCTCGAGATGTTGCAAACCCTGGTCTTCTGTGCCAGCCCGTAGCCATCCCTTTATTATTTATTTTTTGCACAATCTGGAAAAAGGAAACCTAATGGGAGCAACCGGAGTGCTGGCGTGGTGAGTGAGCCCAGATCTCGTCAGCCTGGAGGGAGAGCGTTTTGTTAAGTCATGGGAAACGGGCCCTCGCCCGCAGATGCCTGTGCTGCTTTTTTTGACTAATTGCTGGTATCACTGACTCATTATTCCTCGTCTCGGTCGCCTTCCTGTTTCCCCGCGTGCTTCAAGACTCGGGGATGTAGGCGATGGGAGGACGAAGTTTCGGCGGCCCTCCGTCACTTCCCACCAAACGCGCCGGGCGCACGGCAAACCCATCTCGCTGGCACTGCTCCTGCGGCTGAATTTCATCTTGCTTTTCTTCCTTAAGACACAGGTCTTTTTTTTTTTTTTTTTTTCTTTTTTTTTTTTTTTTCTTGCCTTAATTAAGGCTCTGAATTTCAATTTCCCTGAACGCAGCGCAGCCTGCTGAAAGTTGAATAACTTACAGTGCTCTGGTGGCCTCTTAGAGGTGAAAACAAGCGCCGGTAGTGATGGAGAGATCAGAAAAGCAGCGCTGGAGGGGGAAAGCTTGTGAGCTGGGCTGCCGTCACTGGTATTTCTGTGCTGCTGAAGATGCTTTTGGAGCAGTTCACGCAAAGAAAGGCCACGGAGGAGCTGTAGAAGGGCAGGTGCTGAGGATGTGGGGTCTGGGATGCGTTTTGGCCATGCTCTTTCTGCCCATGCTGCAGTTGGTACCCAGCTGAACGCAGGAGCCGCGGATTCGTGGGGTGCCCGCAGGAGGATGCTGCAGCTCTCCGTCCTCCCTTACCACATGCAGCGGCAGAGTGGTCACTTAACAGCACGGCGAGGCTGAGTAAATAGTTGGGGGGCGGGGGAAATGGTTTTCCCCAAATATTCATTAGGATTTGAAAGCACACTTCAATTTAACCTTGCTTGCTTTCTGCAAATATTCAAGCCGTCGAGCTTTACATGCATGAATACTTGCACAAGGAAAACGTTAAGCTGGGATGTTCGCTGGCAGTGGTGTGGAGTGGCACGTTCTGGGCTGCGGCGCTGGAAACCCAGAGCCTGTGCGGTGGGGCTGATACAGCGACCTGGTGCTGTAGGAGCTGGGGTGCCTGCGGAGCTGTGGCTGCCAGCCATGGCGTGTTTTTTGGGCTGTTTTCTGTCACCGGGTGTTTTTCCAGCAAGTTGCACGATGAGAAATCGTGAGAAAAATGGGATGTGCATTTGTAAAAGCCAAAAGCCCTGCGCTTTATCTATTTATTTCTCGTAACTTTTGAATTATTAAAGTGCGTTCAGTGGAGATTAACTCACTCTGCTCAATATTTATTATTGTTTCATTTCAGTGGAAGTTGGGACTCAGAGAGCTGTGATAAATGGCCTGAAAGATTCTGCAGTTTCCTTATAGTGAATCTAAATATCCCTGTACCCTTTGCTGAAAAAACTAAACTGTAATTTCCTACAGTAATGCAGCTTAGGGAATTATAACCATGTGTGTTGGGGTGTGTGCGTGTGTGTCTGCTTTTCCTCCCCAGCCCTTTGCTGGGGGAATACCACTGACCCCAGAAAACCTCGCAAAACCTGGCACCTGCTGGCCTGGCAGTCAGAGCGTGGTCCCTGCTCCGCAGGACGGGTGGCAGCCGTGCCCTGTGAGCATCCCCGGCCAGGTCCAGAGGGAGAAACCCAGCCCGCTTATAGCGAGCGTCGTCCCTCCTCTGAATAATTGAAGAGCCTTCCTGTTAAATATTTAATTACAATAATATTTGGTTAGCAGGGATTGTTGGTCTGCTTTTGTGCAACTGAGAGTTGTTGTGAGAAAACAACCAGTTAAAAAAAAAAAAAAAAGCTGTTGTCTATGATCATTGATTTTATTTTTCTTTTTAACTCATCAGTTATTCAGTCGAAATTGGTTAATTAGCTCAGTTCCATTAAGACTCTTTGGCATTTAAACTCGATGTTTCTAAATAATTATAGTTTTGCCCGCTAAACCTGCAGCCCGGTGTGACCTAATTGCTGTTACCACGGCCTGCCTGCAATGAGTTGCTGCTGGGCCGGAGGAGATGGCAGTTCAAAGGGAAGGGGCCTGCACCCCAGCACCACTCCAGCAGGATCAGGGGAGGTTTGGATTGGATATGGGGAAGAATTCCTTTGTGGAGAGGGTGGCCAAGCATTGGGATGGGCTTCTTGGGGAAGGGGTGGAGTCCCCATCCCTGGAGGTGGGGGACGCAACGTGCAGATGTGGCACCGAGGGACGTGCTTGAGCAACGAGAGTTCGAAGGTCTGCTTGATGGTTGGATTTGATGGTCTTGAAGGTCTTTTCCAACCTAGATGGTTCTGTGATCATATTGGTTCAGGACTGCTGCTTTGAGCTTCAGCCCAAAAGGAGGGAGCAGGGCTGGATTCGGGGATGCTTCTTGGGGGGATGCTCCCTCCGGCACCCCTGCATGTCTTTGGGGTGGGTGGGAGGCGATGGCAAGCTCCGTCCTTCCAAGAGAATGGTTTCGATGACAATTGTTAATTGCTTGTATTCATTAATAAGCAGGCAGATTACTTTCAAGGGCTTTGCCAAGTAGAGGGGGAAAAAGTATTAAGGTTTTTTTATTTATTTACTTATATATTTTGATTCGGAAATAACTATGCCGAGTAATTAGGGACTAGGAAGGCCTCAGGTATGTGCTTGTTAGCGCAGTGAAAGAAGTGTTTAATATCTAGGGAGGCATCCAGGCAGCATCGCTGGTATTCAGAGCTGATTAAACTATAATTTATGTTGCAGCGAGGCAAAGTGGTTGCTGGGAATAGGCAAGAGGCTGTGGAAATCCTCACTTTTAGGCCATTTCCTTGCATCTGAGGTGGGGGCTTTGTCACAACTTGAATTGTTTAGTATTGCACTGCTGCTTTCTCCCAGTTATGGAGTCCTGCTCCTCTCAAAACCACGCTGCTGATGTCCCAGGCACCCAGGTTTTGGTTACTCAAACCCAACCAAGTCATCCTTGGGTTGCTTTGAGGTTTTGGTGTCTGTGCCCAGCTCTGTTTCTGTTTATTTCTTTACTCAGGCCTCCACGCGTGAGTTGTGCCCCTCTGCCAGAAACACATTTTGTGTCAGCCCCCTTCCCGTTGGTGCCAAATCCTGCACCTCAGGCAGAGGCATTGGGATGGGGAATGGCGAGGACTGAAGCTTTACAGTTTTTTATTATTTTATTTTTATTTTGCAGTCAGATGCAGGGCTTTGGTTACTGGAGGTCTCCTCTTGCTTCAGCCAAGGCAGCCACAGGGGCTGAACCGACTCATTAACATCCTCGTGAGGGTCCTGTTGATGTGGGGATAATTGCTTTTTGTTCAAAAAAAGTTAAATCACCACAGAGGAGCTGCGAGGGTGTGAATTACATCTTCCTCAGGCAAATAAGGAGCCCAGCAGAAAAGTTGAAAAGGGAATGCTGGACTTGATGTGGGATGGGAAAGGAAGAGGTGCAGGGTCCTGCTGGTTTGGCCACCGGAGGTTGCTGGGCATTTCTTTATTTTTAATGTTATCTTTCTAACCAGAACTGCTATTCGTATCTTGGGCCAGGTGAGAGGCTGAGCAATTTGGAAGAGTTGGACACTTGAGGTTGTTCTGGTATCTGGTGCTGGAGGACAGCCGTGTGCCGGTGGAGGGACTCGAGCCCTGGTGTCCTAGAGACAGCCATTGGGGAAGTGGGCTTCTGATGTCCTTGGCCTCACAACAAGACCTGGGCTCCTAAGTCCAGGAGGTTCCCTAAATCCTCCTCATATTGCTGTCTAACCTCGGGAGTGTCTCTTGGAGCTGGAGGAGATCAGGGAAATGTGAAGCAATGGCTTCAGTTCTGCAAGTCTGAAGCAGAGGAGGATGTGCTGGGCGTATGGACAAAGGAGCAATGGGATATTTCCAGAGAGCTCTGTGAGGCATCAGCTGTGCTTTTAATTTGAAACAAATGTGTTTGAAATGAACAAAACTTGGCTTTTCAAGATTACCAGAACAGCTGGCTGCATTGCCAGAAGTGCTTCATGCAATGTTTCCAAGCATTAGAAGACCTCTGTGCTTGAGCTGCCTCATGCCGTGTACCCTCAGTGCTGTGTGTTTTGCTCTCTCATGGTGTGCAGCAGCTCAGAGGAGCTGTGGCTACGTGGCTGCTCTGCCCCTGCATTAATTATTTTTGAAGTGGCAAGGGTCTTGGTGTCCTTATCCAGTGCTGGGAATGATGGGCTGCAGGTAGCCTTGGACTACAGAGCCACAGTGTCCCCTGAGCAAAACCCACAGGCCTGGTGAAGCTGTCCAAAAGCTTCATGCAGGTGAGTAAGCTCTCTGGAGATGATGCTGGGGAGGTTTAGATTAGATATGAGGAAGAATTTCTTCACGGAGGGGGCAGTCAGGCATTGGAACAGGCTGCCCAGGGAGGTGACAGTCCCCACCCCAGAGGAGTTTATGAGAAGGTGGATGTGGTTTAGTGATGGGACCTGGCAGGTCAGGCTGGTGGTTGGCCTTGGTGATCTTGAAGGTCTTTTCTGACCTGGATGCTTCTGTGGTTCTGAGATGTGTAGCCTTTGCTGTCCAAGACTTTCCACTTGAGATGAAGTTGTTTGTGTGGCTTGCATCTAAGTCTTCTGAGCCCTGCAGGCTTTCAGCAGAGAAGCTGTGACATGCAGCGAGGTTACTCTTGGAGAGCCAATTTGATGCATGGTGGCTGGCACAACCTCCTGTGTCCAGGAGTGAGTTGTCTTCTCCGGCAGGTCTGGTCCTCCTCTAGCTTTGTTGGGTGCTGGCTGGTGGGATCTGCAAGATCACAAGCTAGTCAGATTCTATCTCTGTCTAAAAACTGGCTTTTATTATCCCTCCGTGCACCACACCTGGGTTATTACCGAGGCAGGAGGCTGCTGAGCTGAAAGGCCGTCTCTCCAGCCTGCTGGAGGCTACAAAAAAGCGCTCATTAACTTCAATAGCCTTTGGCGGAGGCCGGAGGAAAAGGGCTGCTTTGAGGAGGACACAGCTCTGGGCACCCTCCTGCTCTGCCTTTGTGAGCCCTGCCCGGCATGGAGGGGTGACTATCGGGGCTGGAGCTGGTGCATGGGGCTGGCCAGCCCCTGTGGGTGTGAATGGGGACAGGAAACCCGTGCTTTTACACTCATCTGCTTGCTTCTGGTCCAGCTGCCGCTGAGGAGCATCTTGCGACTCCCTGGGCCGCGTCCTTGATCCTGCATTAAGCAGCAGCCGTGCTGCGGGGCTTTGATGCCTCCTGGCAGGGAGCAGCTGCTGCTCCTGAGCCAGCCCGGCTGCTCTCGGGCACGGGGCCGCTGTGATGGAGCGGGGATCTCCGGAGCACTGTGGCGTTTGGGGCTGCCTCACGGTGCTGCACCAGCAGCCCCAGAACTGGGGATGGACGTGCTCCAGGTGGTAGTGGTGAGCTGTTCACAAGGCACGACCAAAATTTTCATCAATTCCTCCTGAAGTGTGTATGGATGATACAAGCAGTGATGCTGCTGTGAAGCGTGGAAGGAGCAAGGGTGCTTTGTGTGGTGTTTTTTTTTTTTTTTCATTTTTAAGCCATATCCCTTTTTTGTACAGGATTCTGGTTGTGGTAGGGAGATGTTCCTTCCTGGAGGGCTTCCTGCCCCATCTCCAGTCCGGCTGTGGTGTCAATCTACCTGTGCCAGCAGCTCCTATGACCCCACACCAAACGTGACAGGGATGTGCTCCACCGGGCTGGCTTGCTTGCTTCCATATCCTGTAGCTTGAATCGCCAGCCTGGTAGATTTTGGAGGTAGTTTACTGCAAAAGCGTGTTTTTATTTATTTATTTAAAGTATTGAAATGTTCAGGGGAACTGTGATGCCTTTCAAAAACACTTTAAGTATTCCTAACAGGTTACCTTGAAAGCTTCCTTAAATCTTGAATGAATCAAAGTGCAAATGTTTATAATGCAACACCCACACAGAGTAGGAGAGGCATTTTATTAAGGCAGGAGAGTCAGAAAACAATAATAATAAAACATCTTTTATGAAGTTGGTGAGAAACTTATAAACCAGGTGAAGTTTTACAGCATATGAAGTTGATACAAGTTGTAAACTTGAATTCCCAGGCTGGTCCTCAGGTCTTGCTCTTTATTACCTGAGATAACATCCTCCACTTTTAATGGTTTGCTTCGGCAGAGTGAACGCAATTTTATCTTCCTAAATGATAGACCGATAGAGCCTTAAACTCTCACCTATTCCAAAGACTTCAGTCCTTCAGCAAGGAGGCTTCCCTGGGATGTGACCCCTTGGTGCCTGTTTGGTGTCCCTGTCCCCAGTGGCCTTCGTCTCTCTGGGCAGTGAGTGCCTGGATGCCTCTGTAGGGGTGGAGGTCTGGCTCAGGTTATTCCTTGTTAGGAAATATGTGATTACTGATATAAAGGTTTCTAGCTAATTGCCAGATTATTCCCTTTAAAATGGGAAAGTAATTAGGGATGTTTTTTTAAATAAGCTTCCCACCCTTGGATCTGCTGGGATTAGTGTACGTGGGTGTGTAAATATTTAGTTTCCAATGACTCTTTTTCCCCTCCTTGAAGAAACAGCAATGATGAGCAATTGAAACGAGGCAGCAGCAGTGCTTGGACACTTCCCACAGCATCCCAAATATAATTGAAATTAAAGATGACCCACAAAGGGAAAAGAAGTAAGGCTTCTGCTAGCATGATGCACAAAGCAGGCTTACAGTCTGCCTTTCCACGCGGGGGTTTCATCCCACGGGGTGTTGGTGTGCTCAGTTCCTGGTGAGCATCCAGAATCAAAGGGGAAGGCAGCTGTGTGTGCTCAGGGACCTTCTTGGGACTGTAGGGGTTGGCTCTTCTGGCCAATTTATGTTGGGAGTGGGGCTTGGTTGGGGCTTGTGCCCATGGGGAGCGTGGAGCCTGCTGCTGGCTCTCTGTAACACCTCACCAATTCAGGCTTTTTGCAACAAGGTGCTCTGAAGCTCAGATTCCAAATGCTCGTTTGTTTTGAATCTTGTTCCAAGGTTTGCTCTGCTTTCATAAAGCAAAACTGAAATACAGAGTTCAGTGCACAAGTGGTTTTAATTGAATGGTCTGGTGGAGCTGCGGGTTAAAGGGATGGCTGAAACCAGCCATGCACGCAGCTCTCCTAGCAGCCTGCATCCCTGGAGATGCCCAGACCCCTTCCTGCAGCCAGCTGTAAGGATCAGAATTCACCTTCCCTTTTGGATTAAAAATGTAAAATACCCTGCCCTCCCGGTGCCAGAAAGCCACCTGCAAGGCGCTGCCTGTGGCTCAGGCAAAATCCACATCACCTGCGGGGTTTGGTCCTGCACCATGAGATGCTCACAGGGGCTTCAAATGCCGCGTGCACACCTCAGTTCTTTTTCTGGCAGGGGTTATTTATCGCAGGCATCAACCTGAGGCTGTCATTCGTCTGCCTTGTGTCTGTTTTTTTTTTTTAGCAGTTGCAGCTGTGATTGGTAACTTTGGTCTTTTTGTTTCCTTGCTTGTGCTCTGGAAAGCCTTCAGAGGTTGTTTAAGAGGAAAGGGGCTGGGGACCGTGTAGCTTTTTGTGTTATTATTATTATATATTATTATAATTAAAACATATTTTTAGCAGCTGAAACCCAAGCCCGTCTGGGTATTTATACAGCAAGATGTTTTGGATGAGGAATAGGCCAAGACAGTCACGTGGCCGGGGCCAACATGAAACAAAAGAATCCATTTATTATCCAGGCAGGAAATTTGTTCTTCTGGATGCTGTAGCTGCAGACATAATGATTTCATTTCCTTTGGTTCGCCCAGATTAATGGCTTGCGCTCTTTTGTGTGCGTGCCTGTGTTATTTCTGAAACGCGGTCCCCCCCGGCCGGTGCCTGCGCGTGCGAACGCGCCGCGTCCATGTGTCCATCAGCCATGTCTGTGTGTCTGTCATCGCCTGTCCTCCGTCTGCCAGAGGGAGTGCGGAGCTCCCCAGCACACATGGTAGGGGGGCAGAAGCTTGCCTGATGCCAACAAAACCCATCAGCATCGTGGCCACCACCAGGGCCGAGGCATTGGATCGGAAACACCAATTCCACCAACACCAGCGTGGAAGGGGCGTTTGTGGGAAGAGCTGGGACGCCCGAGGGAAGAGCTGGGATGTCCATCGCATGGAAGGCGATGGCAGCACCTCCTCTACTTGACCACGCTCATGGGTGTGAGTAGCTGCTGAGCTCTTCTCCTGGAAACCTCCACCTCTGCGCAGCCTCAGATGTCGAGCCGCTCTTCCCAGCCACGACGAGGCGCGGGGATGTGGTCCCGGTGCTTTGGTCCTGCCGTTCCCTGGTGAGCATCTCCTGCCCGTCACGTCCCAGCTGCGAGGCGCTGGTCCCACCGCCGCCTGCTCGGCCAGAACAGCGGGCAGGTTTTGGATGTGGGCGCTACGAGATTAGCGGCAGCTTTAATTGCTCCCTCTCTCTTTTGGAGTGTTTGGCTTTTGAAAGCAATGTGACAGGCAAACAATGCCTCTGCGTTGTTATTGCTCGAGCAGTCTTGGCGGGGGTTTGGCACGGAGCTTTTCATTTACTGCTTGAAGCACGGTCGCAACGCTGCTTTGGATTGATCTGGGGTGACCTAGCGGGGTTTGAACGCCTGCGTGCGAGGAGGAACCGGAGGCGGGACACGTGGCTGGGAAAGGTTTGGGGAGCACCCAGCCCTGCCTCTGTCCTTCCTTCGGTGTTCCCAAGCCCTAAGTAGGGGCTCGGAGGGGTTCTGCTGCCCTCCTGGAGGAGGTTTCAGCCCAGCGACAGCTCTCCTAGCCATCAGGGCGCGTTTGCCATCACCTGTGCTGCATGCCGGGGTGCGAAATGACTGCGTTGGGGCTCACATCTTTTGGGTGCTCATGTGTTATGATCCCTCCACCCACTTGCCTGTGTGTGGCAGTGGCTCCTGGTCACGCTGGTCCTCCCAGGGGCTTCCACAGCGCGTCTCCCCGTCCCGCATCCCGCCTGGGTTGCCCAGGTGACAGAAGCCGCCAGGATGTGACAGCTCCGTCGTGCGGGCGGTGATGAACAGTAACGAGGCCCGGAGCACACTGTGCACTTAGGGTGATTTATTTCAGCGAGGAAACCACAATCAGGGAGGATGGGTCAGTGTCATCAGGAGAAGAGGTGGTATGGAGATGAGCCTTACGGGGAAGTTTATCACCAGCTGGCACCGCGTTAAAAGGGAGCGGTGTTAGCGTTGCCTGGAGCGGAGCCGTGCTGCTCTTGCGCCTGGTGGATTTCCAGGTTGCAGGAGGGCTGCAGGGCTTGGGCAGCGAGCTTCTCATGGGGTCTTCGTGAAAAGGGAGGTCTGTCTGCCCGCATTCAGCCGCGGTGTCACCAGGATCCAGCGGGATTCAAGTCCAAGCGGAGGCAGCGGCCCCGTGACCGCAGCAGGAGCCGCTTCCTGCTCCTCCTGGACTGGAAAGCCCTGCGGATGCTGGCGCCCGTGACCTTCCCGTTGGGACTGTCCCCATCGCGCTGGGGGGACGATGACCTCGGGTTGGGAGAATTTGGGGACACCCCTTTGGTGGTGGCTTCTACACCCAGCCCAGAAGTGCGATGTGGGAATGCTGCGTGGGGAAGCTTTGCTTCGTGGCCGCGCCGTTCCCTGCCGAAGCATTTTGGTGAGGTGTTGGCCACTGGGGCCGGCGGCCGTGAGGGAGGAGAGGAGGCTGACCTCGCACGGGAAAAGGGGGGTGGTGTGTGGAAAATCCATCCCCCAGCACTCCTTGGCACGGCTCCCGGCGTGCAGATGGCTCTCCTCCCGCCTGCTCCGCTCCAGCCTTTTCCCAGCTTGCGCTCGTGCAGGCGGCTGGGCTGGAGGCAGGAGCGTGCGCGGCCGGCCGGGAGCCAAGCAGTGCCTCCTTCAGCTTCCTCCTCCTCTTCCTCCTCCTCTTCTCCTCCCCTGGGCCGGCAGTCCGTGCTGCGTAACGCTCAGCACCAGCAGCCTTACAGCCAAAGTTTTTCTCCCTCCTGCTGGAATATATGTGGGTTTATATAACGCCCTGCGCCGACGGCTTTTTTTTTTTTTTTCTTATTTGTGCTCCCCCTGTCTCTGCCCCTGTGCTCCTCTTCCATCCCACTCTCTGCATTTACAGCAGGACCAGCAAACGCTGGCCGCACACCTCGTTAATCAAGGAGCCAGCGCTGTCCCACAGCTTGTTTTTCCGCTACAGAGCCCCCGACCTGCAGAGACACCGGGTGAGCGTTTCTCCCTCTGCCCACAAGTGTGCCCCAGCTGGGTTTTGTGGGGCCAGGAACTGCAGCTGGGACCCCTCTGAGGTGAGATTCCTGCCCTGGGAAGGTTTGGCCACAGGCAGCCCTGGTGTGTGTGGCTCCCCAACATGGCACGGGGCAGAAGCAGCAGCGGCGGGCGCCTGGCAATCTTGGCGAGCTAACTTCGTTATTTACTCCACGGACCAGCTGTCGCGTACGCGCCTACCTAGAGACCGCTCAAATTGAGAGTAAAATGCTTCAGGAGAGGAGGTGGGGCACAGCCAGGCACGGTTTTGAAGAGATCTGGTGGGGAGAAAAAAAAAAAAAAAAAAAAAATGCAGAAAAATGGATTTTGGATGGGCTCCTTGTGCACCCTGGGGCTCCAGTGGCCAGGGGAAGCAGAACAAGCACCCGGTGCGAGATTTTCCCCATCCTCCGACCTCAAGCTGGTTGTAATTTGGCATGGGGATGGTGTTGGACCCGAATGCTGCTGTTGCTGCTGCTCGGAAGCTGTGAAAGCAGGCGGCTGGCTCTCCCAAGGGCCGCAGGGCATGGGCGCGTGTTGGGCGCTGCGTTAACCAGCGCAGGGCGCCGCTGGCTCCTTCCCTGTGCAGGATGTATGGGGTAGGGCTCTGGTGGATGCCTTTTCCCCCAAATTGTGATGTCTGGAGGAAACGCCAAGGCCCTGGCTGCATCCTTGGTTCGGGAGGAGGTGGGGCCGGGCGAAGGGAAGCTGCTGAGTGACCCCGGAGCCAGCGACCCGCGCTTGTTTGCCGTTTGAGCGGCCCGTTGTGTTCATAGCTCACGCAGAATCCCTCTGACATTTTAAGCTAAGACCTAGTAAATAGGAGCAGGACGATGCCAGGTGCACCTCTTGTAGTGAGGGCTCCTTGACAGCACGGCTGGCATTTCAGGCTTAGGGCTCAGAGCTGCGTGTGTCTGTAGCAAGCCTGTAGCTTTTCTGGGGAACAGAGGCCAAGGCAGTGACTCATCCCAAATCTCTACGGCAGCGGTGGCGCCTAGGGAAAAGCAGGGTAAATGTTTTGATCCCGAGAGCTTCCCTCATAGGCAGTGCTGTGCTGGAGTAAGGCAAAACAAGTCCTCTGGGGAAGGAAAGTGGCAGGGAAGGGGGGACAGGTTTGGCGCATGGGTTCAGCGGAGTTTATTGTACCAGTGCCTTTGTGCTCATGGCCTTTGAGGGTGTTGTAGGCAGGACCGATGCCGTTCCGCACGTGAGCAGGCCCCAGCTGCTGGGGGAATCCCTCTGCGATCCCATGGGCGCCCATCGAGGCGTGAAGACTGCATGTCCTTTTAAATTACCCTAACAAGTGTAATTGCGGGTGCTGTTGACGTTTATGGCTGCTCGGTCTTCTCAGCTGACTGACTGCGTTTGTAGGCTGCCATTTCCAGGGAATCCCAGTGGAGTAGGACACCGTGTCCACTGGGCCCATTAAGCTTCCACCACCCTTGTGTGTGAAATCTCAAACCGTGCTCCTGTTTTTTTCCCCTCTGTTGGCGTTCCTTCTTGCTTTCTCACAGGACGGACAAAGGCTTGCTTCCCTTCGAGCTGGCTGGAGCACGCATGGGCAGCTGAAGCTGCTGCCTCGCTTTTTGGGGAGCAGAAAACACAAACTTGCAGAGTTCAGGATCAAACCTCTGTGATTCCTGTGCTTGGAAAGCGCTCAACCAGCCCTGCCCAGGGAGGAGCTGGAGGAGCTGTAGGCTGTGTGTTTGGGGTGGTGCATCCCTGATGGTGGCCCTGCTTTGCCCACAGCTGCCTGCTGCTGTTGACCAGACCGCAGCAACCTCTCTTACTGGTTTGTCTAAAACCAGAGACAAGCAGCAGCTTGATATCTTCCACCTGAGGGGCCAGCAAAGGCTTTCAGGCAGGCAGGGAGGCCAGTTCATGCGTGCCCTTGGGCTGCTGCCCTTCAGCCGTGTCCGCTTGGGAGTGTGCCCCTGGGTGGCAGTGGTGCGGGTGGAGAAGGGATTGGGCTCAGCTCAGGCTTGAGCACTGCAGCTGGTGGCATGGAGACCCCTGCTGGGACAGGGCCACGCGTGTCCCAAAGCTGTGCTGGAAGCTGGAGCAGCAAGGCACCGAGCACCACTCACCTCCCTGCTGTGTTCCTGTGGGATGTCTTCTGCAAAGCTCCCCCGAAGGATTTCATTTCTCCATGAAGAAAAGTCCTTCGTGCAAGCCAGACCCGTTTAGCTGGACTCCCACAGCGTTTAGCTGGTCCTCAGATGGGAGGGTGCCACTGGTGTCGAGTGGTCCCACAGCTTTTGGGTTTACTGGAAGCCCCTGCCCGTCCCTGGGCGGCCCAGTTCCTCTTCCCTGCCTTCCGGAGGCTGGAAGGGGAGGCTGCCAAGCGTGACATATGGTGATTTTGGGGGCAGACTGCGGAGTTCAGTGATGCTTGTTGGCAACCCAGCCTCGAGAAAGCAAAGATGAGGATTTAAATGCATTGTGACATTGTTCTGGAAGATGTTCTCCCGAAAGATAGCCTTGTCATTTTTGCAGCCCTGAATCACTCCTCCGGCGCTGGAGCGGAGGCAGAGCCGAGCTCCCGGGACTCCCGGCTCTGCCCTGGTGGCCTGCGGCGTTCCCTAAAGCCCTGTCTCAGCCCGGGATGCTTTTTGGGTTGCTAAATGCATCTGTGCTGATCTGTAAACGCTTCCACGTGGTCCCATGGCATGGCCTTAGCGTGTGCACTTTGTGTGTCCATGGCCTGTGAGCAGCACGGCCCTGGGAAGCTGCTTTGTCACTTCTGTCACCGTGGGGGCAACTGAGCTCCTTGTGCTGCGGAGCACCAGGCTGCCCATAACGCGCTGTCCTGAGACCCTCTGGGGCTGCTGCCTCGTATGAGCTCAGCGGATTAAAACTTGTTCCCAAATTTTATCAAATAGGCTTGTAATTTGGAAAACAAGGTATTGAAAGCACTATCTTATTTCTCTTATCTTCGTATTTGCTTTGGTCCCCTTTGTCTTTTTTCCCCGTGATGTGTGCTTTTTTGTAATTTTCTGCTGTTTCCTTCCCTCTCTCTTATCTCTCCCTCTGCAGTTCTCTCCCCTTTTTCTCTCTGTTTCTCTCTCCCTCTCCCTCCCCCCTGCAATTTATTTGCAGGCAGGTTGTCTCTTTGATTTACTGTATCTCTCCTCAGTGGGATTATGATAAATGGCTCGTACGGCCGTGGCTGAGCTGGCCCAGCACCGCGTGCTCGCATGGGGTCAGGCCCCTTTGGAGCACGAAAACCACGCAGAGGTGCGTGCGGAGCGCTGCTGCCTGCCCGAGACCCATGCCTCCTCCTGCCCCACCATCATTTCCCTAGGTTTGAAGAGCATGAGAAGGATCAAGAGGGGAGAAAAGTCCCCTACCACTGGGGAAGGTGATGCTGAGGGCATTCACGGTGGCACCAAGTCAGTGGGCGCTCCCGTGTGCCGCTGCAGTAACACCTTGCTGCATCGACTCCCTCGGTGGAGATCCTGGGGAGGGCTGGGGCAGAGCTTGGTGCAGCCCATCATGAAGTGACGCAGCACCTTTGCGCCCAGCTGATGTAGGTGCAAATCCATTTTCCAACACGAGTTTTGGTTTTTAGCCACTCCAAGTCAGCCCACATGGGCTGGTAGCGTTGGCATAGCCGAGACGTCTTCATGGAGCTGCTCCTCTCCAACAGGTTCCTCACAAAGACCCCGAGGTGCTGGCATTCCTGTTCAAAACGATGGGCAGAGAAAGCTCCTGACTTGTTTTTGTTGTTTAGCGCGTCCTCTGCGATCTGAACTTGGTTTGTTATTCTGGGGATAATCCTTCATAATGAATCTGCGGGAGATTGATGGGGATAGCTCGTTATGCACTTCCAGAGCAGTTTCGCTGTAATTCTGTAGCAGCAAAATGTACCATTAAAGGCAGAGAGCCATGGGAATGATGGGACATAATTAGTTGTTGCTGTAATATTTTTGATTGAAAGTGTATAGATACTGCAAGCGGCTCTTTCGGAAGCTGGGGTTCGTAGGGAATGGTGAAGAGGAGCGGTGCTTCTCCGCTGGGAGAGGGCGATCCCGCTGTTCCCTGCCCACCTCCCTGGCACCATCATTAAAAAGGGGAAGTCCTCCTGAATCTGAGATGTTGTGGGTGAGACGTGAGCCCAGCAGTTCGCACGTCTGGCTCGCTCCTGCTTTGCTTTTTCTGCCTTGCTGGAAGCCCAGGGCACGTGGAAACCTTGCAGAGGGAAGCTGGGTGGCAGCGCGGGGTTTGCGCCCTTGGAGCATCATGGCCCTAAGCAGGGGCTGCCATGGGTGTGGGGAGCTACCCGAAATTATCCGGGTGACCTTCTGGTGTGGGCTGGAGCCCCAGCTCTCTTTGTACATGGGGAATGGCAAGAATTAAATTCAAGCACTTCCCCTGCCACCTGTGGGGCTTCTTTCCCACCAACGTTAAGAGGCTTAATCCAGGTTGGGTGTGGTGATGGAAGCCGTGAGGCAGCCTGGCTGAGCTCACAGCCACAGCATCGTCTCTGTCAGCATTGGTTCGTGCTGGTCTTTGCGGTGAAGCTTCTTGGCTTTATTTTCCCGTTGTTCCCTCTTTCTGCTGCTGCTCGTTCACTCTGGGAGTGGGACCGCGTCCCCAAGCACCCGCTGAAGCGTGCAGCGTGGAGGGAAGCGCTCCGTGGCGCATCCAGCTGCTCCTTACTCCCACCCCCAAATTTCTCACCCTCCCAGCTGCTCAAACAATGCCAGCCACCTGTCAGCTCCCCCCAGCCCCACCACGGCACCCCCTGGGCGCTGGTGCCACCGCGCACGGCTCCGCTGAGGGTGTCCAGGACCTGGGACCGCGCTGGTGCTGCCGCAGATGGACCCGCTGCCGCGCAGCGAGGATGTTCCTGCATGCTAATTGCTGGCATCTTTACTCGTTACGAGTGTAATTGTGAGTAGACGTTTGTTTTTGTATTGATAATTAGGGACTGGAACAGATGGTGGAGGCTTAGTTTAAAGTAATGTGTCCATTAAAGAAAATCTACTGTATACAGCTGAAGATTCTTCACTCGAAGAGAGCTTGGCTCTCCGCAACAAAGCTCGGCTTCTCCACAACGAGGGCTTCAGCCCTGACTGGAGGCTCAAATCCCGGCTGGTGGGCACCTTTCCAGGGCGGTGGGCACCTCTCCATGCCCACGTGGTGAGCTCAACCCTGGGCAGTGCCTGGAGCCCCCTGAGCACGTCTCGTGCTGGGAGGACGGAGCCAGGCTCCTTGCGGTGGTGCCCAGGGACAGGATGAGAGGCACCGGGCACAGACCCAAGCAGAGGAGGTTCCCTAGGACATGGTGGAGCAATTCTTCCCTGCAGGTGATGGAGCAGTGGAGCAGGCTGCCCAAAGAGGTTGTAAAGCCTCCTTGGAGGCCATCAAAAGCGTCTGGCTGTGGTCCTGGGCACCCTGCTCCAGGTGGCCCTGCTTGAGCTGGAGTGTGACCAGAGGGGCCCAGAGGTCCCTTTCTACCTCAGTCCTGCTGTGGTTTGGTGATCAGCCTGGGGTTTTGGTGGGGCCAGGCTTTCCCAGAGGCTCAGAGACAGGCTTTGGGTTGCTCTTCTTGTCCTTCCTCCTCCTCCTCCCCCCAGAGGAGGGCATTGCGAACCCCTGTGGGTAGACTTTTCCGCTGAAAAAGGGTCAAGATCCCTGGAAAAAAACTAGATGTGGAGGAAAAGCCTGACTGGCGGTGTGTGAATTCAGATGGAAAGATAACTGATGGAAAACAAGGTGTGAAAACCAAGTTAATTGTCCCCTTGCCCTCCTGTATCAGTTTGCCCCATGCTCTGAGCTGCTAGCACGAGAGCGGAGCCTTCCCCGTTCCCTGTGGTTTAGGGTAGAGGCATGGCTGTGAGACGAGGCAAGAGCTTCTTGGTAGGGAGGCAGCTCCTCCGCTGTTGGCTTTGGCTTCTTTTCAATTTATATATTTCTCTTTATTTCTAGTCTCCTGCCTAGGGAGCTGCTGTGTGCCGTGTCGTGCTGTTCCTCCCAGTTTCCTTTCCAAGATTCAGAGCCTGTTGGGGGCTTTTGGATCGAGGAGCTGATGAGGAGGGAGGGGATTGGGCTGTGCATCACCCCGGTGCTGAAATCCTTGCAGCACCCTGTTTATTTGAAGGGCCATGGCAAGGACTAATGAGCACTTAATGATGTGCATGGCTGTACTTACAGCAAGGGGAGAAATAATATTTGCATGGCGCCTGTCGGTGTGGGACACAGATGCTCGGTGGGGACACGGATGGGAGCACAAATCATCAGCAGTGCTAGAGGGAAGCTGTGGCCGAGATGTGTTGGTTTTGGCCAATACGAGGAGAAGCCAAGTCCCAGAAGGAGAAGTCCCAAAAGGAGCTGTGCCCTCCTGCCTCGGCCGTGGAGGGACGGACGGGTTGATTCTGGGCAGGGGCGGTGCGTTTCCTTCCCATGCTTGGTTGAGACGCGGGAATCGAGCAAGTTCATCTGCATGTCTGCTTGCTGAAAACAAATAAATAAAACCTGGAGGATTTTTCCCATCTGTTTCTGTATGTTGTTGCTCTCACTATTATTGTTGCTACTCTTTCTTGTGAAAGAACAAGAAAAAAAAAGCGGGGAAATGCCAGCTGTAGTACGGCTTTTAGATATTTTCCACCAAACCTGCCATGGAAAGCCCCCCAGCAGTGGAGCACTGCTCCAGCAGCCCTGTTTTTATTCACGTGTCTGAAATCACTGCCAAACCACAGCTGCTTGGAGCTGTCATGGGCCAATGTGGGTGTGTAATGTGGGATGTCCCGCGTGGTCCCATGAAGCACACAGGTGCTGGGGGGCTTCTCCCTGGTTTTCCTGGTGCCTGGGTGTTGATGCAGACATGCACCTTGGGTTTTTGCAGCTGAAGATGATGGCTCCTTTATCTTATATTTTTTTTTTTTTCTTCTTGTGTTTCCCCAGAAACCCTGATGGACACGCGGACAGCGACGGCTGAGCTGGGCTGGACCGCCAACCCACCCTCGGGGGTAAGTCCTGTGTCCAGCTGCGTGCGCTCCTTCTCCTGAGGCCAGGTTGGGTCCAAGCCCGTCCCCTCCCTGCCCTGCTGTCTCCTCCATCCAGACAGGTCCCCGTGCTCGCTCCTCCCCGTCCTCCTGCTCGTGCTTCCCCTCTCCCTGTACCACAAGGCTTGTAATTAGGAAACATTAGCAGGCTCAAAACAGCTTTCATACCTGGAACATCATCCATAATTGCACTCAGCAGTGCTCTTCCCTGGCTATTAATGTCACTTTTATGAAGTAATGAGGAACAAAACACCCTGAGGCACTTAAAACATCTTTTTTATATAATACGAGTCTTTGAGGGATGGAAGCATAAAATAACCTGACTCACATTCCCCTGACAGAGAAAGTGATAGACAAAGACAGGCGCAGACAGGGAGGGGAGCAGTGGGGTGGGTGGCAGGCTGGTACCTGTGTGGCGCTGGCCCTGTGCTCCCCAAAACCCACAGCTGGAGAGCTGGGCTGTCGGGGTGCCAGGTGCCTTGTTGGGTGGGCTCAGAGCATCTCCGGGGGCTTTGGGGCTGCCCCGCTGTGCTGTGTACCCACTGGGGTTGGTTGGCCCCATGGTCATCCCCTGTGAAGTTCGGACAGGCCTGGAAGACCAGAAGGAGCTCAGGGATGTGCAGTTAGATACGTATGTGCAGGCAGGTAATGATAGAAGTAGGGATGTGTAAATAAATAACAGTACACAGCACCGAACCCTCTGTCCTCCTGTAGGAGATCAAATTTTCCACTTTTCACATTTTCCCTTTGATGTATGACAGGAGAAGCCCCACTGGGGGTGGTTCTGGGGTTTAACTGTTTTTTTTTTTTTTTTTTTTTTTCCTGGGTATTATTTTGCCTAATTGATAAGTGGTCAAGCAAATGGTGCTTCTGGGAGCACCTCGCTGCTGGGGAAAACGTGAGCGTGCATGGAGCAGGTCCTGGTGGGGTGGGTAAGGAGCTGAGGGATTGTGTTGTGCCAGACAGCACCTTGATACGGAGCAGGTGAAAAGAAGAAACAAGAAGAAAGGTGGGAGAGAAGCAGCGGATGTGTGTGGGTCCTTCCTGCTATATGGGCAGTGCAGGGCAATGGAGAAGATGGGAGGAGATCCCTGGCTGCTGCTGGGGCCTCAGCTCCTCCTGGCCCTTTCCATCCACCTCCCTGGGGAGTTTTGTTCCCCTGCCCCTCCTGATGCCACCAGCTTCCCCGTTCCCCGTCTGGGGCTGGCTCTGCCCAGCCCTGCTGTCACCAGAGCGATCCCCGGGGAGGGGTGGGAGAGTTCAAAGGGGAGAGGGCAAAACCTCATAACCATGGGGCTGGTTTTGGTTCGCCAGCTCTTCTGGGAAGAGTCGACGCTCGGTGCTGCCCCTCCACACTCAAATGCCCGCAGTTGCTGCCGCCGTGTTGCCCTCAGGAATTACTCCCGTATCTGGCGTGCTGCGTAAAGGTTGCTGTATGAATAATGCTGTTATGAGGAGACTGTAAACATGGATTAGTGAAAATGAATGGATTATGAGGCTGTAAATCTGTCTGTGGGACTCTAATTCCATCATACTCCATTCACAGTTTGCTGCTGTCTCTTAATTGAAATTGTAGCCTGGATTGTATTAATGCCCTTCTATAAATCGAACTGTGAATCTATATTCTCTCTCTGCTGCGACGTGCTTTGGTAATGCTTTATTTAAAGAGTATTTTTTTTTGCTGGGGAAAGCAATCCCATTGTGCCCAGAGCTTGAGCCTGGCCTTGCCTGTCAGCCCCTGTGTTGGCTCGGTCTCTGATGAAGACCCGGCCTCGTGCATTGCTGTTCTTCACTTCTCAAAGTGCTTTGAGAAATTTCATCTCCCCATTTGTACGTCCTCCTCGCCTCCTGGGGCAGCTGAGGCAATTTCCCCCTGTGGAAATGATGTTTTAGCCTCAGCTGGGAGCGTGGGGCAGCGAGAAGGAGGTGAGGTTTCCTTCCGGTGCTGTTTCCCTGTGCACCTGGGGCTGTCCATCTGTGACGGTGCTCCTGGCCCCACCTCGCGAGGTGCAGCCAGATGACCTCTGGAGGTCCTACTGACTGGCACCAGGCTGATTTGGGGTCCTCCTTTGAGGCCATCCCTGCCTTTGGGGGGACTGGTGCCTCCGGTGGCACCTCCAGCCCCACCGCCTCCCTCTCACGGCCTCTCCTCTCCTTTGCGCAGTGGGAAGAAGTGAGCGGCTACGACGAGAACCTGAACACCATCCGGACCTACCAGGTGTGCAACGTCTTCGAGCCCAACCAGAACAACTGGCTCCTCACCACCTTCATCAACCGGCGGGGCGCCCACCGCATCTACACCGAGATGCGCTTCACCGTGCGGGACTGCAGCAGCCTCCCCAACGTCCCCGGCTCCTGCAAGGAGACCTTCAACCTCTACTATTACGAGACGGACTCGGTCATCGCCACCAAGAAGTCCGCCTTCTGGACGGAGGCACCCTACCTCAAAGTGGACACCATTGCTGCTGACGAGAGCTTCTCCCAGGTGGACTTTGGTGGCAGGTTGATGAAGGTGAACACAGAAGTGAGAAGTTTCGGGCCCTTGACCCGCAATGGCTTTTACCTGGCATTCCAGGACTACGGGGCTTGCATGTCTCTGCTCTCCGTCAGGGTCTTCTTCAAGAAGTGCCCCAGCGTGGTGCAGAACTTCGCCATCTTCCCCGAGACGATGACGGGGGCGGAGAGCACCTCTCTGGTGACTGCCCGCGGCACCTGCATCCCCAACGCCGAGGAGGTGGACGTGCCCATCAAACTGTACTGCAACGGGGACGGGGAGTGGATGGTCCCCATAGGGCGCTGCACCTGCAAGGCCGGCTACGAGCCGGAGAACAACGTGGCCTGCAAAGGTAGGGTTGGCCTTGGTTTGCGAGGTGCTTTGTGCTTCTGGAGCTTTGCTGACGTGATGTTCGTCCCCAGACAAGCTGCTGTGGGTGATGTGAGTGGCCTGGAGCTGGTTTCCAAACAGATCTGCCGTGAAAGCTGTTTCGCTCTGGGGGAACCAGGCAGGGATCTGGGAGCTGTGGTGCCCAGACCTGCTCCCAGGTTCCTAAATGTTGAAAACGTGCAGAGAGCACCTTCCTTTCTGCTCCTTCCACCCCAGCACTGTTGAGACAGCTGGCGTGTGTCACTTCTGTCCGTGCACAGGGAGCCCCCAAAGCTTTGTGGTGTCCTCTGGGGGTGCGAGTGCTCTTGGTGCGCCGTGCTGGTGTGATGCTGCAGGGCGCATGGCCCCTGGCTGCACCCTGATATCAGCCCCTGCTTGCAGTGGGGGCACTGGGTCCTCTGGGGGGGCTTGTTTGTGCATGGAAAAACATGGTAGAGCATGGAAGGAAAACCTTTGCTTAAAATAAGGTGGTGTGCTAGGTGTTGTCCTGTTCATCTTCAGAAGGCTGTTGGGCCGCTTTCCTGGTGACGTGTGTTTTGTTCTGCTGCCCCTGACCTACAGTCACTGATGCCCCGTTGCAGAAGCGTGAATTTTCCCTCCTGTCCAAGTCTGAATCTGTCTTGGTGGTCTTTGCCCCGTGATCTCTGCCATGAGAGCACGGGGCAGCACTGCTTCAGAGCAGAGGCTGCTGTGCATCTCCTGCACACTGCCATGACCCGGTGTGGAGCAAAAAGGGTAAGAGCAGAGCAAAAACCCGCAGCCCCGGGAACAATTGCAGCACGCAGAACCCAATCTGCATTCTCCTGGTGCTTTCCAGAAATTGCAAAACCGGCCACGTGTCTTGGACATGGGCGTGCATCGTGACGGGGATGGGGGCACCCATTTGAGCCCCTCTGCCACCACCACGAGCCTGCTGGAAGCTGCGGCGATTTGCTGCCTTCAAAGGGCGATGTTTGCTGGCAGAGCCACTTTCATCTCCTCGTTATTTCCTGAGCAAAGCTGCAGGAGCTAGGCAGCCGTCGCCGGCCTGACCACTGTGCCGCTGCTCTGGTTCTGGGTATTAATTGGTTTTGCTGTGTTTTTTTTTTTTGCTGTTTTTCTGGGTTCCCCCAGCCATGCTGCTAGTGTGCAGCTGCTGGGTTATAAATATGGAAACGGTGCTCGCTGCTTGTCATCTCCTTTTGCAGTTCTGATGAATATTTCCCAAATAGAAAAAAAAAAAATCCTGCAACCCTATTAGCATTACAAGCTGCCCTTTCAGTCTCCTCTCCTAAATTATGGCCGTGTTTCTGTACCTTGCTTGGGAGCAGGGGGGAGCAGAGGGTTTTCACATGAGAAGGGCTGCAATCCCATCCATTAATCCTGTCCATCGCCGAGGGGAATGTTTGGGAAGTTGCTTGTTGCTGCTGTTTTCCTGACCTTTCCTCATGGATCATGCCCTGTGCTCCTGCTCTGCAGTGCCAGGGCTGAAGAAGAAACTTCTGCCACCGCTCCGCAGAGCTCTGGGCTGTTGTTTTGCCTTTGCATGGTGGGCGTGCATCGTGTCATGGCTCCTTTGGGTGAAAATTTGGGCCACTGGCAGGTCTGAGGGGGTGGGAACGTCTGCTGTGAGCTGGCCAGCAGCATCCTAAAAAGCACCACGGTGTCTGTGGGTGCAGCCTGCTCTCAAGGCTGGTGGCCCAGGCAGGTGGTTAAGCAGTCCCATCACGTGTGTGACCACGGTCACCCTTTTCTGGTGGTCTTGTGAGTTGCAGCAGAGCTCCGATAATGCTCCTTTTACAGCCCCGTACGAGTGTTTCCCAGTTATACTGGTCAGGAGGACTGGTAGAGGCTTGGGCATCATGTGGGACGGGCACGTCTGAAGATCTTGGTAGATGCTTGGGAGAAACAGCAGAGCAATAAGCCAGCCGTTCTCTCCAGGAAGTCCAGTAGAAACAGCCCTAAATCTAGGGCTTCGCTCAGGTCTGTTGGAAAGTTGAGTGTGTTTGGGTAAAAATCTGGCCTTGGGTTGGGCTCTGGCTTCTTGATAGCTTGTGTGGACCCTTTGGTCACAAAGCTCGTGAGGGTGCAGCGCCTCATGGGGTGATGCCGGTGAGGGATGGGCGCCCACCACCTGCTCTGGGTCTCCTGCAGCAGGATCTGGGTCCCTCCATCACAGCTCTCGCAGGGCAGGGTGTGGGATCGCACCCCAAAGTGTGGGGTGAGCATCTCTGCCGGGTGGCTCCGCCGCCGCCGCACCGGCTCCTGGGAGGCTGGCGCTGCTGACATCTGCTTGAAGCCTTCGTCAACCTGAGCAGCCGAGATGAGCCACTTAACGAGCCCGGGGGAATTGTCACAGAAAAATCCGTGATATTTTAAGGTTGAGAAAATGGGATTAATTCCTCAGGGAAAGAAGGAAAAAAAAAATAAAAGGGGAGGGTTGAATTGTTGAGCTCCATCACCCCAATCTCATCCCTCCTACCCCAGGAGTGGGGGCAGTGCTGTGATGGAGTGGATCAACGCCAGGGGCTCATTAATTGGGATTATCATTGTATGTTGGGTGTTCACAGTGTTTGGGGTCCTTGTTCTCCCTGTGTTTTCCCCGCTGGATGGTGGGGGCTCCGTGCCTGAAAGCCCAGGTGGGGCTGCCCCAGCTGCTCTGAGCCTCAGGTCGATGCGAAGCGGAGGCTGTTGCTGAGCCCGGAATGAATAATTCATGGGGCACGGTAGCCCACGCGCCGTTCAGGTGGATATTAAACCCATCCATCTCTCCCACCCCGGCCCTCAGCCGTGCTTTATGGCCTGCCGCCCGGTCAAGGCGCAGTGCATCACCGCGCGGGGAGGCGGCCTTGGGCGCGTTCCTTGGTTCCTCCCAGAGGGAATTCATTAATCCCTTCCTCTGCCGGGGCTTCACTCTGAAACCTAACGATGGCAGGCAGAGGGGCTGCCCGCTTTGCCCCGATGGGGAAGGGGCGGTTCTGGCTTGAGTCTGGGGCAGGTGGGGGAGCACCGTGGGGGCCAGCCGGTGGTGCGGGCGATTTTGCCTTTCCCCGTGGCCAGCTCCACGGAGCAACCAGTGAAGGAAACCGTCTGAAACGAAAGCAGCTTGGTGCCACGCTTTTACGCTGCGTTTCTAAAGGCGGAGAGAAGGGCTGAGAGCTCCGTTGTGCTGCTTCCCAAGCTTTTTCCAATCTTTTTTTTTTTTTTTTTTCTTTTTCCCCTCCCTCTGTTGGCAAATTCCTCTTTCTTTGTCTCCGCTTCGCCTTCCCTCCCGCCCCTCGCCGTGCCGGTGCCCCAGGAGGAAGGCTCCTTCGGGTGACGAAGGCGACGGCGGTTCTGTCCCATGGGCAGATGGCTTTAGGGAGGGGGGCTGCAGAAAAACCCTTTTATTTTTTGCTCACCCCGAGGTGGCTGCAGCCGGCCCCTTTCCACCGCTGGGTGGAACAGGCAGCACGGCTCTGCCAGCGCCGGGCAGGGATGCGCCGGAGCTGTGGAAAGGGGGTGGGGGGGAAATAATCATTTTTCTGAAGTTACGGCTTAATGAAGACATCCGTTAACAGCCATACACCATTTCTCAAGGAGAACATCCAGGAAAACCTTGTTATTTTTTTTTTTCCCCCCTAATGAGCATGGTGGGTTTTAATGGAGGTGTTAATTGGACGTCATTAGCCAAAAGGCTCTGCGGGTGGGTTCGGGTCCTGCGCGGACACCCGGAGGAGCCGGCTGCTGCCGGGGCAGGATCAGGCCTCCGAGGGCTTGGGGCAGCTTCCCGCTGCTTCGCTTTGCTGCGTGTGGGCTTTTTATTTTATTTTTTCCTCCTCAAAGACTGCCGTTTATATATTCCCTCCAATTTACAACGAGGACTTTTGAGTGTTGTATCGATTTTAGCCTTAAAAGAGGCAGAAAAAGCCCGTGGATTTTTTTTCAATAATTACATATATATATATTTTTTTTTTCTTCCAAGGGTTTTTTCAAGAGCCTATTTACAAACAGGGGAATAAATCCGCCTCCGACACACCGGCTTTGTTCCACCAGGCTTACGGGCAGGCCTGGGAGCGAGCCCCACAGCCCGTGCTCGGCCCCGCGGGAGCCGGGATTGTTCTCCTGCACAATGGCAGGGCGGCGAGGAAGCGCAGGGTCCGGCCCGCGTCCGGCCCCGCATTGTTCCCCGCCGATGTTTGCAAAAACGCCGAGCACCTGGCCAAGCCGGTGACTCATTCCCGGCAGCCCGAAAACCTCCCTGTGACTTTTTTTTTTTCCCTTTCCCCTTGGTTTGGTTTGTTGGATTTGGGGTGGGACGATGCCTCCGCTGCTCTCCCGCCTGGCGGTGATTTCGGTCACGTTTGGGTATCGAAATCGGTGCCTTTGTAGGGAGCCCCAACGTGCAAGGGATGTTTCGCAGCTCGGAAGAGCTCCCAGAGCTGCCCACGTACAGAAAATCTCGGCCTCACTGCGTGCACAGCAGGTGTTAAGGATGGGGGAGACTTCTCTCCTCCTCCCCCCCCATTTGTTGATCCCACACCGGTGTCGCTGCTGTTTGCAGAGGGGCTGTTCCCAAAATCAGCCTGGCAGGGTGTCCGGGCAGCGTGCGGCGAGGCGCAGGGGGTGACTTAACCTCACCTCAGCCCGGCCGTGCTCACGAGCAGCTTTGCTCCTCTTTTTTTTTTTTTTTTTTTTGTTGTTGGTTTTGGTTTTTCCCCCGTTCCTTCATTTCCTATTTCTATCTGGCAGTGGAGCCAAAGTGCCACAGGAAAGCACGCTTCCAGGGGATTTGGTTTCTCCTGCAACCTTTCTGGCGAGCAGGGGGAGGAGGGTGCCTGCCGTGGGGTCTGGCCCCTCGTGCCCATGGGGTTGTGCCCTATTTGGGGCTTCCTCCCCGCCTGGCTCCATCCCAGTGCGCTCCCCCCGTTAAAACCCGCGCTGCTCTGTGTCTGTGTGTCCTGGCAGCGCGAGCGGGGCCACGTGGCTGGAGCCCTCCACCGGCACCGTCCCGGGGTGCCTCATCCATCACTGCATCGGCGCTAACGAGGAACCACTTCAGGCGTAATTAATAAGCACTTGATGTTGTCTAGATCGAGGGGCTACTTGCCTGGCGTGAGCGGGCGGTGGAGGGAAAGGTGCTTAATGAGCTCCTGGCAGGAGAGGGGAAGGTTTCCAAGCAGCGCGGAGGGGCTGTGCGGGGCACGGGGCTGCTCCAGGCGCTGGTGGCACCACGAGGTGCTCCTGGCTTCCCCATGGGGCAATGTTCAGTGTCCTGGGGGCCCCCGGGGACCCCGATGGTCACAAGGCAGAAAGCGGATGCATTCCCAAGTGGTCCACGACTGCCTGCTCCCTGTCAGCACGCCCTCAGTGCCACCTTTTGTCCCTAAGGAGATGTGACCTTGCTTGATGTGACCTTGCTTGATGTGACCCTTGCATCCAGATTTGCTTTTTGTTCCTGCAGCGCCTGTTTCCTGTAGTGTTTCTTAAGAGCCAAGCAGAAACGAGCTTGAGCAGGTGAAAAAAGGGGCTCACAAAAGTGACCTGGAGTTTTGTTTTCTTCCCCTTGCCTGCTTTTGAGGGCAAAAATGAATTTTCCTGCTTTCCGCCGAGCTGGCAGCCTTGTGGCATCATCTGCTTTCCTTTTTACGTGTTGAGCTTTGCTTTTTCTACATGAATAAACCATCGTGGGCCAGGCTCGGAAGCTGCTGACTTTAATTTATGTGTGTCCCACGGCAGATCTAAGCCTATTTCTCCAGAGGTGAAGGGCTGGCTTAATTAACTCGCTGCGTCAACGCGACGAGACCGGAGCTGCTTGTAATTATGTTGGGCGGGCGCTCAGCTCCCAGCCTTTGGGGCGTGTTTGGAAAATGGGGTGAGTCGAGGTGGTTTAAGGCAAACGGAGAGGGCTTTCTCCTTCCGTAGATTCCTCCAGCTTCCCCGGACTGAGGACTGGGAGGCGGGGAGGCTCCGTGGTGGTGGCGTGTCCCCATCGTGGTGGCACAGCAGGTATCCAGGGCCAGCTGGTCCAGGAGAAGACCTCACCCTGGTCTGAGGTTGTGTCCACGCAGCCCCAGGCCACCGTGTTGATTTGTCCCCTTTGGGACGGGATGAGTGTGATAAATGCCCTCGGATCACCTCGGGCGTAATCGTAGCATCCTCTAAATGTCACTTTTTCCTACAGGGGGCAATTTCAGGTGGGTGTTTATTTGCCTTTATGGCATCTTTCATCCTCTCGTAGCCTCCGAGGGGCGCTGCCTCGCTGCTCCAACACCCTTAAAGCACCCTCGTTAGGGCTAATTGCGAAATCAACACCAGGGGATAGCGGGGCTGGTTTTCGGGCGGGGGGCTCGGGGGACATGGAAGGCCCCGGGCTCAGCCTGGGGGACTTAGGCAAACCTGCTGTAATTACAGGAGAGCAGTGCTAATTGGTAATAGTAACAATTAAGGGCCACGTGTTTGCGGATTACAGGAATTTGCAGAGAAGCAAAGTGATAAAAGAAACCTGAGGATGCCGGCTCGCGGAGCAGACTTTGTTCCCATATTTTGACAGGTGTTGCTGGGCTTCCTTGTAATTAAAACAAACGAAGCCCTCACACCGACCCACCAGCACGCTGAAGCCAGGGGCTGTTTGTATGAAAGCCTTCCTCTTGTCATCCTCCCTCGCTCTCCTGTTGCCTGCCCTATGGGTTCAGGTGGACGTCCTCTCCATCCTTATCCTGGTAGGCGCCCAGCACACTCCCTGTGCTTTTCCAGGAGCAAAAAGGGCACGTGGGGATGGACCCACTGTGTATGGGGACAGCACGGGGAGCGGGGACGTTGCAGTCTTTGGCTGTGGTGGCCTCTGCTTTGGTGTCCTGATGGTCACCTTCAGGGCTGGTGGCCTGTGTGTCTGGCTGCCTGCCTGCACGAGCCTTTGGCTCATGGCCCCTGCGTGCTTCCAGAAGAGGCCACACGTGTGGCACAGGCGCTGTGGGACGCAGGGGATGGTGGTGGGTCCCTCCGGGATGCTGCCAGGAAGAGCTGGTCCTTTGTAAAGCACCAGGGCCATGTTTCAGGCCGGGGGAAGATCCCCTGAATAATCAAATTATAAAATATTGTTTTGATTTATTCCTTTTTATCATCTTTTAATATCTGGAGAGACTGCGCAAGCAAGAGGCCTTCATGAGTTTTGAATGACAGGTTAAAGGGCTCCAATAAAGATTAGATGGTCCACTATCTCCCAAGGAAATTGCATCAAAGTGGTTACTCCTGCTTGCTCCTATTAATTTCCTCTTCATGGCTGCTAGGAGATGCCTCATATCCTGATGCAGCAGGCAGGGGCTAAGAGGCACTTCCCATTATCTCCATCATCGCCGTGTTTATGAGACACTTAGTGTGGTTCTTCGCCGCGCGGCGCCTCGGAGGTGGTGGCACCGCGGGGCAGAGCTGGGAACAAGCGGCCGTGGGGCCACCACCGTGCAGGTGACGGGGGAGCCGCCCTGGCTGGGTGGTGGCCTGGTCCCTCTGGTACAGCCGGGGAAATTTGGGAGCTCCCTTCTGCAGCCCTGGGGCTTTTGGGGGTGCTTTTGGGGGTGTCAAGGGCAAAGGGGGGCATCAAGTTTGAAGGAGCATCCATTTGTCAGCACCTCCTCGGTAAGGGCCACCATGGTGGGGTGGGACAGGGACAAGGGACCCCATCTGTGTCTCTCCATCTTCACCCTCCATCACGGAGCAGCGATGCAGCTGATTAACGAAGCCCCCTCCCGTTAAAGGCTCGAGGGGACGGTGGGGAGCAGGGACATCCACCACCACCACCCGGCAGAGCCCCGGCTCCTGCCCGTCCCATCCGAGCACAACCTCTCTGCTCTTCTCTTTGCAGCCTGCCCGGCCGGGACCTTCAAGGCCAGCCAGGGTGCGGGGCTGTGCGCCCCGTGTCCCCCCAACAGCCGCTCCAGCGCCGAGGCGTCGCCGCTCTGTGCCTGCCGCAATGGCTACTACCGGGCCGACCTGGACCCGCCGGCGGCCGCCTGCACCAGTAAGTACTGGGAGGAAACTGGGGGCCGGGCTCGATCCCCGCAGCTGTGTCTGCACTCCGCTGTCTTGTTCCTTGTCTTGTGGAGGGAGTGTTTTGGGGTGGGGGAGAGGGGTTCTGCCTGGTGGCGTGTGCCGTCAGGGGTGTTTCTGGGGTGGTGGTTACGGGCTCCAGCTTGATTTTTGGTGAGGAAAGAGGCTGGGAAAGAAAAGAGGACTGCTGGTGTTCTTCAGCCTGCTGGGAGCGTGGCTCCTGGCCTCAACGCCTCCCAAACTGCCCGCCCAAAATCGTCACCGACTCAGGTCTTTAAGCCAGGAGCTTTAACACCAGGATGTTACGGAATACAACCGCTGAAGATGCTCTCCCTTATCCTCATCTTCCAGACCTCACCATTTGGCTGCAAGCTGCTGTGGGTGCTGGCCACCTCCTCTCCCACAGGGGCACACCCCTCGTACTGAGCCCCAAAGCCCCAGTTGCTCAGTGGTGGTGGCAGCGCTGCCCTCTCGCCCTGTGGCTGCCTGGGGGCCAGCACAGAGAGTGGTTCAGGGGCCGAGGATTTCTGGTCTGCATCCCCCTTGTTTTATTGTTTAGGGGTGTGGCTGGGACTTCCCATGCTGTCCCTGATCTGCAGCTCCTTAAAAGATCTGTTGTAGATGAGCTTAACCTACAGAAACCCTATTTTTGCGGGCGATGGGATGTTTCCCATGCTGGGCACCCCACATCTTTCTCTGGAGCCTGCATGGGTTAGTGCCGTTGTGCTTGTGCCTGCCGGGATGCACCTGATGCCAAGGAGTCCCCGAGGTTCCCCTTCAGAGCTGGAAACGTGTTTCCATGTGGTGCCGAATCGCTCGACCTGTTGGAGCAGAAGTCAGGAGGTACAACACCTGCGGATGAATCTGTGCCTTCTTTGTGTCTTGTTACGTTGCTGATTTACAGTACTGCTTCATGAAGGGATTACAGTATAAAAAAAAAAAAAAGCCCATTTACTGATTTTATTCTTCCTTCTCATCAAAGCTTAGTTTTCAAACAGGCTAACTGGAGGTGCCAGCTGTTCACTGACGAAGCTGTTCTGTGTCACAGGACTAAGTGCTTCTCCATCTTTGTTTAATTTATTAGTTGATCATTAATGGGAAATCCCCCCGTAAAGCAGTGCCACAGCCTCGCTGGTGCCTTGAACAGGGCGGCTTTTTCCAGAAACTCTTCCCCATTTCTGTTTTTTTTTTTTTTTTTTTTTTTTTTTTTTTTTTTTTTTTCTCTAAGAGCCCTTAAAGCTCAAAACATTGCAGCTGAAAGCTTCCACCTGTGTCAGTGCTGTGGTCCTGGGTGTGCCAGGAGGGCAGTGTGGTTCTGGGGCTAAGCATGGATAACTGGGAGGTGTGCTGGTGGTGCCTTGGTTTGGAAGAGAGCCATGATAGGCAGGCAAGCAGTAATGCTGGGAGCACGAGAAGCTGGTGTCAGGAGCCTCCTTGACCAGGGCAAAAGGCTTTTTCTCCTTTTTTTTCTTATCTGTTAAGGATCAGAGGCACCTTGAGCCTGCAAAATCCCTTGCTGGCAAGGATGCTGTGCTGGCAGTAGCTCAGTGACAAGCACCTTCAGCCCAGTGCTGGGGGAAAGATTTAAATGGATGGGATTTTTGTTACTTGATTCTATTTTACTTGTTGCCTGTTGCCTCCCATTCCAGCGAATAATTCCTGCACATCCCCAGATTCCCTAGCACACTTGTGGGAGGTCCCCCAGGACATTTTTCCTCTTTCAACCTCTTCTCTAAGGTCAGGTCCTCCATCATTTTTATTGCTCCCTCTGAACTCTTCCTGACGTGGAGAAGTCCTTTTTTTCTTCCTTGCAAGTGCAGTGCTCACACCCGAGCCCTGCTGGCATGAGTAATTAATTGTTCTCTTGGCCTTAATGTAAGGCAGCAGACAGCTTTTGGGTTTTCAGAGGTGGACCCACCCGGATGACACAGCTGTGCACTGGATTTCTCTCCCTGGTGTGGCTGGCACCTCCTTTGTCGCTCCCTATCGATCCCAGCCGCGTTTTGCCAACATACAAAATCGGTGCTGTATTTAATTCCCTTCCGAAGCATCCGCCACAGCTCCCGTCTCGGTACTACCCACGGCGTTGATCAATGAACTCTCTCGTCTGACATCCCAGCTGCTAATAAAACACTCCGACGCTGTGGGTAAATACCCATGCTCCCAACCTGAAGCGCTGAACCACCAATAACCGTTTACTATTTCTGACTCTTTTCTCCCCTTGTTCCTGCGTTTCTGTGAGGTTCTGGCTAGGTGATGTGTCAGAGTCCCAATCTGAGCCCCCAGGCCTCTTTCTTCTGCTGGAGGCGTTGGTGGGTGGGGATGGAGACAGGAGAAGATAGGCAGAGGTGGGGAAAGTCTGCGCCGTGTCCAAAGAGGTGGTGATGTCCCTCCTGCCCAGCCCCAGAGCAGGCAACGTTTGGCACGAGGACTCGTCTCAACCCCTCTCCTTCCCCACAGGCGTCCCCTCTGGCCCCCGCAACGTCATCTCCATCGTCAACGAGACCTCCATCATCCTGGAGTGGAACCCGCCGCGGGAGACGGGGGGCCGGGACGATGTCACCTACAACATCGTCTGCAAGAAGTGCCGCTCGGACCGGCGCGCCTGCTCCCGCTGCGACGACAACGTGGAGTTCGTGCCCCGGCAGCTGGGGCTGACGGAGACCCGCGTCTTCATCAGCAGCCTCTGGGCGCACACGCCGTACACCTTCGAGATCCAGGCGGTCAACGGGGTGTCCAACAAGAGCCCCTTCCCGCCCCAGCACGTCTCCGTCAACATCACCACCAACCAAGCTGGTGAGTCGTGGGGAGCTGGTTGCGATGCCAGGGTCTGTGCCTGCTGTTTATCCCCCGCTAGATTTATGGGGGTGAGGTGGCACCAGCCCTTCCCTGCACTTCTGCTTTGGGAAGGGGGAAGTGGGTTGAAACCTGGCCCTTCCCTGCGGGGCAGGAGCACAGCAGGCAGAGGGGATGGGGAAGAAGCAGGGGATGGTAATTTCTGCTTTGTGCCAAGCATGTAACACAGGCAGCCTTTGTTAACCTGCTCCCTCAGGAGAGCGCAAGACAGAAACCTGGCGTAAATTTTTTAGTATCTCCCCTCCTGGGAACGCTGATCCTGTCAGACTCTTGTGTTATGTTTGCGCCTGGCTATCATTGCTGTCTTGTTAACCATGTGCAAGCAAACCTGCTCCTTGCACTGAGGCCTTTTCTTCTGGGGTGCATTTTGGAGGAATATTTTTGCTGCCCCCTGCTCCTCCATCCCTGCAAGTCCCCTTCATCTTCCCAGCTCTGCTTTCCTGGAGCTCGTGTGGCTCTGCCTCCTGGTCTCCCTTTCTTCCCCTCTCCCTCTCTTCCTTGCTGTGTTTGCCTTATGAATGCTGTGTGCCCCCCTCCCCGCTGCTCTCGGCACTGATCCTGGCTCTGCAGTGAGCTTTTCCACCTGGTTTCCAAGTGGCCTCATGTTTGCGCATGGCCGGATCCACGCAGGTTGGTTGGCGTTGGCTCGCCCCAGTTGGGCACTGGGCGTTTGGGCACAGCATCAGCCCTGCCATAGACAGGCAGGAACGTGGCGGGGGGGCTGGGAACGCAGCAATTAACAGCACAGCAATCAAGCTAAGTGTTTAAATTCAGAAAATGAATCTCTTGGAGCGAAAGTGGAAAAGATTAAAGGGGGAAAAAAAGGATTAAACGTGCTGGATAAACAAAGACAGCACTGGACTGTCGACATCTCCTGCAGCACGGAGCAGGCGTGCCACTCGTTTTGATGTGCTGAGCGGGAGGGAGCGATTATCCTCCCTCCTTTGTCCTGAGCATGGTGGCCCTGTGTGGGTCACCCTGGCACAGCTGCAGTTCCATAGGGCCTTGGATACCTTTCCTGGAAGCTTTTGGTAGGAAGGGGGGCATGATTAGGGCCATGCTGCCTGGCTCTGGCCCTTTCACGTGCACCTTGGAGGGCAGCAGGTCTGGGGTGGTTTGAGTCCGTGCTGCAAGTTTGGGCTTTGGAAATGGAGCTTCTTGGAGGCTGGGCACTGCGGCTCAGTGCTCCTGGAGAGCCCCTAAGAGCAGAACCAGCAGTGAGCAGTGGATGCAGGCACCACAAGCAGGTGTCCCTTGGTGTGCTGGGGTCACATCCTCGACTGCCTCAAGTTACAGAGCGTGCCCAGGGAGAAGGAGCACTGATTTCCAGATCCCTAATTAAAAAGAGTAATTGGTTTAAATACCAGAATTCCCCCGCTGGCTTGCCACTCGGGCTCTGTGTGAGCTGCTGCACTGCTGCTCTTCCCACTGCCAGACGGGGACCTTGTCCCGTGGGGCCAGCAGCCGCAGGCGTGAGAACCAGGAGACAGGTGTAAATCAGAGCTTCCCCCCTCCCCTGGTGCTCAGTCCTACCCCTCGGCGTTAATTTTCCCCCCCTCCCTTGGCAGCACCCTCCACCGTCCCCATCATGCACCAGGTGAGTGCCACCATGAGGAGCATCACGCTGTCCTGGCCGCAGCCCGAGCAGCCCAACGGCATCATCCTGGACTACGAGCTGCGCTACTACGAGAAGGTGAGCCGCATCTGCACGCCCGACGTCAGCAACGCCGTGGGCTCAAGGCCGGCAACGGTAAGCTCGGGTGGAAACCTCACCGCGGAGGGTGGGCAGGGGGAGCAGAGGGTGGGCTTACGGCATCAGCACGACCTTCCTGAGATGTCCATCGCCGCCCACTCTGGCTGACCCCTTTGTCTCCCGGCCCTACCTACAGGACCACAACGAGTACAACTCCTCCATGGCCCGCAGCCAGACCAACACGGCCAGGATCGAGGGGCTGCGCCCCGGCATGGTCTACGTGGTGCAGGTGCGAGCGCGGACGGTGGCCGGCTACGGGAAGTACAGCGGGAAGATGTGCTTCCAGACGCTGACTGACGGTGAGCGAGTGGCCGGGGTGCAGGGGGGGAGGAGGACACGTTCCCAGCCGCAGCTTCAGGCTCTAATTGGATTAAATGAACTTGTCTCTGCGAACCTCTCCCCCGGCGGGCAGCATGGCAAAAGCCAGGTGATTTACAGGGATGTCTTATTAATTGCCAGCTGGAGGAGTAATCTGCTGTAAATCTGCTATCTGTGTTTGCTCCCCTGCTATTTAGCTGTGGTTTTGTCTTTCCTGCATCCATCCGTGGTGTTGGGGCTGGGTGCTCTCCAACCCAGTTGGGTCCCCTCCCTGCTCTCATTTCTCCGGGTGTTTGAGTCGTCCCTCCTATAAATCAGTCCTTCCAGCCCTTTCATCAGTTTTATTGCTTTTCTCTGAATAACGTCAATAAAAGATGCAGAGAGCAGAACAGATGGATGGAAAAGAGCCATGCCTTTTCCTGCCCCAGGTCATCATCCATGGTGTGCTCAGCATGCTGTGGTGGGGAGGAGCGGAAGGGTGCAGGCCCCCCAAAAGGATGTGAAGCTGTCCTGAGGTGTTTGGAGCCACATCTGTGTCCTTTCAGGCAAACCCTGAAGGCTCAGACCCATCTCTCCCGGGGTTCCTCCCCCAAGGTGGTACACTGGAGGAAAGGGCAAGTCACAACCTTCATGGTGTCTTCTGGCCTCCTCACCAGAGTCTTGCTGTCATTCCCTTTCCCAGTGAGTGGACACCCAGAAATACTGCATCCCTTTAGGCACTAATAACTCATGGGATTGCTTTTCATCACTCCTGGCTTCAGAACAAATGCAGGAGTCAGTGAGCGGAACAAGGCTGTTTTCTTGGTCCTTCTGCCCCTCTAGAGGCTGAAGTCCCTGCAGAGAGCCCTTTTTCTGTTGCTCTCAGCCCAGCTGTGCTCCAGTTAGGTGACACCCGTGGGTCCCAGCCCACTGGTTCACCAACCTCTGCAGGCTGGTGAATGCCCAGCGCCAGGGCTACAAAACTGCAGGAGCACTGGCTCCCCAGGGAGCCTTGAGAGAACCCGACTTTGAGGTCAGGCTGCGTGACAAACAACCATTTAATATCTTTGTCAACGCAATTAAAGTTGCCTTTGGGTTGGCCACGTCTTGGTCATGAGGAATGTGTCCTGCTGTGATGAGATGGGGTCTGCAGTTGGACTGCTTTGGGGTGGGACAGTGCCTTGCAGGCACTCCATGACCCCAGCCCCAATCTCCACCCTGGCATCTCCAAACTCGTGGTTTTCCCAGTCCAGGACAGGAACCAGCCAGCTGCAGGATGCTCAGAGCAGGGCATGCATTGGGCAAGCTTCTGGCAGCAGGGAGAAGAGGGAAAAGCACACAGGGGACTGAAAGGAAGGAAATGGTAATAACCCCCCAGTGCCTTCAAGATCGAGGATTAGAGAAGTGAGAAGAAAAGCCCTGCCTCAAATAAGCAATTAATTGAAATTTAATAAGAATGGATATTGTAGATTATTAAATAATAATTGATTGTTAGAGGAGAGTTTCTTCGGATTTGAGCAGCATGCAAGGGAAAAATCTAGCTGCTGGTAATTAACTGCAGAGCAGAAAAATACAGATAAAAGGGTGTTAAATACTTCCTTTTGGAGTGAATTTTATTTTAATCCCTGCTTGTGGCTTCTGGCATGAGCGACAGGGCAGGACTGTGCTGGTTAGGTATTGCTCCGCAGACCTAAATGCAAACAGGTCAAGCCTGCTTCTTGTTTACACCAACATCCTCTTGCTTTAATGTGGCCTGAAGTTAGGTACAAAAATCAAATGAAAGTGGCCTTGTCTTGAATGAGGTTTGCAGCTGAGTCTGATGCTCTCAGTTGTACCTCTTCTCTGGACGGTCTCTTCCCCACCTGCTTTCCTGGAAGGTTTAGGAGCTCTGTGAGACCCCATGTTAAATTTGGTTGAAATGACCAATGGGTCATTTATTGACTAAATTTATTGAGCGAAGGTGTGGCCAAAGCCACTCTGTAAACTTCTCCCCTTTGGAAAACTGGACCTAAGCTCTGCTGGTTTGATTTCCTTCCTAGGACCTTCTCATCAATATTTTTAACCCTTACTGATCACCCTTCCCATCGGAGCAGCCCCCATGGGGATGTTTTGGGAGCTCTGCTCATTTCCAGGGGCTGCGAGGGAGGGCTCACCTTGTCCTTTCTCTCCTGCAGATGACTACAAATCCGAGCTGAGGGAGCAGCTGCCGTTGATCGCGGGGTCTGCAGCGGCTGGGGTGGTCTTCATCGTCTCGCTGGTGGCCATCTCCATAGTCTGCAGCAGGTGAGAACGTGGAGGAGCGGCTGGAAGAGATTGGGTGCAGGAGGGGAGGGATGGGGAAATCACTCAGGATGCTATCAGCAGACAAGGGAGCTGGAAGTGGTCACCACGGCGTGGGCAAAGGCACCAAGGTGCAGGCTGCCTGTCGGGGGGTGGTTTGTGGCACTGCTCACGCAGTTTTCTGGTCTCTCCTCCCAGGAAGCGTGCGTACAGCAAGGAGGCCGTTTACAGCGATAAGTTACAGCACTACAGCACCGGGCGAGGTGAGCAGGACAGGGGAGAGGGGTCAGGGTGGCTTTGTGGGGTTGTGGTACCGCTGGTGGGGAGGGAGAAGAGCGAGCAGTGGGGGAGGATACAGGGGATGGAGGAGGATGCTGTGAAGGCTCCCAAAGGGAAGAAGAGGCAAACTGATCATAAAGGAGCAAAGCAGCAGCTCCAGGTGGTGATTGTGACCCAGCCCTCGGCTCCTGCACAGACCTGGCACAGCAGGCTTACAGCTCTGTGCATCGTGAACACCGGCAAACCCCATTTACACCCTCCTGAAGAAGTCTCCCAGGTGGATTTGCTTCCTTTCAGAGGACTTGGTGCCTGGGACAAATGAGATCAGGCTATTAGAAATTAATTGATAAGAGCTGATGGGGAAATATGCCCAGGTTTGTGAGCAGATGGCAGGGAGGTGCCCTTGTGGGGTTATATAGGAAAAAGATTGTATATTGCATTTTTAATTGTATCCTGGCTGGCAGCAGTCCCTCTGTGTAGCCTTAGAGGGGTTTTGCTGTGCATGTAGGAAGAAATCTCCATTGTGGGGCTGGGTCCTTCTGAAATACAACCCATCCAGATGCATGGAAGCTGGGATCCAGCTTGGGAGAAAAAAGAGCAGTCAGTGCCAGAGCTGGGTCTCCCCTGGGGATTTGGGGCTGGCAGCTCTAACATGGCAGGGCTCAAAACCAGGTAGAAAACTGGTGAAACAGGCCTTGGTATTTTATATATGACCGGGAAAAACCCGGTCAAGGTTAGCAAGCCTCCGGGCGCGTGGTTATTGCACGTGCCCAAGCAAAACAGGTGGGAGATTTGTGGCGAGCGACTAATGGGGAGATGAGCTCAGCAGCGGAACAAAGCCGCTCGTTTAACGGCACGGCAATTAGAGCATCCTCTTACAGCTCCGTGTGCGTCGCCCGAGGGGTGTCTGCGCTGGGGCTGGTAACTTCAGAGTTAGAGGTGGTGAGAAGTGGGCTGCAATTTCTCGTGCCTCGTCCCTGCGTGATGCTTTGAGAGAGCCTACGTGCAGAAGGTGCCCCGCAGCGTTTTGTAGGGATAGAAAAAACAACCAACAGCCCGAGGTGCCCAAGTCATGCTCGCTTGGATGGGATGGGAAATGCAAGTGCCTTAGGTAGATTTTGGGGGGGAACTCAACCTGGTGTTTGCTGAGCCTGGAGTACGTCAAAGGGTATTTAAAAGCCAGCCTGCATTGAGAGCGGGCAGGAAACTTTGGCGTTATTTTTCTCCTTTATTTATTCAATTTTTTGATCGGTGAGTCAGTCTTGGTTACGATCCTGTAAATCCCTTTGTAATCCTGGCTGGAGCATCAGCTGCTCTTGTAAAAAAATTTATGGGGCAGTTAAAGTGTACGAGACAGAGCCGTAAAGGGATTTATGAACTGGGAGATGCACAGATGGCTTCATTGCAGTTGTCGTCACCCGCCCCGGAGGTGCAGAGCTCCTGCCCCAAACACCCCCGCTGTGGAGCAGGCGATGCCATGAGCCCTGTGTTCAGCAGCTTCAGTGATGCCCTGGCCAGTGCCAGCCCTCCAGGTTAACCTTGAGGACCAAGTGTCCCCTGCACCGACATGCTTTTAGGGTCGGGATTTACTGTCACCATCCCCTGCCCTTCCTGGGTTGTGGTCTGGCCTGAAGGCAGTGCCCGTGTCTCCCCGTGGTGCGGCCGGATCCTGCTGCTGCCCAGCAGGGACGGATGAAAGGCCAGCAAAGCCGCACTTTTATGGCTCCATACAGGTTTTTGATTATAATTGCTGCACTCTGTCAATTTAGTGGCAGCCACAAAACTATCAGAGGCCTTTTTGGGTAAATAAATATTTCTTAAATAATGCATCTTGCCTCATAAAGTTGCCAATTCCCCTGCCATAAAAACCGCTAATTGTAGTTGTGGTCTGTCAGTGTCCCTGTGAGCTGGATGCTCATCGCTGGTTCCTGCCTGCCTCGTTCTCTCTCCTCTCCCCTTCAGCTTCTGCTCCCTCCTCTAACCTTGCTGGAAGGGACAAAAGAGGAACATAGTGGGCTGTTGGAGGCGGTGTGGAAGAGCACATAGCAGCTGATTTAATGGACATGGGGAGGGGAAAGTGTGAGAACAGTCTTCAGGTCTTGGCCATGGCACAATGACTTCTGGTTTTCTTTCTCTTTTGCCACTTCTCCTGTGTTTCTCATGACAAGGGTCTCCAGGGATGAAAATCTACATCGACCCCTTCACTTACGAGGACCCCAACGAGGCGGTCCGTGAGTTTGCCAAGGAGATCGACGTCTCCTTTGTGAAGATCGAAGAGGTCATTGGAGCAGGTGGGTCCCCACATACTCACCTCCCTGCCCTCTCCACTCCTCTTGGGTGGACACCTGTGGACCTGGGGCAGTTTTCTGGGGGGTGCATGAATGGTTCTTTGCTGGGAAATGCACAACCCTTAATGAGGCCTCGGGATATCAGCCTTTCATGCATTTTTGATGGATTAGGGGATATGAGGTTGATTTCTGCTCTCAGAGTAAATTCCTCTGAGACTGGGAGGAACTCTGGTAATGTATTTGCTGGGTGACCGTGGGATTTCCTAGTTTGCTTCCATGAGGTAATAAGAAAAAGCCAGATCTCTTTCCAGTCTGTGCCATATTCCCATACATATGTATATGTACACATGCATACACGTATCTGTAAGTCATCTGTGCTGCTTTTATTGCAATTTTTAAATGACTGTGTCGTACTCGTAGAAGAGAGTGCGAAGCTGGGGGAAAGCCACAAGGAAGCAGTGAGCTGTTTCAGTCGGGATCAAGTTCAGCAATGTATCAGCTGCCTTTTGCTGCTCATCAAGGCAAAGCAGCTATAAGCCTGGCTTAAATGTAATCCCTCCGCAGACAAATTTCACCTTGGCGAAGGAAAAGCTCTCCCGGTGGAAACAAGAGGGAGCCTTCTCTGCGTTTTAAATCAGAATGCAGCAATGAAAATAGACCAGTTATTTTCCATTCCTGGATAAATGATGTGCAAAAAGGTGACTGCGATTATCAATGTTGACACCTTGCACTTGAAGGAGCCCTTAGAAATTCGAGCTCTGCCAACATTCCCTTGGGATTCACAAGAGCAGCCCCAGGCTCCACGGTGGTCGGTGATGGGCTCTGGCAGCCTGGAGAAGGCTGCAAGCCCAACCATGTCCTCAGCACCTTTCAAAGAGGATGAGCACGTAGACTTGTGAGCACCATTAGGTGTCAACGGGTTGAGAGCACCGTTGGGTGTCAGCTGGTTGGTGTTCTTCAGCCGCTTGGTTTGGAGCTCCAGGTACTGTTCTGTGCATCCTTGTATATGGAGGTGGTAATGGATGGTCTTGCACTTGCAGGGGAGTTTGGAGAAGTGTATAAAGGCCGCCTGAAGCTACCTGGCAAGCGGGAGATCTACGTGGCCATCAAAACGCTCAAAGCTGGCTACTCGGAGAAGCAGCGCCGGGATTTCCTGAGCGAGGCCAGCATCATGGGGCAGTTTGATCACCCCAACATCATCCGTCTGGAAGGGGTGGTGACCAAGAGCCGACCTGTCATGATCATCACTGAGTTCATGGAGAATGGGGCCCTGGACTCCTTCCTACGGGTAAGGCGATGTGGGGCTGTGCCAGCTGTTGGTCAGCCACAGGATTTGGGGTGCAGACTCTCATGCTTGCTCTTTTCAATCACAGCAAAACGACGGGCAGTTCACGGTGATCCAGCTGGTGGGGATGCTCAGAGGAATTGCAGCTGGGATGAAGTACCTTGCAGAGATGAACTATGTCCACCGAGATCTGGCAGCCAGGAACATCCTGGTCAACAGCAACCTAGTGTGCAAAGTGTCAGACTTCGGGCTCTCGCGCTACCTGCAAGACGACACGTCCGACCCCACCTACACCAGCTCCTTGGTACGTACCTCGCTTCCTGCAGCAGTAACCCCACCAGCCTCCTGATGATCCCCTACCATGGTGGTAGCTCCTCTTGGTAGCTCCTCATGGTAGATCCATGGTGGATCAGCCCCTCTTGCAAGGGCTCTGGGCTTGAGAGCAGCTTGGGTGGGTGCTCAGAGGGCTGGTCCACCTCTTGTCTCTTCTTGCTGCTTTCCTTCCATCAGCAGGGAAGGCTCTACTGCTCAGCTGCTGTCTTGTTTGGGAAGGCTGACTTCCCTTGTTCTTATTCCCTTTTTCATTATCCTCTTTTTCTTCCTTTCTCTTCCTCCCTTTTATGAGTTTTCTGTCTCCCTTGTCTCCAAAGCACCTTTCTTTTCTGTCCTGACCGTGCCGTACGAAGGGGTTAGGTGGAACCAGGGAGACATCACTAGGCAGTGTCTGCGCTGCATAAACCCCTGCCAGCAGGCTGGCGAGGCTGTCAGCGGCGTTATGGATGAGCAGACAAGACGGCTGTGAGTGCCCTGTTGACCTGCTGGGCTCTCTAATTGATTAATCACTTATTAAAAGAGCTAATAACCTTCCTAACTCCTTGCAAACAATTCATAATACAGGGGTCTAACATGTGGCAGGGTCAGGCCTGGAAGAAGGAGAATGGAGGCAGTGCCTCTTCTCCAGGCAGACATCAGGGCAGCGAGCAGGGGCATGGGTTGGGTGCGAGAGCGAGGATGCACGTCCTACACCAACCCCTGCAAAGCAGTTTCTTGGGCTGCCAAGCTGTGCACAGGCGTGCTTTGGCGTGATGTAGCTTACAACAGGAGCCCCAAGGAGATCAGACTGTTAGGATTTCATCAAATGGAAATAAACGGATCAAGTGAGTCACGCCACAGCCAGGGGGGTTAAAGCGAGCTGTGGGGTTTCTGGCTGGGCTTGGGTCTGCTCCTGCTCCCTGCCCAGACTCGTCCTGCGGCCATTGAGCAGAAACGCATCAGGTTTTTTGTTTGAAGACCCCAGCAGTAGCTGCTGGGAAGAGGCCTGGAGTAGCCTTTTCCCACCTTTAGAGATAAAAGAGATTATCTCATCTGTGTTTTTATTTAATTTAGGCCATAATAGATCTCCTCGGCAGCTGGGAAATGATGCTGTGCCTGCGATTACATCACTCTGCCTCCCACAGCAGGTTTCTAGCTCTGGGGAAAAGGCAGGAAAAACAACCTAGCAGTTAATTTCTCCATTTGTAGTTATTCAAATCAAATTTTTGCCATTCAGCCTTAAAGAGCAGCTGATGCTTCATTGGAAAGGCTACGGAAAACAATTGTGCTCAACGATTTACAATGCAGTTCTGCCCCGAGCACATACCACGCGTTTCTGTGTTGTGTTTTTTTTTTTTTTTCCCCTCTGTCCCTTGGCTTTCTGCTAGAAGAGCTGGGCTGCGCTTGACTGCAAGGCACTCACTGGCTTGAGCAGGATGTGTGCGCAGGCTGCTGAGGCCGGGGTGCTCACCAGCTCCTGTTCTTGGCAGGGTGGGAAGATCCCCGTGCGGTGGACGGCCCCGGAGGCCATCGCCTACCGCAAGTTCACATCGGCCAGCGACGTCTGGAGCTACGGCATCGTCATGTGGGAGGTGATGTCGTTCGGGGAGAGGCCCTACTGGGACATGTCCAACCAAGATGTAAGTGCTGGGAGTTCGCTGAAAAAAAAAAAAAAAAGGGCAAGAAAAAAAAAAAAGCCCTGCCCAAATGGAAACCGAGGGGTCAAGGCAGTGCTGGAGATGCTCCAGACCCCGTCGCCTTGGTTTTTGAGATGAAACAGGCTGGCGAGCGAGAGGGATGGCGGGAGGGAAGCTGGGAAGAAAAGCCAGTGGGCTGGTAATTGGACTTCAGGAAGCTGCAGTGCCTTTGAAAATGTTCAGAGGGTTTGTGAGCTGGGAAAGAGCTTTGGTAGTGCGACTGCCGTACTCCAACACGATCCGCCGAGATAACGAGTGGCAGCGCTCTGCCGCGAGGAGCTGCGGCGCGCAGAGCATCAGAGCGGAGATTAACCTCCTGTGGCATCTCCTCCCGCCTGCTTTGCCGGCAATCACGGCCTGGCAGAGCTGCCTGCACGTCGCCGGGCCACATTCTCACGCTCTGCCTTGCTCCCTGCAGGTCATCAACGCCATCGAGCAGGACTACCGGCTCCCGCCGCCCATGGACTGCCCGGCCGCCTTGCACCAGCTGATGCTGGACTGCTGGCAGAAGGACCGCAACACCCGGCCTCGCTTCACGGAGATCGTCAACACCCTCGACAAAATGATCCGCAACCCGGCAAGCCTCAAAACTGTGGCTACCATCACCGCTGTGTGAGTCCCCCAGCGCCTGGCTTCCCTCCCTCCCTCCCTCCCCAGGGGTGAGTTTGGTGGTCCCGTCCTCACCCTGGTGCCTCTCTCTTCCCTTCCAGGCCTTCTCAGCCCCTCCTCGACCGCTCCATCCCCGATTTCACTGCCTTTACCTCAGTAGAAGACTGGCTGAGCGCCGTCAAGATGAGCCAGTACAGAGACAACTTCCTGAGCGCTGGCTTCACCTCCCTCCAGCTGGTCGCCCAGATGACATCTGAGTAAGTCCAGTGCCTCTACATGGCACCGGCTCGCGGGGTTGCTCAGCATGGCTGTCCACTGATGTCCCTCTGTCTGTCTGTCTTCCAGAGACCTCCTGAGAATAGGGGTGACTCTGGCTGGGCACCAGAAGAAGATCCTGAACAGCGTCCAGTCCATGCGAGTGCAGATGAGTCAGTCTCCGACCTCTATGGCGTGACGTCCCTCGCTCGACGGGGAGGGGACGGGGAGGGCAGGCGGCGGAGGCGGGAGGGGAGGAGCTGACGGAGCCGCGGTGCGACGGTCGGAGAGGGGCGGCCGCGGCCGGGGGCTGCGCCTGCCGGTGAAGGATGCTCCTGGGACTGGCCTTGGCCTGGTGACTCCCGTTCCTCGCCTACAGAAGCACACTTACCGATGTCACGGGGAATGGCATATAAATAAGTATAAATATGTACAAATAGTATATTTAAAAATGACAAAAAGACAAAAACACACACAAAAAAAAAACCACAACCAACCGACAATGAAGACAAACCAATGTACGTTGGGGAAACGAACCCAAATCCTAGAGACCAGACTCCACTACCACCGCCAGTGAGCAGGAGTCAAAACTGAGGCGGAGGAAGGGGCTGTTGGGGAAGGGAGAGGCACCAGATTGAGTTCCCCGGCCGGAGAAGCCACCGGCAGCGACCGCCTTCCTTCCTTTTTGCTTCCTTTGCTCTTCCTCCCTGCCCCGGCCCCTCCTGCTGCTCCTGCTCCCTTCTGTGCTCATGGCCTGGTGGAGCTCCTCAGCAGCCTCCGCAGCTGCCCCCGTCGTGTCCAGGTGTTGCTCTGCCAACTACCAAAGGACTTCGCTGACCGCTGCAAGGGGGGGGGGATCCGACTCAGTCCAGTTAATGTCTTCATATTGAAGAAGAGATGTACCTTCAATAGAAAAACCTTGGTTTTTTTCTTTTGCTTGCATTTTTTTGCAAAAAGGAAAAACAACAACAACAACAAAAAAAATCTATCATGGAAAACGGAAAGAGGTGTTCCCGTGTGTGTGTGTGCGTGTGCGCGCGTGTACCTTGTCAACCTACCGTGGACTCGCTGCTTGTCCGTGCTCGGAGGTCGCCACCCACCCGAAGGCAGTGGGCGGCCAGGTCCCAGGCCTGGAGCCGTGCCTGGAGCCGGCAGAGGCCCCAGCGAGGCCGGTGCTCAGCGTGGCGCAGGCGGGACCGGGACGAGGAGGATGCGAGGGGCCAGCGGGGACAGGACTGGAGGAGCCGCAGCGCGTGGGTACTGGGTTGTGGAGGAGGAGGAGGAGGAGAGATGCTCTGGGGAAGAGACTGATGAGGCCTCCAGAGCCTCGGGGATCTGCAGAAGATGGCTACGGAGAACTTTATTTCCCCCATCTTGTGGACCTAAGGATTTTGATATTGGGTTACAGACTTGGGTTTCATGGCTTCAGAGGTAGGTCCATTTGTCTCGTGTACTTCTCTGTCTGTCCGTCCTTCACTGTGTTTTTCTGCTTACTTCCTCGAAGCCTCTTCCAGTGAATATTTCAGTGTTTAATTTGATTTTTTTTTTCCCGACCGCTGATCTCCTTTGCAAATTGATCTAGTTAAAATTACTAGACGCATGTCAGTGTTTACACAGAATATTGTAAGTCTGGGCAATCTAACTTCCCTCTGCGGACTGCGCGGAGAGTTTATAAAATGAATGAACTCTTAATAAGGCTTTTACTTAGACGGCTATGTGCGAGTTGTAACGATCCATCACCGCGCCTGGCAGCCGGAACGGGGGCTCGCCGTGCCCTGAGGGCTGTGGGTCCCTGTCAGGAAGATATTGGGGCTGCCTGGTACCTCCCTGCCCTACCAGGGTGCCTCAGGTGTCTGTAAGATGCCCTCCTCTGTGTCTGTCCATGCTGTGGGGTGCCCCATGTCTGTCTGTCCGTCCAAGCTTGTGGCTTGGGGGGATGTGGGCCGACACTGCTGGCAGGAGAGGGTCCCACATGTTGGGGAGCTCTTTACTTTAGGTTTTTCTTCCCAATCGTCTAAGGAAACATCCTGCCATGCTGCCGGAGAGCGGGAGCAAGCAGCAGGACTGAGCTTGTTTCGAATCGCTGAACTCCCTCCGGAGAAAGAGGCAGAGAAAAACACCCCGTGTTTACAACGGCGGGGACTGCTCCTGGCCTGTCAGATAGACGATCGCTGGTACCTCTCGGGATCCTCGCGGCCTGAATCTGTATTCCGGGATGTTGTCGCAGCGCATACAACATGCAGATGGAGCGGGCGCCGTGCATGCTAACGCGCTGCCTCGCCACCTTGGTATTCACCGCAGCTGATGGATCCTTTGTGTTTTTTTTATCACTTCTCTTTTACCAAAAGGAAGCTAAAGGCATTTAAAGGGACAAACAGCAGTGACACAGGGTAAATATCAAAACTCCCCCTTTGTGGCTGCTCTGCCTCGCTCAGTGTCCTTCTGCTGCCCGCCTGGGGCTGGAGGGACGACGTGACAGCACCGCTGCCTGTACCTAACCTGCAGCCCACGCCTCCTGGGCTGTGGTGGGACAGGCCATTCCCAGCCCCAGCTCTTCTCACTGGTCCTTGCTGTGGTGGCACTGGGCCTGGAGATGTCCCTTGTGGTGTTACATGAGAGCCCAGGGCTCAACAAGGAGTCTGAGGATGGTGTGAGCAATTCCTCCAGGGCTGAGGCACGGCTGGTGAAGGGGTGGCTATCTGATGCCCAAAGGTGGGCCACCTGGTCCCATGCCTTCAGAGACTTTGGACGCTTCTTTTTCTCTTCAGACATAGCTGGGATGCAAACGTTGGGGCCTGAAGCATCCCTGGCACCACCACTGATGAGCAAGTCTGGCTGACAGTTCCTGAATCTGGATTTAGAGGGGGTTGTAAGCAAGTGGCAGCATTGTCCATATTGTTCAAGAGGTCCCTTCCATCAGCAATGGATGGAGAAGCTGCCCAGATGCTCCAGCTGGGGCAGGAGGCTCTGCCTTGCTGTTGCTTTTTCTCCGGACCCAGGAGGAATGTGTGTTTGGGTCAGGTGGATGCTCTGCAGACTGAGAGGGACTCTGCCAAATGGTTTCAGCGAGGAAAAAGCCCTCCCCAAAACCCCAAACCCAAACCAAAAGCTCCCATTTCACATCATCTGCTCTGTGTCATGCTTGGTGTTCCTTTCCTCGATCCTAAATCAGAAGGGGTGTCTCGGAAATATTTTTTTTCCCTGAAGTTTCACTTTGCATAGGAAATAAGAGGGGGGAAAAAAGGCTTTTCTCATCGAAACAAAGTGCTTCCCTCTCTGCACTGACTTTTCCTCGGGCTGAGGGTTCACCCAACACACCTGGTGCTGGCTCTGGGGGTCCTTCATCACTGGGTGCCACCCGGACGGATCCTGGCCCTATCCCTGCTCCTCACCCCCTGCTATCACAGCCGTGCTCTGGGGCTCTCGGCTCCTTCTGCGCGTTCCTGCAGCAACTGCCAGGGGCCCGGGGGCGAGAGCCCCTCTGCGGTTTGGATGCTTTGTTCCCCCTCTGGAACTTGCTGCTCCTTTCCCAAAGCGCTGTCCCCGGCGGGGAGGAGGCGCTCGCTCAATAGCGGTAATTAAACCAGCCGAGGGGAGCCCAGCGTGTCCAGGGCAGGAGCGGGGACGAGGTGCGCCCGTTAATAGCAGCATTGTGTGCCTCTTGCCAGAAAAAAAAGAGGAACGCGCTTTGTGCCATTTAATGACCTTCAAATTAGCAGTTCTTTGAAAGCGCTTATGTATATTTAATTTTAAATGTTGCCGCAAGTCAGAGCGGGGCTGGCAATGAAAGCAGCAGGCGGCCGGTTTTTAACTAAGAGCAAGCCCGGAGTGGTATTTCCGAGCCCGGCAGCGGCTGCGGCCCCCTCCCCCTGCACCGAGGAGCCTGGTCTGGAGGGATGGGGATGGACAAATTGTTGTCTGTAAGGGGCTGAATCGAGCCTCTGAGGCATAAAGAACAGCCTGTATATTTGGGATACCCTCTGTTCCTGTTGGAAAAGAAAAGAAAGGATAAAACATCAAGCAGCTTCTAAGGTGAGAAATGGATTTACAGAACCAGCAGCGGAGTTGCAAGCTCCCGGGGCTGCATTGTGACTCCAAGGCCACCCTGCTGTCCCTGTGACACCCTGTTAAAATGCCGATGGGAAGGCAGGGCATCAGGTCAGGGTTTCACATCCACCTCATGTGTTCATCCACATGCTCTGCGTCCCCTTCTCTGGTGGGGTCCCCACGGCACAAGGAGCTGCAGGAGGTCACACAACGTCCCTATTGGCATCGTCTGCTTTGGTGCCCAATTTATGGATGCTCCTGCCAGGATGGACGCCTGTCTTGGTGCAGCTTGGGTGCCTCCAAAATGATGCTCCAAGAGATGGAAGGAGACCTTTCTGGGTGAGGCTCCTTTCTGTTTTGGAAGAGCCTGAAGGAGCCTGAAGCACCCCAAGCAATGATGGAGCAGAGGCACCTTCCCCACAGCCCACCTGTGCTGGTGGGACTGCCTCGGCACGGGGTCTCACCCCACTGCTCCTGGCCCCACAAATTGCACTCTCTGCGTGTCCCAGCTGAGCTCGCCCTTCTCCAAAACCCCTCGGCTGCTTTGTCCTGCTCTCCTGTTTCTACTGCCTGTGGGTTTTGGCTCTGCATCCATCTCTTGGGGGGTTCTGCTGGTTTGGGTCCATGTTTTGTGCGGCAGCAAGAGGAGGAGAAGCCGGCGGCTCTGCTGGTGGCGTGGCTGCGGATGGGGTCACCCTTCGGCTCGCGGAGGTTAATCCGAAGAAATCAGCTGCGTGAATTGTAAGTGGATTAGCTGAACGAGCTGGTTCCCAAAACAGGCGCGCCCTTCCAGGGCAGCCGCGGAAGTGGATTAGGCAAAAATCTGCTTACGGCTGCATTAACTCCGGGTAAGCGTTGGGGGGGGATTAGCGCAGCTTGTGTTATCCACTTAAAAAATGAATTTGAGTGAATTTTTCTCCGCGTTCCCAAACAAAGAAGCCTCAGTCACTTCTTCGTTCCCATTTCTTCTCCCTTGCCTGTCTGTCTGGCACGCACGCTGCCTTTGCCTGGGCACTTTCTTGGGGAGCAGCTTTCCCGGCTGCTTATCCCCAGGGTGTTGTTAGGCGATTGAACCTTTGTGCCAAGGTGGGGAGAAAGGGCAAGAAAATTATGGTCAACATCAGTGCAATTATCAACGCCAATTAACGCTGAGCAGGACTGGCAGCTGGAGATGCAGCCCATGCCAGAGGCTGCCCTCTTCCCTGGGGAGGGCTGGTGGTAATGGTGTGCGCCCTGCAAGTAGCACCTGGGAATAACAGGTGTTTGCACTCTGCTTGGTCTTGGGCATCTCGGATGTGCAGCAGACTTCGGGGTTTTTTTTAGGCTGCCCGAACTCCATCAGTGCCCTGGGGCCGGTGTGCTGCTGGAGATGATGCCAATGCTCATGGTGCCTCCCTTGCAGGATGGGTTTTCCTCTCAAAAATATGTGTGCAGCTGGATCCCTGAGTGTGGCACCAAAAATGGACCCTGGGACATAATAAATGCACAGCAATAACTTTACCCCAAACACTGCTTGCTTTTCTTTCTGTCTTCCTGATGTTCTCTCTGTCTTTCTGATAATCTCAGTGTCTCTTCCCCTTCCTGGCGTGTCCCCTTTTCTGCTAAGCACTAAATAACTAAATAAAAGTTTTATTACTACCTGGATTTGCTGGAAATGATTTTCATTCAGCAGAATGATGAATTTTAATAGGAGCAAAATGTCAGCCACAGCTGGAATTTTTTTTTAAAAGCACTGACACATTCATGCAGAGGTGCCCTGGAATAATTATGGCAGTGATCCTCGGTTATCGGCAGTCAAGCAAGGGGTGCAGTGGTCAACAGTATTGTTATTTAATGTAGTGGCTTTATGCTTCCAAGGTGCAATTCTATATTAAAAGCATCTTTGCCTCTTGGAAGGGGCTAAGAAATGGGATTTTGCTGCTGTGCGGTGCTTGGTGGTTGCTCTCTGGGTCTGTGGGCCTTTCCCGCAGCAGCAGAGAAAAGCGATGGTTTCTGATACTTTGGAAGGAGCAGTTTTTGGTGCTTGACTGCTGGCTTCTGTGTTAGCCCCAGGGGTGCTTCTATTGCAGTGTGGGGAGGGGAAAAGCACCTTTTGGGGGGTCACTGTCTTTTTTTTTGTTATTATTTCTGGAAACGCAGTACACGGGCTTTGCCGAACCTGCTCCAAACCCGACTTCTGCATCCCCGAGTGGCACCGGGGCTGTGCTAAGCCTGCACCATGCAGCTCTGCACGGAGCAGGCTCCTTCTCACCCTCATTCCCCGCTCTTCCCTTGCAGGGGTACGGATGCACCGGCAGCGCCGCCTCTCCCGCACCCTCCGCCACCCATGGGATGAGCTGGGATGTCTCCGGAGCCCTGAGCCGGGCTGCGGGAGCCTCCGCCGCCGCAGCATGCCCCGTGCCGGCTGGCAGCGCCCCGTCCTGTACATAACAGTGAGGTGTCCGTAAAAAGTTTTCACCCGTTGTAATTTTTTTTTTTTTTAATTATCATTTTTTATTTCTTATTTTTTTGCCCCCTCCCCCAGTTTGTCAATTGTGTTGAACTTGTCGGAGTTTGTAACGGTAACTTTCAGAGAATATTGTACTAAAGAGAGAATTGCACTCAATAAAAATAATGAAATAAGCCTGATCCTTTCTCTTCCCCTTCCCAGAGGCGGTCTTTCTGCCGCTGTGTTATCTGCAACTTGGCCATGAATATTCATTTGGGGAGCTGGCAGTGCTCCATCGCTCCTTGACTTACCTCGAATTTTGATGTATATCAGATTTGGATCTCCGGTTTGTAAATGAAGTGACTTTATTCCCATTGATCCCTATCAGTGGCTGCTTGCTGAAAAAAAAAAAAAAAGAAAAAAAGCTGCAAGAAGGAATTTTCTTGGCACGGGTTTTTACGCACAGCACATTTCAAAACACTCATGTGCAGTCATTTGGGGAAGCCACGCTGGAAGTGCTGACTTGGATGAAAGTGCCGGCTGTGTGGTGTGAGCACAGAGGCTCCTCGCTTCCCCAGGCGTGCCGGGGCCTGTCAAAGTCCAGTGCTCTGCTTGAACCTATACCTGCAGGTGTATGTGCTTATCGGGCTCAGAAAGAGGAGTTACTGCTGGGCAGCGTGCAGGCTGAGGGTTAGGATGTCCCATGCCCCTTGTTTTTTGGGTGACATGGGTGGGGCCGGTGTGTCCCCAAGGTTGCTGCTGCCCTGTAATTCTGCATGAAGCCCCCAGCAAGGAGCCTGCCCCCCTGGCAGCCCCCTGGCAGCCCCTCCGACACATGCAATGCAAATGGACAGAAGCAAATGGGCAGTGGTTGACCCAGGGCTGAGCTGAGCTTGTTTGTGTGCCCTTAACTGAATGTATATTTGATTTAATGGGCTTGTGCTGTGGTTTAAATGAGTGCTCACATTTCTTGGTTCCTCTGGGATTTGGGGCACTGAGAGGGTATATCCCTTACACAGGTCACCCGAGGTTTCCCCCTTAAGCAACCAAAAGACATTTACAGCCAGTGCTTAAAGTTCCCAGAGCAGCTTGTCTGGGAATATCCTTTTAATAGGGTCTGCAGGAGCCCTGCTGACAGCTTGATGGCTTAACAGGGCTCCAAAGGATGCGGGGGGAGCCCAGGCATTACCGCGGGGCTGGTCCCTGCCTTCCCATAGCTGCGGCGGCGATGGGGCTGCACCGTGGGCACCTCATTGCTGCCTCAGATCCCCACCCGACCCGGAGCAGCTCCTGCCTCCCAACCCAAGTGAAATGCTGTTTAGGGAGCCCACACAGAGGCCAAAAAAAGTTTTCCTGAGCATCGAATACAGATATAGGCGGCTGTCACAGCCCGCATGGAGACAAACTCTCAAAATGAAAAATCTCCCCGTCATGGCTATCGGGTTTGAAAAATGGAAGCGGCGTGCTGGCTCAGAGTACTCCACAGCAGCTGTGAGAAATTTCAAGAAACTCCAATGCTGTCAGACCAAGTAAGTCTCGGCTTACCCTGGTGTAAGCAGAAAGCGGGGCCAGGGCTCGTGTCGAGCGGGTACAGGGAGGAGCAGCAGGGCCGTGGGGTGCCTCTGGGTCACCCATGGGATGCGTCCCTGGTGGCTGGTGGCAGGTGGGTGTCACGGCACGGGGACACAGGGAGCAAGGATGTCAGCTACACGTGGGGAGGTGGCACTGCAGGCGGTGGGAGACAGGCAGGAGCCCGTCTTCTCCATGCCGTGCTTGGCAGTGGAGGACAGATAAAAGACAAGCCCAAGAGGACTGTAGGCTAAATTGTAATTGGAGCAATATGGTCCGATTATAAAGTTATGTGCCAGCCCGCATTAAACGGCAGCATCTGCTGGAGTTATCGGAGGAGCCTCGTTGCCTATTAAAAGTGATCGTTTTGCCCTGGAGGGCTGGAGAGCCAGAGCTGGGAGGGCTCAGCTGTGCCCAAAACCAAAGGGCAGGGCCGCATGCCCAAATCTTGGTACCTGCAGGGTTTTTGGGGCTGCTCTGGTGGGCTCCCCCTCCCAGCCCTGTCACGGTGCTACCAGCTCTTCCCTCTCCTTGTGTGCATCCCCCTGCTGGGCTCCCCAGGGGGAGATGGGCACTGGTTGGCATTCAGCACAGCACCATCAGTCAGGTTCTGCTCAACAGACGGGTGTCCCGGCTGTCCTCCCAGCCCCAAAGCTTTCCGCGGTGCTTTGGGGAGAGGCAGAGAGCAGGAACCTCTGCCAGTGGGAGGGAGCCGGTGACCAGCAGCCGTCCTGGTGCTATGGCAACTCGCTAAGCCCTGGGTGTTGATTTAATGCGTTCTGCCGTCCTCGGCTGCTTTACAAACCGCAGCCCCTGCGCTGAGTGGGAACTGCTCCCCTGAGCCAGGAGACCACCTCGGAGACTGCTGCGGCCTGGCTGTAAATTCCAGCCTGCAGATCGCCGGGAGCCCTGCTTGCCGTCAGCTCCGGCGGCAGCGGGGGGCTCGTGGGGAAGCCGTGCCCATGGCGGAGGGGAAGGGGCTGGAAACCCCCCTGCCTCCTGCCCTCGGCTGTGGGGGCAAAGCCTGCTGCGTGCTGAGCCCCAGACGGGCCCACCAGCTGCCCCCAAAGCAGCGCCACATGGCTTGGCCAAAGGTCCTCTGCTCCTTGCCCCCCATGCTGCTTTCCCTGGTGGAAAGCCAGAGGAGGCCTGCCCCACGCTCTGGCAGCTGTGGCCATCCCCTGACTTTGTTCTCATCTGATTTGTGGAGGACAAATCCCTTCCTGTGCTGGGGGGAAGTTTTAACTCTGTGCGCTGCAATGCTTGCTGCCACCTCAGCCTGCCTGGCCACTGGCTGGTCAGTCCCGTGCCCTCTTCCTACAGCTGGGGCTTATCCAAGTACAAACAGATCTCTGGGAGCCACTACCCATGGCTTTCAGGAGAGAAATGTGATGTTTGGGTGCCCTGCTTCTGTGGGTGTCTGGAAAGGTGGGGAGCTGGAGTCTCCCCACTGTCACAGGCCTGAGTACCTGCCTCTTGTCTGAAAATGAGGCCCTTTAAGGTGCTGTTGGTTGGTCAACCAGCATCACTAATTGCTTTTAGGACTGTTGGCTGTGAAAGCTCATTTTGTGCATTATTTGACATTTAACGCAAAGGTCTGCTCTGAATCTCAAGATCTCTGCCAGGTTCACGTGGCTAATGCACCGGATTTCATTGTAGTCCATAGCACAAGGGGTGCCTAGCAAGGCCCATGGCCTTGATACCAGCTGCTTTGGTCCTCAAGGTTAAATTAACACTTGGCTGGACTCAATCAAGCCTGATGAGAGATTTGTAGGGCCTGGGGGCTGAGGGCAAGGAAGTTCAACTGCTCTGCCTCCTCAGTGGACATCCCCACAGCACCAAGTGAGGGATCCTCCACCAGGCTCACAGCTGCAGGTTGTGCTGGGGCCAAAACCCAACTACTGAAAAATCACCTGGAAAAAGTCAGGCAAGTTTCAGTGAGGTTTTCAGAGCGTGCAGGGCTCTTGATCAGCAGTACCGGGCTTCTCCCTGGCTGAGCCATGGGAGTATCTCTTGCAGCGTGGTCCTCTGCTCTGCATGGCTCCGAGGAGCCTGTTCTGCTGTTTTTGGCCTTTGTGAAGAGCAGGTGGAGCTGCTAACAACCTTGTAATGCCTGTGGGGACAGCCACGGCAAGCGGCAATGATTGCATGGACGAAATAAAAGTTGTGAGTTGTTTTGCAAATATTTCTGAAGCCTGTGATACAGCAGCAGAAGTAGGCGTAATTACACGTAAAAATGTATCTACTTTGTAGTCTTTTAATTATCCACTCAGGTGAACCATAATGTGAGGGGAAAAGCTTTAAATCTGTTCATTTCTAATAATAAAAAATGAGGCGGGAGAGTGTTATTTGAATGTAATTAAGAGAAGATCCAGTTGGATGGATGAGCTAGAGAGCAGGGATCTGTGCTGTACTCCAGAGCCCTCAGGCTCTGCTGCCTTCCCCATCTCCGCCCGCATCCTTCCTCCTCGATGGAGGAGGCTGCTGGGGAGAGCGAACTTGAAACTGGGGAGAGCAAACTAGAAATGGTTCCCTTCCCCCTCCACTGCTCTGCTTGCTGAGCTACTGTCAGGTGAGGTACCTTTGAAAATAAGTTATTTCCATCAAGCCTGCTGTAGTGCAGAGCTTTGCGAGAGAGAAACGAGTGCTGAACTTTATTTTTTCTTATAATGGCTCCTCAGAGCCCCGGATAAGATGGAAACCTGGCTCTCTGGGGCTGTGTGCTCCACCGGTGTGGTATGTGTCCTGTAGCGCTTGCAAGGGGGATGGGAAATCCACATCCTGGGGAAGAAAGCTGAGGCATGAGGGAATAGGGCAGATCTCCCAGGGGAGGGGACGTGGTCTGTCCCAGGGGTGCCACAAGAGCTCATGCAACTCCCACAGCTTGCCCTGCTTGCCTGGGAGCCAGCTAGCAAATTGGGAAGCCTAGGCTGTTTTTAGCAGCACACATGCTTTCCCAGAAAGACAGAAGGCCTTGCTGCCTATCTGCTCTTCTTCTGTTATCATGAATGTCAAGCACTTTACAGACAGAGGCATTAAATGTCAGATCCTGTCCCTACAAGCCCTGCTTGTAACGTGAACGCTCAGACATGCACTGTGGTCATCTCGTTCCCGTTTCCTTCCTCTGATAAGCGTTGTCCTCTGGGCTGCTGTGTTTGGAGACGAGGCCACAAAGCAGTGCTCTTTGTGCTACTGTGGATGCTCACCCTGACATCTGCATCCTCTGTCCCGGATATTTGAAAACACTTGGGATCAGCTCTCTGCCTCTTCTTTAGGGACTCTGATGTGCATTTTGGCACAGTGTTCAGATCCCAGTGACTCTGGTCTCTGCCCGTGCTGCTCCTGTCACTGCTCAGGCTGAAGGCTCAGCCTTTGCTTGGTGCTGAGCCCCTGTGTGGGAGCCTCCCCCTGAGGCTCAGCAGCCCCAGCTCTGGTGCTGCTGCTCTGTGACCTCTGTGGGGCTTTGCCCTCACAGCTCCCTTGGGTGAGCAAGACGAGGCACACCGCATCCAGCACCAGGCTGCAAACCATCTTGCGGCTTCTCTCCCATCCTATTTTTTTCTATCAGTTCTCGTCCTTTGCTGTCATTTTGGAGAATAACAGTGCTTTGGGTGATCTGGTTTGTGCCCTTAAAGGGATAACGAGGCTTCCCCGCTTCTGTGTTATCGCTTTCCCCTTGGTATATACCCCTAGCTGGCCCTTCTTCCACACCTCCTGGTGTGCTCGGTGAGAGCAGGCACCGTGACGGCTACAGCTCTCCAGTTGCTTGTCCTTGATGTAAGGGGGGATGTGCCAACTCCACGTGCATTGGTGACATAAAATGCTAAAGTATATCCCATTTGGTGCCTTTGAGATGGGATTTTTCTTTTGCACTGTGGCATTGACACACAGTAAAATAATACACAAAATACATAGAATAAATTAGAGCAAATACTGCATGCTGATGTCCGGAAATTTGGAACTTGCTGCATGTTCAGTACAGGCTAACAAGATGCATTTTAATAATTACAAACGAACCTATGGCCAAAAGAGCCTTTACTGAGCACACCTGTAATGAATGCTGATGCGGCCATTCCCCACAGAATGCTGATAATCACATTTGCTAGTGCATTAGAGCTGATTTAGGGGTAAACAATAGCTTCCACCTGAATTTGCTTTACAACCTATTGGCTGTAGCAGGTAGCTTTTTCTGTTATTGAAATATTCGTAAATATTTTACCAGGCCTCCACACTGCAGTTGTTGGCTGTGTGTTTTTTTGGGGTTTTATTTTGTACTATTTATTGTGAATTGACAACAATCCTGTTCACCCTCTGTATGACCCAAGGAGCTCACGCTTGTCCCCCCCCTCCTTTGTTGGAATAATTGCTCTTCCCACAGTGACTGCCGCATGGTTTGTAAGCTTATTTCAGGCACAACTGTGGGGATTAGTGATAACGCTGCCTATTGTACCAAGGTTCATACTATTTAAAATTGGAAGCAGAACAAAGGCAATTCAATTCCAGTCCCTCACTCTATGGGTAAAATAGCATTTTCTGACACCGTCCAGGAAGTGTACGGGAAGAGCTGAGTTTCTGCCTGTTGCCTGTCTCTTGGGGCCACAGGCGGGGGTGCCGGGCAGGCTGCTCCCTAAAAACTCCTTCATGGGACATTCTAACAGGCGAGAGCCCCACGCCACGTGGCCCTGCATCCTATGTCTTTGCTCTTCAAATTTCTCTTCTTGGGACTCAAGGGTGAAGGAAAGACATGGCTGTCTGCCCTCCGGTGGGTCTTTGGGTTAATTTTCCCTGCGGCATCCAGCCCCCACAGTCCCTGTCCTGCCCCATGGCCCTGCCTGGGCAGAGGGAGCTGGGAGCACGGGGCATGCAGGGGGTGGCAAGGAGCTCCGCACACACAAAAGCTGGAGCAGCCACCAGCAGCTGTAACCCTAGCAACAGTGTCTCAGGATTTGAATGTAATTATACCTCAAACGTGATAAACACTCAGAAGGACTCCTTATGTGGAGATCATACTAAACAAGTCTTTGAAATTACCCTCATCAAATATTGATAGAGGGAGAGTTTGGGGAAAAAAAAAAAAAAAGACAAAAAAAAAAAAAGAGAGAGAGAAAAGGCGAATTCTTGTTCTTGCCCACGGGCTGCAGGTTAATGGGAATCTGTTGGTTTATCACCGCAGCGCAAGCCCCGCCGATAGCTCCAGCTCACAACGAAATTAAAAGCGGGGGCGGGAGGATAAGAGAAATAAAAGCATCAGGTGAAGCAGCCGTATCGATTGACATTTTGTTTTATGTTCGGCATGCAGGAAAGCGATCCCAATAAACACCATTTATCTTTCCCATCCGCGGCCAGCAGGATTTAATTGCTGCGCGAGGGAGCAGGGGCCTTGCTAGGGGGCTTCAGGGACTCAGCCGTAGTGGCACGGAGGGCAGGGATCCCCCTCCTGCAGCGTGGGGCCTACGGGGAGAGCTTAAAACGTCCTTGAAACGTCAGCCCTGGAGATGTGGAGGGGGATAAGAGCTCTTTGCTCCAGCTCCATGAGTGGTGAGTATCAGGAGAAAGGCAGCTATGGAGAGCCAGCCCTGTCTGTGGCACTGCCAGTCGTGAGGTGCTCAGTGGTCCTGAGGCTGGGCTCAATGTGGTGAAAAGGCCAGCAGCGGAGTGTCCTCAGGACGGCTGGCAGCACAAAATGCTTGCGTGCAGGCAGTGGCTGCCAGGGCTGAGAGAGGCCCGGGGGTGAGGGTGCATTTGCCCTGCGTGCAGTGCTGTGGGTGCTCTGTGGTAGCTCTCTGTGCTTGCAGCTTTCTGTCATTTGGTTTTTGCAGAGAAAACCCGAGCAGTAGTGAACGAGGTGGCTGCTGGCATCACGAAGGGAGTCACCTGTGGGGCAGAAGGCAGGGAGCACGCGGGACGCTTCATCTGGTGGTGGCACCACTGCTCGTGCCCTGGAGAACTGTGCTTTGGGGCAGGCCTGGCTGAACCCATGCTTAAAAGCACCTCGTATAGCACTGCTGGCAAACCTCTGAGCGATCAGAAAACCATGTTTCAGCTCCAGCCACCCAGATCTGTAAAGTCCATCTGAAGCCAGAAGATGTGTTGAGATAGATGAAGGTTTTAGAGCATGGGGCCAAAAACAAAAGTGGCAGGCAGTCAAGCCCCCCAGCTGTGTGCCCATCGGTGCTGTGCCACAGCAACCGGCTCTTTGCCGAAAACAGCTGGTGAATAGAATGCAGAAACACGGTGCCTGGTCAAGCACTGCCGGCTATTTTACGGGCTGCTTACAAACAGGTGAAAACCCCTGTAATGCCAGTGCTGAGTATTAGTTACTGCTGATGTAGCTGGGAGAGGAAATGGGGGAGAAATGCATCTTTAAAGGTTGGTGGCAGGATGCAGAGGGTGACTTTATGCAGTGCGAGTTGGCTGTGAGGGACTGGTGGAAAGCAGAGGGTCTGCAGGCTCCTGGATGCTTGGAGATGCTGTTAAACAGCGTGTGGTGTCGGGGGAAAAGGACTGCGTGTTGTCTTCTGGAAAGTATTTTTATGATTTAAAGAAAGCTGTGCTAACCCTAAGGCTACTCTGCCTACTGTAGAGCTTCTGTCTGATGTAGTTCCCAACCCGAGAGCAGAGCAGGGTGGATCCTGCGTAGTTGGTGATGGTGAGCAGCTCCTGTTGGCTGGACAGCATCTTGTATTTGAAGCCCCTGAGGAAGGATCCAGATGATGTCTGCATCCCTCTGTTTAATCAGGGGATTAAAAAAATAATTTCTGTGGCTTCCTTTCCCAGTGAAATTGCCGTAAATTTCCCTTTCTGGAGCCTCTGGAAGGGGGAGGATGGAAGATTCCTTTGGGTTCATATGGAGCATCCCTGGAAAATATTCCTGCCATCAGCAGCAGATGTCAACAGCTGCACAGATCCTTTGGAAGGGAGAGGCACAGCACCACGGAGCTGAGAGGTGCGAACAGGAGGGCAAGCGTGGACAAACAGCATCCAGGGCATGTGCAAGGAGAAGATGCCGGTCTGGGTTAAAAGTGATGCTTTGACTTTGTGGGAGAGCTGTCGCTGTGAGGTGGCTGGGCTGCTGTGAGTTGGGTAACAGAAATTAAAGGAACTCCTGGGCTGGGCCAGGCAGGCAGTGGCTCCCAGGAACGCTCCCTGAGTTCATGCCCAGGTGGTTCCTTTAGAGGTTAATTCCTCCTGGTAGCACCTGGAAGGAGACCTGGAGTGTTCAGAGGGAATTAAGCTCAGTACAAAGGGTCTTAGAGTTTGCAGGATTCTTAGTCCTCATTTTTTTTAAATGTTAAAATTTGCTCCTATTCATTTCTTTTAAAAAATGAAATAGAAATCCCAAGCTTGCCTCCCAGTGCAGAGGCACAAAGAGAGAGCCGTTCCTAGAGTCAGTAGCAGGGTACACCGCACTTCCTCCTGCTCCAAGGTGGCAGAATAAAGAGCTCCTGCAGTAATCTTTTTTCTAAGAGTTGCATTGTTAAAACCTTCCTTAGGGAAATCCAGGGAGCGTAATTGCTCTGGTCTGACTCTGCCCGCTGAGCCGCTTGAATTAAGTGGGTGTTTTGGCATCCTGAGCAGAGCCTTGTGGGAAGTGACCTTCGCCTTCCGCCGCTGCACTCTGCAACCTGCCGCTAATTAGGATGGAGAGAGCCCTCCTTTGTTTTCAAATACTAGTTTACCTCTGTCTTAGCTTTCTGCCGGGAGCTGACCGGCGTGACTCGGTGCATAATGAACGGGGCGCAGCAGATGGTAGTGCTCCAGCGCCGTGAAACACAACTTTTAACACCACAAAGCAGAGCGGGAGGGAGAGGCCAGGCTTTGAACTGCTTGCGGAGTCTGTTTGCAGCAAAGCTTCTCATTACCCGGAGCTGGAATTAATGTCTGAAACAGCGCTTTGTTTAAAAAAAGTCTTTTCCCCGGCTGCTTTCATTCAGTATTTGCAAACTTGGGAAGCCTGGATGAGGAGGTGATTTGGTGGATAGGCAAGGCTAATGTCTGCGGAAAGACGTGTGCTTTCTGGGGCAGGTGCCAGGCTGTGCCATGGCCCCATGAGAGGGGGCTTCGGCTGCTGCCTGGCTTCCCTCTGCGGTCACCTCTCCCCTCTAAGGCTCTGAGACTGCCTCGGCATCGGGCACTGGTGAAAGGACGAAGTTGGGGCTCTGCCTTTTGGAAAGCTCCTTGTTTCCAACCTGAAAAATGGGACAGAGAAGATGAAGTTTTCAAAGGTAAAGCTCAGTACCTCCCCTGCGGCAGAAGCCAGAATATTGAGCACTTAGAGGGTTTAAGCCAAATTTGCTCCTAAAGAGGATTAGTTAAACTGCGCTGAATTTCTATGTGAACACCCTCATTCAAATGTAATCTGGTTTATCTTAATTTGCTTTGGAAATGAATTCGGTAAACCCAATTAATGTCACTTCAATTCTGAATGAGAGCATCCCGTAGGGATTTACTAACTTTAAAGTAATCCACTTTAAGTTCACACCTTCAACTAATATGCACGAACTTTACTCAGCACTCCTCGTCAGACAGCAGCTAGCCACATCTGGAGGCAAGCAGACATGATCCACAAGAAGCCTGACAGATCTGTTTGGGTGGGTGAAAAATCTCCACCCAAGGTCTCAAAATACCATGGTCCTGAGAAACCTCGGGCCAAGGGCATCTGCACTGAAAAGCACCGGGCTCGTGGTACGAGGCAGCAGGCTGGAGATGCAGGCTCCCTGTGCGGGCACTTGATCAGTTCAGTTCCCAGGACATCTGTGCAGCTAGAAATCACCTTCATGTTGTCTGAGGGTGAGCGTAACATGCTCAGCCCTGCTTGGAGATCAGGCACAGGGAGGGCTGGCTGCTGGCTTACCCCTACGTGGCCGTGCCTGTGTAGGAGGCAAGGAGGCTCCCACGATGAAAACCAGGAGGGCGTGGAGGCTTGCACAGAGCTTTTCTCTCAGAGGAGGTGTGTGGGAGGCCTGCTCTGATGTGGCCAGCACAGGAGCACCTGAGAAAAGGAGAGGACAGGAGCCTACTGTTGCCTCCCAGCCCTAGCGTGCAATGGCTGTTGGAGCGAGCCTGTGACAAGCCCTACTCTTCCCAAAGCACGAGGGAAACGCCTCAGGTTATGCGTGGGCAGGCTGCTGTGGGCTCGCCATCATGTCGCAAGGCTCCAGATGTGCACCTGAACAGCCATGCTCCGTCGATTCAAGGGCAGGAGGGAACGGCCTAATGCCATACGCATGTGGCGTAAAGACTTCTGCAGATGTTGGGTTCAGCCCCTGGGGCAGGGGGCTTCGCCTGGAGCCCTGCTTTACAGCGGGGCTTCAATCAGATCCTTCTGGCCCAAAGTGCAGTGTGAAACCCAGACAGACTGGTGGCACCACACCTGGTGGCACACGGAGCTGCAGTGCTGAACCACAGAGCCATGCTGCCTGCTGCCAGGTGCCTGGTAATGCTGTCCTGCACCCTGTGTCTGTGCTGGCACTCCTGTAACACACCCTGCAAAGCAGTTGTGCTCCTGGAGCCTAAGAAAACTGATGGACAAGGGCTGTTGCTCTAGGAAAGAGCCAGTGTGGGCTGAAGCAGGTTGTGTCAACATCGCTGCTTCCTTCATGAGGGTGAACTGCAGCTCCAGGGAGAACTGAGCTCTTCTCGGGAAGGCAGCATTTGCGTGGGGAGTCAGCGGGATGGGCTGGAGTTAACACAAGTGCCACAGCTCCATGAAATCTGTTGGAAGCACTCAGGTGTGCTCACCTCCTGTGCCGGGTGGGATGGAGCAGCCTGGCCTCAGCACAGGGGCACAAGGTTGCTCGTGTCCCACTTGAGATCCTTCATGCAGCTGAAGCCAAGCAGCACCTAGGTTCTCATCTCCAGAGGGTGTCTGGCATCCTTGGCAGGGTCTGAGCACCATGAGGAGGACAACGATGAGCCCTAGGTTAGAGCTGTGATGGGATAATTGTTTGAAAATTGAAGTTAGGCATTTTCTTAGAAAATTATTCTCTGACCCCTTCCTCTGTGTTGGTGATGAAGACAGAAAGGAAAGGAGCTGTTTGTTAAATGAGGCCTGTTCTTCAAGCCCTGCAAAAGCTCTCAATAAGTTAATTGTTGACCAGATTATTCCTATCTCTCCCCTCTTGGTGTCTGTGGTCCTGTTTGATTTATGTCAGCTGAGAATTTGACCTAAATGGAAGTGGCCAGGTGAGGAGGAAGGCTTGTAAAGCTCCCAGGTCACACCTGTGTGGCATGGCTCTCAGTGCTGCAGTTCACTCCTGAGCTTGGAGGAGGAGAGGGCTGTACCTATATCGTGCCCATGCTGCTGAAGCTGGAGGTGTTGCACACTTGGAGAGGCAGATGAGGACTTCTGTGGTGGAATTCAAAGTTTCCTGGTATACTCACCATTGGTTTGTTTTTAGCTGAAATGATCTGGCTGCTCAGCATGCAGAGTGGTGGCTGTACCTGCACTGAGCACTCTGGTTGTTCCGTGTGCTCTGAGCAGCATCCAGGGGGCAAGGGCTGATGCTGGCATCCTCCGTCATGCTGTGTGAGTGTAATCTGGTGTAGGCTTTCTAGGAACTGCTGCTCAGTAAGGGAAGTGTTTGGCAGAGCAGGGCTCGGGGCTGCCTACCTGCCATCTCCTTTGCTCATCACTAGTTTTCCTTGTGTCCCTGGGTACTGCTGAGCGATATTGAAGCTTGGATAGAAGCGCCGAGTTGGCAACTTTTAATATTGCTGAAACATAATCAGCTTTTGCTTCTACAGCAATTAGCATGTTATTACCCATAATGTTTTGCATGGCAATTTTCTTGTAAACATTTGTACTAATTCACCATAACCTAATTATTTTTATGACATGTAATTATGAAATATTTTTGGAGGAGGAACGGTTTCATTTTCTATTTATACCATTATTTCCTGGAAATAGCAGATATTTTTAACATCAGGAAATACATTTTTCCCCTTCACCAGTTAGTTTTTATTTTTATTTTATTTACTGCCTCAACTTGCCTGGATAGCTCAGTAGCTTGGACTGCACTCTTACAGAGACATGTGATGGGTTCCAGGAGAGATTAATTGCACTGTAATTTGTGGTAGCATAATACTTAAATGGAAGAATATTACAGGTGTTTTTCTTCACTGCTCAGTGGGTAGATGTGGTGAGTCCCAGTAACAGCATCTGCCATAATGTCCCTTTTCTAAGTAGTTAAGGAAAGAGTGATGTGGCGGAGCTGTTTCAGGAATGCAACCCGTCTGAATGCAGGATCTCTTGTGGGAGATACTGGTGGCTTTTGGTGTCAGGAACTTACTGCTCAAGCCTTAGATCTGGGAGGGCTGGCATCCCTGGACTCTGCCAGCTTGCTTTCTGGCTTGGCGTGGCTGTGTCAGCAGGCTGAGAGGATGGAGAAGCAGGGTACCAGTAGGTGGGTGGGGATGTTTGCCACCCTTGCTTAAAGATACTGGCAGAACAAGAGCAAGGAGAAACGTCCAGGCTTCGGTTCTGGCTCCAAAGAAAGACTGTGAATCTACAGAGGCAAATACAAAAATAACGTCTGGAGCAGAGCAGTGGGGAACTCAATCTTTAGGGAACCTTGTGGGATGATGTGAGAGGTAATTTTGAATCCCTGCAGCTTGGGAAGGAAATTAAATTTGTCTTGCCCGCTCCCCACGTGTATTCTGCTCGCTTGGTTACTGCACCAAGCAGGGAGCTGCTCACCCTACTTTAAAAGGTTGCAACAGTAATCACGCTGGTATATGTTGCACATGCTCAGCCAACATCTAATGGCAAGAGGCCTTCCTTAATCTCATTCACGGAGCTGCTGTATAGAAAATGTGCAGAATTCAGGCTTAATCTTAATAAGTATGAAACTTGGCAGGCTGAAAGACTTGTATGTCTTGCCTGATCTCCAGTCTGGAGAGGTCTCAAAATGGAGCAATGTGTAGCACATTGACATGCTAGAAGAATTTCTACAAAAAAATGCATTTTTAGATGACTGAATGTCATATAAATGAGATTTATTTCAATGCCTGTCATGATAGTTGAAGCAGTAACAAATTCAGTAATTGCTAACCCTGTGGTCACACAAGCTTTGAATGTTTAACTCTAAGCTACATTTATAGATCCAGTCACAGCAACTTTTAAATAGTATAGCCAGCCCTTATTATATCCACCCTTATATGCAGAGAGGCGAGTGTCCTGGTTGGTGTCTGTGTAGCTGTGCAGTGTGCTAGCCATGTTGAGCATGCTGAGTGTTACAAGCAGACTGCTGTCTCAGAAGTTGCCTAAAATCATCTGTTAATCCTGTGATACTGATGAGGAATGTGGAAATTGGGTTAAGGAAAATTCGCTGGCTTTTTTAATCTTTCTTGATGCTGGAAATTAGTGCGAAGTCACACTTCCAGAAAGCCTACAAGTAATCAAAGGTGCAGATCTGAAATGATACAGTGATTTCTGTGACTGCAAGACCTGAGAATTGAAGTGGGCTGTTATGTGGAGAATTTTAGCAGCTTTTCGCTCTCCCTGAATGCCAGCAGCCTCCCCAAAATTCCCTCAAAAGTGACTTGCTCAACAGCCCTTCTTAAACGAGGTTGCTTTACTGGTGGGGATATTCATTCTCTGTCAGAACAGAGAAGGTGACTTACAAAGTTCTTTCATCTCCAAAACCCAGTGTTATCCTTGATCTTTCTGCAGAAGTAATGAATTGAGATTGTGCTGTAATGTCTATCTCATGAAATATCTTGAAAATGAAGTGAACTCTGCACTGAGTTGTGATGCAGCTGATACTATAACTGAGGTATCTGTTAGCAGAAGTTAGTTACTTTGAGCCCAAACGTTGCTGTGATTTTCTTTATTTATTTTTTTCAGGGACTGTGCATCAGCAAGGATGTTTGTACATCAACAAACAGTCAAAAATGTGTCAAAACCTGGTGTTGTGTTTGATGTTTATCAGCTGAGCTCCCTTAAGGCACCCCCAATAAGTATGCTGGCCAGGGATTTTGAGAATGAGTCAAGGATATCTAAGAGGTCCCAAACGGCTGGTAAGCATTTTACCATCCTGCTGGTAATATAGGAGGGACGCTTTTGTACATGATGAGTTTTCTACCTGTGAACTGTAACTCATTAGCAGTACAGGTGTATCTAGAACTGATGAAAACGAGCTGTTCCTGTTATTCTAATAGGTATAGGGAATTGTACCTTTAAACTTGTTGTGAGCAGATAGAAGGGTGGTGTTTCTGTACTTCAAAGGTATCTACTAAAAATCTGACTTTTTTTTTTGGCCTTGTCTAATATTACAGAGGTCAGGAAATTGGAAATGGCAGTTCATTGCAATGGAAAAGTTTCCTAGCTTATAACTGGAAATAACACAGTCAAGAGGTTTCTGATATGCTCTGATATTCTAGAAGTTATCTATCAGGTCGTGGCACTGCTTTGTGTTTTTGCGGAAACGGGTAAAATATAAAAATAAATAAATAAAAAGAAGTATGCAGAGAAAAAGGGCATCTCTTCTCTATCAAGAATCTTATGAAAAATCCATCCCTTATCTCTGCTGGAGGTCTTATGAAGACTGAGTTAACTGTCTCTAAGACCGCCTGAGCCGTATCGTATTTGGAAGTAGCCAGATCAGTATCATCAACTCATAAAAACAAACAGAACACCCCCAGAATATCCCATCTGCCTCAACTTCACTGACAAAGAACGTTCTCCTCAGCCTTTGACATAACCTGGTGTGCTGCATGCTTTACATATATGTAAAAATAATACTCTATTAGCATATATTGCTGCAAGGCTTGGCAGAAGGGGGTTGGAGACAGGCAGCTTGCAATGGGCGATCTTCTTGAAGCAGCTGTCTTAGAGTGCTTGTCAAAACACATTTTAAAATGACTTTAAAAGGTCATGCAAGTGTCAGAAGGTTATTCTACAGTGTACTGATCTGTGTCAGTGTGGCGGTGGATGAAACTAAATGTACAGCTGACAGGTATCTGAAAACCCAAAAGTCAAATGTGTATGATCTCATAATGGCCGTGAATTTCATTTATTTGCTGTGATTATGCCTGAAATGTGCTTGTGGGTTTTGTAGTGCCAGGATATTGAGGAAAAATCACAGGAGCCAACAGATGGACCCATATGTGTATGAGAAAATGGTTGAGACATAAGTGTTCAAAATTTATGGTGGCCATAAAGACCTGTGGAAATGATTGATTCTGCTCATTGCACATGCAGATCATGACAGATATTAGAATAAAGTAAGAACTGATAGCCTCTGATCTAGGAATTAAATTTTTCCTTCCATGATGTCATTATGATGTCATACTTTATTGCCTATAATTTTAAAATCCATCTGGGTCCAGAGCTGTTGTCACTGTGCTGAGGTTCATGTGTATGACACCGCACAGTGTGTCAGCTCCTGTCTCTGATGGCAGTGCTCTAATCATTGGGCGGTGCTTTTCATTTAATCTCTTTTTTCCCTTATGTTTGTGATTTAAAGCGCTTTCCTGTCCTGATATGGGAAGTTACTGCTTTCTCGGGGCATATCATGTTCCAAACCAACTGTTGCTGTTTCTGAGGAGGCAGTGTAATTTGGAAAGGTCTTTGGAGGGCAGTGAGTGCAGTTCTTAGACGCAGTTTATTCAGAAAAATATGGACTTTTTTGGCCTGGAGGTCCCTGTCAGGTTGAAAATGATTGTTAGGGGATGAAAGGGTGACTGGCGCATGTAATCCCTGTGTCCTTTGCCTCCTCTCTCCCAAAGGCATACTAAACTGGTGTTCTCTAAGAGCAAATAGGACAGAGAAGAAATATCACCTGGTCACTGAGGCTGCAGGCCAAGATGTGCATGTGCCCAGGTTAGCTGGCAGATCTTCACGACTGTCATTGGAACGTGCCATCTCCAGCTCAAATGTGAAATCCTTGAATAAAACAGACCACAGGGGAGAAGTGGCATGCTTAACCCGAAGACGTTCTTAATTCCTGTTCCAGGGAAGCATGTCTTGCCTCACCAAGGTTGAAAAAAGGTCCCAGAGCCAAAGGCCTTCCCTAAGAAAAGGTGCTCCTGAGGGGCACAGTGAAAGCAGGCCATGGCGTGGGCTGCTTGGCTTTAGCGAGCTACTGGTGCTGGTGTTCAGTTACCATGGTGATAAGCATGGCTACTGACCAGGCCTCAATCCCTTTTTCCTGGCCAGCGGGTGCGAGCCCGGAGCAGAGGCCTTGCTACCTTGCTCCAGTGCTTTATTTTTTTTTCAGGCGAGAAAGGCTCATGGGCCTTCCATTGATATCCTCCTCCTGCCCCTAGTGTTTCCTCACCAAGTGCAGCACGCAGTAGCCCTCTTCATCCCTTTGGACTTCCATCTGTAAAACGATATGCTGGTTATTTTTACAGGAAAGGATTATTTTGAAACTGTGGCTGTGTCCCATCTTCGCTTCAGCCTCCTTCCCAGCTGGCTGAATTGTATCTGGATTCCCTCTGACAGAAGGGTAGGCACAGGAGCAAAGTCTGTCATTTTCTTTGCAAAGCCTGTGGTAGCAGATTGCAGAGTTTTCTGTCAGTTCATTAATTACGGGGGCTTTAACTTCCGAGACTAGCAAACACTGGAAATACCAAGGTTGCCTCTCAGATGTTATAAATAACCCGTTGGGTAGCTCTGAATTGGAAGAGGGCTCACAAGCTGCCAGGTTTTCCTTGTAGTACCTGTGGCTCGGAGCAATGTTAATTGAAGAGCCGCCACTTTGCTGGCACCACAGCTCACGCAGTGTGGAAGCAGCAAAGAGCACACGTGGGATGCCTGGCCCTGGAACGACGGGCTGAGCTTGGCGTGAGATGTTGCCAGGGTATGGGCATGTAGGAACCACCGCCCCAGAGTAAGGTGATATTCTTCTGGGACTGTGGCTGATCAGTTGTCTCAAGACTGCACCAGGAAATCTTAGCAAGTTGACAGCGATGCCGTGAGCTTAGTTTCTCTGGTGGCTGCCAGCTACTACAGGAGGAAAAAACAAATCAAAAGCATAGCAGCAGCAGCAACAGTGACACTGATGAGGGGGGAAAAAAAGCCCCTGTGGTGCAGCTGGCTACTTGCTCAATGCAACAGCACCAGAGAGGAAATTCCTTCCCAGTGCTCACAGGTGATCAGCTTACACATTGAAGCATGAAGTTTGATTACCCTTGTAACATTTTATTAGCTTGCATAGCTGCAAATGTTATTAATGCTCATAAAATTATCCAGTCCCTTAAAATGTCTGTTCCACTGGTGCGCGTCTCCATGACTTCCTGGGCAGTGGATTCCAGAAGTGACTGTACTGGGTCAAGTCGTATTTTTCTTTTATTTGTCTCAAATCTACAGCCTTTCTGTTCCATCAAGTACCCTCTGTTTCCCTTTTAAATTAAGGGCCTGGTTAATGTGAAGCAGCAAACCAGTTTTCACTGCAGACTGTGCTTCTCCTTACTGCAGTCAGCCTTTCCCTATTTTTTCTCTGATTGAGAGCTTCTAGAGCATGGATGTATCCTGTACTCCCTGGGTTAGAGGGGAGTTGTCTATACGTGCATTACACATCCATCCCTTGCCCTTGTCACTGCTTTGGTAGAATGGCAGGTGTCAGAGTGGTGGCTGCTGTTTCTGTGGGGAACAGGAGACAACCTGCTTGCCTGCCCCGGGGAGGAGGCAGCCAGGTGAATTTGGCAGGGCTGCATGAGCACATAAGGCTCAGAATGAAACCTGCTTCACTTGTGGAGGTTCTTCTCTAGCTTTGACATGACATCCATCTCCATTTTCTACATACAAATATATACATGTGTTTGTAAGTAACCTATATATGTGTGCGTATTGATGCAGACGTACTTGTGAATGTGTATGTATGTCTGTATCTATACAGAGGCACGTGTATTTACTGTGGCACCATCCAGCCACCTAAGGACCTTCCTGGGTGATTTGGGTGCCAGTGGCCTGCTGCAGGGGATCACCGCCCCCTGCTATGTGCATGTGAGGGATGCTCTTGGAGGCAGAGTAATAACAGGGAAGAAAAATATTGCTCTGGGCTGTGTGTCAGCAGACTTCAGACGCAATAGGGCCCGTGTTTCCAGACAAGCCTTTTTAGCTAATTAGCTTAGTAAAAAAAAAAAAAGTCTATTTCTCTTCTAAAATTCCCTGCCGTCTATCTACCTAATAGAGTTGAGCAGCTATATATTGTGTGTTGGGGTATGCAGTGCACCATCTGCCTCCAGTATTTATCTCATTGCTCCCAGCCTGGTCTCTCCATCTCTCTGTCTGCAAGAGCAGCCAGGTTGCTCAGGCTGACCGTTCGTCCTGGGATCCATGGTAGTGCAAACGTGATGGAGCTCTCCTCCCCTTGTGCCTTCTCCTTTGCTATCCCATGCCAACTCAGCTGTGCCCGTGCCCTTGCTTGCCTATTTGTGTTCCTGTAAGAAACATCCAGCAAGAGAAGGATAAACTGGTGCAACTGTATGGCCTGGGTCAGGGGCCTTCTCACCTCAATTTGTAAAACTTTTGTAAGGTTGCAAGGGTGTTACCTCTGCTGTTGCCTCTGGAGCTGGGATGGGTCTCTGGGGATACCAGTGAGGGCTGTGGTCGAAGCCCAGTGGGTGAGTGCTGGACAGAGGAGAGCTGTGGGCAGCAGGGGCACCCGCTGATTTGCAAGTTAGAGAGACAGATCATCCCCTTATGAAACTATCTGCACATCCTGCAAAAGCAAGCAGGGGCAGTTAGCAGCATCTAGGCTCCAAGAAGGTCAGATGAGAAGCAGGGACAGACATGCTGGGTTCCCTTGCCGTTACTGTTGGGGGTTCAGAGCTGTTCCATCCTAGTAAGGATGAATGCAAGGGGTCCAGTCTGGCATGGTGGTGCTTTGGCTTCAGCGTAACTCAGACTGGAGGATGCAACGCCTGAATTCTGGCCACGTGGCCAACCATTTGTAATCAAGCGGGAACATCTTGTCTGGAAAGACGTGTAAATGTCGCAGACCCACATGGCAGCAATTTTCACCTAAGATCTGTTTTTTTTGGATGTTTCAAACTCCAGCCTCCATCTGTTGGATTGCCGTTAGCAAGATTAAAGAGCCATTAATATCAGAAATCATTTTGTGTAGGAATGTACAGACCAGAGTCAAGTTACCTTTTAACCTTCTTCTTGGGAAACTGAATTGACTGAACTCCTTAAGGTTCTCACCTTAAGGCTGGATTTTCACACCCTAAATTATTATTGCAGCTATTATTTGAACTCTTCATTTCTGACACTTTTTTTTTTTCCTCTCACAAGTGTGAATACAGAAACTGGACACAATGTTCTTGACAGCATCAGGTAGCAATGCAAAGTACACCTCCCGTGTGCTCCACCATGCAGAGGAAGCGTGGTGCTGGAAGCTTGCGTTAGTCAGATGTCTACCCTGACCTTTGCTTGCTGCCCCGAGCAAGGCTCACTAAACCCGCTTCCAAATCCCAGTGAAGTGTGTTGCACTTGACGATGATGTATGCATGTGGGTTGTCAAGTACTTAGGGATGACAAATGCTTGTTAAATGGTGAGCTGGTTGCTTCTTTCCTGGGCTCCGTTTTTGTTCGCAGCTCTCTAGATGTTTGAATAGCGTGGAGCCAGCCTCTCTGGCTGGAGGAGAGGTGCTGCTGCGATGAGTGGGTGTTTGTCTTGGATCTTCTTTTTGTCTGTTTACAGTCTTGTGTTTGCTTGTGTGTAATTGTTAAAACGGATTTCCTACATGTTGGTGACCTGTCCAGTTACTGTACGATTACCCTTTGCATTTTCTGCAAATGCTTTCAGCCATTTTCCGACTTGTTGCTGAAAACCTTTGAATATTAACACTGTGCTTCTGTGCTCTGGCCCCTACTTCATATATCTTTTTACTGCACTGCTTGTTTTAATAACAGAAATTAAAGTGTTGGGCAACGGTTTATAAAACTGTTTAAAAACAGAACAAAAAACCCAGAAAATCCTGGAACAGAATGCCTTTGTTGGCTAGAGTTAAGGTTTGTAAATATTTATTCTTCACGAGCAAAAAATATCAGACTGTTGTGATAGGAAAAATTGGGCAATTCAAATTTAAAGTGGCAGCCCCCACGTACAGACAGCGTGCCTGTGGAAATGTCGATGGGCCGGAACCAACTGCTGTACTGGGAGGCGAGCTCCTCCATCACCGGAATTTGTAAGAGCACTTTCTACCCTTGGCTGTAACTTTAGAAATAAACAACAGTGCATTTGTATTCGTTTTTCTCTCAGTTTATCCCAGTTCTCAACCAGTTCACAACCTACCACTGCACGTGGCACCTTGCTTCCAGTCCACTAAAATGTTTCAGAGGCAGTATTGTCCTAAACAAACACCTTTGCCATAAAAACCCTGAAGTGTGTTTGATCATGAAGCGTGTGAGAGAGGCTCTATCAGGTAAGGTTGCTTGGCAGCCCTCGCTCCTCGAGTGATCGACCCACCCTCGTTGTGCCAATTCTTTGCTTGGCCCCCGGGTGTGGCAGCGCTTGTGCATGTCAACCAGCGCGTTCTGGGAGATAATTCTGTGCTCTCTGGATGCAATGGGAAGGCCTTGAAAGTGTTTTTCTGAAAGAAAAACAATATTCTATGGCAACTGGCTGGCCTTCAGAGTGTTTTATAAGCAGAGTAAGGCACGGAGGATGTTGTGCCAAGAAGGACTTACATAAATCGCTTTCTGCTAAGATGCAACGTGAAACCCTCCGACGCGGCTCTGTTTTCTCACTCGCTTTTGGCTCTGCTTCTCTCGCTGCATTTTGAAGCAGGGTGGAATGGTGATCCCAAATGTCTTCCCTGGCTCCTGCTAACGGTCAAAGTAGCTAATGGAGTTTGCTGAACTACCAGTAATGGGGCTCTGTAAACCTTGGTGCGGTCTCTGAATGCAGATGACAGGTATTGAGGATTAGTTTTCAGCCCCAGCACAGGTCTATAGTTGTGGGTTTTCTTGTGTGGTTGACTTCTGAGCTAAGGCCAGAGGTTTTGAGGAAAACCAGCAGAACTAAATGAAGTCTGTGTTACTGTTCCAAGGGCTTCTAGTCCCAGCCTTCCTGGGAAAGACATATCCTAAGAGCTGCAGCAGGGAGTTGCAGAATTTCTACCATATCTTCTGTGACTAACCTGTGGAGAACGGGAACCCACAGGTTGCTGCCTCCCTACTGCCAGAGCTCACACCTGAGGTGCCTCTGCCTGGTTCGACCCTCTCAAACCAGAGTGAAGGAAAGCAAGTCTGCCTGGGACATGGCTACTCAGGAGCTTTGCTCTCCTACAAAGGTGGGAGGTTAATATAGCTCCCAAAATACTCTTAGCTTTCTTGCATTTGCAAAGTCAGAGTTGAAAGTTAGGAGCTGGGCATGGGAAGTTTTTCCTTCTTTAAAGAAAGCAGAGTGAGAAAGTACATGACAAGGTTTTGTTCTGCTTTGTATTCTCGCCTTGGAGTGCTCCATTCTGCTCTGCATTAATCTCTGGTTTACTGTGCAACCCTGGTGCTTAGACAGAGAATCCTCAAAGGAAAGATGTGTGGAGATATTCATGGAGGTCACTTCACCCTAGATCTTTAGGGCGCAATTCACTTTTTGTGAGCAATAATTCATTACTGCTGTGATACCTTGATTTCCCCATCATAGCGGGCGTGCGGTATTTGGACAGCAGGAAGGAAAGCTGGGAGCTGAACTGAGCAGTGACTCCTGAAACCAGAGCAGCAGCGATGAAACAGCTTCGGCAAGGAGCTGAGGAAATGACAGCCATGAGGATTCCGGAGCCTCCTTTTGTGATGACCTTCGTGATCCTGAGCAAAAGGTCATGGGCTGTAGCAGCGAGCAGATCCCTTCAAAAATAAGATCCTCTCTGAATCTAGCAGCTGAGAATTAGGCTTGGGGCTGACAGAGAGCTCAGCGCGGGCCTCAGGCTGTGGTATGTGATGGGCATTAGCAAGCTGCCTTGTTTCCTCTCTGCCGTTCCTCAGAATTGCTGCGTTTGGCAGGAATTAATGGATCTGGAAAAGGATGCGGTGGTTAAAGTGGCCAGGTCAGGTAACAGCAGGCCTGGAGGTGACTGGGTTTGCTCCACCAGCTGTTTGACAGTCCTGCCTGCTGCTGCAGCATCGTGCAATTAGAGTTTCACAGAGCATATCCCTGTGCTCTGAGCTGTGAAGCTCCTAATTTTCAGGACCTGCTATTTGGTCCTGGGGGCGTGTTCCGCCTTATGAAAATGGCCACCTCGTGTGCCCTGGGCAATTACGCTGAGCCTGGTGTGCTGGTGGGTACATGTTTCATTGAGGCTGTTCCATCTCTCCTGTTCTGGTGTCAGTTTTTTGTGGCTGCTTTCTCAGCTTCTCTGATTCCTGCAGGACTGGGAAGAGCAGGGAATTTTTATCGTATCCCATGCAGTTAATTAGGAAGCATTCCAGCTTGTGCCGTTTGGTGGGGAATGTTTCCAGGCTGTTCAGTGATGTTAACAGAGAACAGACCTTGCAGACTAAGTAGGAATTCCTGATGCTAGTACCTAATTTGGGATGAGCTTAAATTCAGGAGCCCATATTCTATAACCTTTAAGTCTCAAGATTGCTGCCCTTGCTGTTGCTTGCTGGCACTACTGAATGGGAGGGTGAGGGAAATAAAATACTCTTCTTAGAGTGGAGAGGTCGGTCTGTCCTTGGGCTGGCTGGCTGTGCTAGGTCAAGGAAGTGGTGCAGAACTTCTCTGATAGAGGACGCTTAGTTTGGGGTGAAACAAATGGATTAGTGACTCTGAGGGGTCTTCATGCCCCAGACCACCAGCAGCTCTTGCTGGATACCTGGAAGTGGTTGGCTGAACAAATCAGTTCGGTAACCGAGACAGCAAACTGTGTTAGAGGAACTTTGTGATTAGATGAGGTCTGTGATGGAATCAGGCCATGCCTGAACCTCCTCAAGAAACCCTCCCCCTGGGGAAGGCATCTCCAAACTGAGCGTGCAGTGAGGCAGCAGGTGCAGCACCACGCAGCACCCGAGCAAGCTCCTTGTTCTGCATTTTCTCACCAGCAACTGCTGGGGCTTCATGAATGAGAAAGGGACTGCCCACACGATTCAGGCTGGGCAGGATAATCTATTTATGTGTGATTGACGCTGGGAAAACATTAGTGAACCCTTGCAGTAGGGTGGCAGCTCATTGAGATGCGGGGCCGTGCTGCGCTCAGTCGCTATTCATCCTTTGAAAAACGCACCACCTGGCAGGATCATGCACCTCGGCCACCAGCTCTCCGTCACTGCTGGGGCCATGTCACTGGAAATGACAAATTGGAGGGGAGGAGTACAGGGTGGGGAGAGAATAGCCAAGGGAGTGTATGAAAGCCACATCTGACTGAGATGGGCTCGGGGAAAGTTGAAAGAGCAGCTGCCTTTGTGTAAGCACCTACTCCACCCTCTTCTGCGTAGGCAGGAGAGACCTTCCTGCCTGCGTGGGCAAGGGGTCTGCAGGTGGGAAGAGGTGGCGTGGCGAGCAGCAGCCTGAGAGCAGGACCCTTTGGGACATGAGAAGTGCCCTGCTGAGCCTAGCCCAGCACCCTGCCCTGCTGGTGTAGCAGGTGTCCTGCGAAGAAAGCGTGGGGATCTGGCCCCTCTTGCCATCCCTTCCCCAAGTGTCTGTAGGTCATTGGAAGGTATCTCTCTGAAGGTAGCCTCTGGTTTTTGATCTATCATTCATGAATTTTTGATCTTGTTTTGCTTCCTGGTGGCCGACTTAGTTGTCTGTACAAGGGTTGGGGAGCCTGGCTCTTCCAGCCTGCCCTGGTGGAGGAGGTGGGTTGCCAACACTGCAGTGGGACCTGCAGCCTCCCCGCCGTGACAAGGTGAGGCTAGTTTTGCCATGACCTGACAGCTCAAGGGAGCTGCTCGGTGCTCTGCCATAGTGCTGTGCACTGCTCCATTCCTCCTCTTGGCATGCTTACATTTTAGCTGGAAGTCAGATTTTGTGCAATAGGGGTAAGCGTTGTTTCGGACCCGACTTCTTTACCCGCCCGAGTCATGGGTGTCCTGCTGCCACACAGGGCTCAGTGGCTCTGCTGAGCTGCAGCTCCAGGCAGAGGGATGAGAGACGGTGTCTGCAGCGGGCTGTTAATCTGTGTTGACTTGATATGTAAGCTCAGAGTGGATCACTCTCCTCTGGGGTGGCACTTGTTCGCAGTCATTAACCTTTATTTGGTTTGGCTTATTTACTCACCTAGCGAATTAGGTCAAATTGAAGTGGCTTATGTTACACTGAGCAATGGCCACTTGAATCTGGAGTGACCATGTCCACACAGAGGTTAATGCAGTTCAGCCCAATCACTTTAAATCTACCCTTGCTGCTAACAGGAAGGATTTCCATCGAGGTCCCTGCAGAGGTATGCCCTGCTCCCTGCATGTTCCCAGCTTGAAGAGGGGATCCCAGCCCTGCTGCTTCGGCATCTCACTGCAGCCTCCCTCCCTCCTCGCCTTGATCAGCGAGCCCAGCTCTTGGCAGTGTGAGCGTCTGTTTGTGTGCTGATTTAAGATTCTAGCTGAAATAAAATGAGTAATGCTAATTGCCATAATTAGACTCCTTTTAGTCTCCATATGAATTTTACCGCTCTTATTACACACAGGACAGGAGAACAAGGTTCCCAAGAGGGGCAGAGTTAACTAGTGAAATAATAAATCTCTTGCTTATTGGCAGGTGCTGTAGGGTTGTACTGACACTGTAACTTTGTCAGTCTCTGGCTAAGTAATAATAAATGGGACCCAGTGAGAGAACTGGAACCCCTGAGCATGCTTCTCGAGGACCTGGAGGCAGTCCAGCTGCCATAGCTCTGACCCAGGCCCATCAGTTGCAGCTGCAGCGGGTTTTTTCTGGCCTGCAGGGTTCATTCTCCTGGCTGGGGACTGCAAAAGCTTCCGTCCAGTTGCTGGTTCTCTGCTCCACCGTGAACTGTCTGTAAGACCTCTGCAGCTCTCCAGGGCTCACACAGTCTCTCTGTGCTCCAGTCCAGCGGAAATCCCCCCATCTCTGTCTCAAAAGGCACTGCATGTGCACAGGCTGCAAGGTGTTAGCACGCTTCAGCAAGGTTGCATGAAGAACTACCTGAGGTGTGTGTGGGAGACAGAGGCTTCCCACTTGAGATCCTTCTGAAACCTGCTGCAAACAGGAAGTCTGTATGAAAATATTGGACAAAGGAAAGGGTTTTAGGGCCCAAAGGGCTCCCCAGGCAGTAGGATCTACTATAGCCTTTGTCTAGGAAAGGCAAGGTACCATCCCTACAATGCCTCTCATTCAGCACCTTTCAAAGCCCCACTGCTCTCCGATGGGTGATCAGCAGTGGTGCTGTCATGGGATCGTTTAGGATCACTGGGATGTGCCTGCCCACGTCAGTGACTGTCCTGGTGCTCAGTGGCAGCCTTAGGACTCCAGTTAGGACCTGCCTTCAGGAGCAGCTGCCTCTGGAGCTGTGGCTGGGAGGAGGAGGAGCTCGCATTGCCATTTCCCAGAAGCAGAGCCTGGTGCTGTGCCCTCAGCATAATTTGGCCACCACGAGCCCAGTGGGATGGACGCTGCATGGCTCCAGCCCTCAGGAGGGCTCTGGCTCGCAGGAGCCAGTCTGGGTGTCCAGGACCCCTTCTGCCCTTCAAGATCATCTCTGTTCTCTGAGCAGCTCCCTGAAGAGGAAAGGTGGCTTTAATCCTGCCTGCGAGCAGGAAGAAAAGGAAAGGGGAAGGAACTGGTGTTGCTGAGCGGTGCTGGAGATCAGTGGGAAATCACAGCTATCCCCAAATCTGCAAAGCACTAACTTCCCTGAGAGTGAGCGCTTGATGCTGAAGGAAACAAGGAGACAGATAACTGATATTACCCTAATGAATAAACAAATGCTTTAAAGGATGGACTCCTCATGCAATGCGTTATTTTTAACTTAGTGGCAATTTGCATGCTAGTCAATTTGCATACATTAAATACATCTCCCCTTCTGCATCGAGTCCCCCTCCCCTCCCGTATAACATCTCATTATAGTGCTGCTGGGACCGAGGAGCCTGTGGCTCTGGAGGGGATATTAATTTGCCCAACACATGCTGTGGAGGTTTTTATCACTCGCTGCACATTGGACCTGGTGTCTTTGAAGTTGCTAGTGCCTCGAAGGGCCTTCTGCTTGAGGTGGCTGGCATGGAAAAGAAAGAAGGGGGGGCGAAGATGCCTGGAGCAGAGGTGTACAGGGGAAGAAAGGAAATTGTTTAGCTTGTGTTAATTCAAGAAGAAAGGAAACGAGCAGTGCAGAAACTCTCCCCTCCGCCAGAGAGGCTGGGCACTTTGGGTAGGTAGGTGGCTGTTTGCTTTGCTTGCTGTTTGAAGTGAAATGTGCTGTCTTCCTGGGAGGCACAGAATAAGATGCTCAAGAGCAGAAATCAGCCCGTGAGATCCCCAACAGCCACCACAAAGCTGGTTTCCTTTGGCTCTGCAGAGCTTTGTGGCTGTGGGGTGGGGGCTGGCTTTGGAGGTGGATGTGGGGCTGGTGGGTGGGTGCCCCGCTGTGGTTCAGAGCGTGGGGCTCTGCCTGGGGACCCGGGGGGTGGCAGGGCCCTGCTGGCCTCCACTGCTTTCACCCCATGCGCCAGCTTTCCCATGTGAAAGGTGGGATCAGCAGTGCTGTGATTGCTCTTAGCTCTGGGGCCCGCTTGCAGAACGTGCTGAGGGAGAGGTGAGGGAATGCTTCTCCACGACCTGGGTGTCAGTGTGAGAGATGTCTTGGTGAAAACATGAAGAGGCGTCATGACATTCCTCTGTCTTTGATAGACACAGAAGTCATTTGCAGCCATAAGATCAACACGCAGGCTTTCAAAACGCTGCTGACTCTGTGGAAAAAGCTTTTGCTGTTGTATAGTGGAGCCTAGGGGTTTTTCACGGTTCCAAGTACTGACCAAAAACCCTGGAAATGTTTTGAGGAAGGAATGAAAAAGAGAATTTATTTCAATTTGTTCAGCATTTTTCAACCAGTTCTGGTTGCAATCAAGAACATTGTACTGAGCTCGAGTGTTCCTTTCAAAGAGCCTTAAAAAAAATCAGCTGGGGAAATGAATAGAGGAAGTGACCCAGGTCTAATCTAGACAGATACACTGTAGAAGACATCTCTTTGCCGAGTAACAAGGTCTCTTTGCTCTTCCTATGCAACAGTAGTCTTAGCCAAGGCTCCTGCAATGTGGCAATTCAGGAATAAATGTCAGCAGCTCCTTCATGCCAAGAATATTTGGATGTCAGCAGAAAGCAGAAATGTTTCTGATAAACTGATGCAAATGTGATGCTGGGATCAGGGGTGAGATCAGCGCTGGGTAGCTCTGATTTCATGCAATTTCCGTGCTTTGAGCATAGCAAACCACCGCGGAGCAAAGAGTCTCGTGCAGGTAGCTGACATCCTGCCCCATCCTTCTCAGGGAACGTTTAGTGTAACTGCTTCTTTTGTTCCTCGTAAATACCAGCAAAGGGGCATGAAGAGCATGGCATGCATATTTTTTTAATTAGGGAGCAAGAATCTGTACTGCCATAGAGCAAGCCTTGTGCTGTGTACGATTTGAGCGCTACAGAAGAAAGCTCCTGCCCTCTGAGCTGATGGCAGGGCAGCAGGCAGAGAAGATGGAAGAGGTGTCTCAGGGTGAAACATCTCACCCAAGATGCAGTGGGGGCTGAAGCAAGGTTGGCCAGAAATAGAAAAATCATGATAGTTGCTGGAGGGGGGATCAAGGTTGTCATAGATGCACATCGGGAGTCCACTGCAGTTCATTTGTAGGTCTTTGGATCACAGGCTCTGAGGAGAGCATCGAGCTGGAAGAGCCTGCAGGAAGGCTGAGCTTTGCCCCGAATCGTGCTGAGCGGCTGCTGCCGACCGCTGGCCCTTGTGGAGGATGCCCAGCTCCAGCCCTGAGAGCTTGTCCCTCTCGGTGAGCGACGGCTCACCCTGCCCTCTTCCGAGCGCTGCTTTTCAAAGGGAGTATCATAAAACGTGGCCTTTGGAGGCCACCCTGTCATGCAGGATATCGTCAGAGCTGCTGAGTGAAGTATCCGGCCTCACTCAGTCCTGGCTGGCCCCACCGATGGGATTGTTTCCACGGCAAGAGAACAATACCTCTCCTTCCATCCAAGAAACATTTATTACATGATATGTTTCAGATGTCTCTTTGGGGAGGAGGGGAAAAGCAAAGGAGAAATAGATCTTTTTTTTTTTTTTTTTTTTTTTTTTTTATGGCAGAGCAGCGCATGTTCCATCCCATAATGGATTAATTATCCCCGCGCACAGGCGAGGCGGGGAGGGGACGTGTGGAGCAAGTGCCAGGGTTGCGTTCCAATCTGAGCAGACATGCGTTTCTAGCCTCCTTTTCACAAAATAAAGGGGGTAATTAATTAATAGGGAAGGCTTCATGTTCATTATAATTCCTTCCCTCTCCCTCTTTTCCTTTTCCCCTTTGATTCTGCTAAATACAGAGAAAGGTAAGGAGTTTAGGAGCCTATTGTGCTCCTCCTTCCTCAGCCCCTGTCAATCTTGCTGTTTGCTTTCATACCTTTGTCTCATTTTCTCCCTCTTTAAAGCCCTCAGAGGTCAGAAGCATTTCCTGGTTTTCTTTTGCGTGCCCTGAAGGAAATGGTCTGGGCCAGATTATCTGCTGGTGCAAATCAGCACTGATGCACAGACTTCACTAGCTGAGTATTTCGCTGCGCTTCTGGAAACTCCCTTCCATCCATCAGATGGCCTAGGGAGGAGAACCATCCCTTTGGGGCTCCTTCTCTTCAGCTGGGGAGGAAGACGCGGGATTAATACTGACAACTGCAAACGCTACCCAGGTAGAATATAGAGGCTCCAAAGCCCACGAGGTAAATGCTGTTACGATGCCATTTCCTCATTCTTTCTCGTTTTTTATTTCCACCTAGCCAAGCTGCAACTCAAGCAAGAAATATAAATCCTGCTGTCCCTGGACTCCATCTGCTCATGGAGCTAAAGAGATATAAAGCATGTAGCTGGAGTGAGCCAGTCCATTAAGGAGTATTCTGTAAAGCAGGCTGAGTCAGAGATGGAGCCAGGGATTAAAGGACATGCAGGAGCAATTGCAGCCTCTTTGAACAAGGCATGGCTTCTCCAAACACCTTACAAAGCCCAACTTTCCCAGGAAGAGAGGGTTGGAAAAATCCCTGCTCAGAGCTGTAGGTCCAGTTTCTTTTAACTCTCTGAGGCCCAAAGATGGGCTGGGGGGAGGTGTTTTCAAACAGACATCCCCCTGGAAGTGTGTTTGGATCAGGAGTCCTCAGCTGAAGAGCCGGGTGCATGCTGGCGGCGTGGTGCTGGTCTGTGCCTGGCTGCCAGTGCTGCCTTCTGGAGCTGGGCTTCCAGACAGCCCAGCCTGGAGGAGCTCGGTGGCTCCTGCAGCACGGCTGCTGCTGTTTGGCATCCCTTTGAGGCAAGGGAGGGATGTGGACCTCCAGCCACCCTAGCTGTAGAGCCGTGAGTTAAAGCCACTACCACTATCTCTCTCCTGTCCCTGCCCCGTGAACATTTGACACAGTTGGGTTGAAGGTTAAAAACAAAACAAAACACAGAAATCCCCTGCCAGAGCTGCCACCTGGCCCTTTTTTCCTTTGCCTTTGGTGAAGAAAGGTGTGCTGGTGAGTAGGGAAGGAATTCACTGCGTCTCCAGCCTTCTTTACTCTTTTTGTCTGCCTGCCTGGTGTGCTCTTGTGTCGTTTGCTGATCTTGTCAGTGGGTGTGGGTTTGTGGAGTGAGAATGTGAAGTTTCTCCCTCTCCTGTGTCAGCATGCAGCTTAGAAGGATGGTTGTCCTGGCTGTGTCTCTCGGAGTTGCAAAATAAATAATGGGAATATGAAGAACTGCTGTCCAGCTCAATGTTGCATTCAAAGGCTCTTGCTCGACTAAAGAGCGGGGAAGGCCATTTCCAGTAATGGGTTCTCTGTTGTTCTTATGCCTGAAAACAGGTTTAATGAAGCATTTGTTCTTTTACTGCCCTTTTCCTAACTGCTCAGCTTTTCTCCAGAGCTGGGTGACAAAAGCAAAATTGTGTCCTGATGTGTTTGTTTGAATTCTTAAGTGAATTTGCTTGGGCGATATTCCCAACCTTTCTCTGGTACCTTTCCAAGAACATTTAGGCAATGAGATTTTTACTGGGTAAAAAAAAAAGTCATAAAAAGCAAATTTCAAAGTCATATTTGCAGTTGTTCCCCCCACTATTGATACCTGAAGTGCTAAAATATCCTGACATGGTCTTAAAACAGGTTGGAGAAGATCTTGATGAATAATGAATTGTGATTTCTTTTTATTTGCCTTCTGGTTCTGGTTGAACTCTTAAGCACCTAACTCTTGCATTTTTCTTTGCGATTGTGGGGCCTAGAAACTGATTTTCTCTAGGTCTGAAATGATGCATCTCTGTAGCTGAGCTTGCTGAAATGTAGACTTTGGTACTCCAGCATTTCTTCAAACGTTGGGTTTGGTCCAGTTTGGACCAAAATAAATTTTTTCCCCCACATTTTTCTATGAGCAGGCAACTCTAGAGACAAACGTTTGCCAAGGTATGGTGTTATAACCCTCAAACTCTGTTGCATAACCATCATTTTTGTTAGCTTCACCTGCCACTGGAAAAAGGTTTCCTAGAGTCACAGTTGGGAAGGGGCTCAGGAGGTCTCTAGTTCCACGTGTTGCTCAAGGCAGGGTTAGGTTTGACATCAGACCAGGGGGACTGTCCTTATGGCCAGCATGTCAGCTTTGACCTGTTGTTTCCTGTTTTCCTGCCATGTACTTAGGTGAAAAGCCTGGGCTGATCTTCTCGGTAGCCTCTGTGCAGGTAACCCCCCATTCTGCTGCCAGTCCCCAGAGCCTGGCTCCCTTGGCCTCTCCTGATGGGGCAACTGCTCTAGCCTCTGACCTTCTTGGTGGCCTCTGCCAAACTTCAGCAGTGTCGCTGCAAGGGTTTTCCCTTCCTGGGGCACAACTTTGTCTGTCCCGGTTGAATTTCATAAGGTTTTTGTCAGCCCCTTCCTCCCAGCTATTTAGGATTCCCTGAATAGCAGCATGCCCCTGAGCATATCTGTCGGTTCCTCCAGTTTGGTGTCACCTGCAGGCTGGCTGAGAGCTTTCTCTGCCTCTCGCAGTTGCTGGGAAGGCTGCCGGGTGGGACAGGTCCCAGTATAAGTGTGGCAGTCACCACCTGTAACTGGCCTCAGGGCAGAGCAGAATCCAGTAACCCCAGCCCTCTGAGCATGACCCTCCAACCACTTTTTTACCCTTCCAGCTGTCCAAGCCTTCCAGGCTGTAACATCTCCAACTGAATAGCAGGATATTGTTGGGAAACCTTTCAAAAGCCTTGCTAAAGCGAATGTAAATAAAATCTACACTCCCTTCACCCACAGGTGCAGGGAGGTGCACTAGGTTCCCTCCTAGAGGGAGGTCTGGTTGGTCAGGCATGTCTAGCCAAGGTCCTTGGAGCAACTGAGAAGTGTTCCTTGGTGCAGGGACAAAGGTAGCCCTGAAGTATCAGCCTGTACTTCATCAGTTAAAATCATGGGGCAAAATTGCTAGTCCACAGCATTCATTGCCGCCTTATGGATATTGAAACTTCTGCTGCACGAAAACATCTTCCTGAGCAGGTTGGGAGATAAGTAGTGGGAAAAATGCCTTGTATACCATTATTCTGGATCCTGCATGTTTTCCTGTGCCTCCCCAACTCCCCTTGTAAACCTGTGCCTGGCATAGGACATCCCCAGCTCAAAGAACATCGACCAGACCAAAACTTCCCAGTTTTTGGCTGAAGATGCAGAGTTAATAGGTGACTGACAAAAATGTGTGCCCATAACCTGGGAATACAGCAGGCAGGGATTTCCAAGGGCAGAACTCATACGGGCACCCTCCCTTCAGCTGCTGCAAGTCATTTGACTGTGAGGAGTTTCTGATGAAATGTCTGCTTCAATGGGTTATTGCTTTCCAGCAAAATTTGATTTCATCAGAAAGACAACTGACCAGCTCCTTTCCTAATAAGCGCCGCCAGATCATCTGGTGTTATCAGAGAAAGAACAAAGCTGGTAAAAGCTGCATTTGACATTCAGTCATCATTAATACTGGGGAAAACAAAAAACAAAACAAAAAAACGCCCTAACTTTTCTACTGCACGAGGGAATAGCAGAATGCCAGGGGATTAACTAAACAGCACAGTTCATATTTTAAATATTTGCTAAGTGAATGTAGAGGCAATTGTTTGGGGAAGTATTTGTCAAATAAACTCAAACAACAAATGCATTTGAGGAAATTGGATTTGTCCACCTGATATTGCAGGAACAGGAGAAGAGGCTAAATTCATCAGATAAACTATACATCTGAACTGTTTGTTCTCCTCTATCCAGCCTCCAATCATTATTTTAGGGAGACTACAAGTGTTCTAGGCACTGCAGAAAATTTATAGGAAACAGACCTCTAGCTGCTGAAGCTTGCAGTCTGGATGATGGACGTGGCAGATAGGGCGAGATTTAGCATTCAGCAGTTTGCAGAAGGAGGGGAGCCTGTCTCAATCTACAGAGTTACGAATTTTAGCCCTGCATCCCTGTTAGTGATTCAGTAGGTTTATTTCCTTTCAGTTGGCAGCAGCGCGGTGGTGGTGACATGTTCAGGTGACATGCTCGAGGGTCTCACAGCTGTGGTGAAGTCTAGGGGGGAGGCTATGTCAGGGGCTGGTGCTGCCTGTCTCCGTCTGTTCCGTATAGGGCGCCCTTGGCCAGGGACTTGGAGCAAGGTGGGTAAATGTCACCTACTCCATTTTGCAGCTGCAGAAATCAGTTTTACTTCTGCACCAGCCTCCCAGGGTGCCAGATGTGAGTACCCCAGGGTTAACTGCTGGGGCCTGGGGGCATTGTGACTGCAGAGCAGGAGGGATGGCCGTGGTCTCTAAACAACTTGCAATAGTGGCTGAGAGAAGGAAGAACAGAGGAGGGGGGTCAGTAGGTTGGGATTTGATTCCCAGAAGTGCAGATCCAGGGAATGATCTCAGATTCAGGAAAGCAAATTATGCACAATGTCTGTCGTCAGAGCACAAATGAGTTCCCAAATGGCTTGGGAAGCTGAGATCGAGACAGGAGGTGACTGCAGTTTGGAAATGCAAGACGTAGGGTCAGGAGCCAAATCTTTGAGCTGCAGAAGGCAGAAAGTTGAAACTACATCTTAGGCTTGAAAGGAGGAGTTGGAGAAATGATGGAAGAGCTCGTGACAGCAAGGCAGAGCAAACCTCAGCAGCAGCAGGTGCAGCAGAGCAGGTAGAAGGAGAAATTGGGTGTACAGCGTTTGTCACATCTACTCTGTAGGGATCCCAGCTGAGATCCTGAGGCCTGTCTGGGTACAAGTCCTTTTCCTCAGAGACTGGGATCTCCTCAGTGGAGCTAAAATAACGTGTCCTAGACAGGCAGTGGGCTTGCTCTGCTTTTCCTGTGTATGGAGGATTTGCCTCTAGGGCTGTCAAGCCAGTATTTTCCAGTGCAAGAAAAAATCAGCCTAAAGCCTCTCAGTAGAAGTCTTATTTTGTAGTAGGAATCAGCAATGGATAGAAATAGCTAATATGGCTACATAAAACCCAATATGAGAACCTGTGGGTTAGAAAATGCAGGTCTTCCTTCTGTGTTTGTTCCTTGGGGCTTTTGGCAGCTGGCTTTCACCTGGCTGCACCTTAAGGAATCGGGAATACGCCTGCCCTGGGTGGTGGTGGGGACAGGCTCCCTGCATGTGGTGCTATCTCTGGCTGTGTCTCACCATGGCCTGCCCTCTGGGCTTGGTCTGTGGCATGTGCTCGTAGCCTGGTGTTCAGACTTGCTGCAGGTTTTCTGAGCTAAATATGGGGGCCACTCGAAGCCCCTTGAAGGGGGATATTTACTTTATATCACCCAGGTAAGTGATAAGAAACACTAGCTTTTGCTTGAAATAGGAACTGAACACGAATTGTTGGGGGGGGGGGTATAAGAAGAGCTTAAAGGAAAACTAGGAATTACTGAAAGGAAGCCTGCTACTTTTGCACACTGCTACTTTTCCAATTTGGCCCCGATTGAGTAGCTGGATGGATGAACTGGTGTGACACCAGCTGCTTTCCTGCCATTCCTGGCCCAATTGCAGTCTCCAAATGCACTGATCTTACACAGGAACAGAAAGGGCCATCTCCTCTGTCTGTAGGCTCTGTACACATAACCAAGCTTTCATTTGCATCCCCCCAAAGTAAGGGCTTTGCGTGATTGCCAGGAGGGGATTTGTGCTAGAGAGCAGCTTGCGTTCACTTTGTCAGCTAGAAATGAAGTGCAAAGAAGGACTCCAGCAGTGTGGGAAGGTTTGGTGTTAGAGCGGGGCTGGATGCCTATGTGACCCTGCCTCCAGGCCTGCTTGTTGCTTGAGGCTTGGCCTCCCAAAGGACGGGGTGGTGGTGGGTGGGAATGGCTTTCCCCCGTGGGAGCAGGCAGACTGGCTCCTTGTCAGCAGTGGCCAAAGCAGTGCAGGCTGCGCTCCCCAGTTCTGTGGGATCAGCATGCGGCCTAGTTAGGGCTGTGGGAAGGATTTTCTTCCCCTAGTCTGAGAATTCAGGTTAGTGGGTTTGGCTGCTTTTGCTCTGCACAGAGGGATTCAATTTCCAAGAACTTTGACTCAGCTTCAGCAGCTGAGCTTTGGATTTGGTCAAAAAATCCTGACCAGAACCTCTGAGCGTGGGCTTCTTGTGCTCCAAGATCCTGTCCTGCTGTCCCAGGATGTGTCCTAAAAGGTGCACCCACCCTGGCCCCATCAGCTCCACAGCCTTGGATGTCTTTGGGGTGCAGAATGGGACTCTTTTGTGTGAAATCCTCTCCCAGCTCTCATGGTGATCCAAACCAAATCCACCTGTTGGTGCTCTGTGCTGCCCTGATGCAGAGCAGATGTGTTTGGGCAGGTGCGGTGTGGGAAGGCTGCCAGGCTCAACCACACGTCTTTCCAGGACAGAGAGACCCTCCAAAGATAAGTCTGCAGTTCCGACGTGGGGGTATTAAGTGTTTTGCTTCAGGGCAAACGCTGCCCAGTTTATAACGCAGCTGCTGATGAAATCATGTCCGTATTCTGGGGAAGAGGCAGATCCAGCCTTTTCTGGTCCAGTAACCCACTGCCTTACTTGTTTCCATTCTAGGGGTTACAACCTGGCTAAGAAACTTGTCTGGGTGATACGTTGCTTGATGGCAAATACCGTCTGTGCTGTGGTGGGAAGATTTACCATTTCTTGATGTTGCAGTAGGGGAAGGTGTGCTGTGTGGCTTTGCAGCTGTTTCCTTGAACGGGCCTTGCTGGTATCTTGCCTTGTGTGTTATGCTGCCATCCTAGCTTTTTGGGACTTACCCAAATGGGGAAAAAAAAAAAAAAAAAAAAAGCCTGTACCTACAGCATTCTGTGCATCCAGAGACCACTAGACCACTAGGTCTGGAACTCAAAAAGACTCGCTGGCTCCCGAGCAGGCGTGTATGAGGTGTGACTGTCCCTGACACGTGCAGCATGGGGAGACCACAGGGCCACCCCTCTCATGGCGTGGCTGCCCCCTGTGTATGAGGGTGACAGAGGGTCAGATCTGCGTGGCTTAGCAGGAGCTGCTCCATTTTCTGGCCATACGACTTCTCCTTGTGCAGAACCGTCTGAGCCGGGCCCTGTGCATCAAACGGGAGGAGGCCAGGAGCTGAGCTCTGTCCCTTCCAGGGGCAGGAATCTTTTGTTACCTGGTCTGCTGATGGCTTGGGGTCAGAGCCAAGAGAAGAGGCAGGAGGACGGAGCCTTGCCTCTGCCTCTGTGCTAGCAGCAGCTCCTTTGACACCTGCACTTAAATTCTGGGCCAGATGCCTCGTGCCACTTTAGTCCCTGGCCCAGCTATATTAGAAGCAACACTAATCAGCCTTTAAATGCTGGAGACATTAGGAGAATTATCTCCATATTTTATAGCTCTCTTGCGAATATTCTGGTGCAACGCAGATGCTAGGCTGTGGGCATGACTCATGGAGTGGGGACTCTGTTTTATGGCGGGCTGTATCCTGAGGTCTTTCCCATATCGCTGCATTATGTTGCCTAGCTCCAGAGCAGGGATATTGAGTATTCTCTAAGCCCAGATTACTGTGTATAGCCCTTGTTGTATGTGCCGCAAATGAGCGTACGGGCTGCCCATCATAATAAAAGGGCAGGGAAATTAACTTGATAGAAGAGGCTTGTGGAAGCGGCTTGTTTGTGATCTCCCCTAGGAGACGGAGCCATTCAGCGCCATTATGGAACAGGGTCTGTTGCTTGCTTTCACACAAACCCTGTACATTGCTGACTTATTTAGAACTCATTTTATACCGAACAAAGCAAGAACAAAAAAGGCCTCTCCAACACTGCAAAGCCAACCCTCTTGGATTTAAACCTCCTGTTACGCTGAAGCTTCTGGAAACCTGTGCTTAACGATAATCCTTCTAGTTGCTCTGTCAGGTTCTTTCGGTGTTTGTTTTTCCTCATTTAACTGTGTGAATGAAGTCAGGATTTGCCTTCCTGACCAGCCCCCTCACAGCTTGTTAATGAAGCAGATCCTGTGACCTGATCTAGCAGCCAGCACCCTCTGCACCGTGGAGTCTCTGGCAGAGCAGGCAACGAACGGGGGGCTGTAACTCCCCTCCTTGTCCCGGGGGGCTGTGCTAGGCCTTTTGTGGAGGAAAATGATCTCCCCCCTCTGCTGTAGCTGATATGTTGAGGTTGGAAGCCGATCCAAGACATGGTGCAGTGCTGTCTGTCAGTCCTGGGGTGAACGCAGGGAGCTCCAACCTCCCCAACCTGCCCAGTGAGCCTGTTTAGATGGACTGCATCCCCGCCTTGGCCCAGTCCCAGGGCAAGCAGGATGCTCGGGCATAGGAGGGGTTTCTGCATGGCGCTTGTCTTGATGGCTGCAGCGGGGTTTGCTGTGTGCTTAGAGCTTGGAGTGTGTTTAAACAACTTCTCCCCCTGCCCCAGCTTCCCTGCCTGCAAGAGTGAGTAGTTTTTTCCTTATTGACCTCAGCTGTGAAGATGGATGAAAAGAAATTGCTCAGAGCTCTATTTGCACTTTCTTCTGGACCTGCTGAGCAGTTTCCCTGAGAGATTCATGACACAGGGAAGACAGAGCAGGGTAGAAACCTCCCACCTTCCCCCTTTCCAGCAGCTTCAGCATTGTTTGTTTTCAATTGCATTTTTCTGAGAAATGTTTTATTTAGGAAGAAAGAGGTTAGCTATTTCCTCATGGCCAAAAAGAAAAACATTTTCTTTAAGACAAAGCAAGAGACGGAGAATTGGAATTATTTTCCTAATGTTTAGGCTTTGTCAAAACCTCATTTTCCAATGAGAGAGGAGATGAGAAGAGAGGGAGCAAGGCCAAGGAAAAGCCTCTAACTTGTGTCAGGAGCTTACGTGCATGAGCATAATTTGTTCAGTGTTCTCTTTGCTTCTCCTCTTCCTCCTCCTCTCCCCACATTCCTTCTGACAGGGCCTCCCTTCCAGGGCCTTCTGCCTCTCATGTTCTTAAAATTAATTTCTCTATAGTGCTGGTTATTTCTTCATCATACTCCGGGCTCTGTCTCACTCAGCTGCTGGCCTCTGAACTTCCAGATGGACTCTTGCCACTGTATTTTCTTTTTATATCCTTCTTACTGTAATCATTTCTGTTTCCCTCTCGCGTTCCCTCTGACCAAGTCAGCAGATCCATCTCTGTGTGCCCCTCTCCATCACCTGCTCTGCACTGAAGCCTCGGGCACGGTGCTGCGCTGGGGCCAGCTGACAGGAGCTGACGTTGCCCCCGCACCACCCTGCGGTGCTCCCACCTGCAGAAATCTTCACTTGCAGGTGGATTTTCTTGGCTTCTGTAGAGAAGCCAAGCTCTGTTCCAGGCTCCTCTGCTCAAATCTGAGGCAGTGATTTAGCAGAATTTGTTTTGACAATAGCAAAGGATATTCCCAGCCAATTAAAAATATGGTAATGGAAAGATGGGAAAGAAATGTGGTGCTTCCTCTGCTTGAGGGGTTTGTTGTTAGCTGTCACTGTGCTTAAAGGGATTAAAAGTGCATGCTATAGGTCCATGTCAGATTGAATGTTAAGCTCCCAAGCTACAGCCATGCTCTCAGGAGCAGGGAAACAATAATTCATTACTGTTGGGGATGGAAGGATTACTTCAGTAATTTGCTTATTGACTGGTATTCTTTCTCATGCAGGCACGTACATGCATATGCACAAGCACACGCAATTACAGCACTCATTTTATTAGCATCTCACGCTGCGGATGATTGAAATCTAGGATCATTTCTGGAGTTTGGCCTCAGATACCATGTGCAAGATGCCTTGTGGTGCCAAGGATGGGCCAGGTGACAAAGGCTGGAGGTCTTGGAGGACCTGAACTCATGTCCCTCCTCCAAGGTGAGGGTCTATTTTTTGTGCATGTTTCTCTGTGTGTTGGGCTGCCACAGGTAAAAGGTGGCCTTGGCCCGTCATCCTCCTCCTCCTCAGAGATCCTACAACAGGTTGTAGGATCACACCTGTAGGATCACAACCTGACGTTGTGACAGGATCCTCAGCAGGCAGTGTACAGCTCATAATTTCCTGGGTTTTCCACCTGTGGAAGAGCTCCATGAGCAGTTTCTCCCATGGCAGTGGCTTGTGATGCAAAAGCTGTCTAAGGAGGTTAGTATGGGCACAGGGACTGTGGTGGCCAAGGCTGAGAGAGTAAAAACAGCCTCATTACAAGCACCTTGTGAAGGTTACTCTCAGCTGCACGTAGGTGTGCCACGGCTGCTGGAAGGGCTCCTGGGTTTATGGAGTGGGTCGGTAGGCAGGGGCAAGGAGCCATGGAGAGTCCTGAGGCGGCAGCTCAGGCTGTTTTCAGGAATGAGACTCACAGCAGAAATCAAGTGTATGTAATAAAATAGGTGGAAAGAACTTGGAGGTATACTTCCCTTTCCTCTGGGAGAGAGGTTTGGTGGAGAGGCAGAGGCAGGATGTCTTGACAGAGGCAGGATCTTTTTTTTTTTTTTTTTTTTTTTCTTTTTTCCACTGCCTTGTGCTGTTTGCTGCATCTACTGCTATTTGGACATCTTCATTTTCTCTTGCCTTTCTTGATGGGTTACCCGCTCTCTGGAAAGGAACGTGGTGAAAGGAGCTCAGGTGTCAGGCAGTCTGTTGTGGACCCGCTCTTGGCTTCTGAGATGAGGGAGACCCAAAAAGGGCAGGCCTAGCAAAACCTCCCTCACCTAAAGCGCAGAGAAAATAAGGATGCGTAGGCACACCTGGAATCACCACCTCTTTGGGCTGCACGGAGAACGGGGTATCGGTGGCTCCTCGGGGGGTGTCTTATGCCTCCTAGCCCACCTCCTGCTTGTCCACAGGCAGCAGACTGAGGCCGAGCCTCCCACAGAGGCTCCTGGAGCAGCCCATGTTTTCCTCCCTCTGCTCCTGCTTGCGTGTTGTGATGGTGGCGGCATGAGGTGAGGATTTGCTTCGCTTGCCGTTTGAGGGCTCCTGGCACAGGACAGCTGAGGTCCTGGTGTCTCCTCTAAGACAAGTTGTCTCCTTGCTGCCTGGCCCAAGGTCACTGCAGCAAAATCTTCAAGATTTGATGTGCAGAGCCATATGGGGTTGAGCTGTTTTCTCGCAGGGAGCTGGAGAAGCATATAAAGGGTTACATCAGACTGCAAGAAAAGACAGACTTTACAGCAGTGCTGTTTTTTAACAGGCAGCCCAGACTTGTAATATCAGCACTTACTGAATTAATTTGCTATGTAGCACCAGTAAAGCTCAAAGTTCTTTCAGTGAATTCTAGTTTTGAGAAAAATCAAGAAAGTAATTACTTGGTTTGGTCATTAATTACTCACTACTGGACATTTTCGAAAGTGTAGTATGAAAAGCCTGAGGCAGCTATTAAGAGTAGCTCTAATGCTATTGATCTATTTGTGTTTATCGTGAAATTTCTCTGCTTTTATGACATTTTATTGAACTGGAGGATACAGGTGCATGGGGCCAGGAAGTATGAGCTCTTCTCTTCCTTGCTTGTCCTCTTGGTGGGGGAACAGTGACTTCTCAGAGGAGAGCTTGGCAGGACGGTGGGACAGTGGGGACTCTAGCCATTACCTGGCCCCACAACTGGGGCTGGAAGGCTCCCGCATGGCTAAGGGCTCTGCTGAAACCTGATGATCCCCTGGCACTGGCTGGGCTGCTAGTAAGACAAACCCACCTCCGGAGGGGAGGGAGAAGTGGAGCCAAGTGATGTGGCTTGCCTGTGGTCTTGCAGAAGATGGAGCGGTGTCCGGATCTCCTGACATCCAGGTCTGCTCAGTTCTTGAGCAGACCAGCTGGCTCTTGAATCACTTTTGCTGGCACTTCCATTACTGTGTTTGGCTGGTGACAGTTCTCCAAATCTCTCCGCTGCTGCAGACAGCCCCCAGCACCTGCTTCCTCCATTTATGGCTCCCCTCTTGCATTTCACTCCTCTGTAGCCATTCATGGACATGACGTATTGTTTGTAATCAGATGTTATCTGGAAAAAAAGTTATCTACCAAGGAATCAGGGGGCAGGCAGGGTGTGCCTAGGCAGTGGTACTTGCTGCTTTGTTTCATTCCTCTGCAACCCCTAGGATAATCTTTCCTGTTCCCTAGGCACAGCCTAGCTGCCATCTCTGAGTGCTGTAACACAGATGAGGTTAATCCTGCTGGCAAGAAGGAAAGGTGTAAGCCAACAGCAGCGTGACAGCTTTCTGGTGAGCTGGAAATGCAGCAGGGAACAGTGACAGCTTCTGGAAAAGGGTAGGATTGTCATTTAGTTTCCAGGGGGTTTCTCAAGGCAGACCAAGGTCTCAGGAGGCTGGTGTTGGTTGGATCGGGATTTGTTCTGGCTAAGCTCCCAGCAGTGAGAGGTGCAGTCTTTCCATGTCCAAGCTTGGACAGAAAATGCTACCAAGCCATTATTTTATTTTTCTTTTTCCTGTACCCTGAAGAACTGGAAGAAGAAACACACATTTAACAGTGCCAAAGGGATGCGGCTGTTCAGCTAGTGCCTCCTGGCCTTTCTCCTTCTCCCATCATGTTTGGTATGCAAAATTGAATCACACCCTTCTCACCCGCTTCCCACTGGGGGAAAGGTGGCCTTTAAATCATAATATGATTGCAGACGATGTTGCAGAAGGGGAAAATGAGATGAACTTTAAACTCCCCTTTGCTTTACAAATTTGTTCATGTCTTCCCTCATAGCTGCTTAGTCATGCCTATTAGATTTACCATTTTCTAGGAAGGAGAAGTGGAAGGGAATTTTATTATCTCTTCAGCATCTGACTTGGTGCCTTCCTCCCCTCCTTTGTCTGGTTTAATCAGAAATTTGCAGAGGTTTTGATTGGATTCTTTTGATCCTAATGCAGAATACCCTCAGGTACAGGATCATTAGTTCTCATTAGGAGAAGAAACATTTTTCTGTGATGGTGCACATCCTTGTACAGCTAATTGAAGAATCATCACAGGGACTCTATGGCTTTGTTACTTTTCATGGGTGCCTTAGATGCTTACAGTGACTGACCAGGTTGAAAATGAGTAGGATAGAAAACAAAGAAGGGAAGGGACCAGTTGTTGAATTAATTAGCAACTGCTAAAAGAAACACTTTGCGTTTTTCCGTGCAGACTGTGCAATACAGTGCTACTGGATGAAATTAAGAAAATGAAATCAAGAACTTGGCAAGTTTGATACGGAGGCTGGGTCTGTATTTGCATATCAAAAGTAGCCAGAATTTTTGGAACAGTAGCACACATTCTGAAAGGGATTTTACACTTTGTTTGAAGAGTTAAATCAGTTTTGGGTTATTAGAGACTGCAGAAGGAGACCTGATTTGCATATGTGCTGTCGGTAGGAATCTTATACTTCAGCCTGGCACGTCCCCAAATTGGACACCAGACAAGATGGCCACGGGCCTGCTCCTGCCTGTCAGTTCTCCTGGTCTTGGATTTGTGGTGATGGGATGGAGGAAATGGAAATGAATGGGCAGGAGGGAGAATATTTAATAGCGAAGAAGAACTTCTCTGCAGCGGGCAGAAAGCCAGCAGGTCTGCACCAGCCATGTAGGAGCCTATACTCAGAGCAGGTCACAGAGCTGGATCTCAGCCCTGGCACTTCTGCAGCCATTTCAATTAATGTCATCGTTCGAGGCAAAGCTCCTGGATGGAAAATGTGCACTACTGTGAAATGTGATAGTGTTGTGCCCTGGGGTTCTTCTTTGGAAAGTGCTGAAATGCACAGTGCCATGTGAGAAGAGCTGATACCTGAGGGCTCCTCGCCAGCTGGTGCCAGAATGGGACCCACCGACTCAAGTTGAAGATGACAGAGACCTATGTGTGAGCAATACATGTTTTCTTCTTCTTTGTGTATTCCTTCTCTTTCTTTTCCTTTGCAGAAAAAGCATTTAGGTGCTGGAACAGATCACGAGAAGGTGCGATCAGTTCTCCCTCACTGGAAATCATTCTCAGGCGTGTGTTGGATACCAGTGTAGAAGATACGTTGTAGCTCCACCAGGAGACACTGGTTTCCATGAGGATATGTTGCCAGGAATTGTTAAATAGCCAGACATCATAGTAACACCAGGTTTTCCTGGCCTTAGAATCTGGAGCTGGCCCCAGCAGTGTGATCCCACTGGGCAGCCTGTTCCAATGCTTTACAACCCTTTTGGTGAACAATTTTTTTTCCTAATATCAACCTCTAAACCACCCCTGGCGCAACCTGAGGCTGTTTTCTCTCATCGCTTGGTGGTTGGGAGAAGAGATCGATCCCCACCTTGCTATAGTCTCCTTTAAGGTAATTGTAGAGCATGATAAGGTCTCCCCTGAGCCTCCTTTTCTCCAGGCTATGCAACCCCAGCTCCCTCAGCTGCTCCTCACAAGACTTGATCTCTAGATCCTTCACCAGCTTTGCCCTGCTTTGGACACACTTCAGCACCTTGATGTCCTTCTTGTAGTGAGGGGCCCACAACTGAACACAGTACTTGAGGTGTGGCCTCACCTGAGTGGAGTGCAGGTGACAATCGCTTTCCTGGTCCTGCTGGCCACACAATTTCTGATATGAGCCAAGCTGCTGTTGGTTTTCTTGGCCACCTGAGCACGCTGCTGGCTTAGAGAAAAGTGGGGAAAGAAAATGCTTTGAAAAGCTGTTAAAGGAGGGAAGATATTTCTTGCAGAGCACTAACCCATCACACCTTACTGTGTATGTCCGGACAGGTGCTCAAGTACTTTGCCTGGGAGATGTGGGGACCAGATTGGCACCGCAGCCGTGTGCTCCTGCCTGGCTTGAAGGACACAGCTTCACAGGCCCGTGCAAGCTCCTGGGGGCAGGCCAGCAAGAAGGACACAGCACTGATCGGTGGGACCTATGCTGCACAGCTGGTGGGAAGCAAACCCTGGGGATCTGTGGTAGGGGTGAAGCTGTCACTGTTTCACACCTTCCTGCTGGGGAGAACTCCCCTCTGGGTTTTTGCGCTTCAGGAGCTGGTGCAGGAACATGTGGGATGCGCCAGCAGGGCAGGGTCAGTCTGGTTGTCTGAGAGTGGTGCCCTGGCCCAGCTCTATGGCACAGTTGGGGGGGTTACACCTGGTGGGAAGGGGCTTAGCCCTAAGGGACTGAGGACAAGGAGTTAATTCTGGCACAGATCCCCCTGTGTGCTTGTTCACAGCCTGATGAGAGCCATGGGAAGAGCTGTCTGTGCTTGCTTCATTCAGTGTGTCTTTTCTCTGCCCATCTGGTGGGGGAGATGGGGCACAAGAGAGCCCAGCCCAGCATGGCCTGGCCCTTTCCGTTGTGTTCTTCCATCCCTGGCCTGCGGGTGTGTGATTTGCCTGCAGCACCAAGCGTAGGTGGCTTTTGAGAGCAGAAAGGTGCTGAGTACATACTCCCTGCTATTTATCATCCCATTTGCTATGTCTGAGGGGGACATGTGGGCAGTGGGAGAGCAGGGTGTGAGGGAACGAAGGGTGCTTCTGAGCTGCGGCTGTTTATCACCGTTGCAGAAATCCTCCAGTACGGCAGCCAGACAGGCACGCACACTCCCCCAGCCCCCTGATCACGTTATTATATTACACCTGACATTCCTTTTTTTTTTTTCTTTTCTTTTCACTAATATGTTATTTTTGGCCTGACAGCTTTATGAAGGAGAAAAGAGAAATAGAGAGTGAGACACACACCCGGACAGACACAGACAGTATTCATTCCTTATCAGCGAGGAAGGGGTCTGACTCAGACACACAAGACTTACTGATTGAAACATCTTGCTGTCTCCAGCAGCTCCCTCTGCCACCAAAGGGAGGTCCCCAATCTGCAGAGGTGAGGGGAAGGGGCAGGGGAGGATCAGGTCTGAAGAACTGGTCCTCCAGCACTCTCGCTTTCCTGGCTTGAGCCATTCCCTGAGCTCTGCTGGGATGTCTACTTAGTCAGAGAAATCGTGCTGCTGACCCGGTGGGAGAGTATGGTGGTGTGGCTGACCACATCACCTGTAGTGCCTGGTTCTCATGTTGGATAGACCAGGCTCTACAGAGTTACATCTCGTGGAGAGATGTCCTGCCTGGGTAAGAGTTCAAGGAAGAGCAGTGACCCCAGCGTGTTGGGAATCTTAATGCGTGTTTCATTTTGTAGAGAGGAAGAAGAGAAATGAGAGTGTGTGTGTGGGAAATGCCATGTCAGATGTGGCCACTAGTTATTGTGTTGTATTCAAAGGCCACTGGGCAGAAGGAAGTGTGTGTGGGAAGTGGGAGAGGCAGGAACGAAACGTAAAAGGCTGAGCGTTGTGATTGTGACAGTGGAAAAAAGGAGTGCAAAATGAGCAGGAGTTCATTTGAGCTGGATATTGGCTGGCAAAACGTAAAAAGGAAAAGAAGATTTTTTAAAAAAAAAAAAAAAAAAGCTGGGGATAAAACCAAGGGGGACAGTGTTCCAATATGAAAATAATGCTGAGCTCTTCTGTCCTGTGTTCCATGACTCATCAGGTCACACAGAAAATTCACTGCAGAACTGAAGAGGAGGGTACAGGCCATGCACAGGCCACTGGCTGGTGACAGAGCAATCCTTGACAGCAGATCCCTGTGGTCACACTGATCCCAGGAGTGTTGGCTGTGCACAAGACTTTGCAGGATCATCTTTGGGCTCTTTGGCCAGGTTGTTCCTCTGCCCACCTTGCTGCAGCAATGGCAAACACCCTCTCCCTGCTGTGCTTCCTTGCAATGGGAAGGGGTGAGCTGGAAAAATTTTTCCATCTGTGTTGCTCCCCTTGGATTGCCTTGTGGTGTTTTTTATTTCATTTTTTCTTGCTCTGATTTGGGGTCATCACGTGGGCACTGACCTTTGGAACATGTGGGAAGGCAGACGAAAGGGTGCAGGGGCACGACTGTTGCTCTGTTCTGTGACCAGTTACAGTCCTGTCCAGGTGCAACAGGGGAGAGACTCCAGTCATGTTTGACTGTCAAGTTAATGATCACAGCCACAAATAGAGCCCAGAGGAGTTTCTTAAAATGCAGTTGTCAGCTGGAAAATGAAGCAAAAGGCCAGATCAGTATGCTACCTATGCATATGCTTCTCTGCCTTTGGTCCATATGCTTTCCCCAGGACGCCTAACTTGACTGAATACATTCTTTGCAATAATATTTACATTGGGCAGCTCATGTACTGTCCCCACTGTAGCCCTTTTTGCTAACTGCATACCAGTCTGTGTTCATTTTCCAAGGAGAAACAATCTTCAGCCTTCTCCATTCCCACATTTCAGCAAAAACGTCTCATTCCCAAGCATTATGGGAGAAAGACTGATCAAACAGAGCAATTAATTCAACAAACAATACAATTAAGCCATGATCCCAGTGTAGTTTCCACCCAGAAACAGAATAAACAGCCTTCCCAGCATGGATAAATAAACTCACAGATGGAGGCTTTTGTGAGTGGTGAAGTTTTCCCTCCACAGCTTTCTTGAGAGCACATAAAATTGTGGAGTACATAAATCTCTGGCTCTCCATCCTCGTGGATCGCAAGGAAGGAACTGTGCGCCTGCTGTGGGGCAGATGTGTGTTGGCTTGAGACTCAGGGAAGGGACCTGGGGACTGCGCAGAGGCGTGCGCAGAGAGGCTGCATGCAAACAAAGGCTGCTACAGCTGGCTCCTCCAACCTCCCCTGAGGCCAGCTCTTGTCACGGTCTTGACACAAAACACATGGCGTGAAAAGCTGTGAAGGAGAGGAGTGACCTGCTTCACACTTGGCTGGACTCACTTGTTACTTCAGGAACTGATAGAAATCCCCTTTTTGAACTGGGTAGCAAAACTGCCTGAGCTGATGGTGGGGGAAAAAAGGCTTCTGCAGAGTCCTTGGGCAGTACAGGTATATCTATATACCATGATATATAGATATGTATATAGTATATAAGCAGAAAGCAGAACTGAGCAAGCCCTTTACCCAAGGAAATGGCAGGTAAACCTTCCCAGGGATGATGCTGGCTGTATGGAGGTATAGGGATTGGGGCTGGCTGCTTTGACCCCCTCTAAAATCAGCTGGAGACCATTCTGGGAAAGGCTTTCCTGTTACCAGTCACCACTGGCCTCTGTCCTGAGCTGCTGGAGTCAGTAAAGTAAAATGTTACCTCCCTTGAGGGCTAATAGACAGCAGGATCATCAGGGCAGCGTGGGGAAGGAGGTTATGAGAGCTTGGGCTGGAGACCTACAGGAAGAGCAGTCCCTCTGGGGAGCACTGGAGTGGCGGTGCTCTGTGGGGTCAGGAGAGACATCTGAACGGAAAGGAGCAAAGGGCAGGCTCAGGTTATGTTGCAGCTTGCGTGGTATCTGGGGTAATTTCTTTTAGAAGCAGTCAAGTCGGAAGCAGGAGGGAATGGTGCCATTTGTAAGAGGTGTGAAAAGCCTGAGTGATGTAACCACGCCTGCGGTGAGCAGTTGTGGCAGTCTTGGGTGCAGATGTTCTGGAAAGAGAAAGGAGAGCCCTGTTTTTCTGAGAAGAGCCTCCATGGTGCTGTACCCCTGCTGTTTGGCTGGGAAAGGCTGGCTAGAGGCCACTGAGACCAGGGGAGAGGTGGGTGCTGCAGGGAGCTTCAGCTTGCGGAGTGCTCCCCGCTCGGCAGCACAAGTAGGCATGGTGGCAGCCAGGGATTTGGCAGCAGCAGGGCTGAGGGAAGCTGGTGGAAGTCACTTCCCAGCTAAACCCTTCCCCAAGAAGAGTTGAAGTGGAGTTCTCTCCTTTTTCCTGCTAGAGGATGTTTCTGTTGTTCTTCTTTACCTCCTTTCCTGCACCCTGATTGCTGGACACGTTGCTCAGAATCCAGGAACTTGTTGTACGCCCAAATGGCTCAATTTTAGCATCCAGGATCTCTGAGCAGGGACTTGAGGCAGTGAACCTGGCACCAGCCCCTGCTGCTGCTGTTTGAACCTTGGCAGGCTGTTGTGCTAATGACGAAATTAGCTGGGGAAACAACTCGCAGCCTCGAACTGGGTAAATCTGAGGAGTGGGAAGAGCAGTGCCGAGGTGTTCTGGGCTGAGGGAGCGTGCTGTACATGATGCACGGAGCTCAGGGCCGGTGCAGGAGCACCCTGGGTCAGCAGGCAGCTCGTGAGCGCCGGGAGAGCTGCATGAGCCTCGTGCATGGGCCAGTGGGTGGGCAGGGACACGCTGTTCCAGCCTGAAGCCAGCCTCAAATACTGCTGGTAGTTTCAATGGAAAAACCTTCAGATACACGCATTAAACCCAAGTCCGTTGATAAGGACACGCATACCATGACCTAGCCGTGGTTTTCTCACACTGTGAGCAATGTTTGCTTGGGCTGATGTTATATTTTCTGGGACCTACCCTGCTGTGGCTTCATATTTGTTGTTGCCTGTTAAGCAGCGGTTTTGATCATGGGTGAGCAGAATTTCAGGGCTTACATCTACTGCTCGTCGCACCCGAGGTAGGGTTTTGACTTGAAAGAACGGGGACAAACATTCCTTTCATCCTGACTACTGACTCGCACAGGCTGAGATCAGAGCCCTTCTGCTTCCAGATAGGAAACAGCTGCCATTATGTTCATTCTCTAAAAGCTTCTAGAACTGGCCGTCCTCCAGCTTCTCTTAGCAAAACCCTTTGGTGAGCTGGGAGGCTACAGGTGGGCCAGCTGCTGTGACGCTGCTGTGCCTGAGCCCTGCCGTAGCTGCTGACACAGCCGGATCCCGGGGTGGAGGGAACAGTGAGGATGAGAAACTCAATGTTTTCAAGCAAGGGTGTAAACCACTAGTGGCTTGAGAGACTTCGGAAGGGGAATAGCTGGAGAAGATTTGGAAGGCAGATGCATGCCTGTGCTCTGAGCTGACCAGAAAGAAATCACACGGCTGCAGTTCTGTGGTGCTGAGCTAAGGAGTTTCACTGGAAGGTAAAATACTTGGCTTGGGCTTGGCACCATTCTTGTTTGACTGCGTGACTTTTGGCCATCTCCAAGTGAGCTCACACCTGCCAGTAAAATGTCATGTGGCTGTCCTGTGTCGTGGGAAAGGCCGAGAGACTTGCTCTTCATCACCATAACGGCTGCTAAACTCTATCTAGCTCAGCACTTCTCAGTGAGAAAGCTCCTTTACCCTAAACCACTTCTCTTCAGAGCTAATGATTTCCAGGGCAAGGGGCTTGTTCAGTGGGAAGGCTCTCCGAGTCGAGCAGATCTCACCATCTGCAGGCAAAGAAGCTCAAAATCCCCTCTTCCTCCCAGAATTCGGTTCATTTCTTGCAGCGTACAGAAACTCTGGGACGCAACTGATGATGCTGACCCATGTCTGTCCTGTCGGCAGTGGAACTGAGGTGGGAAACCATCTTCCAGAGGCTGTCAGTGGTCTGGCTGAGAAATGACCTGCTCTAGCCACTCTGGGCAATAGTTTGGCTGTTACTTCTGCAGCCTCTGCCCAGAGCAACAGGCTCTCCAGGAAGTCTCAAGGATTGTACTTGTGCTTTCCTAGCAGCATGTTAGCATTGAGTCGTTGGGTGCTGAGTTCTGTATCCTGGATGGTACCTGGTCAGAAGCCCTGCTGGGTGATGGAGCATGGTCTGCACAGGGGCATTGCCTCCTTCCCCTGGGGAGGCTTCATCTGGGCAAATGCTCCACGTCTCCTCGATGTGTGCTTGAGCTGTACCAGATCAGAGGCAGAGCAGGGAGAGGATCCTAAGAAGACAATGTACTTTGTCTTCCTCTCCCCCAACCAGAAATTTGGTTCCCTTTGCAGGTGCACTCTGCTCCCAGCCTGCTCCAGCGCAGTCTGCAGGGATTGCCCAGCAGAAGTCTGAGCAGTGTTGTTTTGCCCATGTTTGACGGGTAAGCAGTGGGGGAGCTGTGTCACCCTGACCCTCAGATCTTGCTGTTACCTTTCTGTTGTCATTTACAAATTTCAGGGCCCCTTTCAGCAAATACTGTCACTACTTCATGACAAAGTGTGCTTCCCTTGTTGGCATCGCTTTTCAGGTACCTGTTGGATAGACTGTTTGTACTCATTGACATGGAACAAGCTCAACTGAAATGAAATCATTTATAAAAGTCAGAAGAGGCTTTGGACACTGTGGTTCATTTCCTGCCGCATTCACCAAGCTGCAATTAACATGGACCTGAAAGATTACACAGTGCTACTTGTCTTCTCTCTCCTCTTTCATCCTCTCACTTCCTTTTGCCTTCCTCATTTCCTTCTCTTCTGAGCTGGCTGTATCATATGTCTCCGTTTTTACTGTTCTTTCTTCCCTCTTCCTCTGCTCATTCTCCACTTCACCCTTTTCCCTTCTCTTTGTGCTTTTTTTTTTTTTTTTTTTCTCTTTGCTTTCCTTATCTCTTGTACTCTTTTTTTCCTCTTGCTTTCTTTATTATCCCTCTATATTTAAACCCAGGCAGAAACAAATTATTTATGAAGGGTTGTAATTTATGATGCGTTCTTAATGTCTTGGAAGACACAGATAATTTATTTAATGAGTAAAGACATGATAATTCACACATGATGATTCCAGTCAGAAAATTAGTTTCATTAATTTGCTGTAAATTCTCTGCCTTGATTTAGTGCAGGAGGAGTTCCTGAAACCAATGCAAATCTTCACCATGGTATTTTTTTTTTTTTTTTTGTCATCACAGAACCAGCGTGCAAGTGTGCTGGCTTCCCCACCCCTGCTTATCTCTGTTGCTCTTCTGCTTTCTGCTTCTGTCCCACCAACACTAAGCTGCAGACAGCAGAAACACTTTTTCACCATGCATGTGGCTGGGAAGCTGGAGTGGAGCAGGGATTCCAGTTGAGTGTATTTTGCAAAGCCACATGCTGTTCTGCAAAATTTTCCCACTAAGCTCAGCTTTAAGAGAATAAAAAAGTGAGTTTCCCTTTTTAATAGAGTATAGAAGGTACTTTTTCAAACAAATTTCAAAGCAGACAATTTTACGGTAGAATGTTGCTGATAACTGCAGTATATATAAATATTATAGGAAACCTATAGAAGTGATTCATGGTGTACTATTGATCTAATCAGATTTAACTAAGTGTTTGCATCATTCCTTATTAATCACAGATAATAGGGCCCCAAGGACACCTTGCAGAATCAGGACTTTTCTTTTCAGAAGTGAAAAATGTTCACTTTCATTGTGGATGGACGGGGCCCACAAATTCTGGCCTTATCTTGATGGCATCACTGCAATGCATGGAGTTTCCCCAGGAGTGAACTTTCCCCTACAGTATGTTACTTTTTTTTTTTTTTTCCTTTCATAAAACAGATCTATCGATCGTGCTCTAAACCACCTTATTGGGGGTACTGCTCTGCTGTCTAATTGATGTCAGCTTACAAATGTTTTTTACTGGAAAAAAAGGATTACAACATGAACCAGTGTTCTGTGAATTGTAGAGTTGGATGGGGGAGATGTGTATTACCACCGGGACTCTTTCCTCTTGTTGCTCATGCCTGTCCTCCCCAGTCCTGCCTCTTTGGTTTATAAATTCTGTGCTGAGTTCCAGCTGTTAACTTCTACTTGTCTGTTCCAGGATGAGTTTTGTAATTCTGCTTTTCATGGGTTGCCCTAATCCCTGGAGTCCCCTTTGTATCAACACTGCAAGAGAAGCCTCATCTCAATGGTCACATACAGAGGAGTTTGATAAAGAGCAGCGATAGGCTGGAGGATAACACTATTAGCAGATATTATCAGCACTGCTGTTCCTGCATGTGACAGAAAATTGAGCACAGGCTGGGATCCTCTTTGCTGCTTACAGGTTTGGATTAAGCTGGTTCTGGGACTGAAGTTTTGAGTATCTAATCTCTGTTGCCTGTAATATGCAATTCCACAGACAAAGCTGCTTCATGAGTCTGTTGTTCACGCTCGCTGGCTGCATAGCTCTTGAAAGTTAGGTGCATTTCTCCTTGGTTTTGCCCTATGGATTGTGTATTTTGATTATCACAGTTGAGTTGATATAAGCAGTTCTTGAGATGCTTCTTTAGAAACTTATATGTGTGCATCAGACTGGGCAATCCAGCACCCTGCTTGTTACCTATGAAATCCCATACAGAGGGCTGTTCAGGGCTGTGGCAGGTGAAGGATTACTCTTCACCTGAAGTGAAAGCCTCCAGGAATTTCAGAAAATGCTTGAAAAGGGGGGTTGTCAGACATCTGATTAAATGCCCAAAACCTTTTCAAAGGTAAGTGATGTTGGTGAGATTTGATTGTGCAACTCTCTCAGGGTCCTCTGGTCGGCTCAATCAGGAGGGGCAGTCACTAGGGGCTAATCATGAAGTGTGGAGGATGAGGCCTTTCAGTGCAAGGTCCTGGAGGTCTTTTATTGGTGCTTTATAGAAGCTCCAGGAGTAGAAAACAGCCCAGGGAACAGAGTTTGAATGACTGTGTGGGTCTCTGGGTCTGTGTGGAGGCAGGTAGGTGGTCGACAGGGCTGCAGGGCTGGGGCTGAGCTTGTACAAGAAATGGATCAGCCCTTTGGCACCTGGGTCCCCGTGCACTACCTATCCTAGTGCTTCTTGAGCTTGGGCTCACTTTCCTTTACTGATATTGCATGAGCCATGGGCACCTGTAGCTGTCCCCAGCTTGCTTCTGGAGATCTAAGAGACATCTTCACATCCTCTCCAAAACTGCTTCCTTCAGAAAGAGGGGATGGGGGCTTCCCTTTGCTAGAGTAAGGCTGTTCAAGGACCTTTGCATGGCTAGGCTGTGTGCCCTGGGACCTGTGTGCTGAACACCAGATGCAGATGAGATGCAAGATACGGGTCTGCATTCCTGTTGCCTAACCCTTGAACGCAACTTTCTTCTCTTTGTGCAAGGGGCCTGTGCACTGAGTTTGAGTTTTGCTTGAAATTCAGGTTGTGATGAGCTGGCACAGTGGGGGCTCAGCCCCTGAGTAGAGTGAACTTTCTGGATAGAGGTCACCACAGCCTGCTGCAGGTTGAGGGTTCAAAGCCTGCTCATAGCCTGGGATAGCACGATTTTACTGCACTTGGCTCTGCTGCTGGCCACAGCTCACTCCTCCTCCTTTACTAGAAGTTATCACAATGTAACTTGATTGCATTGTTCTTTACGAGGAGACTGAGTTAGATCTTGGCAGAATTTGTCTTCCCTCCCCCACGTATGGGATGAGGCCTCCCCAGGTGCTGTCTCAAGTGTACGCTCAAGCGTTTGAAACCCCTGCTTGAAGCCAGACAGATGAGGAATGAATATCCCACATGAAAATCTCCTGCCTTGCCCCATGGCGGCGGTTTCGCGGCGTGCTGGAGCCAGCTGCACAAACACAGGAGCACGGTGCAGCCATCAGCGCCTGCCTCGCAGCCTCCTTCCAGCTCTGCCTCCAGTGCTGGCCCTCTGGAGGCCGCGCCAGCTTTGGCCTTACGTCCTCAGGTGGACATCGCCTCTGCCTCCAGGCTTCCTGGTGGGGGTGAGCAGCTGGTGGGACTGTCCCTGCCAGGGGCAGCTGTGGCCCCATCCTGCTGCAGGACTGAGAGCAGTCAAACGTAGTGGTTTGACATCTCTTTGGGCCTCTTTGGGACCCCGAGCACCCCTAGTCCCCCACCCCATGTGCCAGGCTGGTGTCTCAGCAGTTGTTCCTGCTGAGCTGTGCGCGGGGCACAGGCTGCCATGGGCAGTCACTGGAGGGTAGCAATGAATCTTTGTTTTTCTCAGCTGTTTTGAAATCTCCTTTCTGAAGGTGGTGTGAATTAGGCTCTGGCTGTTGTGCCGGAGTGCTTGGTAGTTTTCTGGGGCTCTTCCCTCCAGAGAGAGCTCCTTGCTTCCCCACAGAGCCTGCTGCACCTGCCTGCCCCCAGGAACATCCTGTGCCACCGGTCAGGTACAGGGGACTTGTTTCTTCTGCGTGGCTAATGCTTTTCCAGTTGATGTGGCAGAAACTGCCAAGAGAGCACAGAAGTTGCTTTCCCTTCCCTATAGCTGGAGATAAATAAACCCCTGGCACTTCTGCCCTGCCAGAGTCTCTTGGCTGAAAGTGGGGTTGGTGAGTTGTAGGAGGGGTTCACCACCTTGTGAAGATGTCAGGCTGTGCTGGGAGGTTGAAACACAAAGCCCCAAGGCTGTCACGGCCCCAAATTGAGCAGATGATCAGGGAGGCTCCATGGGAAGGACTGTGGCTTGCTAGGATCCCAGGTGAAGAAGAAATTAGGGACCTTGCAGAGCGGCTCGTGCTGCCTGCTAAATGCAAGTTCATGTCCTGAGACCTTTTTCAAAGCACGTAGAGGAATATCTGCCTGGGGAAGTCAGTAAGTAGTGAGTCCACAAAGCAGTCTGTTTGTGCTAATCTCATATGGAACGTAATAATAGTGCTGAGCACTGGCTAAGTGCTGGGCAAATATTAGTGTATTATTTTACTTGTTGCAGAACCTGAAACTTATCTCTCTCAGTAAGCTACACTGTCTGCTCCTGTAAGCTTGCTGCCCAGAGCCTGGCTTTCTTCTGCAACCACCTTTAAGGGGCTTGGGACAGGATGTTTCAGCAGGGTAGCTGGGAAAGCCCATTCTTATTTTCGTGTTGCACGTTTTTTTTTTTTTTCCCTCCCCTCTTACTTGACTCCAGTTTTAAAGGCTGTCCTGGTTAGTTGCTCCCCACACCTACTACTCATAAAAATCCCCTGCAGAGACTCACCGGGAGGTAAGCTAGTGCCAGCAGCTACACCGGGGTGCAGCATACTGTATTTGCGTCTGCTCTGGTGTTGACTGCCCTCTTTCTGCAAGTGACAGGCTCTGGCAAATACCAGGCTGTTCATTACCATTGCACTGCTCCATACATAATGAGGTAAAATGAAAACAACTTCTCTCACTACAGCTATGTGATCTGGGAACTCATAAAGGCTAAAGCGCTTTTAATTATGAGCTTGTTCCGATTATGCCCAGGCTTTCTGTTTCCTCCCATAGAGCAGGCCAGCCCTCTGAGGTCAAGATGAACTTCAGTTAGAGAATTTCTGGCACACTGAGTTAGGAAAACTGGAGAGTTCCCCCCCCACACCACCCCCCCCAAACTAGACACCTGCAGTGTGTGATCTATTGTTCCCCAGAGGCCCATTCTCTTGGCTATAATCTTGCTGAAAGCAGAACAAACATTTATTTCTGGACACGAAAGAACCTCTCCTTTTTCTCTGGCTCTGCAGTACACCAGGAGCCCCGTGTTCTCCTCCCAGCTGGGAGACTGCAGGCCCGGTGAAGCAAGGAGCCTGAGCCTGTCAGCTCAGGCTTCTCGCTCCTGGGCTCAGAACTGAGATTTCTTAAGCTGGACCCGCTCCCTTCATCCTGAACTTCAGCTGATGTGAAAATGAAATCCCAGCCCTCTCTGGAGAGGGACTGGACAATCTACAAGCAGAGATTCAGCCTGGAAGGGCCCCCCTTCAGTTCCCTGCTTGTGCTGACTTGGGGTGAATCCCTGCCTGTGCCCCTGGGGGTAAAAGGACAGCTCAGGCGCTAGCAGCCTCCTAAAGGACATGACTGGGAGAGAAGGGGAGGCTGGCTGTGCCCCTCATCTTGGGAACCGAGGCCGGGTGCAAGGCTCTGGGGCTGAAAGCCCAAATCTCTGCGACAGGGCAAGGAGCCCTATGGCTCGCAGCACTGGCTAGCCGTGTAGTAGCAGAGGGAGCGAGGAAGGTGCTCCTGTGCCAGAGTCCCTAATATATTTTGGTATATGTGCATTCAGCTTCTTAAGAAGCTGTTAGAACTAGTAGTAGTGATTTCCTATGAATTTCTCTTGCAGTTCACCTACAGGACCTTTTCTCCAGTCAAACTATATTGAAAGCATCATATGAGCTAAAACACATTCCAGCTCAAATTAGGACAAGATAGCTCAGGCCTTTCTTTAGGGAAGAAGGACACGTGGGGATGACGCATGGAAGTTGATGTGCTTGTGACTACTTCTCTACCAGCACTACTTCTCTACCAGCACTGAGGGCAAAAGGTCCATTTTTGTCAGGGAAACTCAGTGGTACTGCATCTCTGTCTAAGAACTGTTGCCCTATGTTTTGCTGGATGCCAGTACAGCTGTAACAGTTATGGCCAATTAATTAGAACTGCTTCCCCTTGTTTTCCCCTTATAAATCACTTCCTCTTTAGTCAGTCCACAGAGAAAACAAGGGAAGAGTGAAATAAGTCTGAAGTAAAATATGAACCTCCCTTTTATTCCATATTTCAGACAATAGCAGTCTGCAGGACACCCAGGGAATAGGCTTTCTGAGCCAATGCTCTGTGAATTCACACTCTCTTTATGAGCCTCTTCAGTGTATAAAGTGAAGTTTTTAATGGCTGTTGCTGTTCCTTTTGAATGGCTGTGAAGTCTGGGTCATCGCAGATCAGAGTAAATTCCCCTCCTCTTCACTGCCATCAGAATTAGCTTTTCCTAACTACAAAGCCTGATGAGGGCGGGTCAGCCCAGAGCTCTGCCATGATGAGGATCTTAATCAGGGTTCCAGCCAGTGTGCTCGCCCTGATTGGGAAGGAAGAGCAGGGTGATTTTTTTTCTTGTGTGTTTTGCGTCATGTAAAGATTTTCACGAAATAACCTTTGGTCAGCTCTACAAGTAGAGAACTCTGCCACTGCATGGAGGTGGGCCACCTCCTTTTGCCGGAAGGGAGGGAGCCTGCAGTGGATCTGATATTTGCATGAAGTCTTGGCTTAACATGGGCCCGATTTCCGTATATTTCAGTATTAAGGCTCAAACGCTTTTCTCTGTCACTCCCTGGCCAGAGGCAATGCTGGCTGGACCTTGCTTCACGCTGTACTGTGACCTGGTATGTCCAGGAGCAGTCCTGTGCCCTGGAGGGATGCTGGCGGGGTCTCTGGCATTGTGGTGAGGGAGAGCATGAACAAAAACGGACCAGACTTGCTGTGTGTGTGGCTGAACTTGGGCAGAATGAATCTGGGCTTCTGTACTTACAGGTCAGAAGGCTTTGTGGTCTTGGCTGGGTCTCATTGTCCCAGCTGAGGACTCTGACACTTCCCTATACAAGGTCACAGGTATGGATGTGATTTGCCCAGAAAGCAGCAAGTGTGTGATGGGTGCTAGCATCCTGCATGGGCTGTGTGATGGATGGGCCTGATGTGCAGTGCTCTTTGAACGAGTGGGTGAAGGGGAAAGAAATAACCCAGCTCTGCTTTCCAAATGTCTTTGGCGAGGTCCCTCCCGAGAGGGAGATTTACGGTGGCAAGGTGAGGATGAGCAGTAAGTTACTGTTAGCTATAGATCAAAAACTGGCTAAGAGAAGCGAGCAGTAATGTTGAGTGATTGCAAAGCTCCTGCCAAGCTGAACAGTGTCTGTCTGTTCCCCGTCTTGTTCCCATGTGGGTTCATCCTTAACAAGTTCCGTGGCACCGGATACAGGTGATGTTTCTAGGGTCTAGAAGGAGGATAAGAGCTGCAGGATCATGAGTATACCTGAAGAACAGGTACCTCCTGGCTGCTGCACCCAGCTTGGGACCCTCAGCAGTAGGTCTGGGGTTTTCATGTGCGAGCCTCCATAACTTTGCAGACTGCAGCCAAATAAACCCCATCTAGCTGACCTGGGTGGCTGTGCTAGTGGCAGAGATTTCTGCATCAGGCCAAAGCAGGTCGTTAAGAAGGATATTCAGGACCAGACTTAGTCCCTGGCAGGTGGATCATATATTGGTATGTATGGGAGAGCGTCCATCTGCGTGATGGGCAGGTCGGAGAGCGGGGTCATTGGTACCACTATCCTCACGTCCGAGATGCTCGTGCAGTCCTCTGATCACAGCCCCTCGCTGCTGATACATAGCTCTTTCTAAGCCAAATGGGGTGACCTACCCTCCCCTGCTCTTTTATTCAGCAGCCATGATGCCTTTTTTTTTCTGTAAGCTATTGTTTCCAGCTCTCTGGTGGCTTCCCAGAAGCCTATGCATGCAACCTGCAGCTAATGACAATCCACGAAGCCACACGTCCTTCCAAAAGTTTCCATGAAAGGAGAAGTCCAGGCATCGTGTGAACTATGCTCAGGTTTCTCTCTTATCCAAAAAATGAGAAAGCTTAAACAAAATAGCCCCTTGGCATTGTTCCTAGGAAACCACTCACCAGGCAGTCTGAAATAATCATACAGATAATTTACTTGAACGCTGCCGATATGCACATTTTAGACTTCTCTTTCCATTTCAAAAGAAATTGGAAAGAGGGGCAGTGTTACTGTCTTTTGAGAAATAATGGAGGCAGAGGGTTACATAGGCAGCAATTCTTCAATTTCTTTTGTAGTATTAAGAAAAAATTGCAGAAACTTCAAGTAGCAGTAAGCAAGTAAATTCTGTTTTTCTTTTTTTTTTCTTTTTTTTTTCTTTTTCTTTTATACATAAGAACAAAGTTAATTGATACTTTTTTTTTTCTCTGTAAAAGTGTCCAAAGGGTATTTGAAGTTCAAATGAGAAATCTTATTAGGCTCTTGTTTTGTAGAGGGATTAACAGAGAAGTTTAGGTGAGAAGCAGATTTTGGCTGACATGGCTGCATTGTTGCAGTCTTTGCCCCCCCACACTTCCAAAGTTTTCATCTTCCAAAACTACAGATTTTAATTAAAAAAAAAAAAAAAAAAAAAAAGTGTGGGGGGGAATTCTCGGCCTTTCAGCTCGGCAGCACATACAGACAAATAAATTAAAAAGTGGGAGAAGTGGAACTAACCCAATAATCCGTGAAAACCTAATTTCCCTCACAAGCGTCGCTGACGCAAGCATCTCCCCTCTCCCTTCCCATTCTCCAGTTCAGGGGCAGTGATTGGAGAAATTGGCTAACAAGATCAGAAAATTTAATTACCGTTCTGCCTCCCCTTCCCAAGAAATTGGATGTCACACTTCCTTGTAGCCTGTTTTTAAGATCCGCTATAGCTGATTTTCATGGCCTGAACCTGACTCCCTACCCTTTTCCCTCACCTTCCTCCCCCTGTTCCCCAGGGGAATGTCCATCGCATGGTACAGCTAATCCTCAGTCCTGAAGTGCAGTTAGAGCCCATGGCCCTGTTTAAAGCCATGCTAAAGCTCTCCGTGGCCTAACCGAGCCAGCCTTCGTTCCCGGTGTTGGAAGGAGCATTGAAGGGAGAGGGGAGGCTTTAGGTTGCTTCGCACCACGGAGCAGCAGCCTCAGGTGTTCCTGGTCCCTCTGCTTCATGGTGATATGCAGTGATGTTGCGTTATCGATGCTATTGTCTGTCTGGTCTGGGGATCTCTCTCAAGCCCAGGGCTCAGTTGTGTCACAGCCTGTGAAAGGAGATGGGACTGCTGCCTGCAATGGCTTAAAGTCGTATCTGACTAATGCTACCTGCTGAAAGGAGTTCAGGAGTCCCAGACCCAGCTTACGTGGATTTTGCTTGGCAGATCTTGGCGCTAACAGAAAGAAGAGAGACTGGAAGGTCCCCAGCAGTGCTATGTCCCCAAACTTGGTCCGAGTGTGCCAGCTGGCAGTCATAGAGTGTCTGCGCTGCCCTGAATGCTCCTCCTCAGCAGCCCTGCACCTCCCGGGGGTCTGTCCCCCCATGCCCGGCCTCGGGTGCTCTGCTCATTTGCTCTTCCTTTGGCTCTTTGATCAGTACAGCTGTATCAAGGCAAAAGGAGACGCCAGGGTGAGGGAGGGCTTTGGATTAGCATTATTCTTGCTCCTCTGATTTTATGCCTGGGCCACAAACTAGCACATGGAAGAGTTTCCCTGCCTATTCAAAATGCAGGTCTCAGACCTAAGCTCCTTCTTTTTCCTCCTCGCTCCCAGGCTTTTGTGGGAGCCCTGTGGATATAGAAGAGCTGAGGCTGTTTCTGCTTGGCTGTTGCAAGGGTCTGGGCAGGGCAGAGATGAATGCAGTGCAGAGGAGAAGAAACATGGCTTGCTTTGTAATGTCACTTCTATCATCGGAAGGGATCTCAGACACGTAATTAACTAAAAAGGAGGCTGTTCTGCATAACACAAGCCCGTTGTATCCAGCTCAGCAGGCCTGGTGACCCAGGCTTTGGTCTCATGGCTGGCGATGTCACCAGAATCCCCTGGTAGCAGAGCAGCCTCACTGGAGACAGCTGCTCTATTTATTTTTCGATTTGTATTCCCAGCATGTCCTGTTCTGTGCGAACTGTAAGCTGGCTTAGAAATTCAGTGCAAGCGCCTTATCAGATAATGAATAATGATTTATTGAACATATGGGTAAACAGCATAGATAAGGTATAAATACACTTCGGAAATGCAGTTGCATTTGTTAGAATGTATACTGAACCTGCCCCGTGGCTCTCGGCACTCATTGCAGCTGCCACAAAGGCATCTCCTGCATGGGCTGCCACACGTCGCTGCGGGGCCCCGTCTCTGCCCGCATCTGCACCAGGAGACACCTTGGGGTGCTGCGTGAGGGCGAAGTCACCTGCAGTGAGCCCAGGCGTGAGGTTGGATGGGACGTGAATAGAACTGAAGATGTTCATCCTCTGTAAATGAGCCAACGCTGTGGGAGCAGTGGGGTTTATGCTGGCTGGGTCTGGGCTTAAGCTACGGAGGGTGGTGCAGGGACCCCAAAGTTAGCATTTGGGGACAGCGTAAGGGCTGGTGCTGCCTTGTGGCCAACAGCCTCGTGTCACACAGCCCGTTCACATGCACCAACCAGCTTGCTGGGGTACATGGCCACGCTGTGCCTCAGGTGCCCCCAGCAGCAAGCTTAGCTCTCCAAGCACGATGTGTAGGTACCCGACTTTTGTCTGTAGTGCTGTGACTGCCTCTGGAGGACAGAAGGCAGGATTCCACTGTTAAACACAGGGTTATGTCTACAAACATGGTGACTAGGTTTGTTTGCGATGCCCTGTGCGTGGAATAGCTGAGTTTCCCTTTGAGGTAACTCCTCCTCAGCAAACAGCAGCTTGCAGGCCCTGCTCCCTAAGCTAACAGCTGTCTGTGCTGCCTGTAGTCTGCCGCGTGCTTTCTGCTGAATTGGCAGCTCCCGTTGGTGAAAAAACCTGCTGGAGATCCAGCATGCTCCTGGTGCTTCAGGAGTGGTCCAAGACTTGTTGTGATGCTCTGCCACCACTCCTCTGCCATCCTCAGGTATGTGCCATCCTCCCCTCTGTGCTTTCTCCTGCGTCTCAGCGGCAGCCTCTGCCTGTGGCTGAAAACCCAGTCGTGCCGAGATGCCTCCAGCCCCAGGAGGCGGTCAGGCTGCCCCCCTTTGTTATTCTCACTGCGGCCCTTCAGAGCGGATCCGCCACTTTCTGGCCAGGAGCTCTGCTGTTAAATGAGCCCGCATTATTTGCAGCCCCCTTGAGGTCCCAGATAAGCGATAGCCGTGCCTCTCCCTCTGCTCTAATCAGCAGTCACCAAAGGCCGTGGCACTGAAATATGTTGAGAGGAAAGTCAAAGCTCATGGAGCTGGTTGTTAGGTGTCTGAACCACGAGCGGCAGGGGTGTAAAAGACCTGGCTAACCTGGGGTTATTGCAGAACAGGGCTCGGCGTTTTGATGGTTGTGATACCAGCTCTCAGATTTGGGGGAGATAGAGGTGACGGAGGAATTTCGAGGTTAATATGAAAAAATCCTTTAAGACACAGAGGGGACACAGTTCGAGGCTCCTCTGAGATTATCTTTTGCGTGCAGGAGGGCTGTGTGGTGAACGGGTCTGAGCATACAGCTGGGGTGGGTTCTCCAGCTTCGGCTCTGCCGGTGGAAAAATGTTTTTCATGTGCTGCGTAGCAGTGATTGTGGTGTTGCTTTCCCTGAGGGTCTTGTGGAGAACTGGGGAATTGCTTCTTTTTTGACTTTAAGATTTTTTCAGCGTCTTACAGCATGAATGTGCTCCTCTCACTTTCCCTGGTTTGTGCTCATCAGCCCCTTGTTTTTCCCCAGCAGGCCTCCTTCACTGTTGTGTGACTTCTGGGCTAAAAGGTAAATTTCAAACGCCCTGGGACTGAGAGCTTGATAAAGCTTTGTGATCCAATCTGTTGGCGAATATAGCCACAGAGAGAATTCGATTTGCATACATTTCCTACCCTGAATTCCTCCGGTGCTATTAGGAGTCACCATAGCTAACACAATCTCTGAACTGTGGGGCTTATGTGCGTGCCGAAGCACACCTATTTGCCTTCTTGGAAAGAGATTTACTGAAGCGTTTTTCATGTTATTGTCCACCCCTCCACCCCCCTTTCTCCCCATCAGAGGATTTCGTGCTGCTGTAGAGACTCTTTGATCTGAGTTAATTCTTTGATGAAGCTCCACGAGACAATGGAGGAGCTGAGCACGCTCTGGGGAGGATGCTTCCCTCTCAGAAGGAGTAGCTGATAGTGGTGCGAGGTGGTGTGGCCCCAGGGCAAAGAGCCCCTCTGCTGCTATTTCATGGCCGGACACCAAGCTGTGAGTACTGGGCAGGGGGGAGATGGGGAAAGAGTCCTCGCCTGAGGGCTGGTGGTGTAAACGTGGCGGAGAAGTGGGGCGTGTGGTTATTGAAGTGACAGTGGGGAGCCGCCGGGGCTGAGCGATGGGGGCTGTGTGTGCCGTCCTTGCTGGAAGGGTTTTAGAGATCCTGGTGGTCTGAGGGCCAGGAGGACAGCCTTGCTGTCTCTGGTAGGTTTGGGGGAGACCCCTTCTCTTTCAGCTGACCCAGGCACGTCTTGAAGTTTCCAAGCCGAGCTCTTTTTCCAAGTCTGTGTGCGAGAGCAGGGCGCAGGGTGAGCGGGAGGGCTCTAGGCTTTCACATACAAATCAGAGTGGATGCAGTCATGGATTCGGGTCCTGCCACATCAGACTCCTCCTAGCTGATCTTCCCCTTGGTGAAGCTGCCACAAAACAAAGCTATGTGCCGGCGTGTGAGTCGTGTGCGCTGCGGGATCAGCTCCCGTGGGAAAGTTACCAAGCTGTGTCTTGTTGGCTGTGGTCGTTCCTCCTTCCTCTGCTTGTCTGGCTGCCCCGTTAATTGATTACTCCACTGTTCTGCTGTTGCTTCTGGAGCTGAATGCGTTGAGTTAAACTGAGAGAGCAGAGAAAGGGAACAGTGATTGTGAGTGCCAGGCTTGCATCTGAAAGATTACGGCACAATCTAATGAGCTCATTAATTTCATTTCATTAACCAAACAGTGCTTGTGGAGAATGGCAAATATTTAAAGAAGCCCAGCAGGGTCAGAAACACATTTAATTAATGTTGTCACATGATACTGAGAACAGGAGGGGGGAATAAATCCTGATGCTATATATTAACATCCATGGTGACTTCTCTTTTACGTTTTATGTGCTTCTTGGGTGAAAGTCCTCCCTCTCTTGTCTGGCCCCTATTGTGGCAGTGCCTGAGCACCTCCCAGACTTGAATGCATTTCCCTTTCCTCCAGGCTCCCCGTGGGAGTGAGGCAGTGCCATTATCCCCTGTTTATAGGTAAACACTCGAGGCGAGAGCAGGAGAGATGACGGTTGTGCCAAGGGTCAGTAGCAGACAATCCTGGTTTCCCTCTATTTCCTCTCTTTGGTGGCCCTGCTCATCCCTTGGGACTGAGACTCAGATGTTGAACGAGCTCACCACAGAGAAGAGATGACCTCCTGTGCTGGGCAGGTACTGGTACCTTCAGAAATGCACCCTTTGCCTTGCAGAAAAATAACACCCCTAGCTGTGTGTACCATGGCAAGCACTTGAAGCCCCCGTCTAGACAAGGACTTGGTGATGCTGGGTGACTACACTGTGTGATTATCCCAGTAAATTAGTCTGAGCTCATCAGCTTCTTGTTTGTCCAGCTGGGTGCCCTAGATGCCACAGCATGAGCAAAATCTGAAATGCACACAACAGGGAAGAGAGGGTCAACCCCTTTTTCAAACCCTTCCAAGTCTGATGCATTGGCTTGGCTATTTGTAGAGGCTGGTGTGTGTCACAGCAACGTGGGATCTCATCTGATTCTCCCCCATGTCGGAGGCAATTTGGACTGGGGATTTTGTAATGAATGAGCTGTGAAATTATTAATCTCCATTGTTGAGGTGGGCTTTACTAAAAGTTTGTTTTGATTTGGGGGAGGCTATATTCCTTCGTAGTTCAGGAGCTGGATCTGCTGTGAGGCGTGTTGCTTTCTGGTTGTCCTGGTACGCTCTGCTTCTTGGTGAAACTTGAGTCCTGATGGATACCTGTAACACACCTGAAGGTCTGACTTTCTCATGGGCAAATCATTTCTGTGGTTTCTGGGTCAAGAAAAATCCCAGCTCAAATAATCCCAGAGGGTGTAGAACTGTTTTTTACCCCAAAGTCTCCCGGTGCTCCTGTGTTTGTGTACGTATGACTTGGTGGCATATTAGTATATTTGTAGTTGTGGTGAGGCATCCCACTGTTGAGAGGAGGAGAAGTTGGCTCAGATTTAGGGCAAATGGTCACCTGAGTCTGCCTGGAAGATTGCTAGGGCCAAGCCCCTGCAGTACCATGCAAACGAGCTTGTCCAAGGCACTGCAAAACCAAGTCAGCTTTGCTGCTAATGGCAGGTTTGCAGCGTGCTAGGAAGAAGTCCTGGCCTCCTGAGGCAAAGCTGGCGGAGGGGGGGCTGTGCCTGCACAAACGGGGAACGCTTTTTCCATCAGCATTTGCTTCTTATGGCAAATGTGCTGTATGTGGCAATATTCCTGAGCGGTGATTATAGCAGAGTTAAAGAAGTGTGCGCTGTTAATGCGGTATTGATAATGTGAGGGGTTCAGAGGAGCCGTGCCTGCTGGCTGAGCAGGTAGAGAGCCGGGGGGGTGAGCGGGCTGCTGTCATTAATTGCCGCAGCTGGAGGAAGCAACCGGCTGGAAGGCCGAGCGTAAATCGTGAAGTGCCTATGAATTAGTCCTCTGGTGACAGCTCTCGGTGTGGTCTGGCACTTCCGCAGGCGCTGCAAGCGGCTGGGGAGTGGCGGAGGGCACCGGGCAGGAGGAGAGGGTCTTCCTTCACCCTGCTCTGTGGCACTTTGCCCATTACCCCGTCACTCACCCCTCAGTTTCTCACGGTGTGATTCTGCTTTATTGCAATAAGATGAAGCTGCACTCAGGGCTGGTGAGTTCATCCTCCATCACGGAGCACTAACTCTGTGCTCTCGGCCAGAGGGAGCCTCACAGGGCAAAGCCTGCTGCTACTGCTGGGGGTGCCCCTGGGGAGAGGGGCCTGGCACCAAGGGGTCTTGGCACTGCTCTGGAAGCACTCAGCACCCCAGCAGGAGGCTGTGCTGGCAGCAGGAGGGATTTTTCCCCTGTGCCAGGGGTTTAGCAGTGCTGGTGGCCTGGGTGAAGTCCCTTGGGATGCTAAGGGACCTAGCAGAGAGGAGGGCGCAGTGCTTGTAGTCGCATTAAGACTAAGGAGAATCATCTGATGTAAGTACCTGCTGGTTGTCTGGTGGTGACCTGAGTGTCCCTTTTTGTTGGCCTAGATGGAAAGTCACTGAAACGAAGCAGTGGGACCTGTGTCCTTGGCAGGCAGGCGTTGTCCACAGGGAGCCCTGGGGCTTGTGCCGGATGCATTGGATTAGTGTCCGAGAGGCAGATCACAATGATTTCCACAGTGAGTTGGTTGGCTTGTCCTTCACGTTTCTGCCATATGGGCCTTGGGCAGGTCCAGCTCCTGCCTTGTCCTTGGGTGGATGGGCCTGGTATCAGCACAGCGTGGGAAGAGGCAAAATCCCTCCCTGCTGTGATGACCTGACCATGCATCGGGATGAGCAACGTGACCTGGGGAGAGGTCCTGCAGGTCTGGCCCAGCCGTGGGGCAGGAGAGGTTCTTGTCGGGGCTGAAGCCGTGGCCCAGAGCAGGAGGTGCGAGCAGCAGGAGATCTGGCAGGGCCGAGCCTGGCCTGGGGGCTCTTGCCAAGCACTTGCGGTGCTGAGAGGCTGATAGCATTTCTGTTGTCTCGGTGACATGCGCTGCCCTTTCTCAGGAGGCTCCGTTTTTGTCCGTTCTTTGTTCGCCAGCTCCAAAGTCTGTGCGTGGGCTTTCTCTCCCACCCTGCGGAGTGGCCGCCCACAGCATCCTGTTGAACCACTTGTGCATGGGAAAAAGAAAAATGTGTCCTCGTGCATGAAATCACAGCGACGAAATCTCCAGTGCCTGAGGAAACCGCTGCGCCTTTAGTCACTTCTTTGCAGCCACGCTGCCTCCAGGATGGCAGTTTGCTTTATGGCAGTCACACATATTAAAGCAGTGCTTCCCCGTCGCTTCTCCACTCCCTGAGAGCCAGGTCACACCAGGGATGTGACAGATTGGCTGGTGACCTGGAAGGACATCAAATGGAAGGATTTAGCTTCTGGAGGGGGCTTGTCCAGGGAACTCGTGGGTGGAAAAACAAAAAGCTTTCCAATTCCAATGCTGTCTGTCCTGCTGTTTCTCAGAGGAAGAAACTGGAGTGAAAGGAGCACCTGACAACAAAATGCTCCCTGAACTGCAGCCATTTCATACAATTCCCATTCCCGGTCTCTTTGAGTAAGTGTTTGGCCACCTTTGAAGGTGTTTTCTAGTTTGCTGGTGTCATCCTTGAATAGATTTTCTGGCCCTACTCTCTGAAATTTGGACCGTGACCGGAAAATTGCTTATCCCTTTTACACTCAAGGTGTTTGAATCTTTGTCAATCAACCAGCTTGCGAGAGTGGAACAAACTTTTCCTCTAAACCTTTCCAGCCATACCACAAAAACAGAATATTTATTATAGGATCAAGAAAACCCAGAGTTGCCAGTAGAAATCTGAAAGGTAGAACATAAAAACAAAATTGTGGGTTTCAACAGAACTTAAAACAATACTGTTACATTTTTATTATTATTGTTGTTGGTTTGTTGTTGTAGTGTTTTTTTTTTTTTTTTTTTTTTTTTTTTTTTTTTTTAGATGGAGGTTCCCTTCTCACAAGCTGAAAGGCAAAGATTTTTTCCCAGCTCTAGCAGTTGCACCTTCTGCTGTCAGAATTGATAGCTTAGATTCTCAAGATACTTCAGGCTTCAATAGTTATGCTCCCTTAACTGAGGTATTACAGATACTATGGATTTTCTGAGCACATCCTTTACTTTTTGTTGCTTTCTATGGTTCAATGGTTGCCTCTGTGGGTGAACTTGGAGCATGATCCAGAAGGTAAACAGAAATCCTTAAAATAAACAAATAAATAGAAGAAAGTGAGTCTAAATATAAGTCTGTCAAAATCAGGCTCTTCTCTGCAGCAGCATTAAAGTAGACCAATTGATTGCTGGTGTCTGTGTCCAAAGTGCTGAATGAGCGAGCCAGGGGGAATATCCTCCTGGTGGCTGTCAGCATCGCGCTTGGCAGCTGAGGTGCCGGGTGTCCATCGTGGACCTGGAGACAGATCTGCACAAGTGAGGTTCTGGCTCTGCTGAACTCTGGGGCAAAAAATCTCACAGGCTTCCACGGACTTCATGCTTGGGGGAAGAAAAGAAAAGGAAAAAAAAAAAAAAAAAAAAAAAAAAGCATGTACTTTATCTCAAAATTTGACCTAAGCATTTACTTATCTTCCAGCTCAAGTTATTGGTTGTCAGCAGTTTTCAGTTCTAGAAGAGGCCTTGTACCTTCCTCCAGAAAACCCAGCTGCTTTACTCCTTGTAGATGTGCACCCAAAGGCACTAACAACTTTTGAAAGTCTTGACCTTGCAGGAACCCACAGGAAATGGTAACTTTTGTTAGCCTGACTCTGCTTCCCTGCTTCGATTCTCCCGTTGCAGTTCTGCTTAGGCACTCTGGCAGTCATCTGAATTCACAATATGTTGGGTTGTGGCTGAAATATTTTAGTTTCCACTTTTCTTCCCTGGTAAAAAAAAAAAAAAAAAAAAAAAAAAAAATCTTATGGAAAAGTTTAGACAAAAAGATTTTTTTTTTTTTTTTTTTTTTTGTTAGAAATTCTCAAGGGAAAGGACTAGGAGACAAATCCTATTTTCTGAATAACTCTTCTTTCAAATACCAACGCAAAATCTTTTATAAGCCCTTTTAGAGGAGTGGTTGTAAACAGAATTGTCCATGAAAATGGAATATGTCTTGCACATCCTGAAAAGCACTGGGACGTTGTTGTATAGGGGCTGCTACTGCTCCATCTCCTTCTGGTTGAGATGGAGGCAGCAACACTCTACATTTAAGCACAGCCTTCAGGCAAGCTTTCCATATTCATAAGACAATGGCTTTATCAGAAAGGGAGGCATTTTGGGGAAATGTCAATATAAGTATTACAATCTCTTTATATTGTCCCCTAAATCGTCAAAGTGAGGTTGTAGGAGATAATGTGCGATTATGCTGTCACTGGAGTTTGTGGATCCATACAGGAGCTTTTGAGAGAAATCCTTTCAGGCGTAGAGGGACCGCGTGCTCCAGTCTTCGTCTTCTCTCTGCTGTGCTTCAAAATGGGCTGAAAACTGCATTTCAGTGCATGTGAGAGACTGGCTGGTATTTGAGAGCGAGGTGTTCCCACTGTCCTGTTTGGTGATGACAGTGTGAGTGGCACTGGGATTAGGGGATTCCAGAGGACCAGCGGTGGCTGCAGATGAGGAGATGCTGATATCTCACGTGCCCACCTTCAGGAATGTCCTCGAGTCTTGGGTTTCCTAGCAGTCCCAGCCTTCGATGCCATCCTAAGGGCACAGTAACAGTGCTCCTGCTCCCTTAGCTGGTGTGTGCTGTCTTTGCATGGACAGAAAGCTGGGCATCCCATCCTGCCTGGCTCCTCCTTGCACAGAGGCCAGATCTGGGAGAGTTCGGAGGGGACAGGCTTGGGGAGAGGAGCTTCAGAACTCAGGAAGGAGGGATAAAATCACCCTGGAAGACAGATTTTGGGCGCCTTGATTGATTTCTGATGGAAATCTTTCTCTCATCAAAGGCTGCATTCCTTGTTTTAAGTTTCCGACAGGTTCTGTGGAGTGTTACCCCTGCTGAGTAGAGGAACTGAAGGCACAAGGCAGAATTTTGGCTGCAGTGACTCACCGGCTCCCAGAGGCAATTCTCTGAGTGGTGAGATGGGGCCGAGCCTGCCCTGCCTGCCAGCACCTCGCAGCAGGATGGCACCACGTGCTCGGGGAGTGGAGGTAAGGCTGGCACCTTGTGCTGTGGAGTGTTATGGCCCTGGGGACAGGCTCCTCTCACTTCTCCTTTCTGCAAGTGATGTCTCCATTTAGTGATAAATTTTATTTTTTCATTGTATTTATTATTCATTTCCCCCATTTAATATTTAAACACGCGCAATCTGTAAATCACGTATCCTGTAATGACAGGAGCTAGGAAAGCTGGAGCGCTGGAGGCGGCATCGATACAACACAAACATAGCCAGAGGGTGTGGGAGAGCACTTGAGGGATTGGGTTTAACTGCCCTGTTGCTGATGGGGTGGGCTAACCTCTTGTTACTAGATAAGCCAAAGTGTCCTGACGAGTATTCCCTGGGCCTGGTTCCAGCCCTGTAGGGTGCTGAGGGCATGGTGCAGCCAGCAGGGCAGCATTTGGTTTGTGTCCATGTGGAATTGCACAAGGCATTGCTTGCTGCAGCAAGGACCTGGTTTTGCTGACCCAGGAGGTCTCCCCCACCTCTTCATTTCCCCCCTCTGAGAAGGCAAAATCCATTTATTCTTGACAGGCCCATTTGTACAGCAGCATGGAGCCCAGCTAATGCGTAGTGGGGATCGTTCAGGTCTGAGATGAAGTGTCTCCAGGGCTGTGCAGTCTCCCAGGGCCTGGGAGACTTTGCATCAAGGAGCTCGTCTGCCTTATGTGGGGCTTGAAAGCTCCTGGCTGGCATGCTGGGGCCATGTTGAAGTGTCCTGTGTGAGGGGTGATCTGCTCATGAACTTGGTGCATGGGGCAAAGGCTGCAGGCGCTGCCTCCTGGTAGCCAAGATGAAGCTGCTGTGCCTGAGCGGGAGAAAGTGAAGGAGCCCAGAGGAGCAGTGGGTAAGAAAAGCCTTCTGCTGCCAAGTGGAGGAGTTTTATTGCACGTCTTAACGGTATTTACTGTGTTTTCCTAGAGCCCCAGAGCCAGATTTCATGCAGTTCAGCTGTCACTAAAAAGCAAATGTACATTTCTAGCCCTCCTGGCCTTGTTGACATGCTGGAAAATACGATTCCTGCATGTGGAAAAGCCAGCAGGCAAATACCTGCTCCTTGAAGCATACTGTCCTCTGATCCCACAGCAAAGCCTCGCAGGTTGGGAGGCACGCTGCCCTACGCTTGGGTTCATCAATACTGAACATCTGTCCGAATTCTCCCTGGCTTGTTCAGGCTGTCTCCAAGACCCACAAGGCCTGGCCTGAAAATGTATTATTCAATAAAATTGATCTGGGTGGTAGTGAGCTGTTTTATTTAATTGCTCTCTCTTTGTTTCCTTGGGCGTTTTTGTTCGTTCTTTGAAATGCAAGTCTGTCCTTGCCGGTTTAACCTTACAGAGAGGAACCCAGGGGGATCCTCCTTGCTGGGATGTGGCCAGGGAGCGTGGTGGGGGCTGCGTGATGGGGACGGGTTGTGTCCTGCAGCCCTCCCAGCATCCCGGGACCAGGGGGCTGCTGCTGGCTTGCAGGGCTTGGAGGAGGTCGGGGAGCAGCAGCGTGGGTGCAGGCGGGCAGCTCGGCTGAGAAAAGTATCTGCTTTCCCTCAGCCTCTTCTGTTGTTCCTGCCCCCCAGCCTCCCCCCACGCCCAACCCCTCCAATTCCCATTAAGATAATTAAGTCAGAGGTTATGATTGCGGGTGGGGGAAGGAGAAGTGTCAGACCGCCCTCCCCGGGTGGGGTCCCTGTACCTTCCTTCCTCCCACAGTGCCACCTTTGAACAGGCGTCCGGTCTTTTTTCCTTTTTTTTTTTTTTTTTTCTTTTCTTTTTTCTTTATTTATGAATAAATAACTGCCTCAGCACAGAATAAATCAAAAGTCTCTCACTGCACTGATGCTTTCGGCGAGCTGGTTCCTCTCCCTTTATCCAGCTCCGGGTGATGCCTGGCAGAGCCTGCAGCCGCAGCGCGCTCCCCGCTGCTCGCCCTTGTCCTCCCGGCCCCGTGCCCCCTGCAGCAGGTGCTGCCCCCGGCCACACAAGTGGCAGGGTTTTCGAGGCTGAGCAGCAGTTCCTGAGGCGAGGCGGGTGGTGGAAGCAGCACAGAGGAGCCGTTTGTTGTTCCTTACGGAGCTGGTCACTTGGTGCCGTTTGGGGAATTTGCTCCGGGATGGTTTTGTGTTTTCCTTGCGGTGCGTGGAGCAGGTTGAAACGTGTGGGGTGCACAAAGTGGGACTGGGGTGGGGGGGAAGCTTTGCAGCATGTGGTGGGACTTCAGGAAAAGCAGGTGTAGATGGGTTGTGAAGAGGTCAACGCGCTCTGTCCTTGTTCCCCAAAAGCTAGCAGGTATTTGCAGGAAAAGATTCCCTGCTATTTGGTATCAGTTAAAAATAAAATTAGATAAAATAAGAGCTGTTGTGCTGGGCATGTGCTAGTTTGAGGAAGCTTTTGTCGATGTAAACATGCCTTCTGACAGCACTTGTGCAAACAGCGAGGAGCAAAACTTCTTTCTGACCTGTGTCTGCACGGAGGTGAGCGGGTGGGCATGAGGATGGCAGGAACAGACCAGTGCAGCGGGGACTCAGGTGAGGACTGTCTGTGCTTCTCAGCCTGCCTGTGGGTCTGGATCTTGCTTTGGGCAGAGATTTTCGGTGCCCTGTGTCCCCAGCACCACCTGCTCTGCAAAATGCTGAGCAGGCTTCTCCCAAGGCCCAGCACCAGCGCCTCTCCTTTGTACATTTGGATTTTTCACCGCAGGGCACTGGTGCCAGGGTGTCCCTTAGGCAGCAGAGGTTTTACAGTGGAGGGATTTTGTGTTTTGTAGCCTTCCTTCTGGCCACCTCTCCCTTCGGTCTGGGGTATTGCGTAGGACCAATAAGTAATGCTGTGAGACCCAGGAGCTGAGAGGGGGCTGCTTGGCTCCAGCATGCTGCGTGAGGCCACCTCGTGCCAAGCCAGGCGCGTGCTGCTGGCTGCCCTTCCTGGGGCAGCATCCCAAATGGGCTAGCCATCGGCCAGCAGCTGCTAAATGAAGTGTAGGTGCATAAATCTCTGTTTGTGGGTACTCAGCAGCTGACCCCAACAAGGAACAGGTCTCTCTGAAACCTGAGCAAGCTCCTAAAGCTGTCACACAGCTATCTGCCAGGCTTGAGCAGTCGGCTGTGGATTATGTGGGGCTTGAGTCATTGGTGGCTTGTGGGTCAAGCCAAATCTGGGCCTTAGCATTCTACCCTGTTGCATGTTTCCACGGGGTGGTGGTGTGAGATTCTTGTCTCAAATCTCTATTTTGCTCAAGGGCTTTGCATCTAATTTTGCAGTTCTGTGTAAACTTTGATATCATATGATGGGTTCTCAGGGAGTTGCGTCTAAATCTAGAAACAATCTGGTTTTTTAAACACTGCTCCAATCAATTTTGGGTTAAGTTCTTAGCTGTGTTAGTCTTCAGCTTCAGGAAGCATGACAAACATGTGATGTCATCAGTTGTGTACTATCACATGCTTCTAAAATGCCGTCAGACTTGCTAAATATTCAGTGTATATTTTCTGTCTCAGCAGACTGTGTTGGCTGAAACTGCTTATGCAAATGAAAAGCTGTACCTCTTCAATAGGTTATTATGAGCTGATCCTGAATAATTGGTGTTGAACTGAGCAGTAGGTGGGAGAAGTCAGCAGAGGCAATAATTAATCAAGTGGCTTCATGTCTAGCCTAGATGCGGATCCTAGAAAACCTTCTCTGAAGACAGGATGGGCTCCTTGGAGCCTTGTGTTCGTGCCTAACCATTGCAAACTCCTTGCAATAACATCTCTCCCATGTGCAGCTCGAGTTCTGTGAAAAACTCGTTTAGGTTTTGCCCAGCGACTCCCAAGGGAAGCTTGTCAAAAAGTCTTTCTGCTCTGAGCCTCTTAGCATGTATTTCTAAATTCCAGCTTATATTAATTCACAGCTGCTTTGTTCCCATTTGTTCTTCGACTGAAATGGCTTTTTTTCACCCTTGTTTCCTCTCCCTTTTTTCTTTCCAGTTCTCCATATATTTCTAGACCACAGCCATGTTTCTTCTTGGCTTTTGTTTTGCTAGACTAAGTGAGCAGAGCTCTTTTCATCTCCTCTCAAAAGGCAAAGCTCTCTATTTCCTGTATTACCCTTTATTTTGCAGCTTTTTCCAATCTGAATTGGACCCAGCCGCCTAAATCACAGCTCTGAAAGACAACAGGGCTTTCCATTGAGCCTGAGCAAGTGAGAGCTAGGAGCCCACTTTCTGGCCATGAAGAGCAAGCCCCAGAGGGAGGTAGCAGCACTACCAAAAAAAAAAGAAAATTAAAGAAAGAAAAACCCAACAGCAAGGAGTTCACGCTCAGGCAAGTTCACTGCTAAAGGAAGAATCTTTGCTGTTGTAAAACAAGGTCTATGCAAAAAAGAAAACGTGGAATTGATTCATCTTGGTGGCCTGTTAAGAGTTAATCGATAAAATAACAGTTGCTACCTTATTACGAGAAACTAGCTGATTAGAAACTTGATTAATGGGATGATTTTTCATCACTATAATTAAAGCACTGCATGGCTTCTCTTATAATTGATATTTAATGTTTACAGGGAAGGCTGGTTGCCTATAAGAAACAGATCTTTTTTTTTTTTCTCTAATTGTTCACCTGTGGGTCAGGCAGAGAAGGCCAAGTGGCTCCTTTAGCAGTGGGGAAGAAAGGAGAAGAAGATGGGATGCAGTTGGTCAGGATCAAAAAGCAGCCTTTCTATTACTAGAGAAATGGAAGATCAGTGTTTCATAGGCTAGGATACAGCTGGATTACAGTCTATAAACAGGAGAGAGTTGTTGTTTTGTTTGTTTTTCTGACAGCGGAGGTCTTGGTAGTCCAAGTTGCAAAGACCCAATAGAAAATCCAAACCAGAAATAAGATCCCACCTTTTACCAGAAGATACAAGAAGGGCTCTGCCTGCTAAAGCCCGGGAGTCATCCATCCAGTATCATCTCTTGGACACCAGAAAGCAGTACACGTTAGCAGATAGTGAAAAGTTAGAGGAAACATGGTAAAGGGGCTGTGGTGCTTCTCCTCGTATCCTATTCCAGCTCCAGCATCAATGTCAGAGAGGCTTCATCAGCCAGAGGTGGTACTTCTGCGTTTAATTGTCCTGGAGGAACTTTCTTCATTGACTTTGTCCACAAAAGTTTGGGCCACTTCCCAAGAGAGGCAGTGGAATCTGCCACATTGGATGCTTTTTCTGAAAGATCTGCCCCAGTCCCTCCAGCCTGTGTTCCCTGGGCATCAGCCCATAATGTCAGTCATCTTTCCTGGCCTTGATGTCTGTTAACTCTTCAGCTAAAACTAATGCATTGGATTGCAAGGATGCAAGTCCTTCTGCCTAGCAGATCCTTCAGCAGTGCTCATGCCCAGTGTGATAAAGGCCTGACCCAAAGTCTGTGTCAGATTCTGCGCCAACTTTAGCTGCTTTGGGGCAGGACTGCAGGACATAGATATGTGTTGGAGATACAGAGCTATGCCAAGTTTGCATACAAGTATTTAGACCATAGTTCATACCATGTTACCTGATCTAAATTAGATTACTGGGACATACTATATGCATTTTCTCCACTGAAGAGTGGCTGTTAAGTCCTAACCACCACATTCTGTCTCTTTTAATTACCAGCATTAATTCATTTTTTTGCCTCTAACAGAAGACTTCAGCCCTCGCGACAAAGAAACTGTCAGTGATCGTGCCAGCATATGAGCACCAGGCTTGCTCCTGCGTAAAAGCAAGTCTCAAAGTCTCTGTGCATCCCAGGTCCTGTCTTTGTGTCGGCCAGCATGGGTGGCAGCTGTGATGGCAGATTGGGGATGGGCCAAGGTTAAGCAGCGAGGCCGCCGGCACTGTTCCAGCTCTCAGTCTGGCATCCTTCGTGCGGGGAGGTCATGCTCGCTCCTGTCCCCTGTTGAGTGCTGGGCTCCTCTCTTCCGCATCAATCCGCCCGTCGCTGTCAGGATGGCGGCTTGCTTGGGGTGGGTATGTATGCAACGAACGTCACACCACCCCGAGCGAATCTGCAAATCTAATAATCAAAACCATCGCTGATGCATTATTAAAATTGTTTTGTTTTTCTTTCCTGCGAGCAAGAACTGGAGTATTTGGAGGTGGGTAGATAGTGCTAAATTGTGTTTATTGCACGTCTGTTGAATATATAACACGTCTCTGCGACCTCCCTGAAGAGTTATACAAGCCTTTGCACAACATAATAATTCTTAAACACTTAGAAATGCATACAAATACCCTGGTGCGACGACAGGAATCTTAGACCTCACATGCTGGGTGACGGATGCTGCTGGGGGGGCCACAGCTGCCCAGATCCACAGAAGACCTCTCTTGCTGTCCAGGAGCAAATTGTTAATGCATTCTCCAGGAGCGACAGAGGAATCAGCGGTAGGTTTTAAAGCTGATAGCCCCAATTGCTTTTGAGAGAGATGCTCTGGAAACTCCTGATGGCACCAGCCAGTCTGCAGACTCTTTTACCTTGTAATCAGCCAAACAGTAAGAAATCTTCATCATAGAAAGTTTTCTTGTCAGTTTTATTTTGAAAGTAACGTAATGGAATGTGTGGGCTATGCCAGATCTGATTTGTTAGGATTCCATTAAAAATTCATTTTTTAAATCTGGGAGTGCGTACAAATTTTTATTTTTTAACTTTAAAACACAAATGCTTTTACTCTGGCTTCAGATGACATTTTTTCTTTAAACAAATTAACTGAACCCCACCAAACAACATTTTATCCTGAAGTATTGGCTCAGAGTGCTGACTTTTTATTTTGGTGGAAAATATTTCATTGTCTCACTGCGAGTTAGGAGATGGCAGAATTTTTCAGGGTTATGATGATTGATCCAGATTCAGAAAGGAGGCTAAATCCAACATGTGTGTTTCTGGGAAGGGATGGAGCCTGGGGCAGAATTCTCTTCTCTTAATAGCTCCTGCAACTCTTTTCATGGGCAAACTGGGGTGTGAAGCTTTACTATACTGTAATTGTATATAGCATGCACTTAACCCTGATGTTAAACTGTGTTAAGCCCCAGAGACAGTTAGACCCCTTGGACCAAAATCAGTAAGAGTCAATGATACAACTTTTGGCAAATTGAGTTTGCATATACCTGCGGTTATTTGGTTACATTCATCATCTCTCTCTGGCTGGCAGCTCGTGTTTACTGAAGTTGGCTGACTGAGAGTCCACTTGCATATCACGGAGTTTGCTCCTTGGCTAATCTTATTTGGATAGCTGGCAGATAGATATGCTGCAGGCTGTCATTGCCTCTGTTTGCTTTGCTAATATCAGAACAGTTTCAATATTACTTGCTCTGGAATGTGTGTTTTGACAAGATCAGAGTGCAGCTTGCTGTTGAAATGGGTCAGATTCCCACATCTCCCAAATTTTGGCTTGGGAAGGCTGTTTCACAAAAGAAGAATTTGGCTGAAATAGCCATGAATATAAACCCAGTTGTGTATGTATGTGTCGCCTGTAAAACAAGCCACCAGCACGTATTGCCACGTATAGTGGGTACAGATCTCTCTCCTGGGGTGGTGGCTGGTGTCTACCCGCCAGAGCTCTGACTGGAGAAACACAATGCAATGGAAAACCTTACTGGTCTGAGCCTTCTGCCAAATATCAAGTAATTAGTGATGAGAAACAGGTTTGGAAGTGTCCCTGAAATACTTACCATGGGCTTATGTCTCCCACAGAAACCCGGGATGCTGCAGGTGGACTGTATCTCAGCAGAATTTTGGTGAGTAGGCTAAACTGGTTGTCTAGACTCCTGCTTGCCATGTTTACTGATGTGGTCTCCTTGAGAATGTGCTTGCTACTGGGAGAAAGGGAGTTGTTAAAGTCCTCTGAGGGAGAGCAGAGAAACCAGAGAGCTTAGAAGGCTTGTACAAAGCAGGACTTGGAATCTGTCTCCAAGATGTGGTTTGTGGCTCTTGCAATGAGCTTCCCTGTGGTTGTTGCTTACCTTGACCATATTTGCCTAGCATTTCCCCTTCATTTTTGGGTTCAGCATACAGATATGAGCGTCCATAAGTTGGAGAGCACTCTGACTTGGCTGGGAGGGCTTGTCCAGGTACTTGCATTACCTCATTACAATAAATTACCACGAAGCACTCATTGCATCCCCCCGTATTTCCATTGCAAACGGGAGGTTTTTCAGCGTCGTAGGATTGTCAGTGGTTATGGCCAAACTGCTCCTGTATGCCTGTACTCCAGGAAAGCGTGTGTACATGAACAGTGAGAGCAGTTTGTGGGGCCAGCTCGGAACGGCTCGGGCATGTGTTCAGTTGTCCTTCCAGGAGCTGTGACAGCCAGAGGAGCGTGGCGGGGACAGGACACCCTGCGGCAGCCTGCCTGGCTCTGCCCTTTCAGCACAGCCGCATTCTCCCTCTTTGGCAGTGCGAGAGAAATTTCTGGCTGATCACAAAAGGGCGGGAGGGAAGAATAAATTAATTTAAAAATTTTAGAAAAAAAAAAGCCCAGCTACTTTTCATTTTCCAAAGTACCCATTTTCTTAACTATTCCTCCAAATTATCATCTCATTAGATTTATTCTGTTTCCTTGATGTTGTTGTTATTCTGTTTATCCCACGTCACTCAGCAAATGTCTCCCGTCTCCTTCCAGCCAACTTGCACAATACATTACAATTACATAATTACGCCATTGTAATCAAATAATTAAGTTGCACATTAAACACGCATTAGAGCTCACAAAGGAAGGAGCTTCAGACATGGGCATGGAATAGGAGGGAGTGAGCCAGTCAGTGTTGGCACTAATTGCATCTTGCTTTTAATGACTCAAGGACTCCTGTTTTTTGGTCTCAGGTGGCAAAATGGGAGTGTGTTGAGGCTGCTGAGTTTTAAATAAGCAAGCAGGTTTAGTGAGCAGACTCCCCTGTGGAGAGAAACAAGGCTCAGTGACCAAACACACACAGAAAGAAAAAGGGAATAATTGTGAAGCCTACTGCCTTCAGGTCTATTGAAATCTGCTTTAATTGAGGCTCCGAATCAGCTCTCCCAGGAGAAAAAGAAAACCTGTCTGTTGCTGTCATGGGACACAGCCAGTCTAGCAGGAGAAGGACGTGGTTTCTTTGGGATGTGGTTATTTTAGCAGCGGTAGGGGAAGAGTGAATGAGTCTGTGGGTTAGTCGTGTGTGTTTTTTTCCCTTTTTGTGTTCATTGATTTGGGTAAAATAATGCCAAGCAGATCCAGAGCTGTTGTTTGGCCTCATCCTTACTCCTTTGCTCACCGCAGAGACACAAGGAGGGAGTGTTTGGGATTCACTGTTTGGTGTAGGTCCTAGAGGCAAAACTGTGGGGTCACTGCTCTTCATTCAGACCCTGTAGGCTGAGCTCTGGGAGAAAACCTGGCCCTGGTCTCATCATGCCACAACCGAAGAGTTGCAATCTGTTCTTTGAAACAATTTTCGGTCATCCTTTTGAAGGCTCCTGTGTGAGTTTGGGGCAATAAAACTCCCCTGAATCCTCTGTCTCACAGGTGATGCCTACCAAAGCCAGGGAGTGAGCAGCACAGGACGCTGAGGTGACATGGCTGCTGCTTGCCAGGTTTCGGAGGTGGGATGGAGAACAATGTGCAGACTTTGCCTACATCTCTACACCCGTGGTTCTGGGCTATGGATATTAGAGGTCAAATTCAGATAGAAATTGCAGACATGGAGGAAGGAACCTCTGGAGAATGACAGCAAATGCGTGGCCAGTTTGATACAGGGAACTAAAAGGGTTTATCTGGTAGGCCTTTGCAAGTAGGCTCATGGTCCTCTCCTAAAATCTTTGGTTAATTAGTCTCTAAGATATATTTGTAATGATATCTTTAAACTTGTTGTAAAAAGCCTTAGAATTAGCCAAGGTATTTGCTTTCTAAGTACGTGTGGATATGTGGTGGAAGGTAAGATCTCTGTGTGAATAAGCAATAGGGGAGAAAAAGCGTTTATAAATCAGGAAGCAGTGAGCTGCAGCAGCCTGTGAGGCTCCCTTCTTCTCAGTGACCCGAAGGACAGCGTGCCAGCCGTGTCCTCTTGGGAAGTCAAAGTGGCTGAAAGCTGCAGAAGCCAGCTGAGAAGTGAGGAGCAGTGAAGTACTCTTCAGAGGTCCACCGTGCTGCCTGCCATTGCTCTGGTACCATGCTCACCATGCTGCAGTAGCTTTTCGGGTGCTGGAAGACATGCAGAGCTCTTCTGGGTTTCTCGCTGTGCCACAGCTGACTTACACACCTCTTCTAGAGAATCGGACTGCACTGTGGCCCTTTTTCCCATTCAGAGGTGCCCATGTGGCATCAGATAAGCCATGCCTATCCCAGGCAGCCTCTTTCCTCAGGGAGGAGAAAGGTTGCAGCAGGATCTCTGCTGCATGGGTCGTGAAGTGGAGAAGGAGACATGGTGGCAAAATCAGAGAATTTCAGACTCCACCCAGCCACAATTTAGCCCCATGTTTTTCCCTAAATCTCAAGGAAAAGAATGTGATTCAAAACAGCTTTCACAAATCTCAACTTTAAGCGCAAATATGCACGCTTAAGTAAAAGATTGTTGAGCTTTAGATAAGAGCTCTTTGCTCCATTAAATTCGATTTACTGGGTTCCTGTACCACGTACAGACTTGACAAAATGCAAATTGTGCAGATTAGATAAGATGGTGTTTAAAAGGGGCGGGGGAGGGGGGGAAAGGGGGGGGGATGTCTGGCTATTGAAAGAAGATGTGATTCGATTAGCAGAACCAAGGCTGTAAGTGGAGATCGAATGGGCTATAAACAATTTAAGGCTTGGGAGGAGGCCAGCGCTGGCTGGGTATTCATTTATGGTCCAATGTGCTGGCTCTCTAATCCACTAGGAGAAAGCAAGCCAGAATGGGAAAAATATTCTGGGTAGAGTGATCTTTCACATTGAGAGCCCATCATGTCACCTTCAAAGATTTCTGAGCATGTCCATCTAATATTGTATACGTACTTAAAATACTAGAGCTGTATATTTCTTCAGCCCTTCTACACCTATCGGCCCTGTGTGTGTATCTGTCTTGTTTCAATCTCATTCTTTCTATTGCACCCACATCTAGGTGAACTGTTGGAGATACCTGGGTGAACTATCAGCGTGCCTCGCAGTGTTATGGTTTAAGTGTGGCTTTAATAGCAATGTTTCCACCAGCTGCTTGCTTATTTCGTTGACCTGCTTCTGGAATGCTATTTTGCATGCAGTGACAGAGTTTACTTAAAAAAAAAAAATTAAAAAAAAAATTGAGGTTGTGCTACTTGAGATTTTTTACTGGGTGCACGAATACACTGCATTGCTCCTTTGAGCTTCCTGTGCTGCTGACCGGAGAGGCATGCTAGTGGCTCTTACGAGAATTAATATTTTCTTACAGCCCGGTTTCTGGGAATTGACTGTTTATATAGCTTGCGCTAAAGGAAAAAAAAAGTTGCTGAGAAAAAAGCCTGGGAGGTGAAAGTTGGATGTACTCTGAGGCTGAGAAATTAGGCCAACACCCCACCCCCAGGCTTTTTGGATGCTAAGCAGTGGGACTGCATTCCCCCCGAGTGACTTACCTTGGGGAATAAATACTGAGGTTGTCTGCAGGACCCTCATGCTTAATATCACTTATTCAGGAGTGATAGGAACTGTTGTTCCTCCTTTCCTCTATTTTCTGGACAAACAAGCAAGCAAAAAGGGGGTTACATATGGCTCTTTGAAGGTTAGATTTTGACATGAGCTGGTCAGTGATATTTTTTCAGAAGTTTTCCTTTGGGAAATTTCTTTTGGAATGGAAATGTGGCTAAAATTTTGTTGTGAAGGGAGCATTCTGACAATATTGAAATACCCTCTTTTGATATTTTTCAGAGTGGAATATGTTATGTGTATCCTTTCATAGTGACTGCCTTTTACAATGTTTTAATTGTGTTGAAGTCAAAGGAATGCTGTTTCCCCAGGCACTTTATTACGGGGAAAGTTTTGGGTTTTGCTTAACAGCACCTACAAATTTGAAATACCAAAATCCTTTGCAGAGCAGAATTTCTGGTTGCTTGAATGCTTTTGATCCACTCTGTAAATCTGTCTGGACAGACATTTCTCTTCCCTGTTCTTTATTTTCCACCCTGATTTCTAACCTGTCTTCTAATTTGTTTTATGTTCCTGTCCTTCCCTGGTGATGGCAACACCTCCTAATATAGCTTGGTCTGCCAATTCTATTATTTGCTCTTTACTTCTTTTTCCAGCTCGTTAATGTAGAGGTGACAAAAGATGGGTCTAACAGTGATCTCTGCTGAACCCCACCAGGTACATCTCCCCATCTTGACAAGTTGCTGTTTATCATTTTGCTTGGTTTATGGTTTCTTACCCACTTTCTGAAGCACACAACATCTCTCATGTCCTAGCAGATTTGAATGGCTTCTCGGAGTGATCTTTCATAGGTTGATGGATCAAATGTCTTCGTAAGGTTGAAATACAGTTTTTACTCTGGCTCTGGGATGGAGAGGTGAGAAGTTGACCGAGTAGAGGCTGAAAAATCAGTGGTGTTATTTAAAGCAGCATAAGTATTGATAGAGGTAAGAAGTGCTTCTCCACAATGTCCCGATAGCAGGGAACGGGCTGTCCAGGTGGAGTGGTAGTGATAGACATGAGGCACAATGTGGAGAAGTTGCAGACCTTTGAGAAAACAAATTGAGGAGGTGAGGTTATAACACAGTGCTACCCACCCATCATATCCCAACTGTGAGCTTCCTTTCGTGAGGGAACTGGTCTGTGGCCACCTCATTCCTTGATAGGCCCTTTCAGGGTGCGGTCGTCATCACTGGGGCAAGAGAAAGGCAATAAATCCCATACGACATGTTTCAACCAGAAGTGTGCGTTGACTTTCGTTGACTTTCCTCCCCTCCCTTGCCTGCGACAAGGCTTGGGCACTGTGAGGAGGTCTTGGCCTGGCCCTTCTCAGACCCACTGGGATATCCCCGCCTGACTGTGCTCCAGAATGGCCTCTGCTCATAGGTTGGCACAGCCAGGACGTACCTTATGGCATCTGATTATTTTTCCCTCCTCCCTAATTGGTTCCGTTAATTTATTGTGGACAGGAGCTTGCTCTGCCAAGTACTAATTACAAAGGTTATTGTTTCTGCCCTTTTTAAAGCGCAGCAGGAAAACCTACAATTCCATCACATGAAAAACAAGACAAAAAAGGCAAAAAGTTTTTGGACTGCATGTAACCCCCCTCCAGTATGTGCTGCTCGGCCACTGCCTTCCAGTCACAGAAGGAAGCCTCCTGTCTCTGGGACGCAGGCTTGGGGTTTTCACCCTTTTCCCTGCTGTAAAGCCCCATCAGCTTGAAACATGCCCTTGAGTAGAGGTATACTTGATCCTCAGAGCTCTGGATTTTGGAGGCAGGATGGGTGCATTTGAAAGCTGGCTGGTGATGAAGTGGTGCAGTGGCTGATGTTGCTGTCCTTCCTGTCCCTGTGCACGCTGCAGCCTCTGGCCAAGGAACAAGCCTGGGCTCACACAGCGTAGTGGCAGCCTGTCCCCAGCTCCTGTTCAGTGTGCTGTCTGACATTGCCTTCTCTGCTCTGTTAATGATGCTCACATTGTTCTTAGGCTGGCTGAGATGACTGTAGTCCATCCCCTTCCTGGCGAAGGGAACTAGACATACTTTGCCCCATGGAGCTGCTCAGGAATGGTTTTCCTCTTTTCCTGGCTGGAGAAGTTGGGTGCCTTGGCTGAAGCGAAAATTCTGCAAAGCCAGGCTTTTGCGTAGCACGTGAGAGGAGGAACAGTTACTTCTTGGCTGGCTTTTCTGGAGCCACCATTTGCTGACAGAGCCGCAGCATCTGCCTGGATTAACCTGGATTTTATCGTCAGCTGAAGCCATCTAGACCAAGTGCCCAGCCTTGCAGTTCTGTTGTATTTTGAAGGTGACAATCCCCTTTTTTGCTATTTTGCTTTTTTGTTATAGCAACATTGCTATGTTGCTCTAAAATGTGGCTTGGTTCTCCACATTGACAAACCTGGTGTTGCAGCCCTCAAGGCTGCAGCTGAGTTCTAACCTTTGCTTGACAGTAGGTGTTCACACCATGCACGAGAGTGTGCTTCGCTCGTGTTTTGTGTGGTATCTGTCCCTTGTGGCTCTGTATTTGCTATCCCAGGCTTTGTTCCCACTGCAGTATTTGCTCTGGCTTGTTTCCTGTTTATCACATATCATGGCTGGAGTTTGTTTTTGTTCAGCAGCTCAGAAGCCTTTGGAAATGAGTGTTTATAAACAGAGGGATGTTTGGAACCACAGTTATGTCCACCATAAATCAGCAAACTTCAGCATTGTTTTATACTGATTATGAATATGACTTTGTACTGTTCCTTTTCTACTCCAGCCTCTGGCACAATATCATTCTCATTCAGTCTTTTCTCTTTTATAATACTCAGCCCCCCTCACTGGGCAGCTGTGTACCAGAGTATGTACTGGAGTACCAGATAAATGAAACATACGGGCAGTACTTAGTTTCCTCTGGGTGGCAAGTCTGGATGGCATCTGTGGGCAGTACTTTCATGTGAAGGAAGCACAGTTAAAATCTAGATTCGAAGGGAAGAAGAGTGTATATCATATTTAAAAGAGCTTTTGAGCTTACCATATGAAGGAGAGTTATGTTTTATACTGTAATTTTAATAGTTGAGAAGCTGTATCTCATAGTGCTTTACGAAGCAATGAGGTAGATAGTGATAGTTCAAGCAATGTGTAGGAAAATGTGCCAGCCATATGTGTAGCCATATCTCACATGCAGCCTTGGAAATCATTTATTTTTATTGAAGGGATGAATTTGCCAGAATGTCAAGGCTGTCTTCTGCACTTTTGAAGAAGTGCCATGTTCTCTTTAATCTACAAACGCTGGAGATGAGAGGGGAGCAAGCATTGCCTCACCAGGTATCTCCTTTTTCCAAAATGTTCCTGCATGTTGGTGAACAGAGACCAGGCTCAGCTTCAGCACATGGCCTTTCTGCTGTTTAATGAAGATTCCTTTTTTTCCCGTCAGACTTCTTTCTTTCTGTCCATCCTTCCTTCCACTTGTCCTTCTGCCGAGCCATCCTTCCTCACAAAATCGCGTATCTGTTTTCCTCTTCTTCCCATATCTTGGCTGCATTTCACTGCATCCTGTGATGTGTGCTCTCATAAGGCTTAATAACACCTGGCCAAGACAAAAGTTTGACCACGTGCAGCTGCCTGTGAGAGCCAAAGGGTGCAGCAATTTCGCCATGTTGGCCAGAAGACACATCCATGTGCAGATCTTTCAGGTGTCCCAAGACTTGTTCTAGGACTCTTAATATATTTGCCAAAAGCCAACTGTAAAAGAAAAGCAGCTCCATGTGGTGCATTAAACGTTTCATTTTATGTGCCTCAAATTGAGCAAAAAAGTTGGAAGTCAAAAATTCTATCACAAAGAAATCTTTCTTAGTTATCCAATTTGTGCAATATCATATTATAGGGAAAAACAACTGCTATCTGCCTCATAAAGGTTAATATAATAATAAGCAGATACTGACTTCTATTGAGATGAACATGATGATTTATTGACCCAAGAGGTAAATATTCAGTGAAGCGAGCCAGGGTCAATATTTACCACGAGGAGAATAAATTCTTATATTCCTATGGTATGGAAACCATACAAACCAGTCACCAGTAAAATGTCAGCTGCTTTTATGGTGATTGTTGCCATTTGCAAGGAGACAGCTAAGTATGGCAGACTACTGCCAGGTGCTTCACCTCATACTTTTGTAGCAAAAGTCAATTTAAAAGCATTTTATTTCCATACTTTTAAATACTTAAGAAAGTATTATTAAGAATAAAAATACTTCCCTAAAATCAAACAAACAAAAATGTAACTCTAAAGGGGTACAGTGGTTTGGAATAACTGGGTGTATTTCTTGAATAACTGTTATAATTTTATTGTGTTTTATTTTACTTTATTAGAGAAATGTTCAGCTTCCAATTTATAAGCCTGGCAACTTTCAACCAAATTGGAGATTTTCTGCACACGTATTCATTTTGATTGCAAAGCCATTTTTCATTTAAGAAATGCTTCAACACATAAATGTCAAGCATCTCTTGTAGTTACCATGGATAAAGACAGGCTCTGAATGTTGGCACCTGCTCCAGTGCTCTGTTCCCTGGGCAGGATTATCTTTTTCAGACATCAAAATCAAGGGGAAAGGGTATAGCATCGTTGTCATTGTCACCACACCAAGGTGACAAATTGTCCCATCGGGAGAGATGGGAAGAGTTTGGGCCATTGAGGAACATGGGGCAGATTTGGTAGCACAAAGGATCCTCTGGCAAGAGAGCTGTGATGCGTCCTGGAAAAGCAATAAATTTGTGTAGGCTTTTTCTCTTTGTTCCCAGGGCTGTCAGAGCAAGGCTGGTGGGACGTGGGCTGTGTCATTTACACCCTGCCCTGTCCTGTTCTCTGCTGGTGCTGTGTGGTGAAGAGCGACCTTTTGCAGAGTCTGGCCTGGGGTAAGGCATCGGGGTTTGTTCCTGCCCCTAGCTTTATGGTCTTGGGTCAACTGCACCCTTCTGCATGACTGTTATTCTAGGAGAAAATGTGTGTTCACCTGTGTGCAACCTGCAGCCTGTCCGGCTAATGCAGTCCTTCACCTCCGCGTAATCGGTCTCTGAGAGCACAAATGGCAGAAGGACAGTGGCTTCAGCTGGTGGCATCCTGGTTTTGCTGCTGCAGTAGGCTCTGCTGGTTCTGGGTAGGTTTTGTGAACAGGGAGATGTAGCAGGCCTGTGTGCAGACAACTCATGTTTGTCTGGGCCATGGCGTTAGCACCCTTCTGCAAGAAGCCTCAGGCGTGTTCTTCAGTCTGCCAGGCAATGTGCTTGGGATCACAACCGTTTCCTCACGGATGCCCACAAAACGTCGTCATGCGAGATGATATCTGTCAGCTGCTCTCACCTGGGTGAGAAATGTGAATTATTGTGTGCTCTGCCTGTCTTGTAACACATCAAGGTCTTGTTTCACTAGTGATGTGAATGGTAGAAACCATAAATATACTTCATGGGGGGGAGAGGGAGGAATTGCACCATCTATTATCCAACTTGAGCAAAGTGACATGAACAAGGATATTATTTTAGAAAGTTTATCTCTTTTGTATCTATGGTGACAAGATCCTTATCGGAGCAAGACAGACTCACAGGCTTTCTGCTCCTTGTTATCTCAGTGTAGGATGACAGTATAAGTATCATGGCTAGAAATGTTATCTATCCTTTATTATTTCACTTGTGAGGGGCTAACAAGAGTGTTATCAGGGTGTTTACAATCAAAACACGTGCAGCTCAAGTGATAAAAGGGAGAACAGACATCTGATCTCCAAGGATATGAAGACAATACAGCCTTGAGCAGGAGGAGATGGATCTTATTATTGAAAATGGTTTGGCAGGCTGGGAATGGACAAACAAGCCCAGGCGACTGCTCACATCATAAGTTTGAGAGACAGGGTGGGGAGAGAAGCACACATACGTGCGCACATACTCTTGCAGAAAATGAAAAGGCGATCGTATCAACAGCACTCTCAGCTGAAAGAGAAATATTTTCCAATAATTTTGTTATGATTTTTTTTCTGTACTCTCCTCTCACTTGGAGCGGTAATGTGGCAAGCTGTCAGGACCAGCAAGTGCAGTGGAGTTGCTTCAAGTGAGTCAGAATCTGAGAAAGCTTACCCAGGCTCGGAGGGTGGAGAACAGACAGCTGCCAAGATTACTTGTCAGGGGTTTCATTCAGATTAGCATGGCGCTGACCCGAGTTTCTGCAAGGTAAGGAATTAATTTAGGGGTGCACAGACACAGGGTTAGTGGTGACCGTAAACATTATCCTAGATCTCCTCAGGGTCAGAGAGGCTAAATCCCTAACGGACAGAAGTCTGACCCTGGGATGCTTCTATTACGGATCACTGAAAGGAGTTCAAAGATGTCCTAGAGAGCAGATTCTCATTAGTCTACAGCGCGAGCAAACCAGGTGCAAGATGGTGTCAAATTCTGATTTTCTTACTTGACATGAATTACCCTCAGCTGCTAAGGATGGGGCTGGGCAGTGCAGCACTCCATCCAAATCCAGGCCTTGATCCTGGAGGTGGCTGTGTGCTCAGGTCGAGTTCACTGGCTGTTTTTTGCTTCTGTTGGAGAGGTTATGGCAGGGATGATTCCTGTCTTTGTTCCCCTTTTGGTATTAAAATTTTCTTAAGCCAAGCAGAGGGCTTTTGTCCTGCAAAATTAATGTTTTTCCATCATCTTTTCTCACTTATCTGTCCCATGGCACACAAGGGCACAGAAGCTTATGCCCTGGGAAATAGCAGGATCTGTAGGCAGGAGAGGACCCAAGCTGAGGGCACAAACACCAGTGCCAGGTTTCTCCCTCTCCCGTTGGGAAGGAGATGGGGAGGGTGGCGTGCGTCTTAGTGGGATGTAGATGGCATCAGGCATTGGGAGGGACAAAGGTGGGGCAATTTGTGGGCTGCTAGCGACAGCCCCATCTCTGAACATCTCAGTTTGACTGTATGGCTGGCTGAAAATGGAAAGGAGGTAGCTTTTTTGGATAATGGGTACGGAATGAGCATGAACATCTTACAAGCAGCATTATTCTGCATTAGCCTGTCTGCTTAACTCCATATTCATCTTGATTTAGGTATCAGATAAAGCGAGCTGCTTGCGACCTGTCTAAATGACTCTCACATCACTCTCTAATGGCTGTCAACTCCAGGTAACCCTCCTTCACCCGTGGGTACTGGCAGCAACACTTCTGCCTTGTTTATGAGAAATAATCTCTGGTTGTAATACACGTAGTGTTTTTATTTGAACCCCTAGCTTTGGAGGGCCAGTGGGGCCATTTTGTATGGTAATGTATGACCCATCACTTCTCTCCTGCCCTTCATCTCTCACACCTTTAATTGCACTTGTGTTTCTGAAGCATATGGAATTCATTATTCAACAAACAGCGTCCTTTGCAATATCAGCCTTAATTAACTGTTCCCCTCTGCATTTTCATGCTCTTATCCTCTCCAAATCTACACACTGAGACAGGCTGATGGCCCCCCACATGCATCAGTGCCAGCCACTGAGCCATGACCAGATAAGAAGAAATGGAATTCCTTATCTCTTTTTTCTTTTTAAAATACATATACACACAAACACGCAAACCTGGAAAAGGTCAAGGTTGCTGGGAAGGGAGAAGGCCCTTCAAGACAACAAAACCCCCTTCTCTTTTAAGTCTCCATAGCAACTTGATGGAGCATCATGGGATGTCAGGATGAGAGAGGCCTATTCTTTCCGTGCAACACTCTTTCCACTTCATTAGACTCTTTATCAAGTATCTCTGCACTGGGCTGAGTATATTTTTTTGTGTCAGGGAGCAGTGCAGATGACTCAAAAGCATGCTGACCTTTTCAGTGGGACCTGGGAGTTCCTTGTGGGAGTCGCATCCTCTCCCCTCGCCTTCCTCCCCCACAGCCCCCTTGTCTCCAGTTCACATGACCCCGGTCTGCATGGCCTTCTAATCAAAACCCTGTGGCTGGTGAGGTATGAAGGGTTTCTTTATAAAGAGAAAGGAACTAAAAAGCAAAAAGAAGAGTATGAGAATGTCCTTCACTGGCACTGGAGGTGTCAAGACCCTAGCTGTCAGAGCTGTGCGTCTATGGGGAAGATTAATGACTCTGCTCAGAGAAAATCCAAATAAAATGGAAGAGAATAAATACCAAGCAACTGTGTGGAGGATGAAGGGAAGGGTGAGGAAGGAGTGAGGGAGTGTGATGGGGCAGAGGTATTTCTCAGTCTCGGAAGTGTTTTAACTCCCCAGGGAGGAACAAGTTAGCATAGGAATAGCATAGGAAAGCTCTTTGGATTTAGTCCTGTGGTCTTGAAGGGATGTTTCCGTCTGTGGGTATTGATTATTGAGTGTGCTTACAGAGTGCTGGTTGTGGTAAGGCGCAAACACTGAATATTGTTATCTTAGCTTCCCTGGAAAAAGTACCCACTGTAGAGAAGCCTTTTGTTTTAAGCTTCTCACCACACTAGCCTGTTTCATCCTCAAGGTACCTTGAATTGCTTTGCAAATCAATGCACTGGTTGGTCCTTGGAAGCAAAGTGCTGGTTTTATGCCAGGCAGTAGCACAAAGTGCAGCCCAGGGAGCTGCAGGTCTGGCTCTGCAGGGGTTATCAAGTGATCAGGACCTTGCCATGGGTGATGGGATTGTATTAGCTTGCACCGCAGATGCAGTAGGACCTTGGAACCAGCCTTTTTGGGCTTACCAAGACACCACAACTACATTTAGTTTTTAAGATGATTCTTTGGATTTTTACTTCTTCCAGGGAGCCATTGCGTGACAGTTTGCAGCTTAATTTGAACAGACTTCACACTACGAGAACCCAGCTGAGCTTCTTACCACAACAGCTCACGGTGTGAAACTCCGTATGGTTGGAACCATATGAATTGGGCAAGGAGAGGGGCTTGTTAGTATGGATGACTGACAAGGCCAAAGTCATTTAAGCAAGTGTTTGTAAAGAGCCTTGAACCTGGGCATGCTTACACCATGTGCTCCTGAGCTAGATGATTTACATGGGTGTTTTTAGGGGGAAAAACCATAAAATAAAATGCTCTGCACTTACAGAAGGAGTCAGGGTTATGAATATCCCAGTCCAACTGCTTCAGTCCTCAAAGGAGTAATTTTGAAGTGGGAAATCCCATTAATTCATAATAGGACTCTTAAGTAGTTCCCTCTGATGAATTTGTGGCACTCTGCAAGTCCCATAATTCCCAATATACAGATGAGGAAACTGAGGTTAAGTGACTTAGCCAAGGTCACGTAGGAAATCAATAACCACTCCAGCCCGGGTAGGCAGCACCTCTCACTGACTTCACGCGACTTCGACTCCCGTGAGCGAGCTGTCAGCGCTGACCAAGTGGGAATACCATCCCCACCGTCCTCCCGGTCCCAGTGAAGGAAACATGGGATGAACACTGTGTGATGTTACTAACCAGGTGCACCCCTGTTCTGGCACAGCCGGGCTGTGGGAGCACGGTTACGGTGTTTATTTGAGCTTTGCAGCTCTAATGAATGTCCCCAGGCCTCAGAGGAGGCCTAGCCATGCAGAGCAGGGTGGCCGGTGGTCTCCAACCCCAACCAGAGCAACGCTGCTTAACCGTCCCTGACAGATGGATGTTGTCTTGCTCGCAGGATCCTCAAATATGGAGACTCTGCAGTCTCCTGGTCCCCTGCTGTCCCAGTTTATCCCAGTGCCCTCTGCCATCTGTCTTAGCACCGTTGCTTTCCCGTGGCACGGCAGGCAGGAGCCTGAATCCCATACGCTCCATCTGTGTAAGGTGCTCTGGTTGTGCTTCACAGTGTGTTTCTTGTCATCTGCGGTTTGCATCTGAAAATGCAGCAAGAGCATCTCTACTGCAGGTGATGCGATCCTGGGGCAAGATTGTCTTCTGGCAGGTTAGGGCCTCATGCGGGACCTGCCTGCAATGGTGAGTGTCTCTGCTGGCATCTGTGGGAAGCCTGTCAGCTGGTGCTCCGTCCTTCCTCCCTGCTCACCAAGTCTCTTTGCTCCTATTTCACCTTCCTCTGCTGGCCGCTTTTGTCTTGGGCTCGTTGTGGGGATTGTTCTGATTTAGGGGTGTTTCAGGAGTGGGGGGATATGTGTGTCTGATCTAACTTCCTTCCCATGTGTGGCTGGTCCTGCAGAAAGGGGCTGTTTGTCCCAGAGAAGGCAGGCAGGCTGGCTGTAATCCTGTGATCCTTAGCTTGCTCATCGCAGCAACACCGACGATCACCTACATGTTGTCTTTATCTCTTGCCCTCTTACCAGCACTGCTAGCTGGAGTCACATGGGAGCAAGAGGTGCTAGTCTGGATGCAGACTTCTAGCATGGCTCAAGTCTCCAGAAGGAGTCCTTCTCTGTCCAGCAGTGGCTTGCTGCCCTGCTCTTTTCTTCTGCAGCTTTTCTTTAGCTAATTCATAGCTATTTGAATTGCTGATTCTGCTCTTGCTGTTACTGTAGCCCAGTGCTAATGATCTGGCTCTATTTCCTTCCCAGGTAAATGATACAAAAGCACAGCAAGCAACCTGGAGCCCGCTGTCTGAACAAGCATGTGTTGGGATTAACCTGTTGCCAAACAGCTTCACTGTATTTTTTGTAGTGCTTCCTGCAGCCGCACCTGACAGTTCTCCAGAAGGCCGACGAGAAGCAGTTAATGATAAGGTGTTGTTCTTGATGCCAGGCTCCTTCCTACTTTGCTCTAAGGTCTCTTGAGGATGGTGTGCACTTCATATTTGCCTCTTTTCTGATCAGCATTTCTACACTCATTTGTCACTTTCCAGACCTCCAACATACTCTCTCCTCTGTAACTTAACCTGCAGAAAAGCAGAAACTCTCAGGAAGGGTGCGGGTGGACTTGGGGGTCTCTGGATGAAGGCTGAAATGCTCATCTGGGCAGGAAGGTGGGTGGGAGCCCCTGCAGAAGAAAGCTTGGCCTCATGTAGCTCCTGGAGGCTGTCCAAGCCTGGCATTGAAGCTGGCTAGCTTGCTTGATACTTTTCTTGTCTTTGGGCAGTTTTCTGGACTTCTGTCAGGGCTGGGATCACAGCAGCCCCTGCTGATGCTGGGAGAGTGCTAGGGGAGAGACGCAGCCTTGAGGACATTCCCCCATTCTGCAGCACATGGCAAAGTAGTGGTATTTCAGATTCAGTGGGTGGCAAAGGAAATATTTTGGACTGCAGACTGTAGCTTTAAAAAAAAAAAAACACTCTGCATTTGTTTGCGGTTTCCTTCCTGAAGCCTTTACTGATTCTGAATATATATACACACACACACACACACACACACACACACATATTGCATCCTTTTTTACATGCAGGTTTTAATGCAAGACGGACTTATTCCATCGATTATTATGACTGCAGGTATTAGCTGCTTTTTTGAATGAGGGATAGCTTAGGTCCCCATTCTCTGCCACTGGTTTGATTTCACCTTCATTCTTATTATGGCATTTCTGAGAAAGCTCCTTGTTTTATATAGCAGCTGTGTTGTCTTAATGCAGCTGTAATGTGTGTTTGTCCAGGCATTGCCTTTGGGGGACAGCAGGACTAGGAAGATGTTTTATTAGATCATTCACAAGTCCTAATAATCTCTGAGTCTCTGTAATATCTCTGGATGTCAGCTGTGCGGCTTTCACTGTGTGGTATGGGGTTGTAACCTGGAGATGGGAAATCGCTTGTGTATGATCCTGTATCAGTTTCATCTTGGTTTTAGCTCTCCCCTCCTGGCTGTTTCCAGCAATCAAAGAGGAGTTAGTCCTTGTATGCCAGATCTTAAACCGTATGTTGGCAGTTCACACATAGAGCGGCGTAGCAGCATCAGAGAGGATCCTAATCACTTGGAGCCTGGCTTGTGCAACTTGCTGGTGACACAGAAGATCTTCCCCTGCAGACTGGATCCTGGACAGCATTCCCATCCCTGCACCTCCAACTGCCAGTGTCTAGGCTATGGTAAGGCTGCGGCTTCCCTGGTGCTGAAGTGTGTGTCTTGTGTGTGCTCTGCTTCCAGAGCTAGACTTTGCCAAATTCTATTGCTTCTGCCATAAGAATTAGTATTTCCACAGCCAGTTGTATTTGGATGGGAGCTCTCTGACCAGTGGTGAATTTGCTCACTCGCATACAAATCCATTATTTGCTAGGCTCCATTGCCTTGCAGCTTATCCAGTGTGGGGGAGTTCTCTAGACCAGAAATGTCTATTGCACTAATGATGATTTTCTTTTTATTTTTTTTTCTTAATGTAGTGCATCCCCTCTATATATTGCTCTCATAAAGTATTGCTATATTGCTCTCCTCTCACTGAGTTCTGGTTGTAGTGTGCTTGAGAGCCATCCCTCTCCTTCAAATACCATTTGATGTTTTCTCTTGCAGAGATGTTGGGGGGACTGTGGAGGTCATTCTTGCTTTGTTTCTGGTTGCTTGTGTGTCTGTCATATATTCATTTGCTACAGCTTTTGCATCACAGCCTTGTGGATTAAATTGTGTTTTAGGCTAATGTAGTAGTTCTGCACTGACTGTGCTTGGAGTTTCAGTCTCCGTAGTCTCCCTTAGTATTCAGTTATGACTTGTATTGTCTTTGTGGTATTGTGACTGGTAGAGTCATTTTAATTTGTCTCTATTTTGTTGTCTTTGTGTCTCCTTCTTTGTGGAGCACTGTTGCTGTCCAGCATGGTCACTGATGTTTTACTTTTTTACCGTCTTTTTGTCTGCTTGTTTGTGAGCTGCTGGTTTCATAAAACACAGCCTAGAAATGGATGCACACCATAGCCATTGGCTATTCCAGTCTGTGTTTGTGGCTGTTTGGTGTGTTGTGTGGAGAGAAGGGCTAAATAGTCAGCGGGAGGCAGAGGAAGTCTCGTTAAAACTGCTTCAAAGCACTGTGAAAGGGGGAGAGGCTGGTCGAGGCCGGAGTCTCGAGAAACGAGTAGGAACAGGAGAGTGGCCCTGCATGTGATGGCTTCTGCTCCTGCCCTTCTTGAGTGTAACATCCATGAATGCAGACACTTCTCGTGGCTGCCTTTGCTCAGGGATGTGACTTTGCTTTAACACAAGAAGCTTGCTTGCTTTCCTTGAGCTGCTGCCTAAGGCATCTGTGTCTGCTGCAGCCATGTGCAGCTTAGACTTCAGCTGGACGTGCATCTTGGTGGCAGTTTTGGGGTCTTCCCTTTGTGGGTTTTACATATTTTTTGCCTATTATATGTGAAACAGAACAATATCTCTTTTGATTTTTTATTTTTTTTTTCCTGTGGTGGGTTCATTATGCTGTTTTGCAACAAAAAGGCACATTTAGCATTATGTCTACAAGGGCTGAGATGATACTTTTTGCATTTAAGGTTTGTGTGGGCCAAAATGGCTTTGTAGAGCCCATCCAAGATTTTATTTTATTTTTTCCTCAGCTTGCTGCTGACACAATCAGAAGCTCTTGCAGCATAAAGCAGCCTTTCCCTGCTGCACCTTAGCAGTGTGCGTGCTGTTGCTTTTTCTCCTATATCCAGCCCCTCTTGTAATTGCCTCGTTTTCCCATAGTGAGCTAAAGAGCACCCTATTGCTGAAAACAACTCCTTTCAAGGCAACCTGCTTAGGAACAGGGTTTGGGGCTAGTGGTTTCCTCTCTTTGTTTGGGTTTTCTGCCTTGCCACATTCATATCTTTCGGCTTTCAAGTACCTGCAGGAGCCAACTTGCTTCCGACTCCAAGTTCAGTCTCCAAACATAAAAGAAGAGAAAGTCAGGACAGAAAGACATTTAGTCTTTCTTCCTTCCTCCACACCTGCTGTTCTCACTCGTCAAGCACTTCCTAAGGGTAGAGTTCTCCAAGTTCCTAGTCATTACCCTTTATATAAGCATAATATAGTACTGTAACACTCCCTGTGGGGAAGCTATCTATTGTAGCAATCTGTAAAACAAAAGCTGGATTGATCCTTCTCCCATTGCTCCCCCAAAAAGCTGCATGCTGTTCCTCAAATGGAAAGTCTGAAAGCCTTCATCAGAGGGTAGTTCATTTTTACACGACATTTTTACACTCAAGCAAAACTGAAAGCAAGGCATAATTTGAAACAGCTAAGCTAGCCGTTAGAGCAGAACCACGCAAATAAAATGCCTAGGATGATGTAGTTGAATATGTTGCAGTTAGAAAAATGACAGTGTACAAGGAACAAGAACAACTAGGCAGATGAATGTGAATTAGTAAGGAGCAGACTTCCAAAGCAGACAAATCAAATTGAGTATGTAGAGCATTATATTCAAAGGAATCAGGTAAGAAGTACGCTAGATTGTACCTTAATCAACAAAACAGGTGCCTCTGCATCCAGAGAGTGATAGAGTTGTGGGTGGGACCTGTGGGACCTGGCTCCCCTTGTCTTTGCCATAAGGCTTCGTGACCTTGCTCAGATCATCATACCTCCTGGTGCATTAGCTTCTGGGCCTGCAAATTAGGGCACACACCTGACACAGAAGATGCTTTTTAAGATCTGAAAATGAGCCTTGCTCTGAAAGAGCTACCTGATACTTCTTTTTGAATGGACCATCTTAGCACTTGTCATCTTCTGGGACATTGCTGATTCTTTTGCTCCTTTTTTTTTTTTTCCAGAAGACAAACACATGTATGAGATGTGAAGGGTTGTTTTCACTGATGTTGAAGTTTAAAAAATTGTCATGATTATACCCAAAAAACATATCCAACAAATCCAAGAAATACTCTTTGCAGTTGTGAGAAAATGTGTGGTTTTGGACCTGCACAGGAAAATCTAAGCTGGAGGAATTTGTGTATTCACAGAATCACAGAATTTCTAGGTTGGAAGAGACCTCAAGATCATCGAGTCCAACCCCTGACCTAACGCTAACAGTCCCCACTAAACCATATCCCTAAGCTCTACATCTAAACATCTTTTGAAGTATTGTTGAAGTCAAATCCATATTTTTCTTGAACAACCTTTCAGGTCACTCTGTAACTTGTAACTTAAGGTCACACTTCTTGAGATGATTATGAAATGCCCCAGATGCTCAGTGTGATAGTCTAGACAAGGCTGCTGAGGGAGAGATGCAGAAAGTGGTTCCTCTGACTGGTACAGACATGAAAAGCCCTTGAAATGGACAGCTTGCAGGCAGAGCTTCCCTTTGATGCTTACACTTCTCCATTCTTGTAAAGAAAAGACTGATCCCAGTTGAGTCCTACCTAAGGACCAACTTGTGGTCACAGGTGAACTACCCTCTTCAAATCCTGTTGGGTTAATTTCCCCAGTCCCACATCTGAGGTTGAAATTTCACTAGTTCTGACAGAGAGAGATCCCTTACGCTATAATATCTGAGCAATTTTTGCTCAGATGCTTCAGCAAATATATTATAGACCAGTCTTGGCTGTGTGTATTATCTGAATTGTAAAGAAAAGTTCTCCAGCAGTAGCTGAAATGTACAACCTCTTGATGGGAATGTAAGCCAACACATCCTTTACAAAAGGCAAAATTGATCCAATAGTTCCTGTAAGAATCATATTATGATCCTTATGTTATTGGTATAAAATTGAAGGAAATGCATTATCTGTTTTTCCAGGTTTGGATACAAAAACACGAGCAACAACTGACCTGAGCATGGAAATCATAAAGTATGTCCTTTTAATCAATTGTGTCATGTTTGTTATTGTTTAAAAGTAAGCACGTGGGTGGTTACTGTGATTTAGCTGGGATATAGTAACTCGTTATCTAGGTGAAACATGTTGGAGCTTGACTGAATTCAAGATTAACTACTATAACCAAATACAACATATGCTGCATGCTGTTTCTTACACCATCCCCAGTAAGGTGTGAATTTGGGTACTTTTTAATCATTAGGAAAAAACAAACAAAGCTAAACTTGTAAAGAAATATAATTAATTCATCTTCTCATTGATGTAATTAAAATAGAGAACACCAGTATTAAAAGCTTCCTCGGGGCCTCCCCAGGGCTTCCCTCCCTTGCTCACAGGCTGTGGTTAAGGTCAGGCTCCTGCTCTGGGCTGTGTCTGAGCCATGCTGTGGCCACCTGCCTGCCTGGCTGCGTGCCCCCGGCAGTAAGCAGGGAGCGCTGCAAACCAGATCAGAAATTGAGTGAGGTCTGCAATGGCCATTTCTGCACAGGCTAAAAGGAGCCGGGGCATTCTGACTTGCCCACAGAATTTAGCTTTCAGCTGCTGTTCCGGTCCAGTTCCTCCAGAGATAAATATTTGAGCTGGGTGTGGGTGGATTGAGTTTCATCCTAACAAGTAACTTGCTAACTGTTTATATATATATATATATATATATATTTTTTTTTATTTTTTTTTTCCCCTGTTACATTGAGACTTCACTAAGCCTTCACTTTGCTTTGTTCATCTCCATCAGATAGACGTGGATGAGGTGAGTGGGCTGAGAGGTAGCGGGGAAACATAGGGAGAGCCTGAGGTGGTGATGCACAGACTCAGAGCAAAAGTGCTCGAGGTATAGCTACATGGGGAGGAACAGCTTTAGTGTTCATCAAAAGAGATGAAAGCCTCTGAATCTAAAGGGGTGAAATACCAGTGGAAAACCAGGGTGCTCAGCATATTAGCAGAGGTACTGCTTGATGCTGCAGGTTGTTGCATTAAGTGGGAAAAATCTCAGAGCTTGGGTGTAGAATTGGGTGCAGAGCTTGGGTGTAAAATCTCAGAGCTTGGGTAGTGCTGCAGCTAGGGCTTTGGTCGTGATTTTCCAGCTGCATGGTTAGGAGATGCTCTTACTTTGTTGGTCTTCATGGTGAATCTCATGTTTGGTGCTTGGTGAATGCTGTAAATGCTTTGCGTCTTCCAGATATCCTTATTTTTGAAGGTATTTTAAATCTGTATGGAACTGTAGAGTCCTGGTTGTCCCAACCATTCTTGCAGGGTGAAAAACCACCTCACCCTCTACTGCAGTCACTTGGGTTGCCTTTCTTTCACTGGCTTGACTCTTCTTGGGTTTTCCATAGTACTGGAGGATTTTTCTTCTCCTTTTCTTTTTTTTTAATAAATACTATGATTTTTATCAAAGGCTTTATTGCTGAAGACTTTCAGCATGCTCAGGGACTTCCATTTCACCACCTCCTAGATTTAAATGTGGTGTTGCCTCCATCACAACTCGTTTACCATGAAAGATGTTACAGTGTCTGTTTGGGCAAATCAGTCTCTGATGTGGCTCCATACAGCAGTTCTTAAGAAAATCTGTTTGTTTTTTCCCCTTTTCTATTATTAACCCTTGTTCATTCATAACAAGTGCTCTGGCTGCTGTTAATGTTTGGTAAGCTTGTACCAAGTGGTTAGTGTTTTACACTCATCTCTATCAGCAGGTGTTTTGTTTTGTGTTTTTGTGTTTTTTCTTTTTCTTTTTTTTTTTTTTTTTCTGTCTCCAGTGATGCTTGTGGATGCTTTTCCTGTTGTGTCCTCTAACTATATTTTACTCTTCGGTCATTTTCTTTGTGACAGTTTGCTGCTGGTTTTTGGAAGTGATTTTCAGTGAATTAACTTGGCAGTTAATACCAACCTGCTTCCTCAGCTTCAACAGCTGCTCGAACCCTGGCTCATCCCGATTTGAAAACGAATGCTGTAATGAATTTTCTGTCAGCCTTTTGCGGTCAATATTTTTGGCTTTTGCTGTATGTCATTCACTCCTGGCATAAGCTCCCCTGTGGCATTCTGCTAGGGAGCTGAAGCACGCATCCACCCCAGGGGCTGGTTCAAGTCCTGCCGGGGGCTCCTGCGACCCAGCGAGTGGCGGAGGTCTGGCCTCCCTCCTTAGCAGAGGACGGGCTGCATGGAGAAGACCTGAACCCACGGGGCTTGCCCGGGACAGTGCTAGCTACAACCCCATGTTTTCTAATTTTTGAGTGCTCCTCGGAGACCACTTCACCTTTTGCAGAATGATTTAGGAGGGTGTGCGTGGTACAGCGCTGTTCAAACAGGATTCCTGTGCGAGTGTTATTTATTACTTCTGTAGTGTCTTCCAGGCTGCTTTCTTCGGTGTCATGTTGATTCTCTGGGGACAAAGGAAACAAAGGAAGGAAAGCGCTTGCAGGAGTGATAAAACAGGAGTATGACTAATATCTTTTTTTTTCCTCTCTCTCTCCACAGTGTTTTTTCACAGATCAAAAATCAATTAAGGGTGAATTTCTCTGGGAACTCTTTAAACAATGTAATATTTCATTAGAGATTATTGCAAACTCTTTCACATTTGTAGCCCAGGTGTGAATTGCAAAATTAGCCCCGTTTTAATAATTTTCTCAGAGGTAACATTTCTCTGGGCACCTTGTGTTTGGTGCAGGCTGTGTGGCAGCTGCTAGAAAAGGCGCATTTGTCATCCTTCCCCACACAGAGGTAGAGGACTGAAGGAATGGGCAGCCCCGGTCAGTCACAGCATTATGGTCTGAAAAGAGGCAAAAACTGCAGAAAGCAAGAGGCTAGGTTCTGCTGTTATGGGAGAGCAAAACAGTGACTTTGGTATGAAAAGGTTTGTTTTGTTTTCTGAGCCCTCCTTGAGCCATCTGGCTAGCTGTCTGGCCCAAGCCTCTACCTCATGTCCCACTGTTGGGAAATGTCCCCATTTCTGTAACTTATGACCTCTGTCCTCTATTTCTGGATCCATCCCTCCTGTCTGAACCCCATAGAACTGAGATAGGAGGACTCTGGCAGGCATCTGGATTTCTAACTGTGTTTCAGTCCTCTGGACACAGATCTCCTTCCAAAATCTTCCCTTCCTGAAGTCCTGAAAAGCTGAGCAGCAAGGCTTCCTCTGCTCCGCTGCAAACTCCCCCTCTCAATCATTTGTCCTCGCTAGAGTTTGCCCTTTTCAGGATCCATTTGCTGCATGATGCATCTTTCCTTATTCCACCTGATTATCGATTCCTATTTGGGTATCATCTGTCTTACTGAGACTCGGGGAGTCGAGGCTGGGAGGGAGAGGTAGCATCTGTTACTAGGTCAAGTGTGGTGGAGTTGGGGCAGGGAGGGAGATGAGCTTTGGGATGCTCAAGGCCCATTTCAGATTTTTTTGCTGACTTGATAAAGGGTTTTTGTATGTCCAGGAGGCTGACTGCTTTCCCTGCCTGAGCAGGTGACTTACTTGAAGAAGTTCCCTTTCTCTGTAAACTTCACCTTGCTCTTCTAGCACCATCACGGCTACAACAGCACAACTGCAAATGCTCAGCCCTCTTCTCCCTCTCATTGGAAGTCAGTTAGACCCGGATTAGAGTCATAAGAGCCACCTATACAACTGCGTTCATCTGTTTGCCTCTCAGTCTACCTCCCTTTTTCTCATTTCTTGTTCCCTGCCATCAGGTGGTTTCTCTGTGTCTTTTTCTTTCGCACAGTTCTCCCCTTCTCCAGGAGAGTTGTGGGGGTTAGCTGGGTCAGGTTGGTGCCTGGCACTACATGGAGGACCCAGCAAAGGCAGATTGCTTTAAAAATAGAAAATAATAAAAGAATTAACTCTCCAGAAACCCACTGACCATAATTGCTTTGCTGAAGAACAGTGAGAAGAGGCAAGCAGCTATGATACTTCCCTTGAGTACTCTCTTGGGCTCTAATTATTTTCAGCTCAGGATATTTGCTGTGTCTGATAAGACTCCTCTGTCTAATAATCCTTGCTGGCTCTCCCTTCCAAGCACTGGCCCAGTCTTGCCTCGAACCCCTGTAAACTTTCTGCACCCACAGCATCTCACAAGCATCTGCTGCCTGTTATACGATGAACCATCTCCTTTCACTTGCTGTGAACCTGTTTCTGATTACTTTCCTCTGATACTCCTAGTTTGTGGGTTGGATGGGATGATTAACAGGCAATCCCCACCCACCCCTCCAGTCAGCTTGGGATTTTGTAGACCTCTGTTAAATTGTCCTGATCTTTTTTTTTTTTCAAGGCTGAAACATCCCAACGCATTTGGTTGTTCCTTATATAGAAGCTGTTCCAGACCTTACATTGCACTTGTCCTTCTGTGAACCTTTCCCAGCTGTATTGCTTCTGCTTTGCACTTCTGTAGCTATGTGGTGACACTACCCATGTAACTACCTGGCTGCTTAAAGGGAATTTATGGGCACTGTGTGTTGCTGCAGTGACCAGAATTAGCTGCATGTTTTGGAGAAGCTGGCCCTTATTTGCAAAGGCTTTTATTACATGAACCTTTTCAGTGAAACTGCAATTATTATGAATCCTGAAAGAGGACTCTCTGCAGCTTCCAATTACAATTCTGGCTGCATCCAATTTGAATGTCATTTGCTATTTAGGGAACATTTGAAAATGCATTTTGGGAGGTGTCTTTCATTTCATTTATGGAGGCTAACATTACTTCTAATGCTAAAGGAAATTAAAAAGTGCTTCCTGCTTAGAATCAATTAGTTTTAATGAAAAAAAAAAAAAAAAGTTGGTTGCTGTATGGTGGCCACATGGCAGCTTCTCTGTAGAGAGGAAACCAAGGTGGCTGGATGCAGTGCCAGGGTTGTGTCTGTGCTGCTTTGCAAGTTCATCTGCACCCAGAACCACTTATTATAGCTTTGTTGGTTTCTGAAACAGGAGACACGAGTGCTTGCTGCAAACCAAGCTGGGTCTGCAGTGAGGAACCACCTAGGAATGGTTCAATAGCTGACACCTGATGCGAAAGCAGGTAATTTAGTTCAGATGGGCCAGTTCAGTCATGTGCCACTTCTTGTCTTCACCTGGTGGGAATTCAACAACGTGAAGGGGTAATGAACCAAGAGAATTTGGTCTGGGGAGCTGTGGTGTCAGGGTCAGGGAATTTCTGGTTAACCCAGTCACATGCATTTCATTCAGATCGGGTGCTGACGTGTTGTTTCACCTTTGCTGGATTATCCACATCTCGTGCTGCAGGATGTATGTTGGCCAAGGGAAGGAGCTGACCTGATATGAAACCTGCTGCTACGTGGTCTGAGCAGACTTGAGCCACCAGTGAGAGTGAACTGGGTCAGCACTGTGCACCCCGCATGAGAAACAGGATTCACAGTGTCATCTAACGATGCCTGAGAGTGCTTTCTTGTGCTTGTGTTTGTATTCACTCCTTCCTACCTGGAAACAAGCACAAGTAGATTAAAAAAGCCGCTTAGTGGATTCTTGCATTTAGTCAAGTGACTATTGGCTTTTTTCAAGGGTTCACCAAACTCCACTAAAAAGCAGGTTGTTATGTGTTAGTCTGGAGCCCTTTTGTTCAGCCTTAGATGTTTTTTATTCCCTTTAGGGTATTTACTGAAAGAACAAGAAGAAAATAACTCAAGGTGGCACCATGCAAAAATTGTATGTTAAGAATGAGAGTGCTACATTTTGGCTTTTCCTGGAACACAAGTGTGATACCTTGCCCCCTTTTAAGTCAAGTATCAGTTTAGAAGGAAAGAAAGAAAGAAAAGGAATGATACCCTATCTCAAAATCCCACTAAAAGAAAGCATTTCAATGCACATTTTTCCTTCTCTGTTTGGGGGGAGAGGTGGCAAGAGGAGATTGGGTCAGCAGGATGTGAGGAAAGGCAGCACATATGACAAATGTTAGTCATGTTGTTGGACACTCAGCCTGCACTCACACGGCATCAGTGAGGATAAGGAGATGTAGGAATGTAAACAAAACTGTAAATAATCATAAATGAACTCATTCATCCAATCCAGTATTACCTGATTATGCAACAGAAGTGCTTATTTTTTTATTTTTATTTTTTATTTAAGATGCATACATGTATTATTAAGGAATAAAGTAAAACATTTATTTAATCTCTGGGTAATATTCATAACTTAGTTTGCAACTCAGAATCCCAAAAGCTTCTTGGCTGGACAACTCCAGAAATATTTGAATCTGTTCTTAACTGTATGTCCTGGACCTTTGCTTGATTGGGATGATGTATTTAAGCCAAGGGGAGACTCACACAAGCCTGGCCATGTGTTATGTACAATGGATTTTGCAGGTAGAGTGTTAATAAGAGAGATTCATTATGTTTTGTTCAATGGTGCTGTTATCCATATGCTGCTTTTCAAAGCCTCTGTGCTTCCTGAAAGCATCTCAGCATACTTTCAGGCTTGGCTGGTGTTTTGATTTTGCTTGAAAATGGAGGGCAGAGTTAAGGTTATTTATGTTATTTAACTCTGACCATAGCATCTCATTTGTTTTCCTGACTTTTTTTTTTTCAGCACTACCTCGTTACTGAATCTTCTGGTTTTCAAGATGAGAGTATACTGCTTTATTTAAGGACATCTTTTAGGTGAGTCAAACATATCTATAAAGCATTCATCTGATAATATGTGCACAAACCAAAATTTTGTTCCTTTTCACCCCAAACTGAGTGACCGATTAGTTAAAGCTTTCATGAGTGCAGCCATGCATAGTTAAAATGAGCTGAAATCTAGACCTTGTGGAGGTGATTAAGAAGATTTAATCAGGCACTGCGTTATGCTACATCATCCTAGTCCTGGCATCTGAACTTGAGGGATGAGAGCCCTTGGTCTGGGCTGTCCAGCAGCAGTGGAAGATCAGGGATGGGGTTGGGTACAGGGAGGGGCTGGGCTGGTGGCCTCCAGGCAGGGCCACGAGGTGAGCTTGTTTCCACATTGTTCTATCTCAGCAGCAATTTGGTGATATACGAAAAGCCAGCACCACGGTGAGTCTGTACCTGCCAGCCGTGTGAAGCGTGCTTTAAAAGGGCACGGCGACAGCGTGTCTCTCCCATTTGTTAAGGTCTGGGTGCGCAAAAAGAAGCACACCTCTGGCTAAAAACGGGCCTTGCTGCAGTCTGGTGTGTACAAGGGGAGTGCTGCTGAGAGGACTCTCTAACAAGCAGGAATGCAGGAACCTGGCACAGGCACATGAGCCCTTTCCTGTGATGGAGCCATGGAGTGTGCAGCAACCTGGTGCCCAGGAGCTGGAACGCCCCACTTAGCCCTGGGGATGCAGTTTGTTTCTGTGTTCTGGCCTTCCTTCCCCCTTGCTTGTTTAAACACTGATAATCTCTTTGGTACAGTGGGTATTTGTTATTGGACTTAGCTGCAAAGCTTCTGCAAAGCTCAGGGGAAGGCAGGGAGCAGCTGGAGACATTCCTCCGATGGACTCAGTTAGCCCTCTGCACCTCGTGTTCTTGTCCCCCCTCACCTCTTTATTTTGCCTACCCTCTTTTCACTGCTGTCTGTTGGCTCTCTGTATTCCACTTCATCCTCACTTTTCTGTTCCTGGAACCTGCCACATGGCTTGCAGGGTTCCCATTGCCCAGGAGCCTTTAAGATACCACCCTGATGGGATGTCCCTGCCCGGAAAAAATGTAATTTCCTGTTTTTTTTTTTTTTTTTTTTTTTTTTTAATTTTTATTTCAGACTTCTGATAGTCAAAATGGATGGCAAAGCTCATTTCTTCTCCATCTCTTCATTAAGTGAAGAGGAAGAGCAAGGATCAGCTTGTCCAGCCCTTGTGCCCACTCCCCCCAGGGGGAATGCTTCACCTGTGGCCATTGTGGGGAGGTCCGCAGAAAAATCCTGCTGGATCTAAACTCATTCCTACATAAAAGCATGTGGCCTTCCGTTGCAAATTCACAGCTGCTTGTGGCACGTGCCTCTCTCTGAGCTGGAGGGAGCCTGAGCAGGAGCCCGCTGGGATGCTGCATATTCACACTGACTCCAGTCAAGATACTCACCACCTTTCTCTGCTCTAGTCAGGTGGCAACGTTAAATATGACCACAGGCAGCTATCTGAAAGATTTAAGCACATCAGGCTTTTGCCAGCCATACAGGTGAATGAAATCTTCCCTCCCTCTCCAGCTCTCCATAGAGACCAGCTCCCCGCTGCCTGGGTTGCCAGCCAGCCACACGCTAATTGGGGCTGTCATCAAAAGAAATGAGTTTCCAGGCGAGCTGAGTTCAAGCAGGTCTGGATCTGAAGTGTGCAGCTGCCCACTCCCTTTTGTCTCCCTTCCCCTTCTGTCTTTCCTTTTTCTTCTGTCTCCTCTGTTTCTTTTTATTTTTTACTTTTTTTTTTTTTTGAGGTTATTAATGTAAATGTCCCCCTGTTATTAATTTTATTATTAATTAATGTAAAATGCCCCCTGACCAGGAGGGGTGAAGTTGAGCACACAGGTACCTCCAGAAAGGCACGCAGGCGGCGCAGTGCGGGGCAGGGCTCTGCTCTCTGAGGTGTGGGTGTAAGGCTGGGTACGGGGACATGGTTTATGGCACAGAGCACCCCTAGAAAAGCAGCCACCTAGAAAAGGATGGGGAGGAGAAGCCCGGTGGGGTGATCTTGGGCATGTGGTTAAGACATGACACAACTGGTGCACTTCTCTGGGCTGGGTACGGGGTCACAGAGGCGTTGGTCATGCCAGAAGCTGTCAGCATCACTCATAGCCAGGCTGAGGTGAGGACGCATCCCTGGTGCCGCAGGAATTGACTTCTCCTCCAGCCTGCATCTCTAAATCCCTCCGGGTAATCTGACTGCTCACTTAAAGATGCTCTTTAAAGCTGTGCCCCAAACCGGATGGGTTTGGCCCCTCCATCAGGAGACTGCGACTCCTAGTTGCAGGAGACTGAACTCTTAGTCGGTCCTCAAAGGCATCAGACTTGCACATTGATCTTTTGTACCATCTTGGTCACACAGGCCATGTTGCATCCCCTTTCTGTGCTGGCAGTACCGCTAATGGAGCTGGGCTCACGCTGGATTTCTTCAGCATTTCATCTTACTTTGTTCGGCTTTAATGGCTGGGCTTTGCTGCTGCCCTGGAGTGACCAGCACTGATCATTCCTCTTTCAGGCTCCCTTCTCGATGCAGTGCAAATGTAATTTTTGTCCTCGGAGCATTACCAGTTTTAATAGCACTCTTAATGCTCTGTTGTCTCGTTGTTCTGTGGCTACAGTAAGGGTGGCAGTATGATGGGGCCTTCTGTGTTGCGCCCGTAAGGAATTTGGGAATTTTTCATTTCCATCACGGAGAACACTGAGCCGTGCCTTTCCAAATGCCTGTCCCCTCTGGGCTTGTCTGGGACATACGAGATATCTGGGCCCTCATGTTCCTGAGAGACTGAACTGCGCAAAAACTCATGAGAGACATGAATTTTGGCTGCAGCTCTGGTACCTCTTCTGAGATACCCTCCCTGACACCACCCTCGGGGACCAAAGCCACAAAAGGCTGAGGGAGGGAGCAGAGAGAGGCAGGACTGATGGAGAGACTGCTCTGCGTAGCTAGAGAGCCCACGATTGCTTACCGGTCAGCTCGGAGGGTGGTGCTCCAGCTTTTGCAAATGGTGTTTTGCTCCAGAGCAGGTGCTGAGAGAGCACCGGCATCAGGGGCATGAGATTTATGTGGGGAGGAAGGGTGAGAAAGATGAGGGTGGATTGCACCCCAGCAAAAACATGACGACATTCACTTAGTCCTGTGCTGACGGCCGTGCGGTTAATGGAGTGAGAGGAGATGAAGGGTGGCTGATTGGAGGTGAGGAATGACACTGGTGGCTCAGAGCTGTGAACGTGATCTTCCTGTGAACATTTTTACCCTGCACATCACTGCATTTCTGAATGCTGGACTAGGTAATCACTGAAAGCCATCTCCCCCAAATCCCAGTTTTGCAGGGCAGGAGCTTCTCAGGGAGCCTCATCCACCACTGGGCGTTTCTTCTAGCCCACAAAATTCATAGTTTGGGAGGTCACGAAGCCAAATGCTACCAATGGGTTCCATAAAGGGTTGGCTGATTTTATGGCCAATAATAACATTTGTAGTTATACATGCTACAGTAAGATAAGGCTAATCAATTCTCATGCTTCAGGTCAGCAGCTGATTGCTGCAGGGGTCAGGAAGGAATTATTTCCTCACCATTTACAGCTTTATTTAATTGGCCAGATGCATTAAGAACCTTTTAATTATTTTTTTCTCTTCTGTCCTCTGAAGCATATGGAATTAAGCACTTCCAGAGACAACGTTCTGCATTGGTAGGGCACCGCTGCTCTTGTCTGGTCAGGCAAATCTTGCCTGTATTAATGAACCCTTTTAATGCTGGGATTTTTGCTACAAGTTAGCAGCCTGTTTTTATTCATAAAAGGATATTTCATTAGTGCTTCCTGATAACTCGCAGGAAAATTTGTTTGTTTCTTGTAAGTGACTGCTGTGTGCAGGACCTGCTCTCAATTTGGTTCCAGAACTGGATGGAAATTTTCTGCCCTAGTGCTAGTTACACGGGCATAGCAACTTATGTAATTTTTGATTTCTATCTTACACTTGAAAAAATAAATTAAAAAAAAATCCAACTGGGGCAAATCCAAATTGAAGAGCTTTGTTTTCAGTTGAGTCAAATTGTTTGCTTTAAATGAACCGAAGCCTGCAGCTAGGAGCAAATGCAACACTAGAGAGCTTCTGCCAGAACTGATTTGGGGGAACTGTAATTGAGATGCTCGGTTCCTTGGCGCGGACTGTCCTCTTCAGGGTGAGCTCATCTCCACTGCGCTCTGCTGTCCTACCTGCACCCAGAGGAAAGCAGTCTGATAATCCCAAACTACCACTCCTATGGCTCCACATGGCTTTGCCAAAATGCACACTAGTCATGTCTGCCTCTGAAATGACCTTCATCATGCTAATTAGGATTAAAAACCTTTTATTCTTGATTCTGTTCTGAACCTCACTTTGGGGGAAACTCCATTACATCAGTCTGCAGTGGTTAAGCAAGCAGGGGAGTGCTGCACAGCTTCCTCACTCCATTTCCTCGCTGCTGGTTGGAGCTGCATAGGTTATAGTCTGCCCCCAGGCCAGCTCAGGATTTGTCCAGAAGCACCATTCTCTTTTATCAGGAAAGAAGACAGATGCAATCCATTTGAACTAAAAAATGCAAAGCCTTTGTCTCTTCAGATGAAGCCTGCAAAAGAATTTTTCATTTTGGAAGCTTTGCACTGAAACCTTTTTTCGCAGGGAGTATTTTAAAAAATTAATATTCTCATTTGATTAAAAAGAAAAAGAAAGCAAATCTGGGATGCTTGAAATATTCTCTTTTAAATTAAAGTTCCAATTGCTCTGTGAGACTTCCAGATGAGCTGAAGTTTGCCCTGTTTCAGACTGAGCCACCGTTATCTTTGGATCTGAGTCTTTCCTGGAGTCTTTATGTTTTCTTGTTTTGGCAAATTTTAGGACTTGCTGAAATTTTGTCTAACTTTGGGGAGGGAAAACTATCAAATGTCTCCCCTGCTCCTGCAGGACAGCAGCAGTATGCCCTTCCCTACAGTAACCTGACGTGTTTCTTTTAATGTGTATGCAAAGGAAAGCTCCTGCTTTCATCCTGGCTGCAGTCAAAGAAAGATGAAATGCGAAATTCATGCCCCATGGGCTGGATTTGTTTGGACATGGGTGACAGGGGTTAGGAGAGGTGAGGAAATGCAGGGACTGCCTGGGATGGGGTGATGGAGCAGGCTGTCACCCTAAAGCTGTCAGTGCTGCTGGGCCACGTCGTGATCTGTAGCAGTCACACCTCTCTTTTGCACCTATTGAGAGATAATAATAAATTAATTGAGGCTTATTAGTTAGATTAATTGTAAAACTGAGGTGAATTGCCCCCTTCTTTCTCCGTCTGTATTCACTAGCCTTCCACAATCAATTAGATGCTGCCCATCGATATTTCAGACTTTTTCAATAACGAGGCGGCAGTACTATGGTTCGTGCATTGAGCTGGAATGGTGTAGACCAAAAAATCATTATTGTCATTGCTTTAACATAGATTGGGAAGAGTGGGGTTCACCTGCTACAGCCTGAACCTCTGAAAAATGCAAGGAAAAAAAAATCATCAATTGCTTTACTGCTTTTCATGGTGGTTTGCCACCTGCCGTGCAGCGAGGGCTGAAGGGATGTGTCTGTCTGCTCACTGGTCAGAGCCTCCAGAAAGGCTGTCAGGGCCTGCTGGGGAGGTGCTGGCCCTGTTTCCACCTCTGCAGCCTCAGTTCTGTCCCAGCTTTGGATGCAGTGTTCAAGTTACAGCCAAGTTCCCTCTCGGTGGAGCTGTGCAGAAGAGAGGGAGATTTACACCTGTTCTCCCAACTGGAAAAAGATCTGCTTTTACAGTTAAATGTTGAAACTTTAAAAATGCAGGTTACTTCTTCATTTTGATACTGCATAGCATACTGTACAAATGGGAGAAGCAATATAACTAGTAATTGCAGACAAATTCTCTATTTCCTTTAATTGTTTCCGTAACTTGATTTACTTTTGAAATACTCTGTGGATGCCTTGCTTGTTTACCACCTCTTTGTGTTGCTATCACTTCTTCTGCCTTGACTGATGAAGCGCATTCATCATTTCTTTTCATTTGCTGTAGACAGACACAGTTGCTCTTAACAGCAGCTTGCTCAGAAAAGGAGCTTCTGGTAAAAATGGTTAATATCAGTCTAGAACACAACAAGGGATTTGTAGGGAAAAGGCAGAAATAGCATGCATCTGAAGAAAGCAATGTCTGAGCATCGTTTCAAGAGCACTGAGGAAAATGTAAGCAGGATGAAGCAAGTCTGTGGGTAGGGGAAGGGATGTAGCTGGGGAAACTTGAGGAGTTGTTCCTGAGAGCACGTCTTGCCTAGGTCCTTGGACCATGTCCATGGCATCCAAGAGAGGTTGATGCCCTCCTGGGTATTCCCCTGCTTCCCCTCCCCATTGCTGCCTTTCCCCTCCTGGCTCTCCGCTCCAAGGATGTGACTCTTACCTAAACTGACCTGGTTTGGGCCAAGTTCTGTGTCCCACGTACCACTGGTTGTAATGGTTTGTCTCCAGGCAGTTTTTGTCCCTTGTGTGGGGTCATTCTCCTGGTGGAATTCATGGCTATTTGTTAGTTTGCCTGGGGGATGCGTCTTGTGAAACTGAGCCTTCTGGACAGGCACCTCACTTCTCCTTTACTGTGCTTTTTGTGCCTCCTGTGCAGGCCACTTCTGCTGCAGTGCTACTGGGTTCCCATCTCCTTCCCCTGCTCTTCCTCATCCCCTGAAAATGTTAAAATGATCAGGGAAGGGAGCTGCCTTGTCCCTGCTGCCTGCAGTGCCAGGCGTGCTTGCTTATGGTGCTCTCTGCAATAAGCACCACAAATAACCCAGAGACCCACCTTGGTCTTTTCCAGCTTCAAGCACTGAGCTCTCTTGCAGAACCGTGCCTCCTCTCACCTACTCTTCTGCCCTGAGAATCCTGAATTTGCTTCTGTGCAGAGGTTTGGCTTTGAGCGAAAGAGCAGACAGCTATCAGCCTGCTGAGACTGGTTGGTAGCTGCGAAACAGGGTGTTTTCCTGGGAGCTTTGGTGGGGGGGAGAGCAGGGGAGACATGAATTACATCCCTGCAGGCTGTGGAGGTATCTGATGCAGGATTCCCACACCTCCAGTGGTTCTGAGTGAAGTTGTTCCTGTTTCAATCAGTGCAACCCTTTTTGTGTGATGCCAGGCTCGGAAAGCCTGATCGGCTGTAACTGGCAAGTAGGTGAAGAAGTGACTGCGTAATTTTGCCTCTACAGAATTTTAGAGCCTGTTTCTTGGTATGAAAACTCATGTGTCTGCAAGCCGCTGCCCATCTTGTGGGCTAGTGTGCCTCATGTCCATCAAAGCTGTATTTTTTTTTTTAAGATCTTTGCTTGGATTTTGCCCTGTATGCTAGCCTTCATTTCTCTCTCTTGTTGGTGTTTGGAGACTTCTTGAGATTTAGGATGGCTCAACCCTTCCAGGATGGGAGTGTGAGCAGCTGGCTAGAGCACGGCTGAGCTTCTACATGTGCTGGTAAATCCCCTAAACTTCTTCTAAGTGTGTTTTTGGTGTCTGTGTGCTCAGTGACTGTGCCAGAAATGAAGAAGAGGAAGGATGCGACCTGGAAGATATGTCCATAATGTGGTTCTTTGAAGATTTCACAACTACCCTGGCACCGTGTGTGGTTTAAAGAGGGAGGTAAGATTTCTGAAGGGGGTTATTTCCATGGAGCAGTGTTTGTACAACACGTGCCAGAAGTTGCTGCTGTTTTCAGGGGACAGCTGAGTGCCTATCTCCACAAAGCTGTCTGCATGCAGCAAAGGCTGTCTGGGGATGCTGGCTGATTGCTTTTAATTTTGCTGTGAAAATAACCTAAACTGACTGAAAAAAAGCATTTCAAAGATGACTTCCTGATTGTAAGCCAAAGCTGGGGGCTGCTGTATATAGATGTTTCCTCAGCATTTTCTTTGGCAATAATCAGCCCAAAAGCTGGTCTCAGAGGAGGGTCACACATGAGAGTTATTAACAGAGGTTTTTACGAACATGAGACTCGCACTCAAATTTCAATTCAGATAAAATATGCCAATTGAAGTGTATCTTCCCCTGTCGCTTTTGTAGAGGGAGATTTTATTAACACCGATTGCATGGAAACGGAGGTCGGCCGTGCTGCCCCCACGCAGATAAAAAGACATTAATGCACTTAGGCTGTGACAGCAAAGAGCAGCTGGTTTTATTTTATGTTCCTTTTGACTTCAGTGGGAGTTTCGCATGAGTAGTGCAGGACTTTTGGGACTGGGTTCAATGACAGATCCCGCTGGTGAGCATATCTGGAGGAAGGGCTGTGAAGGAGCAGCCTGCTGTCAGCCCGTGGTGTGGAGCAGTGATGGCAGGATATAGGGTGACCCCCAGCACTGCAATGGCACAGATAGATGGTGAGGACCTCAAGAATGCTGGAAATGGAGGAGTTGTGGGATGTGCAGGTGCTCCCAGGTTGATGAGGTGTGGATGCTCAGCCCAGGCATGCTGAGTGCTGGTGCACCTTGCTTCAAAGGGCTGGGGACGTGTGTGGGGTCATTCCTGCTGCTCGCCCCACAGGGCTCGAGCCACGGCCACTTGCTTGCCTTAGCTTGTGCATCCTGGTCTTCTCCGTGCAACAAATTCATTTCTCAATGCCTCACAATAGAAACGGAGAGATGAGCTTTCGTGTGGCCCAGGCAGCAGACATGGAAAGCTGTGGGAAAGGACTGTGCCTGATGTGGGGACACCTGCCCAAATCCAGCCACGAGCCTGGTCCCGTGCTGTGGGCTGGTGCTGTTCAAGAGGGTGAGGAATTAAAGCCCCGCACGCGCCGCTCCCACCTGGCGCAGCCAGCTGTGATGATGGATGTATCTCTCAGTCCTCGGCAGGAATTGTACAACACCTCATGACTGCGCTGCCCGATCGATTAGTACATCTCCTTCAATCAAGCAGACTATTTTGTGCGAGCCTGAAGCTGGCTTTCCAAGACGTGGGCTCCAACCTGTCTGCGCATTTTGCAGCTCGTAGACCACCTCCCTGCTGGAGGGGCGGGATTTGCTTCGGCAAAAGCTTTCTTCTTCTAGGTCATCTAATTCGGAGCTTTCTGATAAATAGGCTGCTCGACATTTTTTGATATAAAGGTCAACATCCTCTGATAGACTCGAGGATTTTAAGATAAGTGGAGGAAATGGCATTGGTAGGCTGATTTTGATAATGATACTAATCATGTGTCTGATCTTTGATAATGATACTAACCCTATCGGTGTGCCGCTCATATCTCTGAAAATGTGACTGGTATTTTTTTTGGCAGAACCAATGCTGGTTAGCACAGAATAGCTTTACTGGAGACTCTAACTTGTGCATGGGCTGCTGTATAAAATGCAGAAAAGGAACCTTGAATTGTTTTTAGGGCAGATTCAGTCAGAGTAATTGTTTTTGGCTGCATATGGTCACAACCTCCTGAGTCAGCTTTCCCAAAGCCGTGACGTATTTGCTAATTAATTATTGCAGTGATGAGTACACATTTGATATAACAATTGAAATGCACTTCTGGGGGCAGACTCTCTTTTTTTGCAGAACAGTTCCAAGTGCTAGAAATCCTTTTATTGAGGCAGAGGACAGGGACTGCCCTTTATCAGTAGTACTGAGGAAGGCAAGAGGGCCAAGAGAGTCATGGTGAGCTCTGTGCTTTGGGAAGCCTGAGAAGTGCCTGGGATGTGGAGATGTGGGTTTAGACCTTCTTGGGCTCAACAGCACTGGGACCTCAGTCTCTGTGGCTGGATGCTCACTGTTAAAACAAGGTTGTGCAGTGAACAGAAGTGGCGAGCTTTCTTCCCCAGAGCTGCTCGGCCAGTCTGGTTGTGGTTGTGCTTCTGTGGGGCTGAGCATCGTCCCCTCTTGTGGGAACTTTCTCCTGGTGTAAGAAGCAGAGAAGGTGGGTTACGGAGGAACTGCTGTCACCTTTGGAGACCACGGCAGAGGCTGTGTGAGCACCAGACTGTGCAGCACACAGACCGGTGTGTTTCTATTCCTTAGACTCACCCAGCAAAGGTCTGAGGGTTCCTGGGGACATCAGGGCTGGCGAGGTCTGGTTTCCAGCATATCTGTGCACCTGGAGGGTTTTGGTGCCTCTTGTGAATGCTAATTAAAATTTTCTCGAGGTAGGGTGATATATAAACAGCCCTCTGTTTTTAACATGATTTATAGTATCAGTTTTGAGGTATTCTTAGAACCAGGTAATTTGCATTTTTTTTGTCTTCTCTTTAAACATCTGTTTTTCCCAAATCTGTAAGGACATAATTATCCCTGATGCTGTCACCTCTCTATTGAATCTTGGTTGAAATAAGCCAATCGCTTCAAAAGTTACCAGGGATGCACACCACCGCACTCCTGTGCAGCCCAAGTGTTTCCCTCAGAAATGAGGCTGAAGAGGTAAGATGGGCTCACAGTAATGCACAGTCTCTTTTTTTTTGTTTATTATTTATTTTTGTGTGGTCCTCCAAAGAGCATCCAAGTGGCACGCTGCCGTACTCGCCTCTTTACAGAAGTGCTGCATCAGCAGAAACGTAATGGATCTCTCTCCTTTGGTAACGTTTAGTGCAGAGAAAATGCTGCTCCCAAGGGGAACGGCTCATGCAAACCCTAACATGGCATAACCTGGCCTGGCATGGGAGCCGAGCAAGAGGGATACCCTCAGGGTCTGTGCAGTGCATGTGGCCAGAGCCTGTGCTGAGAGGGCACCTGCCTCTGCCAGGGCTGGTAAACTCCCTCCAGAGCTGCAAAACACAAACCTTTCCCTCTCCCCAGCTGTCTCATGAGAATGCTGATGCTTACGTTACCCTTGTCGGCATCCTTGGGATTGTCTCCTCGGTTAATTGCCTAATTGGTTTGAGTCGTTCATTTGTAATTTTGCTGTCTTGGCCACTAATGCATGGAGAAACATCCCGCCTGCATTGTCCTCTCTTCATTTTGACATTGGTGGTTTTTTCCTCTCAACAGCTTCGTGTCCAGCATTAGAACATGGCTCATGAGGGGCTGCTCTCTGCCTTGCACCCTGTGTCTCTGTGCATTGCCACCTCCCACAGCCCCTGCAGCATTCGTCCCTGCAGCATGTGGCCTACCACGGGCATGCGTCAAAATCTGACGAGCGTCCCCCATCAGGTGGGGCAGTGCTGCTCTGAGCCTGGCTCTCACCAAGGGCCTGTAGATGTTCAATTTCTTTTACAAGGTGCGCAAGTGACTTTCTGGTGTCTGAGCCAGAACACCGGAGTAAATGCTTTTCCCATCTCCCACCACAGTAGACTGAAATCCCAGTAGAAGCAACTTATTCCTGCTACTCGACTGTTGCTGCCAGGAGTTATCTGTCCTAGTGGAAGGGAGTTTGCTTTGTGTGTTTGTTAGGCTCTTGCAATTGCTTGCTCCCTGTAGAGAGAGGTATAAAACTCCTTCCAGGTGACATTTGCAGAAAAAAAATCAATTGTTTATCAACATCCCAGCAATCAATAAGTGCAGTGATAGGTGCAACTGTCTCTATTGGAGCTTGGCCTTGATTGCTAAGTAGTCAGCTTTTTGCTAAAGCCACCTGTGGCTGGAGCCTGGGCGTTCCTGTGGGACCAAAGGATGGATCTTGGAGGATCTTAGAGCAGAGACCTGAGGGGCGCCTTGTGCTGCCCGAGCCCACCCCTTCCACTAGGTGGTGGTGGTTATTGCTTGGGGCTCATTCTCTTTGGCCTGCTGGTGTCTGCTGTCTGGCAGACTTCAGGAGATGCTTGGGTACGTGTGGACAGATAGCCAGTGTGTCTGGTCTCTGGGAATTTCCACACCAAGCTGCAGTTTCACAGTGAAGAAGGGAAACACGGGACCAGAGACAAACCCTAGTTCCTCAGTCCCAGAGGAATCCACCATCCATTTCTGAAGTCTAAAGTGAAGCTGTGCCCACTTGGCCATCTAACTTGAAGTCCCCAGGGTCTTCTTGCTGCATCTGAAGTGCCCCCATGCCTGTATCGCTTTTCCCTCCCTGATTTCCTCAGCAGCCTTGGCTTAGCACTGGAGCAGATGGGATGGATGAGGACCTGATACGAGGTTTGGGTTCCTGGTGGTGGGGCAGATGATGGTGCTTGCTTTCAGCACCCTGTGCCAGCATCTCCAGGCATCCTTCTCCTTCCTTCAGTGCTGCTGGTGCCCAGCGGGTGCTGGTTGTGCCCGGTGCTGCTCCCTCTGCTCGGGACACCTGCGGGCGTTCACACTTGCTTGCAGCTGACTTGGTATCTCACCAAATGAGGGAATTCAGGTGGCCCTACCTGCACAGGGTTCCTGTGCCTGAGCTTTCCCTTCTAACCAACTCTGAGTTCTTCCAGTGACTGCCGACAAGGCCAAGATACCCTCTTACAAAAGATGCAGAACAGGAGTAGGGCTGGAAGAGTTAACACTGGCAGCTCGCAGACACGCTGGAGAGTTACATCATGTTGCTGTGGAAACTAACTTTCTGAAACCACAGTGATGTATGGTAAAGCTTTGGGTCAGCGGGTAATAAATTCTGTTTAAAAAGTGATTTTTTCCCCATCTGCTGATGTAAACATCATTAAGAGAAATGACGGCTGAGAGATGGATTTCTTTTTATATCAATTTTCAGACAAAGAAAATAATTTTTTTTTTATAATAAAAAAAGTTGCTGGAAATCAGAGTGTGCTATAAATAATAAAATAAAGAAAAAGCACCGGTGATGGAACAGAAATTTTCCCTGGTGATTGGTTTACAGCTTTCTGTGATTTAATGGTAACTTGCAGTTGCCTGTGGGAAGAAGCTGCAGCAAAGCCCTGGATGTGTTCCGTGAGCCGGCAGCCCGGCTGGCCTTAGAGGAGGCTTTTCCACTGCTGTCAGCCCAGGGTGAGTGGTGTTTGCAGCAATGCCTGAGCCCTGTCTTTTTCCTCGGGCTGCTCTGCTTGGCTCTGGCTGTGCAGGGCCTCTCCTGCCAGACCTGCTCGTGTCTTGGTAGGACGCTGCGAGCTGCCCTTGCTGAGGATGTAGCCTGGGTGAGTCTCCTCAGCATCCTGGTTGCTCCGTTCATTGCTGGTCAGCCTGGTCTGATGCTGGATTTGCAAACTGCTGCCTAAATCCCAAGCTTTGAGGACTTCAGAACATCGCTGCAATACAGTTCTTCTGTGCCGTGCATTTTCTTGCCCTGCCCATTGCCACTGAAGGGTATGTTTCCTACTGCCTGCCCTGCTGCTCTTGGGATACTCTGTAACACATGGGTTGATTTCTATTTGTTGTTATTACTGTTAATTATTTTGTTCTGTTTTGTTTTCTTTTTACCCTTTACCCAGGAGGGTCTGGAGCAGGGGAGCAAAGCTCACTCCGTTTACACAAAGCAATGTGACAGTCCCAGCTAACTGCAAGTGTGCCTCTGGGAATGCAGACAAAGGTGTCACTGTGATTAATGGGGTAATTAATAAGCAATTAATGTGCTTTAGAGCATGGCTATGCCTTTTATCCCAGCCATCCACTAAGCACTGATGCACTTTCTCTGGTGACCATCAGAGTTCAGAGCAGCTTGGGCTGATGAAGATGATGCTTGCAGACCATGATGCCACCAAGAGCTCCTCGGTGCCACTCTGCACTGACACAATGGGAAGTCTGCTTTGGAGGGAGGGAAAGAAAATGTGTGGGTTTTCTTCCTTTTTTTTTTTTTTTTTTTTTTTTTTTTTTTCTTCTTTGTTTTTTAGCTAATTGATGGGATTAAAAATATTACAGTGGAATGCCCTTGAAATGCATGCTCTGAAATTTCCTTCTCTGGCGGTTCTTCCATTCACATCCCTGAGCTCTGAAAGCTGGCCTACGTGCAGACACCCCACCTGGCGTCACAAATTCACATTCCCCTGGCCAACAGCGCTGCTCTTGGCTGGTCCTTCTGCCTCTTTGCTCTCCCAGCTCAGCCTGCATTTTCACGTCCCCTCTCACAGCCCACACAAGCCCAGGGCTCTGTCGCGCCTGGGTGGGTTCCCTCAATCATACTCAATCCCATCGAGGTGCTATGTTAATGTCTGGAGCTGAGCAAGAAGCATATTTTCCATTTCATAGCAAAATTGCAGAGTTTAATTTAAATGTATTTTTTGTTCTGAAATGTCCCTGTGAAACCATTTAAAAATTGTTTACATATTTTGAGTCGATTTTTTTGGCATTTAAAAGCAATTGGAATGTAAAAAAAGCTTCTAAGTGCAAACTTGTTTTAAAATGAAAATCAAACTATTCCATGCCCTCAAAATAATGAAACATAATGTTTTGATGTTATCAAAACACCTGGGTCAGATTTTTGTCTGGAATCAGGAGCGTGTTGATACCGACGTGTCCAGGTGAACCATTTCCTTTGCCAGAACTCAGTGCGCTCCGGACGGGAAATCCCCAGGCAGCTCTGGCAGTAGCAGCCAAACCTGGCCTGCTTGTGTGATGTCATCCTTTCAACTCCTCAGCCTCAAAGCTTGTGCTCTACGAGGCATCCCAAAGGTGATAATTAACCAGCAAAGCTACTTCGTAGACAAAGAGGAAAGATGATAGGAAAAAAAAAAGAAAAAAAAAAAAACACATTCATGAGCAATGGTGTAGCCAAGGAGGTGAATGAGGGCTTGCTGAAGCACCCAAGTATCTTAGAATGTGAATGTTATAATGCAGTGTGATAAAAAAAAGAAATGAATGGGATAAAAAAAATGTTGCCCAGGTCCAAGCATGTATGTGGCTTTGAGCGGTCTGGTGTGCTCTCTTGGCTCGCAGACAGTCCAGTGCCTCCAGGAATGCAGGTCCTGTCTCTTCCCTGTGCTTGGATTTTGCAGGCTTTCTTCCCCTGGCTCAGTGTGAACCCATCTCAGTAACGGATGGAAGGAATTCAGGGGAAGGAGGTGAAAGATAACACAGCTTTGACGCGGCAGAGATGAGAAATTTTGCACTTTGTCATCGACTAATGGGAACAATAGCAGGAATGAAAGCTGACTGCTTGCTTTTGGAAAGCAGAGGAGAGAAACAACCGACGTGCGAGATGACAAGAAACATCTTCCCCTGAAGGCCAATACGTGTGTCATTTGAGCTCGATGTTCTGGTCCTCTCAGTTATTTAGGTAGCCTCCAGTCACGATGAACTGGAGCATCGCTAGGGAGCTGCCCAGGTGCTGCGTGAGGACAAAGATGCTCAGCTGGGAAAACCCTTTTCTTAAGCACTTGCCTGAATTCCCTGTGGCTCGGACACGTGCAGCAGCATGGAGACCAGGTAGTCCGGGCCTGGGGCATTGGAGGGGGCTCCTTGCCCACCGCGTCCTTGTACACTGGCCTTCAGGAACTGGGTCACCCCTTTACACCCAGCAGCTCTCCCCGACCTGCCTGTTGCCTGTGGCATGCCTTGTAAGTGCACTTGTTTGTGTTTTTATTTCTCAGGTCCAGCCTGGCATGTGGATATTTGAAAGGCCATTTGTAGTCAGACCGTGTATCTGCCAACACAGCCTGCCTACTGTAACCAGCTCGCTCGTGTCATCATTTACCGCTCCTCCAATATTTGTGTCAACTGTGATCTTTGCTGGCAGCAAGCTCATGTTTTGCCTTCCAGATCATGGAGAAAAATCTCCCAACAGCCCTGGGCGGAGAACAGAGCTTTGTCTGAACCTCACCATGCTCGCCTGAGCTCCTGAGGCACCGGTGGCCTCCCCTGCTTCGGAGGAGTCAGGATTTCTAGTCGAGATCCCCAGTTCATCCGCCTCCATTTTGCCTGCCGAGCAGAACGACAGGACATGCACTGGGGAAGTTGTTTTAGCCGCGGTCTTAGCTTGACAGCAGTGACGAGAGGGCAAATGATCTTTCTGTCAGTGTAGTGAAAGCCATTGCATGCTATTGATTTTTTTTAATCACAGCACCCCATTCAGAGTGGTGCAAAATGCTGCTTTAAATATTAATGCTTTTCCCACTGCTGTCTACCTTTGCCCCCACGTCCTCCCATTCCAGCACGGGTCCCAAGCTGTGGGGCAGCTGAGGGATGCTCACCGAATGAAGGAGGGCTGTATGTAAAGCACTCAGCAGTGCCCCTTTAACGCAGGAGCAACTTGACTTTTATTGCCAGTGCTGAGAGCATCTACAAACATAGATTTAGCATCAGCCCCCAGGCTTAAGATACAGCTGTTATATTTTTTCTTTCTCCCTTTAATTTTTTTTCTCTCTCCTTTGTACTAATGTAATGCTTATTTAGGAACTGCAGCCATCTGTGTCTGCTATGGATGGCACTGTTAAAATTGCTATTGCTTTCTTTCCCCTGGTTTGATGAGACTCCCAGTGCACAGAAAATTTCCCAGGACAGCAGAGACTTTCTTTGATTGCTTTTTTTGATTCCCTCCAAAAGAGAATGTTCACAGTGCTCTTTCTGTCCCGGAAAAAGGTCAGCAGCCAGAAAGCTGAGGATCCTGCCTTACGTCGGGTTAATGAGGTGAATTTATGAAGGGCTGGCCAGACAAGAATGTTGTTGAAAGTAGAGGTGGTGGTTTTATCTGCAAATAAAAAGGGAGGGAAGGAGGAAGGGCTGGGACCAGAGCCCTTCCCGTTCCTCCGAGCAGCTTGTGGCTGACGGTGAGACAGCTCACGTGGGAATTGGGACAGTTGCTGTACTCCAGGGAATTTTCAGTGTTTTTCAAGTGGAATAATTCTGACTCGACAGATGGACAGGGACCTATCCCAAGTTAACAATCTGGCGATCAGCGAGCGCAGCGGGAGGCTCAGGCACAGCTCCGTTCCAGCCAGGCAGAGCAATGATGGGTGTGTGGTTTCGCCATCAGGCACTTGGCTATTTTTGTCAGGCGAGGCAGAAGTTGATTTCTTCCTGTTTTGTCGCTGAGTTGCTTGCAAATGGCTCGTGTTCACCCTTGTGAGGGAAGGTAAATCTTAAAAATATCTCTGAAGGGAAGAAAAAATATCTTTTTCTTTTGGGCAAAGCCCTTGTAGAGTGAGTTGCTCCAGAGAAAGCCACCATTCCTAAAAGTTATTTACATTTTAATCCCCTTCTCTTTGTTTTCATTTAGTGTTTTCTCTATCATGTGCTCCTTTCAACTCTTCCCCATAGAACCATAGCTTCTTTTTGCACCCCAGGCCACCTGCCTTGCTAATAGCCCTCTTTGCAGAAAGGTTAACAGCAAGTTTATATGAAAATACTTTACCATCTGATGGGGACCAGGTATCGGGTGGTGGAGGTGCTGCTTTATGGTTTGTAGGGGCTGAGGAGCTGTCACTTTTCTTACCACAAGCCCTTTGGCTGCATCTGTTTGGGCACTCAGGGCCATTCCTTGTCCTCTGCCCATACTCTTCCTCCAAAGCAGTTTTTAAATTGCCTTGCCATCTCCCAGGATGGGACAAGGAGTCGTTTGAAATAGTTGCAAATGGCCCAGGGTTCAAAACCACAGTAGAGACTGTTGCAGTAATGTGATGGTGTAGGTGGTTAAGTTCCAAATATCAGGAATATTGGTTTGATTTTCTAGGGTGCCTGAAGTCACAGGCTCACTGGAAGCTGTCAGCTGCCCCTGGACTTTTATTGATGGCTCTCCATCCTTCAGATCCCGGTAGTTAAGAGCACACGGTCACCTCCTTACGCTGCTGCCATGCATCACAGAACTGTTCCCTGGGATTTGCTGCTAGGATCCCATGGAGCCTGTGGCACATTAGCTCCTGAGCTGGCAATTTGGACTTGTACCTGCAGTGCTGAAGGTGCATACACACACCACTAACACTTAAGAGCTTTGCAATATGGTTTTGCAGCTGTCAGCATGATGAATGGATGTTATGTTGTATTTCCTGCTTTATCAAATACTAATTATGTATATGATAATTCTAAGCATCGTGGTTACTTTTGGCTCATTTGTTTTTCAGTTTCCAGAGGCACAATGGGATATTTCGACACCCCCACTTCCATTCTTGAAATTCTGCTTTAATTGCTTCTCTTTGGCTTTTGCTTAAGGTTTCCAACTCTGATGGGTCAGTGTATTGATCCTGCACTTTGATAAGGTCAGTGGAGATCAGCTGTGACATTTCAAGGAGATTTGCTCCTCCCCTAATGGGCTTAGTCATCAAAGAGTTTTTCAGGGGACAGGGCAAGGGGGAGATTGAATTTAAACTCTTACATATGTTTATTTAGGCAGTCTTGTAAGGCTCTGAATGGTGATACCGGTTGAGAGCCCAGAGTGTCTGCTGTGGAGGTAGAGAACTCTGCACAGCAGAGTTATTGAGGCTCTGTGTTTATGACCCTCGTTAGAGCAGGTGCTGTCTGGGTAACTGACCAGCTGAGATGACACAGACTGAACCCAAAAGGGTTCATGATAGAGCAAAACCAGTGGCCCTGCTCCCCAGTTCTGCAGAGGCAGCGCTGTGCCTCCAGTGTGGTGCCTCCAGCCACAGCTCATCTTGGATGATTCAGAGGAAGGTGAGAAAAAGAAATAGCAAGCAACATCTGTCTGGCCAAATGAGCCTGGAGGAGGAAAATAAATAAATGAATTCCTTCCTTATGTCTGCAGGCGACCAGCTGAGGTCTTGGAGAATGAGATTTGACTACAGCTATTAGCTCAGTGAGAAGATTCAAGGCTTAGCAGCAGATAACGCAGAATTTCCTGTTCTTGTCATGGCTCGAGGAAGGAGGAAGCGAGCAGGGGCACGCATGGGTTCCCCGGGCCGGAGGTATGCCCTGCGCCATCCAGTCCCACTCCCTCTAACCCTGGGGCTTGGGCTTTCTCCCAGGAGCTGGAATAAAGCCTAGCTGCTCAGAAGTTATCTCCTGCTATGCTAAAGATGTCAAATGATGAGGGCCCACACCCTTGCAAGGTCCTCCAGTGTTCGGGTTCCCTCCCTGCTGGGAAATTGCACTGTATTTTGGGATTTATCTGACCTGAACTTCCAGGCATTGAATCTCACCACGTCTTTGTCAAAGGCCTGGGAAGTCCCCTGCAACCTAGGATATTTCCATGTTTAAGATGTCTAGACGTCTTGTGATCTCCTAAGCATCTCTCCAACAAACCGAGCTCAGCTGTTAGTTTTCCCAGCGCTCAGATATTTGGGTGGCCTCCAGTTGAAAGCCCCCTGGTGTTTCCCCTGGCTGGACACTGAGGGTTGGGGCACAGGCTGGGAGGGAGCAGGTGGTGGGAGAAGGTTAGTTGCTTGCATGTGGTGGCTCTGCAGCAGCCCCATGGGGTGTTGCTGTCACCCATGCATCCTGCTCGGCCAACCACGAGTTATTTCATGCATTTGTAGGGTTGAGCATTGGCATTGAGCCCAAACCTACAGATAACCTGCCCCAGCAGGCACACCTGCCCACAGCCCCACAGCTCTCCTGGGAGGGGACATGTTGATGTGCTCTGTCTCCAAGTGGTTCACAAGGTTGCTGAAGTAGACACAGTTGTTTTTCCTGCCTAAGACATCCCCATATCCCCTAGAAAATCTCTGCAAATGCAGAGCTGTGCTACACTCCTGTTAAAGTCAGGCGTGTTGTTTTTTTTTTCATAAGGAATCATGTAAATGGGGGTAAAAGAGGGAGTTAAGGAGGGACAAAATAGGGAGTAAAAGAGGGAGCAGATGCAAATAGCCAGAGAAAACCTGGTTCCTGTCCCTGCTTGGATGAATATTCACTTATTCCATGGAAAGCATCTGCAGTCCTCAGCGGAGCTGGAGCTTTCTGAGGTAATCTCTCCCATTGTAAGTAGCTGTAATTTGCATGCGTTGTTCCCAGAGGCATCCTCTTGCATTTGGTTGCATCAGAACATATTTCTCCACGCGGCAGTAATGTAAGTAGGCGGTGTAGATTGGGGGTGACCAGCTTGTGGCTGAGGACACCGCTGAACAAATCTGCTCGTGTGTCACGTCATCTGCTTCGTCCACGTAGGGAGGTTTATCCTCTTGGATCTGCTTGGTCGCACAGATCAAGGGGCCGTTGATTGGGCCAGACTGACACCTGGTAGGTCAGGGAGATATAAATATATTTAGTGGTTCTCTAACAGGCTATGAATCCTGCCCCTTGTATCTGATCTCATTTACCCTCCTCTGCAACCTGTCCTGTCCTCATTACGTGACCTCGCTTTCTGCTGTCTATAAATGTTCGCAGCCAAGAGTATCACTCCAGCAAATGGTGGATAAAATGCCAAATGGTGTGGACAGGGAGCAGAGTGTTGGCATTGATCTAAACTGCCTGGAGAACCCTGCCGATCTAAGAGCAAAAGCTTTTTGTTGGTGTTTTTGGACTATGAAGTGAGGCCATCAAGTTTTCAGGATATACCTGGCAATGGCAGAGCAATTCAATCATGCTGTCTTATCAGATTCTCTTTGTCTGTCTTATCTTTCCCCTCTCCTCACTGTCAGGATAGGAAATGCTTTTTCTGAGGGGTTAGTTATGTGTTGCTACGATGGGCAGCTGCAGTCTTTAGCACAGTAAGCAGATACCAGACTATGAGGTAGCTTAAAAATTCAGCTGTGTATATGGCCAATGAAACCTCTGGCCTCCAGGTCCACCCTGACTCATGTCCTGCACACCCTTGTGCCTTTTCAGCACGGGGCTTGCTGTCAGATTCCCCTAGGAAGGGGAAGACATGTTTGCTGAGATCGTTGCTGGAGGAATGATCCTCGCCATGGAGCCTTTCCAGGGCACTGCTCTCTGGAATGCTCCTGGCCCTTGCTCTTCTTGGAAGCTCTGCTGAGACATCTGTCAGCTCGAGCCCACAGAGGGAGGCCAAGGTAGGTCACTTTTTAGTCACTTCAGCTGACTTTTTCTCACGTGGATCTGAATAATCTCAAGGAACAGAACAGCTTTGGGTATTCTGGCCGTGGTCCCAGCCCTACCCCTGCAAATTCTGCACAGCTCTGTTAGGAGAGGGCAGTGTGAGGGAGCGGGGTCGGGCAGCTGGTCCCTGCCAGCTGGGATCTCACCAGATCGTGCGGATGGGTTTGGTTTTGTGACGTACTTGGGTTAATGCTTTACAGACACTAATTCTGGACAAGAAGCAACAGATCCAACAGTGTTTAAGTTTAAAGATGGGATGAGATCTGTAGGCCTTGTTTTGCATGGAGCAGGACAGTGGAGTGCTCAGAAGTGGATTTAGGACATACAGCTGCCTTGTTTCTGGTTTTCTTGGGCTTAGAGCAGTCACAGGGCTCCCACGGTTCAGAATTTGTCCAAGGTGCCCCAATATCACCGAGCTGAAGGGTGCTGAGTGTGCCGTGGTGGTTGGAGCCCACTTGAGAGCCTTCCTGCGTGCTCCTGACTGCTGTGGCATGGCGCGGCTGCAGAGGGGAAGGAAAAGGGGTACAGGCCCTGAAATGCCTCGGTAAGCTGGTTTGCCAAATCTCAGTGTCAGCGGTGCTGTCAGCATCTCCCTGCCAAGAGAAGCAGGCAGGCAGCTGAGGTTTCCTGTTTTTTCCTTCCTTTTCTTTCACTCTAATGCTCCTGCTAAGCTCTCTTCACTGTGCTCACCGTAATGGTCCCTCGCTCGGTTTATGTCCTTCAAACTCTTCCCTTTAAACACTTAGTCATCACTTAGCTAAACTACTATATACAAATATAGCTCTTTTGATCTTCCTACGTAAATCAATACCTCCTGCCCTTTAATCTTCTTAGTGGCTTTCTCTGAACTCCCTCCAATTTACTATCTGTCTTTGAAAGTGAGTTGTCTTTTGGGCCTGATTCTCCACAATTTCAAACTTCCCCAAGTCCCGATACCTGCCCACAACAGGAAGACGTGGTGGCTCCCCACCACTCTGTTTATGTAGAAGGAATACAAAGACTTAGGTACCAAGCACCACTTGTCCCCTTCGCCAGAGCCGAAGGGTAATGCAGCCCAAGGCCGTGATCCCAAGGCAGGTCTTGCAGGATGCTGAAGGCCACAGCAAAAGCCAGCCTCAGTGCTTCTGTGCCATTTGGGGTGAAGGAGAGTTGTCCCACTTGAGTTATGGAGAAGCGTTTCTGTACTGATTGGTGGCATACCATCTTCTCTGCAGCAGTAGAGCCCACGGGTGCAAGCAAGCCCAAGAGAAATTAAGATTTGTCCCCTCAGAATAGGTAACAAAGGTGTCCCTTCCTGCATGGGGCAGCTCCCCCACCTGCCTGCTGGTGGGACCTCTCTGGCCATGGCTGGTGGGGTGAAACCACTAGGAAACTCAGCTCAGCAGGAACCCAGAGCTGGGAAACCCATCCGTGGTGTTGGTGGGCCGAGAGGTGCTGTCATCGCTGCACAGGGAGGGATCGTCACGTCCGCTGTGTAGTAGCAACTGGAGCACTGGGAGGTCCTGCTGGCATATGGTGGGAGGTAACCTCATGCCTTGTGTCACATAGGGGGCAAAAATTAAGGCCCTCTGTGTCATAGAATCATAGCATGGCTCAGGTTGAAAGGAGCCCTAAAGATCATCTAGCTCCAGCCCTCCTGCCATGGGCAGTGATGCCGCCTACTAGATCAGGTTGGGCAAAGCCCCATCCAGCCTGGCCTTGGACAACTCCAGGGATGGGGAATCCATAACTTACCCTGGCAATCTATTCCAGTGCCTCACCACTTTTACAGTGAAGAATTTTCTCAAGAACTGTAAGTCTTGAAGAGACCATTGCACAATTCCTCCTCCTCTCCCAGCCTTGATGGTTTCTCCAGCCATCCCCTGAGCTCATACCACTCTTGAACTGGGAACGCTGTCCTTTTTTTTTGCCTTTCAAATAAAAGGTTTATAACAGCAATAAGCCCCTTCTTTTAGCATCTCATTATGGGTCAAATGAAAGCTGATTGGAACATGAGATGGAGGATTTCACCTCTCTGCTCATCCCCACTGGATAAACGTAGTTGTGCTGCCGTGGGCCGTATAGCTTAATTAGTCACTATTCTCTGCTCTTCCTAAAAGGGAAGAAAAAAACCTTTGCAAAGCCTAGGCAGGCTGTCTGTGTCATATTTCCTGTGTTCTTAGAGGTGTTAATGAATTCATTAATCACTTAATGGCAAGGAGGGTCTTTGGGGACCAGCATTGCAATTTACTGCTCCCAGGAGGCAGACTCTCTGTCACTGATCTAAAGTTTCAGCTCTGCTAATTTGTGCCAGCAGAGCCGCCGAGCTCCTGCCTGCAGTCCTTGGAGCGTGTGCGAGCCTGCAAGCGTCGTGGCCACTGGGAACACCGCAGCAGCATGCAAAGCAGCGGGGCGATTTCGCTGGGGAAGAAGAAGGTCTTGCGACGAGTGATGTTCCGTCTCTGAAGTGTTCAGAGTCTGCACAGAGCAAAGGAGACGTTCCCCCAGCCTTGCGGTTGTGCTGCTTTCATTCTTTTCACTGGGACAGGCTTCCTGAGGAACTACTGGGAGAAGCCCCCCCTTGCAATAGGCTGCGGAGTGCACCAGGAGCCTAAGAGGTTTCTTGCTGACTTACAGGAAATCTAAGCTATGGAATCGTGGCTGTATAATCTGGCCTGGGACTGCAGGCTATGCAGGGAAGGGAGTCTGTGAATCTCTTCTGATTGAAGAATGTCAGGGTGATGTATTTTGACTGAAACTGTCAGTTAAAATGTGAATTTGGATGTTTGCATTTCTGTTCTGCTGAAAATGTTGATTATTTCAGTCTCTCGCCCTTGTTGCAGGAGTGCAGCTCGTGGCAAAGTTCCCTACAAAATGGCTCTTTTGGCTTAATTCTAATCGCACGGCAGTTCAGGGAGAGGAGGACGTGAGCAGAGCCCTCCTCTCTGCTAATTCCGTTCCACCAGCCTGTCATCACTTCGCAATTGCACCTTTTTAAAGGTTTTTCTCCCTGCTTTTCTGTGGCTGAGTTCTTCTCCTTAACTTCTGCTCTGATTTCTCTTCCCATCTTTCCCCGCAGTCTGCTACTGTCACGGGCTGGGAGTCAGGGAAGGTGAGGTATGTCAGATGAGGGGCAGTGGGGAAGGCAGAGCCTCTGGACTGTGGCTGTACCCATGCACAGGCTTGCTCCCCATCCCTGGCACCCTCCTTGGAGCCATTTGCATACTCATGTTCCTTGCTCGAGAGTTGCCATGGGGTGGAGTGAGCTGAGAGGAGGGACAGAAGCTACGCATCAGATTGAGGGAGAGGAGAAAGGAGGGAGAGAAAGCAGGAACACAAAACCACTTCATCGTAGAAAACACAAAGGGAGGCAATTTCAATAAATGCCAGATGGTCAAAATTAACCAGAGACATGTAGAGCCCTGCATGTCCAACTGTTTGCTTTGGCAGGCATTCTTCAGCTTTTCAAACAAGAGTCTCCCAGGCGCCCTTTTCTTCTCCTTGGCCTTCCTCTTCCCCTTCGCTCATCCTCTGGGCCCCACTTCTTAACCCCACCCTTCTCCTCCCTTGGTTCCGTTTCCAGCCCCTCATCTCTCACTGCTGCCCTTGATTGACATTGCACTGCAGATGCTGACTTGGGTTATGACTAGGAGAGACCCATGCCTGGGAATCAGTTACCATCCTCCATGGTGAAGAAAGGTCCTCACAGCCTTTATTTGTTGTTTCAGCCCAAAAGCCAGCAGGAGACCCTCATGGCTCGGCAAGTGGAGGATCCTGTGCCACTTACCCCGGTGGGGCAGGGGACATGGCAGTGCTAAATTTGAGCCCACAGGAGGACTCCTTCCTCCCGACAATGCAATCAGGAGGGCCCTTGTACGCCGCAGATGGAGCGCTCCAGCTAACGGCGAGCTCTTTTGTGCGCGCGTGTGTTCTCTGCATTTGAAACATTTATTATTCTAAATTGCCTTCTGCACATTTTACAATAATTACGACTAGTGTTTGCCTTGTTATCTCCACTGTTACTAACAAGAATGCCATCATTATTCCAGTCATTAGCAAAATGGATGTTGTTGTCCGGAGCTGCCGGCTGTGGGCCTGCTCTCAGAAGGAGTCTTGCGCTCTCCAACCCTGCTTGCTCCATCTCTCTTGCAGGGGAACATTGTTGTTCTCAGTAGGTTTGGACCTGAGGGGGCGGAGGGGGAATGGAGATTATGTGAAGAAGAATTGGTTTGAGGGAGTGCTGGTGGGTGTCAAGATTAGCAGCGGTGAGCGCTGGGAAGCTGCTAATGGCAACGTCAGCAGGAATGAGAGGAAAGGCAGCCATTTCCTGCACTCCCTCAACCTTTGGTGTGTCTTAGGCCTGCTCCTGGCATTACAGTCCAGCAGCTCTCCCTGTAAGTGCATGTTGCCTGGATGGGAAGAGACACTTTTGCTCTGGCAATAGATCTTGCAGGTGAGGGAGGAAAGGCTGAAATTAAGCTGACAGCACTCAGCTGCTGTAAGGCGGGCCCAGTGCTGTGCAGTGCCACTGCCTGTGCAAGAAAGGCAACTCCAGGCTCCTGTCCCACTAGCAGTAGGATCCCCCAGCAGATATTTGGGTGGTGCTGGGTCTACTCTGACAAACTCAAAATAGGTTGTGGGGGGGGGTTGCATTTTTCAATGTGAGCACTTCTTCTGTGGGCTCCCTCCCAAGAATTTGACAACCCCGAAACATTCAGGAATTTGTTTGGATTTTGCCCATTTCAGGGAAGGAAAGAGGAAGGGTATTTTAACCAAAAAGATCCTGTTTGACCTTGAAGCCTTCCATTATGTATTCTAATTAAAATGGAGAACTTCAAGTTTCAAATCTCATGTACTTTTTTATGAAACCTGACAAAAATGTTTACAGAAGCTAGGTGACCAAATGAAGCATTTTGGTTTTAAGTTGAGTAATGTGTTTCATTCAAAGCCAAAAGTTTTTTTTTTTTTTTTCCTTTTTACTAAAAAGAGTAAAACAGTCTTTTTTAAAATTTTCCTTTGGTTTTTGAAATCTTGGCAAAACCAGAACTGTTGCTTATATAGCTTACTATGAGACTCCAGAGGAAAGGTCTTATTTGCTTAGAGTGTAAAGACAATATGCACAAACGCAGAGAGGCAAATAGCAAGAAAGATGATTTTTTTTTTTTTTCCCCAAGTATACTGATCTTTTGGGCCACAGTGCAAAAATTGCAATGTTCTCCCATGGTCCGTCCTCGCACGGCTTGGTTTCTCACTAAAAACCCACTTTGCAGGACAACCATGCCCTCAGTATTTATTATCCACAGAATCACACTGTCTGTCCTTAGCTTTTATAGCAAGCAACAGAAAAATAATTATGGGCATATTTTCCTCCTTTCTAAATGCAAATTATCAATTCAGGGAAAGTTGTATAATTGTTTCCTGATAATGGTATTTTTAGGTGTGCTCACATCTGAATGCTAGCTAGCAGTCCTTTTTCCATTGCACTCTCGAAAGAAAAGCAAATTTCAATAGAATTGTATTTGTTGAATACTGATTAACTAAACAGAGTTTGGAGTTTATGTGGAAAGTAAGTCACTCATGTCATTTTCTACTTTACCGATTTAAACTATTTCCTGTATCTTAGAAAACTATCACCAGAGTAAACCATAACTGTGATTAAACATAACACAATTACTAGAATAATGTTACTTATAATGAAAAGAGAACTTTTCACGTTCTACCAAACCAGGAATACAGCAGAGCAAGTAATATACGCATATAATGAATGACTCAGATCTGTGACAGAACAAGTCATGCATGTGTACATTCTGTAACCCCCAACATGTGATATTAAAAGATGCTAAGGGTGGCATTCAAGTCTTGTGTAAAGTCAAAAGAAACAATGATCTATGATTTCAGTGGAAGTCAGCTTGGCCCCTGAGATGATGAACTGACACAAAATTTGAGCAGTTTCGGTGATCCTATAGCATATATTCTCAAAGGTGCCTATTTCTTGGTCCAAAACTTCAAGCCCTTCTAGTTTATGACATAATGTAGAAGACACGTAGATGACATTATGTAGAGCATCAGGTTCCTCAGTAGTGCGGATTGACACCAAAGAAACCTGTTCTGCTCCATTCCACCTCCCTTTCAATGTGTGTGACCTATACGGGGTTACCGATACTCATGGGTTGGTTTCGTTAGCCTGCTGCTGACTTGCAACTGCTATGACCCAGACCCCACAGCTACTGCGACCACTGTGTGTCACTGTCAGGCGTCTTTTGATGGCTGAAACTCAGATTAAGATGGGAGCTGGGGAAACTGATTTACATCTGCGGTTTTGAATGAGGGCAAAGTGGATTAGGGGCAACACTGCAGAAAGGATTGGTTGGAACGAGTGCTCCAGAGCCTCCAGTGCTGTGCTGCATGGCTTCGCTCCTGCATGCAGTGCATGGCCTGTGGCTTAGGAACACTGAACACACCCTCTGAAGGGGATGGAGCTTGGTGACTTCAGCGTCCCCTGCCAACCCAGGGCCTTACTGCTCCAGTTAGAGCACTGGTAGCAGCCTCGCAGTGACCGAAGACCCAGGTCTTCTCATCCTGGACTCTCCATCTGCCTCTGTAAGAGCTGCTGCTAAGGCATTATGCTTAATTAAACAAGATAAAGAGGACAAGAGAAGCAGAGGGATTAAAACTAGGGATGAGTAGCTGGGAGTTGCCATTGCTCTTGTTTATGCTGAGCCTCTCCATGGGGGATGTTCTTCAGTTTGTCTCAGCATGCCGAGAGTCCTCTAAGTGAGAGGCAGCGGTTTACAGAGTCAACAGATTTAAGCAGGCTACGAATATTAATTATTAATTACTCTTGGAGAGTGCTATACGTTAGATTGGTGAAGTAGTTAACAGCTCTGCCTCCTCCTCCCCGCAGACACACTCTTGCTGTCAGATTTCTCTCCCCAGCTAAGACCCTGGTGCTAGAATTAGGCCAGAAACTATTTTCCAGTCGAGTGGCTTTTAATGGGCTCTCCAGACTTCTTCTTTTGCATCCTGTGAGTGACGAGATATGTAGAGAGGAGAGACGGTGGGATTGATTCGTACCGTAAGAAGTATGAGAATTTAGCTAAGTGGGGCTCAGCGCTGCTAGAGCTGCGTGAAGCCCCGCGGTGGTTGCGTCTCGTACTCAAGAAGCACCCGCTAATTATCCACAGCAGCGGGCAGGGCTCTGGAGAAAGCCCATTTGCAGGAGTCCTCAGGGAAGCTGTATTTCTGATGGAAGGCAAGGCAATGATCTTTTGGATCTTCTCTTCTCCATCTTGAACATTGTGCCAGGGTTCGGCACGTTTCTGGGCGTTCCTTGTCCACCTTAGCTATGGCAGAATGAGAGAAGTGGTGCTTTGTGTAATGAGCATGGTGGTTTGGAGATGGTGGCAAGTCCCAGTGCTCTGCAGATGTTGAGGGGGGATTTTAGTGTCTCTTACAGCCTTATTCAGGTACCGCTTCCCTCCGGGTTCTCTCCATGTGGCAGAGCGCGGGTTGGCTGGGGCGCATGGTCCCTTGTGATCACCTGCACCTTGCTGTGATCTGAAACTTCGCCCGCAGGGGAGGATGCCATGAGGGAAAGCCCTTTGGGATGATGTTGGTATGGTCTTCTGCTGACCTAAACCATTATACAGCTCTGCTGGCTTCAGGGCAAGCCTGAGTTGGGGCTGATGTTGTCTAGTAGAAGTGGATGGAAAAGATGCTCCAAAATTAAAAATAAGCCAACAGTGAGCTACATCTCCTCTCTGGCAGCCTTATTTCATGCTCTGTAGCTGCATGAGGAACTTGGCCCTGCTTCCCAGCCAGTTCCCCCTTCCTTCCTGCCTCTGCTCCCCAGCCAGGCATCGCAGAGCAGTGACCTCCATGGAGCCAGAGGCCAAGCAAAGCCCTGCAGGCTGGGCTGAGCAAGGGAGTGTCCCAAGCAAGGGATGAGCCCCGAGCTGCTGGGGAGATCCTGCTCCCCACTGTAGTAGTCGGGTTCCTCCACCTCCTGGGCTGAATCCCTGGCATGGCAATTTGGGTGTGAAGCACAGTCCTAATTTTGGAAGGCGCTCACGCAGCAACAAAAAGGGCAGCGGAGAGCAGGCTCGGGAGCTCTTTCTGTGAGAGGAAGGAATATTGTGATCTGTTAGTATCTGACTTGTTTCCAAACACCTACCACGCTTTGTTCGTGCACTGTATTAAATAGCCTGTGGAATTTAATTCCTCTGGGAAAACAAAACAAAACAAAACAACCTCCCCACCCCCAAAGTGCAGCGATTTTGTAATTGGACTGTGACAAAGCTGAATGCCTCCTGATCAGGGGGGTTATTGTTTTTAATTTCTGCATCATAACAGGGATGCGGCGCAATCCTACATCTAGGCAGACAGTTTGGCATGGAAAGTCACAGCTGGGTGATTGCAGCTCCCCCAAGCAGGGGCTTTTAGAGTGAAAATGCTGACAGATCCATAGCAATAGCGGGCAGGACTCTCATAATTTATTTTTAATGCCATGCTGTCTTTAACTGTGCAATTTCCTCCGGGGTGTTTGCTTTGAGATTGCAAGATAATTACATCTCAGAAACCAGGCTAATTACAGTTAACAGCCTGAAAAGTGAAGGCCCCCATTTCCCGCCCCCCCTGCCCAGGTTTTTCCACCAGCTTTCCTCGCGGCCGCCTGCCCGAGCCGCGGCAGCAGGGTGAGGAAGTCGCCTTGGCACCGCGCTGGGACGCTCGCTTCCCGTCCTCGCCCCGCGGAGGTGATGGCCCCGTTGATTTGTGTTGGGTGGGGACGTGGCAGCCCCACCAGGAGCGTGATGGGGAGTTCGATAGTGGGGAGGTCAGCGCTGGTGCGGCGGGGAGGAGAAGCTGGGGCTGGTGGGGATGGCCAGAGAGGTGGGTGGCATGGTCAGTGTGTCAGTGCCCTCTGTTGGGTGCTGTGCTCAGCCGTGCGCATCGCCGTGCCGAAGGAGAGGGATCTTCCTTCAGCTAAATGGGGGGAAAAACATGAATTTTCCAAGCCTCACCATGCAGCATCTAAGTTCAGTACTGCATGCGAGCAGTTAGCTGGGGAGCGTGTTCTCTTGCCCCAGCCTGCATACCTGTCTCAGTCCATCCCTTCTCATTATCACCCTCAGTTAATTACTCGTGGGTGCACGGGCGGCAAGATGGGTGCTGGCAAGCCCATGTCTGGGGTCTCATGGCCAGGCCTGCCGCTGCCTTCCCTGTAAGGCAGTGGAAGTGCTTCCCCTGCCTGTCCCTCCACTTTTTTGTCTCTGTTTAACGTAGCTATTTATTCGTAGCAGTGGTGAGGTTATAACTGTAGTGATCTATGGCTTTTGTAGGTTAGTTAATGCATTTATTAGTACAAATGGGGAAAAGAAAAAGAAAGCCCACACCTGACAAGCTGTCTTGGCATCTCGTGAGATGGGCGTAGAGCACGCATCCAAGGTAAGTCCTTGTTTTTTTGTCTCTATCAGTTGGTCTAATAAAAGCCCCTAATGTTTCCTACAGGTCTTGCTGCCTTAATTTTTGAGTTTGTTGAGGGAGCTGGAGCCTGCTCGGCTGGGACACAGGGAGGCAGCTCTCCCTAGGAACCCCCCAGAAGCCCAGGGGTGGCAGGTTGTGGTTCCAGTCCCAGCGGTGCTTCTGCTCGCCATGCCCAGGCTGAACTCAGCACACTACAGCCAGGAGCTCCCGAACATCAGCTGCAATGCTCAGCTCAGCCCGTGCTCATTCGGAAATAACTCTGAAAGCTTAAAAGGCTCATCCTTGCTCTATCACAATGTGGTTGCCAGGCTCCTTGGAGAATGACAGCAAAGAGCTTCAAAGCAATACAAAAAAAAAAAAAAAAAAAGCCTTCCTCCAGCAGCCTTAGATGCTGTCTGGCAGAGTATGCATACACTTGCTCTTCGTGTTTTTACACGATCTGGAAGGTTGGCCTCTAATTCTTACAGTCTTGAAAAATAATTCATTTTCTCTTCTGGGATTCCAGATCAGGGATTAATTTAATGATTTTTCTTTCCCATTGTTTGTTTTTAATGATTAAGGTGATAGTTATAAATTGTTAACAAGTTCTGGTAGAAATGTGATCCCTGGGAACTTTTTTTTACGCTGAATAAAATAACAGTGAGATTGATTTAGCAAAGCCGGGTGAGTTGCTGTGTCTTCAAAGATTATCTTGGTTCTGCATGAAGGGCCAGCTCTTTGAGAGGTATTTAGGCCTAACCGAAATCAGGTGCTTAAGCACCTTCCAAATAAGAGAGGCTTCTGTCTGTAGGGAGTGATAAAATTGTGTGCTAAATCAGCCAGCGCATTAGACCTTACTTTTTTGGCTGGGTAATTTTTTCAGGTGGATTGTTTCCTCTCCCAGACCGCTGAGCTGGCGCCGAGCGGTTATTTTATGGAAAACCTTCCTTTGCTGGAAGCGGCACGTGGCCCCGGGCTCGCTGGGGTGGCTGCGTGGCTGGGGCCATGCCCACGGGTTGGTGTTTCAGCATGACCGACTACCAGCCCATGAGGACGCATGGAGCTGGAGGTGGTGGGGTGGCGTTGGCTTGTCTTGCTCCCCCAGTTTGCTTTGGTCTCTTTGTTTAGTGTTTGCTGATCTGTGAAATGTGTTCTGGCCCTTGTTCCCATGGGGCAGGGGCTTATCTGAAAGCGGCAAACAGAGGTTTCTGGAGAAGTGTCTTCCAAGGATGATCTTCTTCCGATAGAGGTTGTAATTGTTTAATGATTTTCCATATGGATTTCCGTGTGGGCTGCTACAGGACAGCCAGTGCTGGCTCGGCACTGGGGAGTTTCTGCCCGTGCTTGCTCTGGCTGCCCTCTCTTCCCCCAGCACTCGGTGGGGCTGGATGCAGCCTTTGGGCTGGCCAGCTGGCCTCTGTGCACTCTCACAGTCTTTTGATTTATATTTGCCTTGATTTTTTTACTGCCCTGTGTCAGGCCCAAGTCTGAAAGTTGTCACGTTTTTCCAATTAAATCAGTTGACCTTGTACAAATGGATTGTCTCTCCCTGCACACCTCGCCTCTCCACCAGCCTCGGTCTGCATGGCTGCAGTAATGCTCCTTTAAAACAAACACTGTTTTTGCACTACCTCCAAGCCATTGCATCCTGCTCCCTGCTATTGCAGACAACCAAGCTTCTCTTCCCTGTCTTGGGCTGAAAAAACCCCACCTTTTTTATTGCACTGGCTTTCCTCCTAATTGTTTGGACAATGAAAAGCCTTATTCTAGTTTCTCACCTAAATTTATTCATGGATGGTTTGTGACCTTTTGCTGATGTTGTCCTTTCACCTTAAATAGCACTTTCTCTTCCTTCATGTTAAACCTCCCGATACATGAAGAGAGAACAATTTTATCACCTCTCCACCTTCATTTTCTTAAACTAACAAGTCAGGGCCTCCCAGCAGCTGACTCTTGTAAAAAGGCCACCTTTGCTCTGATGCTGCAGATAGCCTTCCTCTGAGCCATTTCCAGCCTGAGCTCGCCATCCTTGACCCCAATTTTGGGTGACAAGGATTGCGTGGTGCTTCACACGGGGTCTTGCCAGGCTGTGTGCAGTGACTCTTGTCCCCCCGAAGCACACACAGGTACTTATGAGGCCCCAGTGTTTACACGGGGCTTCTGCAGGATGCGAGACCACTCTGTTTGAGGAATGGGATTTTAAAAGGTTTGATCCCTTTCACAATGAAGTCACAGTTGAAATTCCCATCGATTGCTAAGGCGTGTGTCCAGGACTTAATAAGTCTTGTTGCTCTGTGCCAGAAGTGGTGAACTCCTCTGACATGATAAATCGTGTGCCAAAGGTGTTGATGCATCTGACCGAGGGGAGCAGGAGCTCCAGGATCGTGTGGTTCAAAGCAGGTGATGGCAGTGTGCAGCTAGGGATGGGTTCCCTCTTCCTGCCCCCCTTTGCTTTACTCAAGGAGCAAAGATCATGTAAATATTGTTAAATTGTGTTTTAAAAGAAAAAGATGCGAAATGGAACCCTTGGCACTCTGGTGGAGGAGAGAAGGATTTCAATGGATGGGAGCAGAGCCTGGGCAAGGCTGAGCAGGTGGAGAGGTTTCGGACACATCCAGAGCTGCGGGCTGTGTCTGAGATGGTTGAGCCCTACCCAGGTGGGAGTGCTGGCAGCAGACAATCGGGAGGGTAGTGCCATGAGGCACACGAGGATCCTCCTTTCTAACCATCGCATGTGATGCTGTGTACCGCAGCTGAGTCCTGAGGCTGGCTGGAGATCAACCAGAGATCCTGCCTGATGGAAACAGAATCCTTCTGTTTCCTGATCTAAGCCCTGTAACACAAAGCAGATGTAAAGGTCCAGCTGAGATCAGGAAATCTTTTGTGTTCGAGGTGGAGGCAAAAAAAAAAAAAAAAGGCAAAAAAAAAAAATCACTGCCAGCCCACGGAGCCTGTGCAGGGGGCAACCAGGTATGTGTGGGGCAGAGAGCTGGCTGAAGGGAAAGGGACGCTGCCTGCTGAAGCACAACCTGCCCTTCTGGAGTGATAACGATAGAAAGCAGTGCCACGGGAATGAAACAGAGGCAACCCAGCCCGCTTCCATTTCTGAACCTAATACCCTCAAAGCCCTGCCGCCTGGGCTTCCCGAGGCTGGGTGGGACCTGCCCTGCCCTGCCTTGTCTTCTCTGCTTCCCACAGGGGCGTGTGGCCGAGCAAGGAGCACCTGGGTTAAATAATGCCTGTGGCATGACCTATGCCTTCTGCAGGACCAGGTGGGTGCCGGGCCGGATTCTGCGCTGTCAGCAGCACCCGTCGTCTGCCTCTCTGCACCATGGGGGTCCCAAATCCTGCGTGGCAGCCCCGCAAGTTGCTAAACAAAGCAAGGGAAAAATCAGGCGCAAGCTGTGCAATTTGCAGATGATCTGTGTACCTGCTAGTTTGTAACAGATGTTTTCCTTTGCGTGACCATTTGTGAGCAGCTTCCTTGTCACAGTCTGTAGTAGCTGCAGTGCTTGGGAGTGAGTGATACCTTGCACCTGCACAGAACAATATTCCTGAGCATAAACCAGGTTTACAATTCTGGAAAGCTGCTGTTGCGCAGAGTTTTATATCCAGTGCAAGTAACAGCAAAATAAAACTGTACAATATTTTTGAAACGTGTTAGAAAAAAAAACTAGAAGAGGGGAATTGCATGCATGGGGTTGGGTCCATGCAGCTCTGTCCTCTCCAAGGGGTGGCCAGAAGCGGATGCTGCAAAGGGAGGTGCAGCAGAAGGCAGATCTGCCCCATGTTAGATACGCTTATCACCCCTAATAACGGGAGGCTGCCTTGCAATATCATTAGCACTGTCAACAGGGATGTTGCTATTTAGCTGTCTTAACTCTGGCTATTCTTGTTATCCGTATACATGCCTGCTTCCTTTCCGAAATGTCACAAATTCTTGGCCACGACAACTTCCCGTGGAAGTTAGCTCCATAGTTTAATTATGCATTGTGCAAGCGCAGTGTTTCCTTCTGCGAGGCCATGCCAGCTGGTGTCAGCAGCACAGAAAAGCCGGGTCAATTATTATAGGGTTGCTTCTGAACAGCGAAACATCAGCACAGCCTAACTAGCACAGGCACAGGTTATGCCAGGCATTTCAGACAAGCCTGTAACAGATAAAAGGACTGAAATTCCTCGTCTCCTGGGTGAGCTGGCAGGTGAATGGGAACGTAATACCTTCCTCTGGGTTACCTGCAAGGGGGAGAGGGGGTCTCTGGCTCAGAAAGGCAGATGAGTTTTCCTTGTTCCTTTTGAGCTGTGCCAGTGGACTGGGATTTTGGAAAAATGCACAACAAAAAGGAATGAGCTGAGTCTTGTACTGAAGAGACAAATTTTGCAGGGAGCTTTCTCCCTGGCATGTGGCACTCTCCCAGATAACAAAGGTCTTTCGGTCACCTGGGGCTTGGAGTGCGTGGGTACGGGAGGAGGCTGCCCTGCCTGGGAAAGCAGTGCTTGCCCTGTGTCAGCACACTCCCACAAACGCCTTTCTCACCAGCCCAGCTGGCGGGTGATGCTAAACCACCTGAAGTTTGCTCCTGTGCTCGTTTTGTGCCATGTTCCCATGTGGACTCACCTGCAGAGATCTGTGCAAAGCTGGATTCCCTGCAGGCGCTGCCGGAGCCTGCTGCAGTCTGTCAGGACCGGCCGCTTGCCATCTGCTGTGGGAACAGGCAGCAGAGAGCACGCACCGTGACGGGCTGAGCGAGGTACCCTACAGCACAGCAGCCTCCAGTGTAGCTCTGGTCAGAGCAGCAGGACCAGGCCTCTTGCAACCCTAAGCTGAAACCAGAATATAAATGTCTGTATGTACAAGAGAAAAGAAAACCCTGTGCTCATAGAGGTTTGGTGGCAACTGGGAGATGTTGCTATGAATATGTGTATAAAGCAGGTTCAATGGCTAGAACATGTTCTCAAACCCAGAATTTGAGGATTTTTTTTTTTTTTTGAATGAATGAATCAAGCATGGACAAGGTTTGTTGTGCTGCTAGCCTGCTAGCACAAGCCTGGCTTGGTGGGGATGCTTAGACACCAGTTGGGTGAAATGGGAAATGTAGCTATGGGCAGTTGGGGGGCATCCTGCCCCTCTCCCCCAGCTCAGTGCCTCCTCTCTTCACAGAGCAAACCAGCCTGCGACGAGAAACTCAAGGGGACTGAAGATGGCACCTGCATTTTGGGACAGACAGAGGTGGGTGACATAGCTTTGGGGGTGAAGGACTCACTTTTGGGGGCTGCGATGAGGCGTGGTGCTGGCTGGGGGATTCTCGGGTGCTAGGAGCTGCAGATGCAGGGGGCCTTGGTTGATGCAGCCATGCTTTGAAAATAATGGCCTTGCAAGGCAGAACAAAAATGGGGAGAGGAAGGGAAGGCAGGGAATATCCCGTGTCTTGGTGAAGGCAAGTGCTGGGGGTCTCTGCCAGCATTGCCCCTCTTTGGCTCTTTTGGCAGGGGGGAATTTTTCATTCCTTCCTGCTTGTTTTATCAGATTCATGCCCAGCTAACCAACAAATCCATCTCTTCAGAGATCAATTACAGTGTCTGGCTGTGAAGCCTGGAAATCCAATTAACTCCCCCAATTTTTATTTTATTTTTTTTTTCTGTTAAAAAAAAAAAAAAAAGGAGGGAAGAAAGAGAGAGACGGAGAGAAATACATTGATGCGGGGGCATAAATCACCTCAAAAACATTCCAAACATTAAAATAAACAAGGACAGATTTCAACTTCATTTGTCTTTTTTTTTTTGAAACTCTGTCACTGATTTATTTTGCTGCTCTAAGCCTCATTTCTGTCTTTGCTCCTTTTCAGAGTCAGCTGCTGCCACTGGAGCAGAGCTCCAGGGCCAGATGCCACCTGCAGTGATGCCAGGTCCCCTCACCTGAGATTTTAGGGTGTTAAACAGTTTCCTTCTGGTAGGGCATTTGGGGACTGATTAAAATGGATGCTCGGCTCTGTCTGGATGGCGCTGGTAGTGTGGCTGAGGAGCGTGACCCACCTGGCTTCCAAGGAGGAAATAACTCTGCTTCTCAATCACTGATTTCTGACTTTTTGCAGCCACCCAGAACTGGCTGTTCAAACTGAACCTCTCCATCCTGACATCACATCGTTGGTCTGTTATGGGACTTACTCCATTTCACCAACTCTGTCACGTCCTCAGGCCTACCAAGGGCTTAAAGGAAACCCTCCTCTACAAGGTGGTGCAGTAGTGTCCCTGTGAAAACACTGCATCCGTGCAAGTGCCTAGAGGTAAGCAGGGCCCAGGTGTGTCTCAGGCAGATGGTCTCACGGAGATATTAAGAGAAGCACTGGGACACATTGCAAGGAATGTAGAGGAAAGAAGTAGACTGACAGATTTGTGATGTTCCTGGATTCAGGAGCTGGCCAGCAAAGGGCCTAGCAAGTGACCAGTGATACAACTGTTTATTGAAACAAGGAGGCAGGAATGGTGGTCTAGAATGAACAGTGTGATGCTCATGTGAAATTGGTTAAAATAAATAAATAAATAAATAAATAAATCCGTTTGGCAGGACTCTTTGCTGCCACCAAGCCTAATATTTTGTCTGGTGGCTTCAAAGTTTTTTTTTTCCAGTATTTGGGAGAGGCTGCAGAGGGACACAGCAGCGCTGCTGGTGTCTGTAGCTTGGTGTCATGGTGCCAAAGATGTGCACGGGTCATCAGGTGCAGGCGTAAGGGTAATGGATAACCTAGAGATCCTAACGAACCTTCCTTGTAAGGATCATACCTTAATTAGGAACTGGCACTGTCAGTCATATCTGTTAACTTTGATCTTGGTTGCTGTCAGCCAGCGGAGTCAGTAGGAGTAGTAGGAGTCAGAAGAAACATTTTTGCCTAAATAAGAGGTTCTTCTATCTCTCAAGTGCCTGCTATTTGGCTAATTTATCCTAAGGGAAGGTTATTTGTTAACTGCCTCTTAAGAGTTTCCAACAGAGCTGAAGGAGGGGTGACAACTCCTCTTCACAACCACCCCCGAGGGGAGGCAGGGCTGGCAGTGCAGGCACCTACCCAGGCTGGTTAGCACCGGCAGCAGGTACTGAGCATCTGCAGGGGAGCTGCAGATATGATTTAGCATCCTTGGTATGCTGGTGCCCATCTGGAGTGGCAGCAAGCTGGGAGGAGTACCCTTGGACAGCCCAAACAGAACGAGGTCCTTGTGTTTTGGCAACTGAATACCACCCATCTGTTTCTAAAGAGGGCTTTTGAATTCAGAGCACTCTGAGGAAGGAAGAGAATTGAATATGGTGCAGAAGGAGAGCAAGTGAGCTTCAAGTGCTGGGCAGTGACAGCAACTTCAGGGACGGTCAGCCCTGGTTTCTAGGGCTGGAGAACCTCTGTCTCAGGCAACAGGGACTTGAACCTGCAGCATCTGTGCTGTGGTCTGTAGTCCCTGTACCCCTCTGTCAAGCTTTAGTTTTCATTCCAGAGGAGAATCAATAATCCTTGGGGGTGGCTGTGAAGAGGAATTGTCACCCTTCCTTCAGCTCTATCAGAAACTCTTCAAGAGGCAGTTAACAAATAACCTTCCCTTGGGATAAATTAGCTCTGAATCCCAATTCAATAGATGCTCATTTTAAGATGTCCTTGTTACCTTGTGTGAGTGGCTGATCTTCCTTTGAATCCTGCTGTGTTTTCAGACCCCGTGATTGCTGCGAGCAATCATGAGTTCCACATTAACAGCTCATGCACTGATTGCACTGAGCAGTCCCAACACAACCTTTTGTGAAAAGTTTTTGAAAGTTGAGCTCCATGCTATGCTATCAGAAAGCTACACAGATCTCACTCCATCACATATTCTGGCAACTGACTTCAAATGAGACCTGGTTTGCAGGGGCTGGTGTGCAGACAAGAACTGTGCTTCAGAGTCCAGCTTTTGAAAGAACATCTTTTAGGCATTGTCAAGGAAACCTGCTGATGACGCAGAGTTGGCCAACTGCGCCTCCAGGCAGCCTGGAGCAAAGGCTCTGAGATGTTCAAATAGTAACCCTAATGGATTTTTTTTCTCCTGCCCAACATTGTTCCAGAGTAGGAGAATGTCATTGGATAGCTACAAAGAAGAAAGAACTGCATCAGAAAGAAAACCCTCTTGCCATGTTATCTTGCCCAAACCTTCCAGTGAGGCAGCCTTTCAACTCGGAGTAGGACTATGTCTTGTGTACCAAAAGTATTGCCACTGTTTGCAAAAAGCAAGGCATCCTTATTAATAAGCCTCTCCAAAAACAATGAAATGAAACATGCAATCTTGCACAGATGCTCTAATATATAGCTTTGACTTTTGCGACAGTTGATAGATTTTTATTTCCCTCACACCAGTGGCAGCTGTAGTGTAAAGTATCGTGTCGATTAAAAATCTATTTAATCAAATGCTGTCAGGGGAAGAGTTCAAAACATTTGAAGAATGATTCCTAAAAGCTGCCCCTTGACTGTGAGTGAAGTCATCCAGAGATTGGCCTGGCAGGCTGGAGTGCAATACAAAATCTCTGCTCACCTTTATTTCTAAAGCGACCAACAAACTACAGTGATGAGTATTGAGAGGAACCTTTGTCCAGCAGAACAGCGTAGGCTGTGGTCACTTCTTTTCTGGGAGATATGCCCCAAGAAACCTTTGTTGTAGATAAAACCCATTACTCAATTTATCAATCCCTACTTACACTTCAAATTCCTATATCCCAAATCCATGGGATGGATTAGATATCTTAATGTGGAATGTAAAAGTAGGCTGGAAATCATTGCTGTGCAAATTGTGCAGAGGGTTTTTTCCTGTTCCATGCCTGAAATGGACTTCAAAAGAATAAATAAAATCCATTCTGTTAGCCCCCAGTGAGGAGTACACTTCCTTGCAGAAAGGGAAAAAAAAACAAGCTCCCAATATTTTATTCAGCCCAGAGTGAAATGTTTTGATATGGGGGAATTTAGCTAATTTTCTTACTTCTCAAAATAGGTCAACTTTGAAATAGAAAATGTCACATTGAAAAAAAAAAAAAAAAAAGCTGAATGGATTTGTTTAGAAAATGTAAGAATATATATACATATTTTTGGAAGTTTAACAAGCTTTTGAATAGAAAGAAAGCATCCAGGCAATTTCTAATTCAATTAGACTTGGATTTGGGACCAGCTTTCACTCTCCATAAACTGCATTTCTTTTTCATTTAGAAAATCCCCTTCCTCCATCAAAGCCCCTTCTAGCTATAGCTGGAAATAAATAGCTATAATGAAGCTGGAACGAGTGCATACGGCCATACTGAGTCAACTAACCACTGTACTTTTCTTTCCCAAGGCTCTCCAAGCATCCAGGCATGTTCACCAGAGTGTGTTGGCATTTGGGACTGTGTAGGGAAAACCAGGGTATGTGCTGCTGGGACTGTTATGGAGGAAGTTTTATCCCAGCAACCCTCTCCTGCAGGACTTCTCAAAGCTTGTCTCTTTTTCCTCTTAACACCAAATTTTTCGTTCATTACAATAAAAAGCTTACAAAATAGCTTTCTCTCTCTCTCTCTCTCTCTCTCTTTTTTTTTTTTTTTTTCTTTTTTTTTCCACCTTCGTAGCATTTCTGTCTTCCTATACCTTCTCTCTTTGCTCTATCATTTATGTATGCGTAAGTAGTAAGTTAGTTCCTATTCTCACTCTGGGGGGTTGGGTTCCAAACAGTTTATTGAGTAATAAAAAGAGAAAATTACAAGCCATTGCCCAGGGATAATGTGCTAATAATTTTATGACTGGACAAACGGTTGGAACAGCCCACAAATGGTGGTAAGCAGGAAACCTGGTATCTATTGCTGACAGAGCCACCCCCAAGGAGATAAAACCTCATTTCTGGTAATCAAAGTTGACGCAACAACTGTGATCTGTTAAAAATTACTTTGGGGATGGGTAGGATGATCCTTATTCCTTTTGGAGCAGGGGTAGCAGATATGCTTTGGAAAGTGTTTAGAAGTCAGTCCTACCCAGAGAGAGCTTAATGGACCACCATGCCTGCTCCCATCCACACGGCCCGCAGCTGCAGGCTGGGGATTCTTGGAAAAACAGAGATTAAAGGGTGTTAGTACTATCAAGCAAACATGAATCATCCCAGAGATAACAAAGGGTTTAGGTTTCTTTAGACACTGACTGTATGGCACTCAAGTGCACTAAGCAGAGCCCCAGCTTTGGTGCTGCAGAGCACGGAGCCAGAATCTGCTGCCACAGGTGACCCTTGGGTTGCACCCAGCCGTGTGGCAATATGCCCCTTACCTCTCACCCCAATACTTATGTTTTTAATGATTTTTACTTTTGAGCCCGTAGCTGTTCTGGTTCCTATCCAGTAAATCATCCATCCCCTCTGAGACTCCTGGTAAGCCTCTGGCCTCCGTGTCACTGTGTGACAAGAGGTGACACTGGCTGGCAGCAAAGTCTGCCTCTGACCACGGAATGTAATCAACAGGTGCCAGTTAAATGTTTCCCTTCAGTTGCTGAAGACTTAGGAGTAAAAAGCACTGCTCAGCTTGCCTGTCTTAAACCATTCTGGGACTGGGATGTCCCTAGTTGGCCGTCTCAAGGAGGATGTCCCCCTCATGGGGACAGAGCATCACACCTGCACTAACCTTTCGGCTGATGTGGAGTTCAGTGGAGAACTGGGCAAGGAGGGCCTGTGAGCGGCCGCTCTGCCCGTCTCCCAGCAGGCAGGAGGAGCTGTACCCCTTCCAAACCCACAGCAGCTCCAGCCCTCGAAGTGGGCAGGAAGCCACGCGACGGGGAGTAGCTGCTCGCGGCTGCCAAGACCTCACATTTGTATGTTAGTGATGCAGATAGATTCCCATAAACCAGTCTCCATCCTGCTTTACTGCTGATTTAATGGTCGGAGGAAGAACTTGACTGTTTATTAAAACATTAGACAGTAAAGTTTAACAATAGACAGTAAAGGGTTTTGTTTTTCCATCCCTCTGCCTGTTAAAGCAACAACGCGTTAGGCCGGGGAGGGGCCTGCTCCTAACCTCCGAAGGCAGAACGCGAGGGGCCTGGGCAGCACTCCTCCGCCAGGCAGGATGAAGCATCTGGCATCGCCTCCTCCATGTGTGGCAAATCCAGCATCTGGAGCGGGAAATCTGAAGTAGGGCAGGGCCCTATCCCCGCTTGGTACAGCCCACAAGGCTGGCTAGATAGTGGCAGGGGGCTGCAGCAGCACAGCTGCCTCTGAAGCCCTCTATGCTTGCTAATTAGCAGCGCTAACTCCACCAAGCTTGCCAAAGGTATCTGCTTCATCACCCATTCTCCTTCCTCCCTGGCAGAAGGCATCTCTGCCAAGAGGCCCCGACGGGAGCCAAGTTGTGCTGCGTGGGCCTGGAGGACGGACGCTGTCCTCACAGCAGCCTCAGCTGGCTCAGACCCACGGACCCTCCGATGGATGAGGAGGGAGGGGAGCGAGCTGGTTCGTTAGGGAGCTACATCCAGAGACCTTAGGTGCAGCAGTACCAGACCCCAAATGGGACAGGAGGGGAAGATGTGCCTTTGCTAGGCTTGGAGAGGGAGAGAGAGCAAGTGTACCCATTCGCTGGGAGGAAAAGGACGGGTCTGATTACTCATAGTCCTGGCAGTACTTGCTCAGAGCATTTTGGATGCTGAACTGCTTTTCTGAGTCCTCCAAAAGGGCTTTCAAAAGGAGATAAGGTTTAGGAGTGAAGTGAGAGGGGGCCATCCCTTGGCTCTGTGGGCAGGAGTTATGTGTGAGGCACTCCGGGGATCGGTGGTAGGGCTCATGCTGTCCAACATGCCCACAAACAGCCTGGCAGAGGGAGCAGACAGCAAACAGGATTTGTAAGGCAGCAGCAGCATTAATTCAGGAGAGTGCCAACAAAAGCTGACTGCGAAGAAGTGCAGAAGGATAGCAGCATGCAGGTGATAAAATGGCAGAGGAAATTCATTGTTGGTAACTGCACATGGAGAAAAATCAACAGTGGCTGTCCCTACACAGCGACACAGTCTAAATGAGCTATTACCTCTCTGTAAGGAGATTGTGGAGGCATTGCAGGCTGTTTCTGGAAATGTCAGCAGCAACCACAAAGGCAAGGGCGAAGCTAGGAGCTACGGGGAAAGAAATGGAGAATAAAGCAGCCTGTCCTCACACTGCTGCGTGCATCCATGGTACCTGTCCACCTCAAGTGCTGCCTGCAGTTCTGGGGGCAGTGCCCTGGGGGCCATGCCGGAGAGACAATGTGAAAAGGGTTGCAGAGTCCTTCACGGCAGGACCTTGAGAGCTCAGGAGTCCTTGGTCTGAAGAGAACAGGACTGAAGGAGCAAATGAGAGGAAGGAAGCCCCGGGTGCCTGGAAGGAGGTGGATGTGGGGCTGGTTGGTGCTGGTGCTGTGCAGTAACCCCAGCCTTGGCTCTCCATTTGACATTTGGGACTGCTGAACTGGGCCGGCACCCAAAACACAGGTCAATGGAGGACCGTCAGCAAGAGGTGACACACCTGACCAAACCCATGTCACCATTGCTTTCTGTGACAGCAAGTCCTGCCTCGTCCCCTGTCCTTGCCCTGGCCACTGCTGTTCCAAACACTTCAGCAAGATGGGCAGCACCTCGGGAGCCCCTCGGTGTGTACAGACCATGGGGAGCAGGGCTGGGGCAGGGCTGGGCTGTAGGTGCAGCCATGGAGCAAGAGCTCCCCGAGCAGAGACAGGCGGCAGGCAAGGTCCTTTGCTTTTCAACCACTGAAATGCTGTTGGTGTATTTTTGTTTGTGTATACGCAGCTGGGAGTGTGTTTGTGCACATATATTTACATACATATACATACATACTTACCTCCCCACGAGTACATGCACCAAAATGCGTGTATTTCCCCAGTCTGTATCTTTCTGTAAACTGCAGAAATACAAAAGAATAAAATTAAGTCCCTTATCATTGCTAAGTCATCAGAAACTAATATTACATCTACTGGGCATTTTTTTTCCTGAACCATCCCCACTTCACGATCCTAATTTAGTGATTCTTTCTGTAGCTCTTTACATTCTATTATTTATAAGAAACAATATTCAGTCCTCCCTTGACAGTATTTGCAGGGCTGCGGAAAGCAGTGCGGCAGAAAGGTGGTAGAACAATTTTGGTTATGTTTCCATAGCTACCTAGCTGCTAAATGTGGTTTATTCCATTTTAAAGTCAACCAACACACGCGCACCCGCACGCACACACAAATCACCAAATGAAGTATATTCAAACTAATCCCTGGTCTGCCTATTACAGCCTAATGTCCCTGCGATTTGTATATTTAAAGGGGTACTTGCTGCAGAAATAAATGGCAGGGCAGCGTTCTCGCTGGCTATAGCAGGATGATAAACATATTGTTTCTTTCTTGCTCTCCTCTCCAACGTGTGTGTTCCAGTCGGTCCCTGTAATATTATTATGGATATTTTTACTGAGTGCTGTGCGCTGAGGAAGTCGGAGGTAGGATGGTGTCCTCTCGTGGTAAACAGCATCTCTGCAGCCTCACACCAGCGGTGCCAAAGGAGAACTGGGGCCAGGGTGTCCTAGACCTGTGTGGGCATTAAAATGCAAACCTCTTTGGCTGGAGCTTCCAGCTCTGTGATCACATGCGAGGCCAGCCCTGCAGCTCACGTCCCTTGGTGCACGCAAAGCCAAGCAGCCCTGCCCTTGCTCCTGGCATGTTGTTCCACGTAGCAGTGGAGGCTGCAGGTTGCACCAAGCCCATCCCTGGTTTAAGGTAGGTAGGAAAAAAATAAAGCCCTGGCAAGGGAGCTTTGGCTTTCCGAGCTTGCTCCAGCTTTTAAGCCCTTTGCCCCAGCTGTCCCCCGAGCAGTCCCAGTCCTGCTTTCCCACCCATGGTGGGAAACCATCACTCTCTGGATGTTTCCTTCCAGCAGCAGGAGGGTGCAGAGCCATGGGGCTGGCCCCAAGAGCTGGTGAGCATGGGCATGAGCTGCTCGCACCTCATGGCTTGGTTGCACGCCTTGGCATGCAATGGTGTATGTATGAAAATGCAGACCTGAACCCTTCCTTGTCAACTGCCCATGCCCAGGTCATTTTCAACCACTCAGGGAGATCCAGCAGTGGGCCAAGAGATGCTGCTATTAACATGTGTGACACAGGTGTGGACACATTTCTCATTGACTTCCCCTCAACATTTCTGGGCATTTGTCAGCGTTGCTTTCTCTTGGGCTTGTCCTAAATCGATTCCCAATGGCCATGGTGCTCTCCTGTGCCATCATTATGTGTGATTATAAGCAATAGCAATAATCATCGTGTCACTGCTTCCGAGACAGGCTTTGCTGTCTCTGTATTGGCACTCTTTCATCTCCAGCTCCCCAGCAGGCAGATGCTGGCAGGTCAGTGTGTTCTCTTGGGTCGGTGGTGACAGGTAATAATCTGAAGCTGGCAATGTCTTGAAGGATCGCGCTCCAGGCTGTTCTCTAGCAAGACGCAGGTACAGGAGCATTTCTTCCTGTCTTTTCTTCCCCTTTATCCAGCAGCTCTGGGCAGGGGACTTGGGGGCCCCGGCAGAATGCGGTGAGATGGATCCCCTTCCCGGTGAGATGAGTCCCCTTCCATTGCCAGGGAAATGGCAGAGTTTATGCAGAAAGCCTCCTCCATGCAGCAGCGACGCAGCTGGCTGAGACATTCATCCATCCCTCCTCTCTGGATTAAGAAGGGCTTATTATTATTATTATTATTATCAGTTCAATGTTTTACAGCTAAAATTCAAATAGCAGCTTAAGAGCTTAAAGAATGAAATATAAGGATGTGTTGGCATGGATGGGACATCTTTCCTCTTCCTGCCTGCTGAGCTCTGCTTGGTGTTAACCTAGGGAAAAAATACACGTGCCTCACCGTTAGCAGACAGCCCCTGTGAGGTGCAACCCTCCAGGCTCCTGGCTGGCTTGCTGGGAAGGTAGGACACGTGGGGAGACCTTCAGCTTCTCCACCAGGGTTCATCCCAGATGGGTTGTGCCATCTTGTGCCCAATCTGCCTGGCATCTCAGCCCTCTGCAGGGTTTCCCTTTCTCCACATGCCAATGTCTGGGGCTTTGTGGGAGGATGCTCGTTTGGGGAAAGCTGATGGACCAGATCATCACACTTAAGGGCCACCTGCTTCCTTGAACCTCTCAAGGCTCCTCAGAGCTGTGTATCCTAGTTGTAACGTTCCTTCCATTCTTGTCCATCCCTACCCAGGGCTATCGCTATCGCTGTTGCTTTCTCTTTTTATTTGTATGTGCTCAGTTGTCAGCCCATAATATTCCCTAACAGGCAAGCACGCCTTCCTGATCACCTTCCTTCATTATGAAAACCTCATTTCAGCGCTGATGGAAAACAAATTGGGTGAAAGAAAACATGCCACCCTAAAACAACTAAAAGGTTTCTTGTTGGATTAAATATTAAAATTAATAATCCAGCACTGCATTCAGCCCTGTATTTATGTTAATATTTAATTCAATAAAAGCCCACATATTAGAACATTTTCCTATTTGCTCAAAGCTACAGATGAAATTGCTCTCGCTGCGTACCACAGAGCAACACGTGGCAGAGAGGAGGCATGGCAGCTCCCAAGCCTCCACCTGGAAGGGAGTGGAGGCTCCAGCAGTGGGAGAGGTTGGTAAGGCTGCCCGGGAGTGCAAATCCTGCTTGGCAGTGAGGAGAGAGGCTGTGGGTTGGGCAATGCAGTGCAAAGCCCAGGGACAACAAGTGCGGCTTCAAACCTCGTGTGCTGCATTGCACGGGGCTGAACCCCTGAAGCAGCCTGAGGGTTTTTGTCCCTGCAGAGGTTGGCTGCTGGGACGGCTGGTGAGGAGCCAGGTTCTGGGCTGGAGATGCATCCCTGCAGTCAGGGCTGGCATGTTTTGGGCTTGGAGTCTGTGGGCTTCGCTTTCAACTGATTTCCAGGGAGTAAGGCTATCAGGCACCTCCACTCAGACCAAGGGACATGTCTGGAGACCTGGCAGGTTCCCCGCTCTTCACAGCTGGGATGTCTTCTCCAGCAAACCCCACCTGCAGAGAAGTTGGTGGACGTGTGGTCACAAGAGGTTTGAGATGCAGGTGTGAGACGGCATTGGACAAGGATGGGGCTGCTTGGGGCAGAGGCTTCATTCTCCTCCCACCCTCCTGAGACACCTGATTTCAGCCTGATGCCAGGCGAGTTGCTCTGACTGAGGCGCTCTACCAGGACAAGTTCATTCCCTTCTCCAGCGTTGGCTGAAGCAGACCCAAGGTGCTGCTGCAGTCCTGCTTCCAGCCTCAGCATCCTGGCGTGAGAAGCATCCCTGGCCCCAGAGGTGTTGTATTCTAGTAAAGAAAAACACCTGGGAAGGACGTCAGGAGCCCTGCTCGGTTGTTCGCATTTTCCAAGGGATCGGTGAGCAGAGCCCCTAGCAGAGGCTGCTGCTTGAATTTTGCCAATGGGGAGATATTACAAAAGCCATACAGATATTTAAAAAAAAAATACTTTCCCAGGATAGCTGCGATTGAAATACAGAATAATTATATTGCCTGACATCGCACGGAGAAGAACGTGGAGCACGTAGCAGTGATCAGTAAAAATTAAATGCTTAGGAGGTGGAGTACAAGTGAGTTTTCTGCAGCTCTGATACATACTCAAACTTCCTTGAACCTTTTGGGGCCTAATTATATTTGAGGGGATTTAAGCAAAATCTGCATAGAAGATAATACTTTTTTTTTTTTTTTTCTATTAAGAAACTGCTTAATAAAACAGATTATGTGTAAAATAGAAATGCAGACCCTGAGATGGAAGAGTAAAAAGACATTAATGAGCAATGTCTGCGTGTTAATGAATTGTATTAGCATGCCATTACCTGCAAATATTATAAATGGAGCGACCAGCTTTATGTTCCCTTCTCTCCCAAGAACTTCATGTCACTTCTGAAGGTGGCGTGATGTAGTGAGTCCTATTCTGTAGAAGGGGAAACTGAGGCAGAGGTGTGTCACCTGTACTCACCCTTCAAGCCTGTGGCGGAGGTGGAGATGAGTGTATTGGCTTTTCATTTCCACACTGCGTGCTTCTGCCTTTGGGCATTCAAAAGACACCAGGAATGCAGAGAAGGGGATTACTGGCTTTTATTTGGGCTTAGCATGTCCCTTTGGGAAGGTAGGTGTAACGGAGCCCGTGTGCTGGGGAAGGGCAGGTGGGGACGGGTAGCTGTGCCGAACCCACACCGGAGCACTCCCTCCTTGCAGCAGCACTCCCATTGCAGTGATGGACACATCCAATAATACTCTGGGTAAAGAAGCTGGGAGGAGACGCTGCTAATAATTGCGAGGGATGTCAGGAAGGAAGAACAAATGTATTTAAACATATGGCCTGGGATTCCTCTCACCTCACCAGGCGTGTAAAAATTAGGTGCACGCTCATTTTGCTGCTCTCTGTAGTCGGTGCAGGAGCAGGTTCCGTGCAGAAGATGATTTGTCCTGGCCCAAAGGGTGCCCGTGGCAGATGGGTTCAGTTGTTCTCTGGAGGTTTCTCCTCCTGTTGACAATAGTGAGGGTGTAGACAAGTTTTAGACTCGATGTGTGCCTTTTAGTTGGTGCTGTTAGCAGAGACAAACCATCTTTCCTCCTGGAACAGGTACAAAAAACTGCAGTTTCACAAAATTTCATGTTAGTTAGTGTTCATTTTTTAAACAGCCCTAGCTGTCACGAAAAGCTGATATATTTGAGGACGATGTGCCATGGCTGTAAGGTGGGGAAGAAGCTTCTGCCCTGTGGCTGGCAGCGATGGCAGTGCGGATGTCCTGCTTTGGCTGTGGGGTCGGATCCCGACCTTGGGCTCCCTGAGAGCATCGCTCCTCCTGGCGGGGGGCCAGGAGAGGAGATGCTCTTGGGTGTCTGTTTATGCTGTGTTTTCCATTTCTTTGTGAACAGATGAAAGGGGAAAAGGCACAGATGACAATACTCTGCCTTCTTTTCCTACTGGAAACAGGGACGAGCAGATTTGCTTTACTAGACGTGTCTCTGCAGTCTCCTGGCAGGTTGTCCAGGAGCCACAGCTCATGGTGGCAGTCCTGGGGGACTCTGCAGGTGGGGGAAAGGCTTCTGCTCCCCTTTTCTTACACACACAGCTTTGGGAAGCCTCCCTTGCAGTCACAGCCCTCCAAGGGCAGCTGGCCCCTTGTGTTGGGTCTGTCAGTAAAACCACCACACCCCTGCAGCTGGGCAGAGCTGGGGATGACCTGGGGAGCTGCAGGCAGAACGTACCAAGGGTACCGAGGGACTCTGGTGCTCACCCACCTCAATGCACCACGTGTGGCTGTGTGGTTTGGGGGCTGGTGGTCACATCTGGGCCAGGACATTCAGGCACCTGCAAATGGACAATTCTGTTCACAGCAGCAAGGAGAGGTTACTGGCCGCCAGGTGAATACAACGGTGTTTGTGGTTCACCTCCCACCACATGGTGATAGCATCCATATCCTAAAGCATCCATAGAAGCCTAAAAAAACATACAGACCTAAAAAGCCCTGGATTCAGAGCAAGTAACATCCGCCCTCCTGCAGAGATGTAGCAGAATTGCAAATGCCCAAGCCCATGAGGATTTCGCTATGCATCCAGCAGCCCTGCGCTTTCTTTTTTTCTTTTTTTTTCCCACCTTAGGGGTTTCCACTGCACAGCGAGTCCAGTAATGAACTGTTACTCTGGAAAATAAGACTTTCATTAGGTTAGGATGCTGCCAGGGTACCGCGTCCCTTTATAATGAACCGTGATATTGTGCGAAGCGTGGTGTGGAGCCGCTGATTCTGCCTCCATCCAGCACCACGCCTGGACCCGAGGCAGAAGGTCTGCAGCTCTCTGAAGGTTTCCAGCCCATGGGGAAGCTTTTTGGGAGTTCCCATCCAAGTGCAGGTCAAGCCAGGTTTTAGCTGTTGGAAGTAGCCCTGGCTTCTTGTTACCCATGTCCTAAAAACAAATGCTGGTTATTTCTGCTTTATGTGTTCATTACTCATAACTAGCAGGTACTGAAATTGTACCGTGTTTCTCTTCTGGAATGAAAACATTAATAACTGCTTTGGCTAAGCACAGAGAGATCATCTATTTTACAAATATGCAGAAAATTCAGGCTGGCTGGGATTAAAGCCCAGCATTTCTTCGCAGGCGGTGGTTTCAGTGCTCTTTCACCCAGTGCTGGGTCCCTATGGTGCTGCTTCAGCCCCGATATCAGCTGGCCCCACACCTCCCCATCCCTCTGCCGGCCATCAGGTGCACTCATCCAGCCCCATCTCCATCGAGGACAAGGAGCAGTAAATCCCAGCAGTCTCCTAATTTTTATTTATTTTTTTTTTTAAGACAAAATAGGAGCTTTAAAGGACATGAAAGTAAACAGCCGCCCTCCGCCCCCCTCCCTCGCAGCAGTCCTCATTTCAAGCTGCTTTGATTTCGTTGGCTTGGGGCTCCCTGCGGTGGTGCAGGGTGCTCAGCACCACAGCCTGGTCCCCCGGCCTCGGGCTGCTTGCTGGTGGTGGTGCTGGTCCCAGTGGTGGCCGGCTGCAGGGACTGCTCCAGATGGGGCTGAGAGCTGGCCAGGAGAACAAAAGTGATGTCTTTTACCCCAAATATATTTCCTGAGATCAGCACTCGCAACCTCAGTGCAGTGCTGAGGGCTTCTGCCCATCCCTCCTTCCCAGGGGATCAGCACATCTGGGGGTGCTCATGCTGACATGCGATTTGAAGGCAATTCACGACTTGGGACTGAGAATTAAAGCCGGCACGCTGACTTTTAGGCAACCGAGTGAAAAGGGGGAGCCCCTAAAGTGCCTCAAAGAGGGTGAGAAGGCACTGCTGTCTCCCTTTGACATCATGGCCTCCTCCCTGCCCAGTTTCTCTGGCTGAGCACAAGCAGGCAAGCCATTAAAATGGAAAAAAAGAGCAATGATGACCTCTTCCCATTGAGCCCGCTCCTGCTTTTCATTTTGCAACTGGAAAGTACTCGCTGACTGGGGTCTTCCAGTTAGAGCTGGGCAAACAAGAAACTTCCCAGCTCACTGCCCGATCCTCCCGAAAAAAATTCAGCCAAGAAGTGGTTTGGATCAATGCAAAGTACAGACCCTTTGATTTTTTTTTCCTACCAAAATAAACCCTTCTCCTCCCACCCCAATTAATTTTAGATCAAATGAAATGTTTTATTCAATTTCAGCCTGCAATGTCACTTCAGTACATTAGCTGGAAGAATATTCCTTTTCGAAAAGTAGCAGAGCAGAAAAAGTTCAGTGTTTTAAAACTTTTTTTCTCCCCAGATGACTACAGGATTTATTTATTTTATTTATTTATTTTTCTTTTTTTGGTGGTGGGGGGTGGTTTTGGTTTTGTGTGTGTGTTTGGTGTTGGTTTTATTTTTGATGCTGTTTCTCGTGGACATTGGTGCTGAGCACCCCAAGGCAGAGAAAGCCCCCAGGGTGCCCAAATCACTTTTCTTCCCCCTGAGCTCCCTCCTCCTTCTCTGCTGGTTCGTCTGTAATCAACTATTAAAAACCCAGCTTGGAGATTGTCCTCGCTTTCCAAAGCCTGAGGAGTTGAGAAAAAAATCAAAGAAAACAAGAGGAGAAGTCATTGGCCAGTGACTAATCTGTGCTGCTCCTGCCTGGAGAAGTGGGTCTGGGACAGAGGCGGACAGGGAGCTGTGGGGGCCTGAGCAATAATTTGATTTTCCTGGAGTATGAGGCCACATTTTCGCTGCGGCTACAACTCGCATCACTGGCAGATCTGGAGGCAGGGCTCCAAAGGGATTAGTAAAGATTTATTTTTCTTTTCTGGAGTGAGATGAAAGGGGGGAGGCGGGGGGAGAGACAAGCAAAGAGTCCTAGAGAAAGGAACTCATTATTTTTTATCTTTTCCAATGACCTTGTTTGTTTTAGTCTGACTTGAAAGCAGTTTCTTTCTTTGCGAAAGTTTGGCAATATCTGGAGATTGAGGCCAGTGAGAAAGGGAAAAGGGAGCGGGGTGAAGAGAAGCAGCATGGAAGAAAAAGAGAATAAATGTGAACTGAGCTGGAAGAACTGCTCCTGTGAGGAGAAACACCCGTCTGGGGCTGGACCGAGATAAAGTGCCATGTCTGGAGATTTGATGGAGGACAGCTGCCCTGGGGCTGGATGGGGAATGCGCTGCCTCTTGCTGCTTGTGTGGGGAGCTCAGGACTGCACACATGTGCACGTGTGTGTCTGTGTGTGCACACGTGTGTGTGCACGCATGGGCACGATGGGCGCTGCAGCTCCAGGCAGGGCTGACAATCAAGCTGCTGTGCAGAAGATGCATGAGGACCATGTCTGCATTTGGGGGGCAAGGAGAGCCCCCCAAATACCCTGCCAGGGCCACCGTGACCCTTAAGGCCCCCCCCAGTGCTCCTCATAACCTCCACAGCCCCCAGGCCAGCTCTGCAGCTGGGCTTTGTCCTTGACTTGCAAAGACACAACGGCGTGTTCTTCCACGCAGTCATGCTAACAGCCTCTTCCTTTGCATTAAATTGGTGACATTTAACCTTTAACTCATACTGTGAAAAAATAAAAACTGAAAAGCAGACCTCCCCAAGGTGCAAGGACAGCTATTAACCTGGAGAAAAAGCCCTCTCACCAGCAGGCGGGGCAGCTAATTTTAGATAAAACCCAGCCCTGGCTTTCAGCTGGCAGCTTGGGTTGATCTCCTCCTGGTTACTCATAAATACTTATGAAAATGCTTCAAGTGCTCAATTTGCATAGCTATAAAGTCTCATAAATAATTCTAGGTACTAGTATTTAATTATCTGACCTATATTGTAGCAGCATTTTTACCTCGTTTATGGAAATCGGAGTCGTGCTGAATGGAAACCAGGGCATTAAGTGGTCACATTGAGTTGCTGCGTAAAGAAGAAAGGGATGGGGACCCAGCTCAAATGCTTACCTGCAGCGTCTTATCAATACTAGCACTAATTAGGGATAATTTAGCTTAACTAAAACTCTTATGGCTGCTATTGGGAGTCACATTTTAACCATCAGGAGCCCCTGAGCAGCCCATTTAGGAGCAGGGCTGTATTTCCCAGTAATGTGGTGCCAGGTACCTGCTGGAGTCACCTGCTACTTTGCTCTGCACGCTGGGGGACCCTGTTACCTCTGTACATCATGCTTGCAAGGAGGAGGACATAGCCCTTACACTGTGCAAAGCTCCGCATCTCCGAACCACAGCAGGGCTGAGGTGGGAAGGGACCTCTGGGGCCACCTGGAGCAGGGTGCCCAGGACCACCTCTAGGAGGCTTCTGAGCATCTCCAAGGAGAAGACTCCACCACCTCTCGGGGCAACCCGTGCCAGTGCTTGAACCAGCAATGCTTGGAGAAACTGCAGCAAAACTATGGGATTTGGGGCTGGCTCCGACGAGCACTGAGCTCAGTGGGAAGTCTGCCCTGGCTGTAGCCTGTGGCCAGCTGTTTGAAGTCAGAGCGGCACCAGGCTGCTTCCAAAGCCCAGTGGTGAGAAGAGGAGCAAGGGCTGTGGGCTGGGGAGCAGAGGGGGAAAGGGGGAAGTGGGGTGAGCAGGTCTGTGTAGTCCCTATGCTCCAGCGGATAGGGGCTGGTGTGCACCCATGGGCAGATAATCTGGGGAGCAAATAATCCCAGCCCCTGAGCTGCCAGCCAGGCAGGTGTTTTGAAACAAATTAAAGCCCTGCACAGAAAATGTCTATTTTTTTATTTTTTTTTCTTCAAGGGGAGAAGTTCCCTGCCAGCATCCAACTTCCCCTGCTCTGCCTGTCTGCTAGTGCGAAGCCGTGAGGGCGTTATAAATAATTTATTCTCTGGGAGGGAGGGGAGGAAGAGAGAGTGAGCTTTTAATTAAAATTATATCTTACAGATCAAATAAATATGAATAAGATGCCAAAAACAACTGTACAAATCCCAAACATTCTCTTGTGTTTTAATTATTTGTGTTGATAAAACAAGAGCGAAGGCGTTTTGCTCTGCTTGGAGGGCGAGGAGGCAAAAGGTTATGCTGGCATTTTTTATGTTCTTTTCGAGGAACAAATGCTTCAGAAGCACAGATCTGACAAACTATAATTCATATCAGGAATTAAATTGGAATTTAGAGAACAATTGTTAATATTTCAAAGTAATTGTTTAAGAAATTATCATTTTGGTATCTGCCTCAAAAATAATTACCCACCACTAATTTTTCTTTTTCAAAGGCCGCTATTTGCAGGAATAGTGGAAAGATGAGGATTTTTGCTGTGGGCTATTTATGTAGTTCAAATGAGGAGATAAATAGGAAGGGACTTTTATGTTCGTAGGCAAATGAGTCTGACTAATGTACGGCTTCAAGCTCAAAAGCGGGCTCTGCATTTATTTGAAAATCCGGGCAAGTTTTTATGGATGGGATTTGCAAGTCACAGCAGGCAGGAGGAGAACCAAACCCTGCGCATGTTAATTAGGGCCTGGGCCCCAGAGAAAACCCCTGCCACGTGGAGAAACCCTGCCTGCGGCATGGGGGGGCAGCAGGAGGGGCTTCTCCTGCACATGTGGACCTGGCTGGGTGCAGCCCAATGAGGATCCCAGGGAAGCAGAACAGTTGTGCCTTTATCACCGCCCAATGCACGACCCCACAACCCTGTGGCCTCTGCAGCAGTTTGGGGTGGGAGGGGAATCACTAGCTCTGTTCTTTTTGATAGGGCACGTTGAGCCGTCTCCTGGGGTATTTGAGTTTTTGGAAGACCTTTGGAGGTCTTCTTCCTAAGGCAGCAGGAATCCTGAGCATCTCCTCCTGCCTCCTGCCATTTCAAGCTGGGGTTGTCCGGGCCTGGGGGCTCGCAGCCTGTCCCTAGCCTCTGCTGTGCTGCTCTGCTGTGTTCTTCTCTCCCTTCAAACGCGGTGTTTGCAAAGGAAGGAGACAAACTGCAGTGGTGACAGCACTGGGAAAGGTTCAGCAAATGACAGTTTAAAGGAATTGCTGTAAACTTCTCTGATCAGAGAAAGTATTAAAAGGGGAACTGTTTCTGTGAAAGCACGTTCAAAAGGAAGACCTCTTTTCTGGGTTTTGTTATGTGTAAATATATATATATATTTCTGCAAAATGATTAATCCATCTTTGTTAGGAACAATTCTCTAATGCGTTTTGAAATATCTCACTTACTGACACATGCTTTTTTTACCAGCTACTCTTTCTCTCAGCAACGCTGAAGTCGATGCTAATTTTTAAGATGCAGAGGGAGAAGCAGTGTTTTGCACCAAGTCTGCTGGGAAAGGCTATTTCTCCCTGCAGAAACCATTTTGCATGTGAACTTTTTAAAGCACCCCAATGCCAGGACACTCTCTGGCTTCCCTCCAGCTGTCCTGTAGGGCCGGCATTGCCCACCAGGCTGGGCCCTGCACCCTGTGAAGGACCAGATCTGTTGACAAAGCTGGCAAGCCACCTCCTGGAGGAAGATCCCACGGCTTTTGGGTTGTTAATGTGTCTCCCACCCCCCCTTCGTGCTATACCTCTCCCTTCCCTTAGATCTCAAGGACTTCAGAGTCTCTTGAAGACGCTGGTCTGGAGGCTAATGAGGAATACACTTGACCTTTGCAGACGCCACGATCAAAGATTACTGCAGAATGTGGGGGAAGCAAAAAAGAAAAGCTCCTTTTGGCTTCGTCCTCCCAGCTTGTTGCAAGCATCCCAATTACGAAGCAGATCACAGGGGCTGTGTTGGAAGACATTGGTATCAGCAAATTAGCAGGCTGCGGCGGGAGCAGTAATTAAGGCAGCTTTGTGTTTGCCCGGGTTTGGGGCTGTGGCTGCTGTTTGCATGCTGCTTGGATCCAGGGTCCCCTTGCACGCCTGGGGTTCGGGAGCCTGCTGTGCAACGCGGTGGCTTGCGTCGTCTATGCCGTGCTTTTTAAATAATTGCCGTGTTTTAGGAATTAATTGTAGTGATTGCAGGCAAAGGACAAAACACAGGCAAAGCGGTAATGGCTTGTGTGGTCCCACTGCTGCGGCTGCCCACAGAGACAGCGGTAAAACAACCGCCCGTCTGCGGGTGAGAAAAAACAGAGGAAAACAGCGTCTGCCTCTAGGTGCAAAAGGGAGGATGCAGGATCGTGCCCTCCCAGGATCCCAACTCTTTGAAGGCAGCAGGTAGGCCCCCCACTGCATGGGGGAGCTTGGAAAATTTGGGGAATCGATGGGCACCATCTGCTGCTGGGGCAGAGCTGCTCAGGGCGTGGGGTGTGGGGTCTGCAGCCCCCTGCCTTTGGGAGGTCGGTTTGTAGCACAGATCTGTTCTCAGCAGGTGCCTCTGCCAGAAAGTCTCCCCCTACTATTAAGCCAATATTTTCCTATTCTTAAATTAAGCCTATTTCCCTTGTTTTGCATCTGCGTGGAGGCATTAAAAAAAATCTCCCTTTCATGTTGTTTATCATCTCTAAATATCAGAGCTAACAGCCCAGGTTTCCTTTGCTCTTTACGGAGTGCCTCATAAATCACCCGCTGACTGCCAGGATCTCTTCAGATGCTCCTCCTGCTGTCTCCATCCAGGGAACGGGCCGCACGTCTCCACATGGATCTGGTCTGAATTGGTTGCCTTAACCCAGAGGTCAAGGGAATGGCGATCCCTCTCCTGCAAAGCACTTGTTTCACAAAGGCTAAACTGTGGGTTTGTCTTGTCTGATACAGCGCAGCAAGTCTTTATTATTATTATCATCTTATTTATCTATCTATTTATTTATTTATTTTGCAGTAAGGTTCATTATCGGAAAAAACAGGGAGGGCAGTGTGGAAAATCCTGCCCCACCCTGGGCAATGCTGGCCATCCCCCCGTGCACTCCCGTGCTGGGGCTGGAGGCTGGCAGCCCCCCTGCGATTTCCTCGCTGTTGCTCCAGGAGTGCCCTGCTGGCTGTACCGACCGTGCCAGCAGGCCAAGCAGCTCCTCGGGGTTTTGAGGCAGGGTTTGGCCACTCAAAGGGCCTGGTGCTCTGTACACCAAGCCATTCCCCCAGGGAGCACAGCACTTGGTGGAAGATGTCTTCAGCAGCAGCCAGGGGCTGGGTTTCGAAGCACTCCTGTTTGCTGAAGGATGCTTGCAGGGCCAGCCGGGAGGATGCCAGGCAAAATGGCAGATGCCCAGATAACTTTTCACATTGATTTCCAACAGCCCAAATAGTCCATGAAATACGCTGCTGCTTCCCACCGATCTCTCCCTTGGAGCGTGCCTTAGCATAACAACATAACCTGTTGGCTGAAGTTCTCACTTCCCTCTTTTTATTTCTTAAAGACTTTATAATAAATCAACTTGTTTGATCTGGATTGGGCTAGGTCTGATAATCCACGAGCATCTGCAGCATCTTCAGTTCTGAAGAGAACAGCCACCCTGTCTGTATCCAAGGCAGGTCACCATGGGGAAGACAAGAAAATGGACGAGTTCATCCATTGTGGGACATCTCAGGCACACAGGACACATTGTCTACCCACTTATATATTCAGAAATGATGAATGTAAGCCATGGTTTCTCAGAAAATGTATCACAGGCACAGTGCATTTCATCGTAACAGTGGCAGGGCGCAGCCTGGGTGACCAAAAATACAAAGCTTAGGAAGTGCTAGTTTCTGAAGAAGGTTTTGAAGGAAAGCAGCAGAAGCTCTCAGACTGTCAGGAACGGATCAGCAAAGCTCCTCAGAGCAGTCACTGGGCATTTGGGAAGTGCTGGCTGATTTAGCAAGGCAGCAACTCTGGTCCAGCTGGGCAAAGCTGAGTGGAGAGCTGGGAAGTGTGGGCTGGTGGAGGTGGGAATAGACACAGCAAACATTATCCCTCCTGGGAAAGAGATGTATTTTCACCAAAGATGGCTTAGAACAGAGTTGTGTGCTTCTTTCTCAGAGCCGGTGATGCTGCAGGTCCCAGGAGGCTCTCTGGGTAGCAAAGGGGGGTGTCCATGCATTTTCACATGCAGGGGAGCTGCTCATAAGGAAAGCACTCTAATTAGAGGAAAATATTTGATCTCCATAGGCTTTTGGTGAAATATCTTAGAAAGGCAGCAGATGTTGCTGAAATAATTTTTTCAACCATTTCCCCCCCCCCCTTTTTTTTATGTGGTGCATTGAATCATTGAATTTTAAATTAGATAGACAGCTCGTAGCTATTTATTGGGGGGTGCCAAACACTTGCCCTAAATCAAAGCTGGTGCCTCATCCAAAGCAGAGCATGTGTCCCCACCCCAACATCCCTCTGCCTTACTTTTGAAAGCCACAAATTATCCAGTGTTCAGTTCACCCCAGGAACTGTAGGATCCCCAAAATCTGTCATAGCACAGCCAGCCCATATTGCTTCATTGGATCTATTGTCACCTCAGTAAGCACAGCATCCTGGTGGTGTGGCCATTCTGTACTGTTCTACCTTGTATCACTCTTTTGCCCAATAATTTACCTTCTGTGACAAGCTAGAAGACTGCAAATCTGACTCCTCAATCCCAAAATAAAAGCAGCACAAATGTATGACTGCCTTAAGGCCATTCCAAAAAGCCTCATGGAGGTATCTGTCTTCTTCAGAGTGGCTTCAGATGAGGACATTTTCAAGGCAGGAGCCTGAATCCAGGTGTGAACTTTTCATTTTAAGGAGACTTGAGAGATGGAAAGCCTTATTTTTGGATTTTTAGCCCCATTGTAGAATGTTATATCACAGTCCTGGCTGCTTTGGCCATGGTGGCACAAAGCCAGCTCTCAACTGACGTACAATGAGAGTCAGCACCATCGCAAGCTCCACAGAATGGGTGGAAAAGCAGCAAAGCTGTCCTCCTTGTGTGAGGAAATGAGACGTGTATGTGTGGTGGTCTACAGCAAAGGATGGGTGGAGGCCAAGAAACACAAAAAACAATATCATAGCTTCGTGGGCAGTTTTGCCTTTAATGCCAAAAGTAAGAGTATTTTCCCCAGAGAAGGGCTGTTGTTGCTGAACCCCAGCAGGCCACAGTGTGTGCTGCAAGCACAGGCATCACCATTTGAGCAGAGAATAATCACAGGCCTTTCTCCCTTAAATGCTGTTGTCCCAGGGTCTGTGGAGAACCAGGTGTGCAGCCTGGTCATCAGATGCTGCCTCATATCAGAAACCCTGTGAGTTTTGTTGTAGAGTCAAAACAAGCATCTTTATGAGTTTGCTTGTCTTGTGTCACCCCAAAAGCATCTACAGGACACTGCATTCAACTCCACTGGACGGGTCAGTTAATTATGTTGAGAGAATCAATAGATTGATCAATTTATCAAATGATAAACAGAGTTTCTGCTTTCATCAGGGTAGTGAATATTAATTGATTTGACAGGCTGAAGCTTGGTAAAACAAGTAGAAGGGGCATCAGGGCATCACTGTATTAATTAGCCATGTTGAAGCTGCTTTTAGCTGCTTCCGAAGTTTAATCAATATGCTACATTTGAGTCCCAAAAGGCTTATGAAAACAGCCTTTGAAATCCTTTAAATTGTTGCCTCTGTGAGGTTTTAGACTCTTTGTGTATTCTTGTTCTGCTGTTTTTCTTCCTTTTTTTTCCCCCATCCTGAAATCAAAAGTGACCCATAAGGATTGGTAGGGGCGGGTTTTCTTATTTGTATCACAAATTTGCATTCGCTGGGAACAGAAATAAAATGAAAAAGATCTTCTGTTTTAGTACAATAATAATAATAATCCTAGACATTAATGAGCTGCCCTCTGCCTTCCAGTTTCTATATGCAGTAAATTACCTCTATAGACTTAATCTGATGTGAATGGGCAAGGCACCAGTTAAATCATGTTTTCCTGAGCCCTCGCATAGTGCTCAGACTTTGATTTAATACGAAGTAAGGTTTGAGCTTGTTAAGACATTTTGCTGAGAGGGGGGTGGAGGAGAAGGCCGCCCTGCAGAGACACCCTGGCGGCTGCCTTCCTGCAGACTTCCTATGGCTTTGAGATAATCTCGGTGCTGAATTTGGGACACCCTCCTCTGCCAGGGGACTCCTTGACAGCTGAAGGCTTTGGTGTGTCCTTGGGACCCATGGTGTGCCGGGAAGAGGTGGTCCCGCTGTGGGGCAGCGGATCCCCAGAAGAAGACCTCCTCATCAGGACCTCTGACCAACGCTCCAGCAAACCTGAGAATACACGGCGACCTGAAAGAAATTTTCTAAAACCACGAGTTTCTGACCTCGTAATTTGTTGCAGCTTTCTGCTAGTTTGAATTCTCATCCCTTTTCGGGACAAAACCTCCGCAGATGTGCCTGTAGAGGGCTTCCAGCACACTTCCTCTGTGCCTTCAGCGATTCCGCTCGTCTGGGCTCCCCAAGGTCTCCACTACAGATGTGACACCAGCGCAGTCAACACAGGACGACCAGCAGTGCTCCAAGCAGTGCTCAGGGCCCCAGCATAATTACAACAATTACGGAGTCAGGCCCTGAGCTGCACTTTCCGATGCACACATCTGCCATGCAGACCTCACCGTGCACGCGGATCCTGTCCTTAATAATGGAAGATGCCCCAGTCTCTCCAGGGGCAACACTCCTTGCTACGGGCAAGGCACTAAATCACATTTGAAGTTTCTAGGCCAAAATATTTTATTTTAGACGAATAAAGTTCTGAAAAAGCGTGAGGCAAGTTTCCAGGCCTGGCTCATCAGGCCTACCTGGTGATGGGCAGGAAAGGAAGCAGCCTTGTGGGAGGTGGAAGCGAGGCCACTTGGTAGAGATGGCCTAGAAGAGATCGGATGGATTCAGAGGAAAATGGGGCAGAAGAGCACACAAGTGCGTGCCACTGTACCCCAAGGCAGAGCTAGCTCTTCCCCTATCACTTCCAACTCAGAGTCCCAGCAACATCTCAGTGCCATACACGAAGACACCAGTGGCTTATTTCTCAGGTTTTGTACCTGACCACTCATCAGCCCTAAATGCACCGTGAGCCTTGGTGCCAGGAGAAGGAACAAAGGAGGCACCATCCAGCTCTGCCTGGGGTGGGGTGGCCCACTGGGTCCCCCCTTCCAGCTATTCCACCCCTTCTTGTCACACACACATCCTTGGATTCAGTGACACAGCCAAATCCCCTTTTCCATGAGGGATGGCAGTTTGGGAAGCTGATCTCGATGCAGGTTATGCATGCTGGTGACTTCTCTGAAATTGCTGCTCTCCTGAACATGTCTGTAGGTGCAGAACAGGCTGCACAGGGTCAGGACACCCTCCTGGGCCACACACAATGTCAGTAACAAACATTAACAGCTCCTGCTGAAGGGCTGGGTCTGAACACTGGGCAGACCAATTAGTCTGTGACTCCTTCATAGAGGCCTCCCGGAGAGGAGGACAAAAAGGCAGAGGTGTCAGGGCAGGGCAGAAAGGGACAGAGGAACAGAAAGGAACAAAAGCATTCTGCAGCCAAGCGAGCCCCTTGTGCATGGGCTGCAGAAGGGTGGTCCGTGGCTGGGGCACCACGGCATGGGGAGCAATGAAGGGGACGTCTGATGGGAAGGTTCTGAGGGGGAGGCACTGGGCAGTGCCATGTGGGTGGGAGTCCAAAATGATGCCAATTGCATCCAGCACCACCATCCGGAGCAATGCTGCCTAAACCTGTCCCTGTGATTTTCCTCTGGAGGGCCTTAGAGGGTTGGCTTGTGCACTGGGGGAGGTTCTGGGACCCCAAAGCAAGAAGCAAAAAAAAAAAAACCTGGCAATGTTGCAGGATAGCAGTGAAGCATCACCATCCGTGGACCAGTTTTACTGTCTCCGTCACTCCTCCTGCTTGCAGGAAAACAGAGGGAAGCCCAGCAGTGTGTGTCACCATTTATGACAATCAATAGCTGGGATTTGTCCAGAAAAAGAGCAGCCAAATGCATGGTCCTTCCCAGAGGTTTATTCAAAGGAGTGGTGTCAGAGGAAAGCTTGGTGAATGTGTGTATATAAAAACACACACACACATATATATATATATAAACGCATATACTCACCTGCTTTTGCATTGCTGTGCAGCAGCCAGTGCTCGCTGCCCCATGATTGGGGGGGGGTATCTCCCTCCATCATTTCAGTGATGCCTACCCCAAGTGGCAGGTGCGATGTAGACCCACCTCCCCTGTGGGGTCAGCGCTTCCTCTCCTGCTCAAATACCTCCGTCAGGGGGAAGGCCCCTTGTTGAAGAGAAATAATACAAGCCTCATGTCACTGATAGTTTTAAGATTATAAAGGAAACCTTCCATCAGTGGTGGCACAATTACCTTCCCATTTTCCTGCTTCACCTCATTAAAAGGAAAATGTTACAATTAAGGCACGGGCAGGAGGAACAGATTAATGTTCTGTTTCTAATGCATTGATGAATCGGCACTTAGTCAAGGGACTTAAAAATATTAAATCCTCGCAAAAGCCATCCCAAAGGGGAGCGTTTCTTGCTGGAGGGGCTTTCTCAGCATGAACTAGTGGCTGTCACTTACGCTATGGTTGTGTTGTGCAGATGGGTTTGTGATGAGAGTGGGGTTTGCTCAGGTTTGCCTGCTGGTGCTCCACAGGGTGGTTGCACGCTCCATGGGAAATCTTCTCTAGGTGTTCGCCTTAACATACAGTAACTTATTTTGTTGTGCATGGGGTATTGTACATATAATTGGACATCATCTGTTCTTATTCTTGTTTTTCCATCTCATTTCTCTCTTTTTGGCATGTCTTCATTAGTATCATGGCTTTATTCTGCCAAATGCAAAATTGCTTCAGGTTTTTTCTCCGTTTTTCAGGCCAGGTCACTGTCGCATGAAGGGAGCAGTGAGCAGGGGATGGGTCATTCCCAGTCCCTGACCCAGAGCTGTGTGGCCTCTGGGAGATCCCTCAGCCACCCCTGGAGCCACCTGGAGGAGCAGTGCACACCTTAATCAAATGACTTACTCTTCTAAAACTGCTTCAGAGGTGGGGACATGAAAATCTGCACCCATATTCTACACTCATTTTCAACATATTTTAACACAATTTCAAAGCCTTTTGGGGGCCTTGAGCTGAGACTTGGGGCCCGCCATGCCCACGTTCACTACACCGCCGGCAAGTCTCAGCCCTCCTATAATGAAAATGTCACTAATGATAAATATTTAAAGGGATGCTTATTTTTATATTTACTACCCTGACCTTTATCTATTTGGATTTTATTTTTCATTTTATGTGGCTTGCCTTTGCTTTTCCATAACCATGCGGTGCCGCAGAGCAAGAAGCACTGCAACAGCTCCACGATCGCCGCCACGTTATAAATACGCGCACAGTACATACAATTACAGAACTTTAATGTCTGGTATAATTACTGTCTGCAGTTTGCATTAATGCTCAGGGTGATATAGTGAAGCAAGCCGCTCAGACACTGTGAGATGCACGTCCCGAGGGGCAAAGGAAAATCATCGCTTGCGATCCTACGATTAATTATTGTGCTGCGCGTGGAGAAGCTGAGGTTTTCCCAAGCACTTCTTGCGCCCATGGTTGATTGAAATGACTACACGAGAACAGCACTGCTGTGCATAGCCTGCAGGCAGGGCTGTGCTTTATCATCAAGCAAGGGTCCTCAATTTTATTCTTGTAATGCTGAAAGGGAAAATTGAGGAAAACAGCAGGAATAAGGAGGAGAAAGTGAGTGTAACAGGTTGCAGCATCTTAAAGTATGGTGTGTGTTAATTTGCAGCACTTCCCCCATGTATCGCCTGGCCCAGGACCTGGGAGGTGAGCTGGAAGATGCTGGGGGTTCATCCTGCTCCAGAATTTATCATTACTGAATCCCTGAATTGAATTATTGAATTATTGCTAAAGCTCAGCAGATCCACAGTGGCACCTGGATCGAAGCATCAGGGATGCTCCAGGCTGTGTGATGAACCCTGGGATATTCCTGTCCCTTCCATACCATGGGAGGATGAGGACAGGCAGTGCCAGAGGGCTGGGGACAGGATTTGGCTGAGGAAGCCAACAGCCATCCAGGAACGGAGGAGAAGGGAATTCCCAACAGTGCAGTGTCTGGCAGCCTTACCTGAGCCCCATGGAAGGGAGGGACAATGGAGGAAATGAGAAATGGAAAAAAGGCTTGATTGGACCTTGCTGAAAATCTGGGGAAAAAAAAAAAAGGCGAAAAGAAAGTGCTGAGGCAGCTTTCTGTGTCTTTGAACTTTAGGCTTTGAAAAGAGGTGGGGAAAATCTTAAGGAATTAACGAGGACAACTGGGAAATTACTCAGGAGGAACTTTCAGTGCTTTCAGCTTGGAAAGAAATAGAAAAAACCCTTTATATATATACACCCGTACTGACATATCCACACATACACATATATAGATGCTTCAGCCAGCCATTAATCTTCACCTCTGATTTTCTCACTCTGTATTAACGAGGGGAGATGTTGACAGGGCGGCTGGGGAGGGTGAGAGCTGTGCTCCCCCCGTGCTGGGGGCTGCAGAGGAGGCAGAGGCAGCGCTGCCGATACCTAGGGCTCCCTGGCAGCACTTGCTGAAGCTCAGCCTTGATCAGAATAAGTCTCCTTACAGGAAACATTAACTTTTTGTCAAAAAAGCCTGGAGATAAATATTCTTGGATGAAAACCTATAAAAAGCCCAGACTGACAAACTATTTTTTTAGGCACTTCTTTTTCTCCCAACAAGAATATATCTGTCAAGAGAAACAGATGTTCTCCATGAAAAATCTTCTTTAATTACAAGTCTGTCAAAAAAAAAAAAAAAGGGAAGGTAGGTTGTTTTTTTTTTTTTTTCTTTCTCCGAGCCCATTAAAATGTATGTGAACGGCCAAGGTTTTAAAGCCACGGCTCCTTCCATAATACAGTATTTAAATGAAAAGTTTCTCTGTTGAGCAGGCTGAGCAGCAGCAAAGCCACAAGCCAAAATGTAGGGAGAGAGTCATGCAGCCAGTGGGGCCAGGTGAGCCGAATCCCCCCTCCAGAGCTTTGGACTTTGGCACATCATGCCAAATACCACAGAGCAAAACAAAAGCATTTAAGTTCCTGCGTTCCCGGGCATTTCTTTAAATGCTCCACTATATTTTCAATCCTTCCCTTCATGTGCCCAGTAAATACTTTAGTTAATACCTTTGAGCACTAACCTGTAGTCCTCACCTTTTCGGGGCTGGTCTGCTCGATAGGAGCCTGCAGACGAGGGCAATGTGACATAAATGTTAAAAGAGGTTTCTCCTGAGGCTGGCACACCACGTGTTATCCAGGGGAATAAAGTTCTGCAGGAAATAGGAGCGGGAACACAAGGTTGGTATTTCTTATTTATTGGTTCCAGTAATTGGCTAGAATATGTCTGAGCAGTTGGATGAAAATAATCAATAGTTCTTGTCCACTAATGAATGATTTTCCAGCAGTCGCTAGTGTAAATAGGTTTCATTAAAATAGCAAATCCTCCCAAACAAGAAAATTAACGAGAGCTTATGAAACCTATGAAATTGCATGGGTCTGAATTTCTGACAGCAATGACAAATATCTGCTATTGTTATTTTTGGTAAACAGATTTTCTTTTCAATTCTCGGTCTTGTCACTTAAATAATAACAATACTTAGCAAATCCATTATTCCTTTCCCAGAAATGTTCAAGTGCTTCAGGCCTTAAGTCTGCAAATCATGTCAGCCGCCAGCCAGGAAAAGGCTCCTTTGCCAAGCATCCCCCGTGCCCGACCAGTGCCCTTGGAAACGGCGGCGATCCGAGTTCAGCCTTCAGACAAACCTGCTCTGAATCAATGGAGCTGTTGCTTTTCCTGACTCCCGGGAATAACATGGTGTGGAAACAAACCACGGCCAGGTCCAGAAAAGAAGCCTGAAAAAAAATATTGGTTTTGGTCAACCTGGAACATGTCTCTTTTTACCTTTACATTTTCCTAGAGCAAAGTGAAACTCTTCATCCACAGGTCCAAAAAGCCCTGAAGCCACTTGGTCAGACATCTCCCAACATGCTTTGTCAGTTTCTTAGTTATTGCTAGATGAACCAGAAGTTCTTCAGGGAGCAGTGAGGATGTTTTTGCAAGTGGCAAAGCCCAGGTTAAATCTCAGTGGCTGAAAAAGCTCAATTCCTGTATCTGCTCCTTGCTCCTTCTCCTTCTCCTTCTCCTTCTCCTTCTCCTTCTCCTTCTCCTTCTCCTTCTCCTTCTCCTTCTCCTTCTCCTTCTCCTTCTCCTTCTCCTTCTCCTTCTCCTTCTCCTTCTCTTCCCATTCTTCTTTCTCTTCCTTCTCCTCTTCTCCTTCTTTCTCCTTCTCTTCCAGCCTTCTCTTGTCTCCTCTTCCTTCTTCTCCTTCCCCCTAACTCACCATCTCCCCTTGGTCTCCCCTCCCTTTCCTTCTCCCCATCAGGTATCACATGGTGGATGCAGGAGGCTCTCAAAGGCAAGAGCAGGATTTGGGCACCATTATCCACACCAGCAGCATTGACCAGAAACCAGTGTTTCAGCTAGGAAATCACGCTGGTAATCTCCTTTGAGGAGGTGCTCCCATTTTTCATGACGGTCAGTCCTTGCACGGGAAGTGGATGAAAAGAGAAAGCATTTCATTTGCTCTTTGGAAGCTGGAGCTATAGATCAAGGCCCTGCTCATTCCCCTGAAGACTGGAAATGGTGTTTTGTTTTTTTTCAAGAATTGAGGCTATACTCTGTGAAAGCTAAAACAGTTATCTACACTTCCATCTAGAGGTCAGCAGTAGAGATTTTTCTCCAACAGCTGGATAAATCCAGGCTGTTAGTGCTGCTCCTTCCACTCTCCTCGGTTATTGCTTTTTATTACACAAAGGGTGAGGAACAAGCAAATACCTCCTCTTCCCATCTTTGCCCTTGCTTGTTTGCACAAAGCAGCCAAAGGTCTTCCTGCTGACACTCGGGACCCAAGCCCTTTTGGTGGCCATGCTGTTGCTCTTTGGATGCCACAGTCTGGATGCAGATGCTCAGGGCTGCTTATTCTTAGCGGATAGCATACAAAGGTTATTTTCAGACATCAAGACACAGACTGGTGGAGATGTAGACCTTTCTCTACCGTGAAAGAGGCAGCCCTGCACCTTGTCCACCAGGATGGTGGGTTTTGCTTCTGCAGACCCTTTAGGGATGTCTTGTCACCAAGCCAGCATGTCTTCCTGCCATACATCTCTTGACCTCTGCTCACTGTGGCCTGGTCTGGGGAGACAGCGACCACTATGTCAGTCACATCCTGCTGAAAGAAAGCAGCTCCTGGTGTTTTATGGACACCTCTGAGGTGCTTCTTCCCGGGCCTGTAGCTGAGGACAAGTCCCTCAGCCCTTGAGATGTTCCCTGGGAGATGAGTGGCTCAGCCAGAGCCTCGTGGACTCCACTCTGCATCTTGGAGACTCAGCTTTGCCACCATGGCCATCCCAGGCTGCTGAACCCCTCCCTGTCCCCACTCCTCTTGCCTGGCATGGGTGCCACGGGACTAGGCCACCTTTTGCTGCCTGATCTCAGATCTCTGGCAGGAGGGTTTCTGAAACCACGCTGCACTCCTGCGTCTGTGAGCCTGCGGCTGTAAATCCTGTGTCTCTGCCATAAGCGGTGATTGAGCCTGTCTAGCTTAATTTATTCCTTTGGAGCCCATGCAGTTATGGCAGAGATGATTGCCTGCTCAAGGAGCAGCGCTTGGGATGAAATCTTTCCCTCTTGAGAGCTCTGCTGGAAAAACACCGCAGCATCTGTGAACCACCAGCATCCATACGTACCCTGTGCCCTTGCCTGGCCACTTCTCTGCGACGTCCTCATCCCTCCTGACCTCCCTTTCTCTCCCTTCCTTAATCCCTTTTACCTCTGCTTCATTTCTACCACTGTCCCCTCCTGTTTGGGCTCCTCATTAGGTGATGGAGCAAACCATGACAGCAATGCTGCTGACTCAGTAGCTCCTTGGGATGCCACCCGTGCAGCTCGTGGCTGTCCCATGCAGGCACCCAGTTTCAGGCAGCAGAAGGGGAAAAGGAAAGCACAGTATAGGGTGAATCGAGCGGAGATTTCAACCCCACCTTGGGGTGATGAATTATGGAGCCTCAGTGGTCTTGCACCCCCGGACCTGCCCTTCCCAGCAGCTCCATCACCAAATAGCCCAAAGTCCCTACCTGGGACCCAGAGAAGGGCTCAACTTACGCTGTGGGTGCTGAGCATGAAACATTTGTCCCTGGGGGAACCCCCCCTGTGCCCCTGGCCCCTGCCTCAGCATGGCTCTGGAGCCCAGCGAGAAGTGTGCTGCGTTGTTTGTCACCTGAAGCACTTGAAAAAATTACACAAATCCATCAAAGTAATGAATCTTCTCAGCGGTGGCAAATAGACAGAGACAGACAAGCACTCAGCTGAAACAAGTCATCTTTAAAAATTAATACAAAATAAACAGCTGGCCTTTTGCTCCATTTCCAGGTGACAGCTGCGTGGTTTGGGCGAGGGGACGGGCTGGGGATGGGTGATGGCTCTCAAGGGGACTGCATCCCTGGGGCAGGGACGTGTCTGCCTCCGTGTCCCTGTCACTGCCACGGTGTCACCTCCATCCTCAGCAGCATCTGGCTGCTGCGGGAGCGAAGGAGCAACGCAGCGGTCGATGCTGCATTATGCTGATGACTGCTTAAGAAATAACCAAATTTTCGGGAGCACCGAAGCCTCATCACCTTCCTACAGCCTTGTCGGGCTCCTGCCAGCCCTCGCAGCTCTCGAATCGGTTTGTCTGCCTCTGATGGAGCTGGTGTGCTCCTTAGGGGACAGACTGCGCTTGCTCTCACGCCTGCATGCTGCTTCTCACAGTGTGGGCTCGATAAATAATTAATAGCGGCGTTGCTGCCTCCTCCAAGCTTTCATTTCATTACCCAGGTATAACATATCCATCTATAAATGTATGTATGTGTGCGTGCACATATACACACACCTCTCTAGGCATTCAGTGTATATATGACCAACACACAGACCCAGGGGTGATGGGGGTCCAGTTCCTGCTCCCACCCCATCTCCTTGTGCTCTCTCTGCTCCAAAGCCTTGGTCCTCTTCTCGGCTGAGGCAGTGCAGCAGTGAAGCACATCGGGATGGGGGCTCCTGCTTCAAGCTGCAGGAAAAGCAGGGCATACCTGGGGAGGTGCAGAAAACAAAAAAATGCCTCAAAATACCCAGGAGCTGACCAGAAAGTGGTGGGAAAAGATTTCCTGTACCCTTTGCAGCAAACAAGTCAGTTTTCATTTTCTCTCTTTTTCATTTTTTCAAAAAAAAAAAAAAAAAAAATCAGTGTGTGTGTGGGGGAATGAACCCAGCTCTCATTTGAATAAAAATCCAGAGAAATTTAGTCATTAGCTTACTGGTAGAATGAGTTTTAAGTGGGCTTCTGTACATTTTTACACTTTCATGTCACTGCTTGATCCCAGCATTGCTGCTTCTCCATCAGCCACAGTCCAGCCCCTCCGATAGTCCGAGAGGCAGGAAAGCAGCAGAAGGCAAACTGCTCTCAACCACAAGCATCCCTCTTCTGCTCCTGCCGCTCCCATCTTGAGGCTTTTTTATTTATTAGCCTGCAAACAGGCGGGCACGCCAGTACCTGCGGGGCTGCCCTTGCCCTGCAGAGAGCGCGGGGCTGGAGAGCGCGGAGGAAGACGGATGGATCCTGAATTGAGTCGAATTTATGGGGCTCCGCAATTCCTGCTGCCGTACGTCTCCGGGAAATGACACCACCACTTCAGGAGCAGAGATTAATCTGAGCCGGCAGGAGAAGGACAAAACAAATCATCTACTGCAGGAATCTCATTTGATGCCTGTTAGTAAAAGCACTGGGATGAATGGCTTTTGTAAAGACCGCACCGCAACATGCTCTTTTTTCCCCCTTTCCTCCGTTGTTCTGCAAATTGAGGTCTATGGTGTGTGTGGTGGAGGCAATCCCGGGGTCACTTGTGGATGAGGTGCAGGACGAGGTGTTTCCAGGAGTTTTTGTGCTGAGGCTGGATGAAACGCAGAGCGTGGGATGTAAGAGCAAGAAAGGACCTGGATGCCAAGCTAGAGCCGGGATGCTATGAGTGCGCACAGGCTTGGGGGAGAGGTGGACACATCCTGCACCATGCCGTGTATCAAACCCGCTGCTTATAACCATGGGATCACCTGAAGGTCAAGGAGAAGCAGCAGGTCGTGAGGAAGGGGCTGCAGGTCTCCAGGGACAGCATGGCCTGTGTTCCCAGGGCATCACCTCCATGCATCCAAGGAAGATGTCCTTTATCGAAAAAATAAATAAATAAAAGCATTAATTCTCAAGTTCTATAGAAGATGGGGTCAGGAACCCTGCAAATCCAGCCCCTACAAAACATCCCAGTGATGCTCCTTACCCTGCACAAGCAGCCCAGCTGGATGCAGCTGTGGGGCGACAGCAGTACCCAGCGCTGAGCACTGCTCCTGCACGATGCCTCGTGTGCCGGCTCGATACGGAATCAATTCAATTGATCTTTTTTTAAGGTGCAGCCTCACAACGGCTGAGACTGTGTAAGATGCAGCTAAGCATGCACTTCCACAAAATAATTTGTCAGGCCCCGCTGTAGAAACCTAATGACGGCTGTAATTTATTGCTGACAGATGATATTTATCACCGCAGCATCCCCTCTTTCTCTTTCTCTGTCTCGTTAGGAATGGCATCAATAATGTTTATTGTAGCTTTTAATTTTTTATCGTTGGTATTCTTACCTGCACTGATGATGGCTGGCTGGAGATGAGAAAAGGCATTAAAGCAGACAGAGGCTTTGATATGTATTCGAGGGTGAATAATGAAGTTAGGAATTCTTCCTGCATGCTCACACTGGGTGTATGTACATGGTGGTGGAGCCCGCCCTAACAGCGAGGAAAAAAGTGGGGTGTTTCCCCCCAAAAACCTCACCCCCTGAGTCCTTCAACCTGTGCAAGGTCTTTAGGGATGCTCAGGACCGGGAAAAGCAGTGGGATTGCCTCTAGTTTACCCCCAAACACCTCTCCCACAATGGTGCTGCAAGCAGGAGCATCCTCTGCAGTGCTTTCCACCTGCGCTCGTCTCACTGCTCAGTGCACAGCCTTGCAATCGAGAACACCTCCAAGTAAATGTTATTTACATGTTTTTTTCTGCCCAATTTGCCATTGCCCCGCCACTAAACGAAGCTCGGCATTCTTCGATAGATGTTTGCATTTTGCACACAGCCGCTTTTCACACCTATTAAGTGATGCCCTGGTTAAGCTGAAACCTGTGTGTGTTGGCAGTTGCTTCGCTGCAGGGGGTTGCTTGCTGCCTGTGCTTGAATTTTCAGGTGTTTGGACGGGCTGACAGCATGGTGCCCTCATGAAAAATGGTTCCATGCAGGCTGTACCGGGGCCTCGAGCTTGCACCGCTCCGATTATCCCACACCTGATGCCAAGAGGTCAGAGGACTCGTGTCCCTAAAAACAGCTGACCCCACCATGCCCCCAAAGTTTTCCCATTTCCCCATTTTCTTGCACTTTTTGCTAACTCTCGAGGAAATGTGTTGCACCAGGTTTTGATGCCCTCTGAACCAGCAGGACCAATGCTTCCCAAAGGGGATTTCTTCTTCCCTTCCCAGACATGAATAATTACCAACCTGGCGGTTATTTGAGCACCATTATAGGAGCCTCCCGGACTAGGTGGTCATTTACCGATTAGACAGACGTTGCTCACATTGTTCATAACTGATTACGGGATTGACAGTTTGGCTTTCACCCAAAATTTGGAGTTACAACTTAGCATAATTGGAAGTGAAAGGCGGAGCAGGCTGGGGGAAGGGGATAGTGCCTGCTGACAATTTAGCTAACGCTGGTTTTATTGATCCCTGAAAAGCCTCTGATGTTGCAGATCACTCTTTATAGGGCAATAAAGTTTATGGCTCAGGTTGTCTAGGGGGGGAGTAACTTCTACGTGTCCCCGGTGGCTCTGGGTGGCAGAAGCCATCTCCTGCACGGTCCCCAGCCTCTGGGAAGGCAAAAACCAGAAATTTGGATTTGCTGATTTTCTACCTAGAATCCCCAACCCAAAGCTGAAATTTGGTATTTGTCTTGAAATCAAAATTCCAGAAAAGCAATGATGATGAAATTAGAAAGTAATTCCTCCTGTGTCACAGTGCAAGCTTTTCTGCTTACAGAAAATATTTTACATTATTCTACTTTGCGCTATCCCTTCCCATCCTTCTACCAAATTCTTTCTTAGTTTACCCCACAAAACTTTAGAATTTGTAATGCTTAATATATCCATTGCCTTCCCTGCATTTATTCTCACACCTCTCTGCTGCAGGCTGGGATTGGCACCCCCTAGGAGCACAAAATGATCCAGCGATTTGTCCACAGCAATAAAAATTACCCACGGCAGGAGCAAGACGGAGCTTCTGCGTTCTCCACAGCCAGCACGAGCGATGCAGCAGGCGGCTCTCGGTCTGCAGCCCGAGGAATGTGAGTGATGGGGACGGCGAGTGGCCAGGGAGCACTTTGGGAGGGGGCTGAGGGTTTTTTCTCCTCCCAGCCCCTCCGCACCTTCCCTCTGACTGCTGCAGTCCCGATGTGCTGGTGGAGCTCTGGTTCCCGGCCCTGTGGCTTTGAGCTCATTTGTCAAACCCAGAGATCTTCATGAAGGGCTGTTAGCAGAGCATTTACTTCCCATCTCTCATCCTACCCTGTCATCACCTTCCTAGATTAATTAAGGAAAAAAGACAAGGCATCTTGCCTCCCTTTTGTTTCTCCTTTCCCTGCCTTTTTTTTTTTTTTTTTTTTTTTTTTTTTAACAGCCCCTTATTCTCCATTCATGCCCTGAACACCGCTGAAGAGCAAAACAAGCGACACTCAACATTTCCCTCTTCCCTCTCGTGGATAATATATCCTTTTTTCTTTTTCTTTTTTTTTTTTTTTCCTACATTTTTGTAAGTGGAATCGGTTTGGTGAGCTTTGTCCTGACCATCAATCCTCCCCAACAGCCTCAGCTGCTAAAGCTAAGCCAGGAAATCTCCCCAGGCCATTGACTTAGGGCTGCTGTAGAGCTCGTTCCAGACTTACAGCCCCAGAGCAGGGGCTGGTGCCCGGCCCTGCAGCACACCAAGGCTGCACGGTGCTGTGCGCCTCAGCCCCCACATGACAAAAAATAGGATATGGCTCTAACCAAGAACAAGGTGTTTTCAGCCAGCAGGGACACCGGGAAGTTCTCTGTGAAGAACTTTATGAGGACCACCCTCTCCCCCGAACGGGCCTTACCCTCTGGAGCCCAAGGAGGCTTCGTGTTGGCTTCTGCTGAGCCTCTGGAGAGATAGGGACAGGTTTCCTGAGGGTTCGCTCAGGTGTGCTGGGGGTGGTCCAGGAGAGTGGTCAGCCAGACCCAGATGTACTCACATGTCTTGGTTTCAGCCCTACCTGCAGGCACAGGTAACTTCTGCAGGGTTCCTCCAGGCCCATCCTGGCTGCCTCCACGTGCGGCTGAGGCAGGAGAGGTTTCTCCTCGCAAGCAGGGGCCTGACCTGGCTCACTGCAGCCCATGATGGTTCTTGGAGATGTTGCATGAAGCCTTCAGTGGCAGTGGACATCACCCCCATGGCACAAGAGCTGCCATCGCTGTCACAAAGGCTGCCCTGGCTCCCTGCACCAAAACAGGAGCCTACGGTAGAGGGGGAAAACATCCCCCTTTTCCCTGCTCTCCAAACAACTCATCCCCAGCCCACTCGGAGCAATGGAAGTCTCTCCCTGACTTTGCTGGACTTCAGGACCAGCCTTGCCTTAGTTCAAGCTCGGTCCCATGGCTTTGTGAAGCCATCAATCTCCATCATCTCTGTAACCCCAAGCCACACACGGAATAAAGATGCGAAGCAGCAGGTCCTCAGCTGATGTACATCAATACGGATCTCCCGTAGTCGGTGGAGTTAACTTACAACCAGCCGGGGAGGTAACCCAAAATGCTGCTCGGTGGAGCAAAAGAAATTTCTGCAGTAATTAGATCTGGAGCATGATTACCCAAAGGGAAACAAAAAACAAATGTGGGTGACAGATATTTCCAGGATAACTGCAGTTATTAATGCTTTTCTCTACCAGTGACAGGCACCAGGGATTAGTATTGCCTGAAAAAGCCTGGTTTAGTGTGGGAAAAAATGAGGGCTGGAAATGAAGCAAGTAGAAGGCCATATGCTGCTCGGTGTGCTCAGGGGGTCCTGGGAGGATAGCTTTAGCCAAAACAACAAAAGGCAAGTATGTGAGGCATATGTGAGGAGAAACATGAACCTGTTGCCTATAAGTTACCAGTTTAAAAGAAAAAAAAAAAAAGGAACCTGCTATTCTCTATTGCACAAGTTCACCCTGAATTAGTGACCCTATTTGTGAGTGCCCATCCACTGCTGAGCAGTCCTGGGTGATGGAGCTGGGTCTTGGGATAAACATCTTCAGTTTGGCCTGAGCATGAAGCCGTGCCTGCCCTACTGCCTCGTGTTATTTGATATATTAGTATCAGCCTTCCATCACATACCACGGAGACTTTTCCTCCATGTTTGCTGCAAGAGGAGACGTCCTTCCCAGCCTGGGAATGGTGGGAAAGGCATGGGAAGGGCTCGCATTCAAATGAGCTGGCCCATGGCCTTGCTGTGCAGCTTGGGCAAGCAACCACGAGCTCAAAATGTGAATAAAAGCACAGCTGAGAGCTGTGTGTGGGCTGCTAAGGGTATGGGAACAGCACGGGCTCAACCACCCTAGGGTTTGCTGTAGAGCGTGCACACTTGTAAACGTCTCCCTCCGCTCCGAGAGCCTCAGTCAGCGCGGCTGGCTACCGAGAACCATGTGGGCTCCCTGAAAATCATCAGGTCCTGTTTTAATAAAAGGTTTGGAAGCGAGTAGGGCTAAAACAACAACAAAGGCTAGGCATTAAAATGAGGACAAGGACGCTTTTTTTTTTTTTCTTACCCCTTTCAAATGTAAGGAGTGCTGACATTTGGGGAGTAATAAGATTAATCCCTAACACGGTGATTTGCCAGTAAGTGCAATTTGGAGCAAACTGTTTGTGTTCTGCTGTCTGCCCTGGCTTATCCCCAGGGGTGCTAGCAAGGGTCTAGCCTGGCAGGCAGAAGGTCCACCCAGCTCATCATCCATCTCCTCCTGCAGCCGGATGCTTCAGGGAAAGCACAAGACCTTTACAGCGGGCAGCTGCGCGATAACCTGTCCACAATGGAGCTGAAATTTAAGCTTAAAATCAGATATTTAAAAGACCATCCAAAATACATGGCACCATCAGGGCTCCTAACCATAATTAGTCTTTTTGGCTGCTGAAAAGCCACTTTTATCTTAATTTCTCCTATGGATTTGATTGGATGGGCAGCACTTCAACTAGAGTATATGCATGGGGTAAGGCACAGTGGAAGCCCATCTGCAAAGTATCCCACCTGCATCACTGGACGACCCACACCTGGCTGACAAGGTGACAAGAAAGGTGCAAGATGCTCCTGGGGAGGTGGGAGCAGCCCTGGCTCAGGGCTTCAGTGCTTGGGATGCAGACAAAGGAAGGCAAATTTTAAAAATGGGAGAGAGGAAACACCCCAGTGTTCTGGGCAGGGGGCAGCTGCCACCAAAAATACTTAAGCTGGATAATTGTCACTGTCTGGCTTTTTGGGGTATTGCTAACCACCATAATTTGACCTTGTCCTTGGGCATTCCTCCATAGCAGCGCCATCACCCATAGCAGACAGCCCCATCTGCTACAATGTCTTATTCTGCAGGCTGCCTGGTTTATTCCAGCTTTTGAGGCATTTAATGGTGATTTGGCTTTTTTTGTTTGTTTGTTTGTTTTATTTTTAAACAATGAGATCAGTTTGACACAAATTGACTTTTGCTGCTGATACTCTGTCTCTCCACAGGATACCTGGCTTGGAAATATGGGAAGACAGGACCAGTGTTTCCCACCTCACAGCTGGGCTGGCTTTCGCAAGCTCTGGTAGATGAGAGTGTTTTTTAAAAGTGCCACTTACCTCCCTTCTGTACTTCCAGTGTGTCTTGAAACATCCCTCCAGGTACTTAGGAAACACCAAAACCTGGGCCAAAAGAAAAGCACTCCTAACTCCTGCAAGACAGTCACCAAAACCAAACATCTCACAAAGAATAATCAGAAAGTCATATAAACACCAAAACTGCAATGCAGAGAAAGACAGAACTCTGTCTTCCTCACTCTGTGTACTGCTTTTGGTTTGGTCCTTGGTTGGAAAAATTCTCCCCCAGTTGCTACCTAGCAGAGCATTTCATTGAACATGGGCATTCCTATCCTATTATCTTATCCTATCCCACCCTTTAGAAAACTGTGATTTGCTATTTGACCTGAAAACTGAACATCTTTGGCTAAAAGATAACAAAATACAGAAGCTGGTGAGTGTAAACTGCTGGAACCCTGATCTGGTGTGGCTCTATTTAACCTTAAAAAAGGAAAGGAAAAATCCCACAGACAAAAAAAATGCAATTCCTCCACATTTCTATCACCCGAGATGCGGATGAAGAAAACCCAGACAGCTGGAAAGCTGCATTGAGGTAGGAGCTCCTGGAGCTCTTCCCATGGGAAGGCAAGATATTTATTTAAAGACAGGACTGAATTCCAACAGACACAGGGAAATGTCAAAATATTGCACAAGCAGGAAGAGGAACGAATACAATTGTCTCTGCAGCCTGTGCATAATGAATAACTTATCACCCGGGCAAAGCAAAAGTCATAATAAAGCAAGTCAAAGGAAAGCACTGCTAAATCAAGTGTTTACAGAGGGGAATAGCACTACGTTCCCTGGCCAAAATGTATTTAAGCAGATAGTGTAAACAGAGTGCTGATAGGGCAGGTAGCAAAAAAAGCCCAACACAAGGAGGGACAGCAAGAACCGGGCAGGAGCCACTGATGGAGCCACAGGAGGGGCTGGTGCTGCAGGTGCCAACCTCCCTCTGAGTCACCAGGGAACTACAACAGCAAATTTAGGCTTAAAGCCTCAGTTTTGAATGGCTGAAGCTAGGTGAATGCCCACCCTCCTGCGTGCAGCGTGACTGATCCGCAGTAGAGCCGGCATATGATGAATTAAAGCCTTTGAAAATACCTGCTTGAAGCCATGTGAGAACCGCTTTCCAACAGAGATGCATTTTTGGGATGACAGCTGCATTCAGGATTTGTTTTGGAGATCACAACTGAAATCACCTAGAATTAAATTTTACTGCAGTGTAGAACGGTGTATTCCTACCAATTCCCATTACAGTGCCTTATACATTGCCCTTATAAATTTATTTTCTAAGCATAAATTTTCAATGGGAAAAAGTTTTGTTCAGCTGAGTAAGATCTTCACTTTTCAAAATATTGAGAGGAGTGAAATCATTAAAAAAATCTTTTAAATTCTCTCAATTTTTACCAGTTACTTCAGAACTGGTCTAAAATAAAACAGAAGGAAAGAGATGATTTTTCGCCCATTAACATATCTTTTTTTTTTTTTTTTTTTTTTTTTTGTGCGATTTTTGTTCTCCACACTGCACTTGCTTCTAAGTTTGCACCCAGCCTGCGAGTCTGTGCACTACACATGTTGCCTCTGGGGGTTTCTTGGCTAGGACCCTGCAGAGTGAAGCCCTTGCACAGGTGTCCCTCTCTGCTGGAAGCTTGTTTTGGGACGTGCAAATGGGAGAACAACTGGCTCATGGCGAACCACATCTGCCTTTCCGCAGAGTCATACTGTCTGAGTGCTGACGGCACGCTGTGGATATAACGAAGATGAATGCTGCTGCACGCAGCACTAGAACCCAAAATAGAGTTCGTGGGGGTGGAAGTGGAAGTTTTTTGACCCTTTGACTTCCATGATGGGGATGATAATGACAAGAGCAGCACTGGTCTCCGCTGTTTCCCATCGGCTCCGCTCGGTGGAGAGGTTTCAGCTGGAGACTTCTCAGCTGCCTGGCATTTGAGAGGACTGCGGCGCTGATCGAGAAGGGATGAATTAAAGAGAAAAAGAGAAACCATGATGAATTAATCCTTCACCATGGCATTAGCACAACCCCGCACCTCTCCTCCTCGTCAGCGGTGAAAAATGCCTCCTCTCCGCCAACAATTACCTTGCTTCGGCTCAGCCCTTCCAGCGCCGGCCCGGCGGTGATGGATGAGCCCCGGCCCAGCCCCGCCGCTGCCACCATCTGCCACCCCCCCACCGACACCCTTGTTACTGCACCACGGATCAAGGGCGAGCAGGGGAAACAGTGGCAGTGATAAAAAGCGCCTGGAAAAGTGTGAATTAGCCAAGGGAAGAGAGGAGATGAATGAAAAGGAGCAGGGCAAGGGAAAAAAAAAAAAAAAAAAGAGATGGAAAGGCAAAAGGGGATGAAACTGGGGACAATCTGGTGCTCGTCCAGATCCCTTGCTGCACACAATGGGTCTTTGCGGTGAGCCAGGAGGTGAGCAATGCTTGTGTAGGCTCAAGGGTTTCGGGGATGAGGAGGTGTGTAGTCACTGCCAACCTCACCCAGGGACCAGCCTCCATGGTGCCTGCAGGATAAGGTGACGTCCCTGGTGACACAACCTTCCCACAGGCAGCTCCCCGTCTCCTCCTAGGAAAGGAAAACAAACCAGTTACTGTGAGTATCTGTTACCTTACAGCGAGGGATAAAAGCTCGTTCCTTTCTAAAGGACTTCGGATAACTGTAGGGTTTAACAGACTTGATATTTATCTTGGTAGCAGAAAGCCAAATGTGGATTCCTCTTGTTTTGTTCTCCAAATGGATGCACTAGGATGTCAGTCGGGGGGGGAAGCTGGAGGAGCCTAGTAAATCTTTGCAAAACTCCCTTCTTCCCTAAGGAGAAGGAGATACAAGCCTCTGTGAAATCATGGTTTCGCTGAGGGAACTTTTCCAGGCTGGGTGGAGAGCTTCCACCTCCAAAGACAGCAGACTGGGACCTGGCTGTCCAGCCCCTCCCTGGTAGTTTTCAGTCTCATCACGTCTCTAAGACCTGCAGCTTGGGAAACTCTGCCTTAAAGCGGAATCGCTTTGGAGGGTAGTTGGTTACTTGCACTAAAAGCTCCGGATTAAATTTATAAGGGTAATAAACCCATTTCACTTCACAGGTTTGATCCCAGATTTGCCCTGCGCTACTCAGGTCAGAGGAAGCTTTATGTTTGAGCCAAAATCCTTCTGCAGTTGGGATTTACAAACAAAAATAATACAACAGAGGAGAGGCTGGGGCTTATAAAGATGCTCTGAAAATGCTCACGCAAGCAGAAAGGGACCCACAAGAATTATTCTCCCCACACCAGCTATGCCAATGCCCAGGGCACCGTCCTTGCCCCATCTGTCAGCCCAGCTCCTGAGACTGAACAAATCTCATTAATGGTTGTCAGATTTTGCCAGCGCTGTACAAGGGCCATAATACAGCGAGCCTCTTTAAAATCAGAGATAAACCATTCTCTGTTTCAAGACACCCTGGATGCAAGGAACATAAACAACAACAACTGCCCAGGGATGCTGGAGAAAGGGCAGGCCAGCAGCACACCAGTATCTTGCTTGCATTAACTGCTGGGATGAGCCCACGTGTGAGCAGCCAGTGGCAATAAACGATCATTTCTTAAGTATGGGGGGAGAAACAAGCTTTCCCCAACTTAAAGCAACCAGCAGCATTAATGCATTAATAATTAAGAGAAGATCCCAATTAACAGAGCTAGCCCTGTTTGCAGGCAGGACTAGCTGTGTTTACTTTTTGTACCTTCCATTTAAAAGTGGCTTTGGCAATATTGCTGTGGAGGAGGCTTCCAGGCACATTTGGCAGCCCCCGCAAGGCCAGGACTGGTGGTGGCTTCAGGACATCCGAGGAAAAATCCCTGAGGAAGAAAAATGGGGGTTGGTCACAACCAGAATACGCAGAGTGAGAGAATAGCAGAATGGCTGAGGTCGGAAGGGACCTCCAGAGGCCCACTGGATCCAAACCCCTGCTCAAGCAGGTACACCTAGAGCGGGTTGCCCAGGGAACATTTTTGCAGGAAGCATTAATTTAGGAATAGTGAATTAAGTGTCAGGAATTCTTCATTCCAAAAGCACGTTTTAGAAAAACTTCCTCTGAACATTGCACAGGTTCTGAGTAATTTTGTCTAGGAAGGATGTGTCTCAAATGAAAGTTTGGGAATTGACCAAAAGAAAACAGTGGGAACAAGGAGAGAACAAGTTTTGCACATGACTCTTGTTTTTAATGGCTCCTAATTTTGGCAAGCCACCTTAACACTTGTAAGCTAAAATATTAACTTTAAAATAGCAAAAACACTCTCCTCCTCCTTCCTCCTCTTCCCCCAGTCCCTTTCTCACACATTTTTTCACTAATAGAAAGAGCAGAATAATCTAATTTGACGTTTTGGGATATATTCCCTGCAGGAACTGTAGAAATGCCACCTGCTACCTGCATGCTGGATTTGATCACAAATCAACAGCACCCAGTGCTGCACAAGATCTCTTGATATTTTAATGGCTATGAAATACCTGGCCACTAATGACAACACATCCTGAACTGCACATATTTTTAAAATGCCAAATGCCACCTCACTACTTGTATCAGTCTTAATGGCACCTCCTTAATTATATGAATACAAATAATTATATTCAGTGAAACTGGCTCCAAAACCTTGCATTTGAGGCTTGGCTATCCTGCAAGTGCAGAATTAATCCTGGGATGGGCACTTAGTGGCTGTGTGCCCCAGCTCCACACCTTTCAGCTGCCCAAGGGAGGAGACTTGCTCGCTCACAACCTACTGACACCGCCTGCTGCAGTTGCTCCAACTGGGCAGGAGCAGCTCAAGCCTTCTGCTGGACCCAGGCACCTCTTTGACATGCCACGAGCCCCCAGGGAGGCTCTTCTGAGCACCTCAGTTGTTGAGTCATTGCTTCATGTCCTGTTCTTTTAGGCACACCTGACCAGCGGCCACAAATATGGAGGGTGGGAGGAGAGAAAAAGCACAAATTCACAGCTAAATACAGTGCCAAGACTGATGCTAGTACACCAGTGAATGTGACAATAGGGAAAGACAAAAAATCAGCCAGTGTGCCCATAAGAGACAGGAACTTGCTTCGCTTGTATATTCTGCTGCTGAGATAAACAAGTTTGTGCTGTTTCGCTCAAGGAGCCATCACCTTCCTGCTCCTGGCTGCATGGCTGGAAGAAGACTGGGTACAGCTTCCAAAGGTTCAAACTAAGGAAAAAAAAGAATGAATTTGGTACTATTGATTTCAACCCCAGTCTCAGATCTGGGAAATGCCATTGCACCCTGAGCAAGCACAGTCCTGTCTGGAAGCAAAGAGATGTCAAATGATGTGTTCAAGGGAGACACCGATTTCTGGGCTGCAGCATCGATCTGAAGAGATGCTCCCACACAGCACATCCACCACTACATCTTTGGATTGTGCTGACTTTCCATCACCCCACTTCTCCAAGGACCTGGGAGAAGCCCTGAAAGCAGCTTCCAGTGCCCTAGGCTCTTCTGACATTGGGAGAGGAACATCTCAACTGTCTTTGGGCCCAGCTGTATTATAAGCAGCGCCAGAACCATTCACAAGCCTTCAAAGTTTCCACATGATTATGTGAGCAAATATTTGGACTGGAAGTGCTGTTAGTCATTATTTGCAGTTCATTTTCTCGTATTTGTTCTGTCTTCTAAATAATAAAAAAAAAAAGAGAAAGCCAAGATGACAGCTCAAAGCATTCACATCCAGCAGCAGAAACAACACCTGTTTTTTTCGGCAAACACCTTGGTTACACACAGGCAGCCTCTGCAGCTCCCTGGGTACTGCTGCAGCACGAGCAGCCTGTGCCAGGGCAGGGATTTGCCCCCTTGCTCAGAGCCACTGGGTACCACAGCTTTGAAGGGTCCTGAGCATCCAGGGTGAAAACCCACGCTGCTGGCCTGACTTTGCTGACACACAGAGGTTTTCTGGATTTACACCCCAGGGCACAGAAACAAGAATTATTTTCCCTGGGTTGTTTTTTTTTTTTGGCCTCGCTGGGATTTGGGGGCTTTCTTGCTTCGTTGCTATTTGGCACCTCATTTGGAGGCCTGATCATGGCAACAGCTGTTACTCAAGCTCGGGGCTTAGCGCTATTAATCATGTCAGGAGGCAGCAGCACTACCTACAGCAGGACATACTGCAGCTGGTGGCAGGCGTCTGCAGAACCAGCCCCTCGACTTGTTTGCCAAGGGAGGGTTTCCACCTGCCTGTGTAAGTGCAAGGCTCCCTGGGCACAGAGGCATGAGAGCAGCTATTCCACAGCGGAGGAGCTCCGTGGCTGTGCTGGCATCCAAACTACTCAGGCATCTTCATCTCAAAAAGCACCCCTCCCAAACACCTACAAATTACAACTCCAACAGCCTGTTTCTTCGCAACTCTGGCTGTGTTGAAAGCAATATGCCCTGAGACTGGCCAGCATCTACAGGCAAGCCAGCGCTTCAGCATAAGTAAGCTGCAAAGAAAGCCTGGTGTCACTCCTTTTGGCAAAGATAGTGCCTGGGGGGAGCAGCGGAGCCAGGATGCAGGCCTGCATCTGGTACCGTCTGCACCAGAGTCATTACAGCCATCCTGACACCTTATTTCCAACATGAGCGGCTAATTTCTGGCTGCTTCCACAGGAATGGCTTGTTTAGTCCCAGAAAAATCTAGATGGAAGACATATTTGTGTCTAGCAAGCATTTCGATTCTAACAGAAACCCCCAAGGCAGAACAACTCCCCAAAAGGCACCTGCTCCCTTGGACTTGAGCCCACTGGGGCGATCTGTGACATAGGTGGCCACAGCACAACCATCCCGAATGCCACCAAAGCCCTCCACCTACAAGGAGACTTTCAGGGCTTTCTGTGGTCGCTTGTAGAGATGGAGAAAGGATCTCTTGTATCTGAGGAAAGTGTAGACTTACTGCAAATGCTCGTGCTGAGAACAAATGGGGCTTTCTGCGGAAATGACTTCAAACATCCTTATTGACAAGAAAAGGAGAATAATCCCAAACTGGTGGAAATACGTGGCCCAACAGAAATAAAGTTAATGTAACATGGCAATATCCCAACCAGCCTCTATTTACCAGATAGTCTCTCCTCTGAGTCATGCATTGATGTGACTATTAATAATGCACTGTTATAAAAATCCATCCTTGTAGGAGGAAGGATGCTGTCAAGACTCGAGCAATTTCTTGTTTTCAGTGAAATATGGGTAACATTTGTGTTGTGTTTTCAATCCCTCTTTTCAGGTTATTTTCCATTTCCACTTTAATAATAATCTTTAGGCCTAAAATAGCATCTTGCTTTTACAACCAGAGTGACCTTTTATGTTACGTGCTGATTAGCTGGAAACAAACAACTTGTTCAGTTTCAGGCTGACAATAGGTACTGCTGCTTTCGCCTCAGTGGGTTTCAGCAGGTTAAGTTGGTCTCCACTGCTTCCAGTCTGCTGATGGGGAAACCGAGGCAGGGGGCAGGAAAATCACCTGCTTGGCAGTGTCGGCCAGCCAGGAAGAGGTCTGGGAGCAGTGCTGGGGTGATTGCACTGATTAGGGGATGCTGTCCTTGGGAAGAAAATATGAGAACCCTGATGAATGTAATTCACTTACTGGTGTTTTGAAAATTTCCCACCCCTTGCAAAATAGTGAAAATTGTAGGGTCCTTCCGAAAAAGGGAGGCTTCTCTCTCACAGAGAATTGTTCTCGGAGTACAAAAGTGCCTGTTCCTTCAAAAAATCCACAGTTTGCAATTAATGGACTTTGGTACAGCACCAACAGGACAATTTTTCCTCAGGTTTCATATTTGGTTCATGTATGATATTTCCTTTTCCAGCTGCCATAACAGTCCCTCTTAATTTTGTGCTTTCCAACAGTGTTTGAATTCAGTGGAGACTACGGCACCAGGTAACACTTGCCTTTAATATTAATAGCTACTTTTTATTCTGGAGTTACCTGGGTTAGTTCAGAGAAGAGATTCTCCATGGTAAAGCCCTCGTGCTTTGTTTCACAATGGACTCCTGGAATATTTCAATATTCCCATCTCCTTGGACTGCCTCTTCTAAGAACCCATATTAACATTGCCTGAAATATTATTGGAATTACATAGTAACTTCAGGCAGGCAGGATGATTTTTCTGCCCAGACGTAATAAACGCCCTGATGATTTCCCCCCTAAAAGTCAAAGCAGTGCCACATGAAATGCCCAGACCTTTTGAAGAAGAAATACCCCATTCACCCAACACACGCTTCAGGGCTGATACACAGGGAGAAAAGCACGCTCAGCATTACATCTACAACCTTAGTCAGCCTGTTGCTTCTTAGATACCAATCCACGCCTACAGGGAGCTCAGATTTTCTTGATAGAGAGTTCAGGACTATCCTTGAAGTAAATGATACCTGAAGAAGCTCTTGCCTCTTCTGAGCTGCAGCCAAATGCTGGAGAGGAACCCAATAATGACACTGCTGTACTGGAGCAAACAGATAAGAAGGTGACCTCAGCATGATGAGCTGCTGCTCCCAAGAGTTCAGAAATCTTCTGTGAAATCAGAAAAGCAGGCAGAGTAGCTTAAAAAAAAAAAAAAAAAGTTATTAAAATAATAATTGAATGCTGCATTCTCCAAAGGACGAGAGGCCAAGGAACAAGACAGAGGGATGACTCCTGCCGGTGGAGCGTGATGACCACGTTGATCAGACCTTTAACAACAACTTGGTCTGCTCAGGATGCATTTTCCTGTAGGCATCCTGATTTAGCCAGCAGGGCTTGGACAGGCAGCTGCAGCTCTTTGCCCACGGGGCTCAGCTGCAGACTCTGAGCTGACCAGCTGGGGCCCACAGGAGGCCCAAGCCCTCTGCACCCACATCCTGCAGCTCTTGGGGAGCAGAGGGCACTCCTCCATTACAAGAAGCAATCCAAGTTCTCTCAGTAAAGCCTTTCTCAGACACAAATGGGTTTAACAGCAAACGAAATGGAAGTTTTCAATCTGCAAATTTTCTTGCCCATTGATGAAAGAAAATTCACCCCACCACACACCCTGAAATGGTTTTCCACCCCCTCAGCAAGTCCTTGGGCTGGAGACAGAGAGAGAAAAAGGACAGCTGGAGATAAACAGCTATTTGCAATGCATGGGCTGCCTGAGATGGGTTTTAGGACTAACAAGGTGATCTCAGCAGCCATGTGACTGCCAGACTCCCAGCCCTGCAGTGATGCAGGGCACATTTGGAAGTTTTCCCACCTGTCCCCCCCAAATTAGTCTCACTATTGCTCTTTTCCCTCTAGGTGTCCCCTCCTTTGCTTGTAGAAGTATGATGTGAAGGTGAGGGAGCCCACTCCTGGTACCCAGAAAGGCAAATCGAGCTCCACATGCAGACCTGGGGTGCATCCCTCGGACACAGCCACCCAGACACCATGAGAAAAACTGCACCAGGCTGCTCCTGCTCCTCCCTACTTTACACTTAGCCTCCAGCATGAGTTAGCAAAGTACAGATTTTTTGTTATTTAAACAAAAGTTTTGCAGCGAGTAAATAAAAAAAGAACATTGTACCAAGTGACCCTTGCATGCGTTTTAACTCCAGGAACATATCTGGAGAGAGTTAAGGAGCAGTCAGGTCAACATTTATGCCAGCAGGACTAAATCAGCAGTAAATTCTGATCAGGAGAGGGAGGTTGATGACACCGAGGAGCCAGCATCAGAGCAGAAACTGCTCAAACCAGATTAGCCAGCGGCAGGAGGGATTGTCTGCCTGCACGCCCAGCTCCAAGCAGCACCCTAGCTCAGATGAGTACGTACAGATCAATGCTGCATCGTGGAACTCTTATCTCTTGGCATGCATCCCCTGATGAACCAGCCTGAGGTCCTGAGCAGCACCCACTTGCACAGCATTGCTGTTGCTGCTTTGAAGGGCTGCCAGAAAGCCCTGGAGGTCTCCACACCCCACAGCTATGGTTAGCTGTGGTGACACCAGTGGATGGCAGTCACCTTCAATGACTGGATGCAAGACAGTCTTGCAGGGTGCAGCTGCAATATCTTCTCATCCTCATCTAGCTTTCCATGCAGCAGGATCTAGCTTCTTATCTGCCTCTCTTTTGCAAACAGACCTATTTATTTTTTTTCCAAGTGAGAGCAAGAGCCAGCAGATGTCTATTTTCTTTCATGGTCAGCTTAGGTCTTCTCCCCTCTCAATATGAGAGAACATGGCTGCCTCTCCTATTTCTCCATCTCCTTTGCAACAGCTTCATCCTGGCATCATGATTTCCTGCCAGCTTTGGGAAAAGCGCCCTGTGTCCCCTAAGCCTCCCCTGAGGAGTGTGCCTGGAGGGCCCTGAAGAGCTCCCAGGGACAAAGTGGTTTGTCCCACCTCAGCCTGTGGTCCCCCCGGCTGCTCCCAGTCCCACCCTGAAGCTGGAACGGAGCCGAGCCCACCCCAGAGCCAATTGCCTGCACTGATGCAAGTGTTAATTTTCACCTATGGTAAATGCTTCTTTGAATAATTTATTGGTTATTTATTCTGCCTGAGAGGAAGGTCGGACTGTGCATGTAAATGGAAACACTCTGCAAAAGCTACAGAACAGATTAACAATTAACTTCTCAGCTGGACAAAGTTTTAAAGACTGACTGATGGAGAAGATCTGACACGTGGCGTTCATCTCAGGTCAGACAAGCTTCACCTATGCTGCTTTGCAGAGGGTTTCCCAAAGCATGCCTGAAATGCATCCCATGTCCCTGAATAACCTGACATCAGCAGCGTCCCCTTCTCACCACCACTCCCATAGAGGTGGAGAGGGCTTCTCCACCCTTCAACAGACAGCTGACTTGCACAATGCTGAGGTTAAGCCATGTCAAGGGCTCTTTTCCCTCACCACAAGCTTGTGTGCCTCCCTGTTCTGAGCCAGGGATGCTGCCCTCTGTCACCATCTTCACAGAGGGGACAGCCCAAGCACTGCCCTGAATAGGCAGTGACAGAAGGGAAAGAAGGAGCAAGATGATAAAAAAGTGTGACACAAACCAGACACAGTTGCAGTGAAGGACTAGCTAGCTTGCCCAGAGATGCTGTCACTAGAGAAGGTCCCCGGCATTGTGGTATGATGACAGCTAGGCAAGTAAGTGCCTCCTTGATTTTCCAACCATTCCTGACAAAAGTGGAAGGCCCCTCCAAACTCTGGTTCACTAAAAAGCAGCAGTCCTTTCTATTTCTTGAATAAATAAGTTTTAATGCATTTTTGTTTACACAAAACTCCTGATATTATCAGTCACTTGGCAGGACAGTGGGGAAGACTGAGGTCCCTAAAACAATCCACCACTGATGATAATCATCTTTGTTACACTGAAAGTAAGATTTTTCAATCAAAAGAAGTTTTTTCCCTCTCTGGTTAAATCCTGCCAGCTCCACTCATGCTGACAATGCCAGCATGTACATCTGCAGCACAGATTTCTCCTGGGACTTTTGCAGAAAACCAGACTTGGGTGGGTTTGATCACTTTAAAAAATTGTTTGTTAAAGTTAATAGCATCTACTTTCCTCCCAGAATAATGTCTGCAGCAAAATGATCCAACTGGGGTCCATACGAAACAGCAGCACCATATAATTAACTGGGATACGGTAGAGATATTGGGGACTTTGGGTGATGATATTGCAGAACTGTTCTCTCATACAGACAAACAGATCACCACATTATAACAGGGAAGACACAAAGGATATTTATTATTATTGTCTTCAAGCAAAGCTTGGTTTAATACACAATAGTGGATGGAAAGCCACAAGTGAAATAAAAATCCTCTAATTCACATCCTCACTGTTAAAATTACAGATAAAACAGTGATCCTGCATGTACAGAAGCCCAGCAAAATAGCAGGAGAGATAAAAATAATATATATGTGGCTGAAATCCAAAGTACCTCAGACAAACCCTATTGGATGAAACAGTTTACCATGAAGGAGAGGGGGAGGCAGAATGAAGAGGCCACAGCAGAAGAGGATGAATGATTTTATGGGCTTTGATACTTAATGGTCCAACTGGAAATGATATGAAAGTCCCCGATTTTCAAGGTGACTGATTCGAGCTGCCTCAGACATCAGCTGCCTTGAACGTCAGTGGCCACTCCTGGAAGCCTCAGCTCGGCGCACTGAGGGTGTCTCCAGAGACCTGCTCAGCAAGAAGGCAGCCAGCCTCCAAATTTGGCCCCAACCCAAACTCTTTAAGCAACGGCTGATCTTGGCAAAGTTTCTGCTCTGTAGATTGAATTCAAAGAGCTTCTTCATGCTTCCCGACCTGGGATTAGAAACATTTTCATTCAAGAATTTAAAATTTATTACATTTTTAGTCCCAGCTCTGGGGTATCTGGTGCATTTTTTTTCTAACAAGGTTCTCTTTCCCCTTTTAACCCAAGATAAATCCTACTTCCTTGGGTGTCACGAAGCCACAGGCATGATCAAAGCCCATTCATACCTGCCAGGAGGACGCCAGTCTCATGCTGTGATTGCCCACGTGGTGTCTACATATCTGAATTATTGGCTTGAATCCAATAGTTATTAGTGACTGCTGTCATTTATGTGCCTCTGACCTCCAGCAGTTTGTCCATCGCATCTGCCAGGGCTGGGGGGACAGGGACAGCCCAGCCACTTGCCACAAGACAGTCCCTGGACCCACTCTGACACCCGGCATGTGCCAGGCCACAAAGGGTCCCCACTTGGCCTCCTTGCTCCCAAGTGACCCCTGCTCCTTCGGGGGGAAGCTGAGGCACAGCACAGCCACCAATGGCCCTGATCACAGCCCTGCTTTGACCTGCTACCAGCCTGCCTCTGCCACAGACAGGCTGCCTTCAGCACTAAGCAGGGCTTGGACCTGGCCCACCCTCTCCTCATGAGGGTCCACCCTCACCTTCCTGCCCTGCACCTTCTCCTTACCAAGCAGCCTTCAGTTTTATACACCTCAAACCCTTGGGTGTCCAGGTATCCTTGAGCAAAGAACTCCTGGGCTGAACGAGCACAGCCAAAAGGCAAATAAAATCCCAGGTGGTGAAAATAAAATCCCAGGAAGTCACTGGAAGAGCTCTCCGGACTCCTCCAAGTGCCAATTGCCAGCAGTCCAATTACATTCATGTCTCCGATAGATTTAATTGCTGAGCTGCTGAAGGGAGAAGCGACCTATTATGGATCATTGTTTACAGTAAATTAGTTCAGAAATTCCCATCCTTCTGACTGTCATGCTCAGAGGGCAAACTCCCTGAGCTGTGCCAGCCAAGGGCTTTGCCGGCTCCAGCGAACACAGACTCATTCACAGGGAAGAGCTGAGCAAAGACACCCAGGGCAGAAACACAGCCTGGCTGCTCAACAGAAGAAAGGTCTGAGATGAAAAGGGTCTGACACAGAAAGCAACAGCTCAGATGAAAAAAAAATCTCCAAGGAAAGAAGCTACAGAGGCTCTCTCTGCAGCAGCTGCTGGGGGACAGCTCAGGCACACCTACAGCATCACTCCGGTCAGGCCTGAAGGCTCAGATCTGAGATTAAACAGAGCTGGTGGAGCAGTGGGCTGGGTGAAGGGCCCAGGTGAGGCTGGTCAGGGCTATTGAGGCTGTCAGAGCTCTGACAGCTTTAGAGTGAGGGAGACTGCTTCTTGAGGGTTCCTGAAAGAGGAGGGGAAAGTCACAGATCTCCAGGCTGTTTGAACTCTAGAAGTAAACAAAAGGAATGCCTTTGCAGGATGTGCACAGGGCTGGGCTGAAAAGGTATTGAGAAGGATGCTGTTCTGTGTTTTTTTTTTTTTTTTTTTTTTTTTTGTTTTGTTTCAAATGTACATTTCTGATGGCTCTAAAACTCCTCTCCAAGACAAGGCAGGTAGACTGAAGGTAGGGCCAAGGGTAGACATCTCTGTCCCACTGCTGAAGTCTCCTGGTGGTGTAGCTCAGTGCAGTACTCCTACCAGAGCCCTTATGGTCTTCGAGAGACAGCACTGGGTAGTCACAGCCCCTAGGGGTGCAGCAAGGTTGCGTGCTGCTCCCTGGGCTTTGTTACTATTGTGCATGGATAAATACAACATCAGAACCACATTATCTGGACTGTTAGCTAGAGATAAAAAGAATTAAAGCAGGGGAACACAAGAAGCTTAAAAACAGGACTGCCCTTGACTTGCACAATATATTTCAACAGACCCATAAAAAGATCAGGGAATTCACTCAAGCATGAATAGTTACAAGCATAAAAGAATGGCGGTATTATATTTATTATTAAAGCCCTTTTAAAGCCCCCTTATTGCAGATGGATTCTAAGCCTCTGGGGAAAGTCAGGGACAGGATATTTAGCAAAAATGTTATTAAAAATAGAAATTGTTTCCCATGACTTAACCTTATTGCCTGGGGGGAAATCACTTAGGTGATGTTATTGGAGAGCATACAGCCAGGAGACTGATTGTTACGGAAGACTATGCAGAAGGTTTCTGGAATAGCTGCAGTGTTTCTGCTTCCAGGAAAGCAAATTTACCTGTGAACCCCCAAAAAAACTCCAGGAGACTTCTTCCTCAAGTCCACGTGCCTTTAGCCATCCTATAGTTGCTTCTGCAGCCCTCAATTGCTGCCTGAAGGTGCTTCTGAGGATGGGAGCATTCTACCTCATGTGGTGCAATAAGTAGAGGGCAGACAGGGCCATCAGCTGCTCAGGATAAACACAATTCATCACATCATCACCTGGCAATTTATCACAGAGATAACATTCACATGTGTCAAGTCCCCAGCCCCAGGATGCTCCAGTTCACCGCTACTTCCTAGTCCAGAGGGACTTTGGGGTGGTGAAACAGGGGCATGCAGGATGGTGCCATGGTTTGCTTGCTGATCTAGTTCCAGCCTAATGTTACTAATAGAAAGCACTTTTTACTTTTATTTTTATTTTTATTTTTCTGCCCAAGTTTCCTTTAGAAACTGCAAAAAGGTTCGATTAAGACAAATACCTCCTCTGCCCTATGGCTGTGGCCAAAGGCTCCTTGTCAAAGCAGCATCAAGTATGACCCTCCCCTGCAACGATGGCCTTAGGTTCTTTGAGAAATATGGCTTCAGAGGCCACAGAAATGCCAGCGGGACTGCTGAGCTGATCAAGTTGTCTCCTGTCTTCCTCCTGGGATACATATCAAGCAAGATGGGCAGATATCAAACATTCATCACAAGCGCTTGTCCCTTCAACAGCTGACATTGGTGCAGCAAAACACTTTTTGATCACTTGAGCTTAATGTCACTGCAATCATTGCCTAGAATGTAGTTTTGTCTTTAAAAAAAAAAAAAAAAGAAAGAAGGGAAGGGAAGGGAAGGGAAAGAGGATAAAAAATGAGACTCAAAGGTCTCCACGCTTTAAAAAAGCTGGCTCTGAAGTTTTGCAGCAAGCATCAGATCTCAGCAAATTCTGTAAACTCCCCCCCCTCCCCACCCATATTTGGACATTTTCCTCCTGCCTAATGATATTCCATCCATTATATAACTTCACAGATACTAGAGAGCAGTATTAGGGAGTTCAGCTTCATTATTAGTACAGTTATTGTCCTTTGGAGACTGAGCTAATGGCCATTTGTCTTCTTCAATTCAATTAACAACAATCCTCACTGGACACCATGTAGGTTACACTCAGTGACACACCACTGCACCCCCTCCTCCAGCAGGACACGACCCCATCTCTGCAGACAAGATCTGGCTCCTTTCTAGCCAGCTGCACGTTATACATTTTAGCAGTGCATCAGGAAATGGCACACTAAATTATCCAAGAACTCAACTGGGCAGGGCTTGAGCCAAGAAAATCCATTTATTGATAGTCATTCCCCCTCTGAAGTGCCTGAGAAGGTTGACAAGACAGAAACGTGCCTTTCCTGGTCAGCCAAGATGGCTCTTCCCGAGGAGGATAAGGTCACATCTTCACAAAGGATGAAGGGTAGGAGCTGGAGGTCAGGGCCAGATGGAGGAAGAGTCTCAGCTTTTCTTTTTTTTTTTTTTTTTTTAAGAGGATGGAGCTTATAGCTGTGCACAGCTTCATTGCTCAGGTATGTCAGTGTGACTCTTCTGCACAATTGCAGGCCACAGTACATTTATTTCCCCCTTATCCTGCCCTCTGCTCCACAAATGCTCGTGTCACCAAGTTCAAGGAGCCTCATGTAGGAACTGTTCAGTGCAGGCATGCTCCTCTGTGATGTTCCTGCCTTCCAGCATGTGAGCAATCCTCACACACAGAGCAATGGCTTGTCTTTGCATCCTCAACATGTTCCTGTTCCACTTCCAGCTCCACAAGGGCCAGCACCGTCACCCAGAGGTCTGCAAGAGCAGTGCTGCATGAGTTTTAGAGTGGTTTGACATCCCATTTGGAGATGGGATCTCTTCAGCTCCATGTGGTCACCGGGACACGAGCCACTGACCTGAGGGGCTTTCATGGCTGATGCCCAAAGCCTTGCAAGCAGAGGGAGACATGGAGGAGCACCACGCAGAGCTCCCCAGCAATGCTCAGTGAAGCTCTGCAGCGGCATGTGGCGCGCAGAGGTCGGAGGGCAGCCTGCTGTCATAAATAAGACACCCTCTGCTGCTGGCACGCGGCGGTTTCAATGGAAAGCATTAATTGCTGGCAAATCACCCTGGTAGCAATTCAGCCTGACAAATCCTTTATTAGATCAAAGCTTACACTGAAAAGGTGCAGGATCGGCTTGTAATTTATGGGCGCAGAGGATCATACTGGGAGAGGTCAGGAAAGGCACCAAATCTCCTAATTACTCCACAGCAGTTATTCCCTCTGCCTTCACCAGCTGGACAGTCAGCAAACCCCTCACAAAGAGAGCCCAAAATGTGGGGCTGTAGGTCTTTCCTTTGGGGGTCAAGCAGGCAGCTTGACCACGAGGCTGATCTGGGGACCCAGCGATGACACCAGCAGCCCGGGCTCAGCCTCCCCAGGGCTTGCTCCCTCCACTAAAAACCACCAGCATTCATTTTGTCAATGTGTTTTCTGCTTTTCAAAAGCAAACTCCAGCCAGCTCATCTATTTATTTAGGGGCCAAGTGGAAGATCTCTGCTGTACCCAGCTAAGTGCAGGCTTGCCTGACCAGCTGTGGTGCAAGGCACGCTCCAGGAGATGTAAGGACCTGCACTGAATACACCTCAGGGCTGACCTTCAAAAAAACACTCCTGAATGACCGGGACACCTTCACCTGAAAGGCCATGGCTGGGGCTGGATGGGGTGGCAGGGGTATGCTGGCAGAAGCCCCTCCAGCTTCCCCTCCAGCTCCAGGATCCGGGGGGAAGGAGCAAGCGCAGCCTTGCACCGCTGCGGCTGTAAGTAACAGTGATGGGATCACTGAGACGTAGCAAGATTTATCACTTTCTCCCGAAGAGCGATTGCCTGCTTGGTGTCCTCAGTAAATAATGCTCTGCCTGCATCATCTGGGGACATCATTAACCCAGGAGACAGTGACACCACTTAACCCCTCACAGGCTCACCCAGCTCTGGGAAGCTGCCTGGGATGTGTGGTTACTCACGGACAAGGTGAGGGGGCACTGCCAAAACTCACACCTGGGAGGAGGGAAGGCAACGCAGCCATCTGATACCCCGCAGGAGGCAATGCAGTGCTAAAGGGCTCCCATGAGCAGCTCCGTCCTCCGCCTGTACCTGCTGGGGTGCTAGCAGAAACGACCAGGCTACGTGGGCCACTTCGGCTTCAGTAAGGTCCTTGGGGCAGGGAGTCACACAGACCTCAGCCGCTGGGCACATCAGGCTGTCCCCCTGCTCTGGGTGGCCCTGCTAGAGGGGGCCTGGACCAGAGATGCCTTCCAACCCCACCAGCATCTTAATGGCCTTTCTCTGATCCTTTGCCAGAGAGAGATTTGTACTGTCAGCATCTGCAGCCAGGCTTCCCGCTGACCCCGAACCATAAGCTGAGCAGCCAGGGCAGGGAAATTGGGCGTGGGTGAGGAACTTGATACGTGGACACTGTCCAAGCTGGTGGGGAGCTGTCACACACTCATTTGAGTAAGAAGAAGTTGTACGAAAGCTTGCTAGTTAAAAAAGTGCTGTAGGAAAGGCTTGCAGGAGCACGGCACAGGGGTTCAGATGCTCCCAGGAGGTGGCGGGGTCCAGGCAGAGACCAAAGCTTGGGGGGACAAGCAGGGGACAGGAGCCAGCCTGGCTGTACACACCAGCCCTCTTGGTTTCAGGCTGATAGGGAAGAACCACGGTTATTTTTCCTCAGAGCCTTGTTCAGGCTGGTTCACAACCAATTACTCACAGTCTCTCCAGGAGGTGCCTTTTTGCAAGCCACATCTTTCCAGCTTGTAGTATTAGGGGCCAGCATAAAGACCTGTTTTTTCCTAGGAGTCAGTGACATTTTAATCAACTCTTCTGGATAGAGTTGCACATTTAAATGTTATGCTGTTTCCTTCAGATTTCCCCAGGCATTTCATGGTTTCAACATGGTTTCACTGCTTTCCGTGTCCCTCCAGTTCCAGACCTCATTTCAAACCAGCATTTACAACTGAGCCGCTCCAAGCTCATGAACGCTGTGAGAGCCTGCGGTCTTCAGCTCGGTGTTTAAATTGTTCCCCACCTCTGGGAGGAGCAGGGGTCGAACCCATTCCCTCCTCTCCCCCGCTCTGCAAAGGGTGGGGAGCTGTCGGCAGCTTCTCGGTCTATTACCCATGCTCTGTACATCCGTACCTTCCACATGTGTTCCGCAGTGAAGTGTGCCCGCTGCCAGCTGCTCCCCAACTTGCTGCTTTCCCTGTCACACCGGCTGTTAGCGGTGCCATTTGCCTCCAGCCTCCTCTGGAAGGCACATCCCCACGACACACGGCTGGGTCCCTGCCCTCGCCCCACGCAGCCCCATCCTCGCTGGATCGGAGCAGACGGACCTGGCGTGAAAATCCTTTCGGAGCTGAGAGCAGCAGATGCTAAATATTCATGCAGCTACTGGTTCGCAGCACAGTGCTGCATATGCAGGAGGTATTCAGGCTCCATCAACCTCTGGATGAGCGTCCCGTCCTCAGCAGCTCCGGGTCAGAGGCAGAAGCACCCCAAATAAGCAGTGCTGGCGCACATGTCGGCAGGAACTGCTGTAACCAAACATGCAGGTAGAAGGCTTGTTGCCACAGCAGGACACACATTAATCCTTTCTGATGACTCCACCTATCCACACCCTGACTTCTCCTTGCTACAGACCCGTGGTCGTCCCTTTCCATGCCCTAGATGCCCGGCATAACCCAGGCAGACTGCCTGATGCTCAGTAATTCCTCTTCTTCGCCCCCGAGATCTCTTCACTGCCTTAAGCTCTACTCTAAGGGACCTGGGAAGCAGCTTAAGCCCTGGTGCATGACTCAGTCCTGCCCCTTAGCTCTTAGCAAGGGAAATGTGTCTCCGCAACCTCCAGCAAGGTTTCTTGCATGGTCCTGCAGTGCCACAGCTCACTGCAGCATCCCAGGCTTTCTGCCCCTGTGTGATGCTACCTTGCTGCCACCTATGGTTTGCCAAGGCTGGGGCTGTGCTGAAAGCCCCCATCAGGACTGCTGGGGTGCTGCTCCTCTGGGAAGCACCTGAGCTGCAAGGAAGAGTTTCCAGAGCTGGGCTCAAGGTGCGCAGGGCCCAGCACCAGGAGATGCAGCCCAGCAGGCTGGGCAGAGAGGTTCCACACTCGCCAAATCTTTTTGCTCTGAGCCCATCAAGCGGCCCTCCTGTGAAGTTTGGGGCACAGCCACTGCAAAGGTGCCAGGGAGGCTCACTGAAGAGCTTGCAAACAGGCTTGGGCTGTATTTCCAAAGCTCCCATGGTTTGCTTTGTAAGAAAAATCCCTCCCATGTGCTACTATAAGCATCTTGCCAGGTCCGGCACTGCCCCTGTTACCCTGGGAGGTGCCCGGTGAGACTAGGTGGACAGACATGGTGACAGCAGAGCAGCTTTTGGGAAAGTCAGACTCCTGGAAGAGAGGGTTTCGGAGGCCTTTTTTCCCCCTCCTTCCTCTGGACAAGATGGAGCGATCACTTCATGCCACTTGATTTCCTGGGCTGCTTCCACCATCCTCAGCCATGGAGCGCTGCTGCTGCCACACTGCCACTCCTCCACCTCACCCTCTGCAGTGCCCAGCCTCATTTATAGGCCTGAAACCAGACATGTGCTCCCTGCACAGCTGCTGTACCCCTGGACAGGACCAGGAACCCCTGCCTCCCGCAGCACCTCACATCTCACCATTAACAGCCACGGCCACAAGGGTGGCATTTCAAAGCCTCCATTTATTGCCCCCTGTCCTGCAGCCTTGCCAGGCATCACCCCCAGTGTTTTTTCTGATCCAATTTATCATCGGGCCGTTTTGCCCAAGTCAGCAGGAGCCCCTCTGCTCAGGTTACTGACGGATCGATCCACGGCGAGGCCTCCGAGTTTCGATTCCCCTCTTGACTCGGTGAGACGAGGGGAAGGGGAGGGCAGAGCCCAGGGGACTGGCAAGCAGCAGGGATGGCCCCGAGCCCTGCAGGGGCAGCAGGTCGGTGTCACAAAGGCAGCACCCGCCAGCTCCTGCACCCCTTGAGCAGCCTGCCCTCACCTGTGTGCTGCCAGCACGCGATGTGCTGCGCTGCTGGGGGCACCCGATTTGCTCAGCCCCCGGCACGCTCCGCGTGAGGATGCCCAGGTTCGGTACCGCAACATCTGCCGTGGCACAGAAAACCCGGGGGGTTCTGGGATTTAGCAGTCTGGCCCTGTAATGAGGACTTTTAGCACTTCTGCCTTTTGGGAGTGGGGCGCAGAAACGTGCTAGGCATTTCTGATGGGGGAAATACCTGGGGGTCGCAGCCCAGCAGTTTTCACACTGGGGGTCCTTAATGGATTTCTCCCCACCCCTTCATCCTCTGGTACATGTGGTTTGTCCAGGCTCTATTTTCTCAACCCGCAAGTGTTTGCTGAATTCTCAATTAGGTACAAAACCTCTTAAGGAGTAAGACAAAGCTCCCAGAAGTGGTTTTATAGCATCCAAGGCATACAACCCTCCTCCTCAGAAGCACTCTCCTCACAAATACTCATTCCCTGGCTGCCCGAGAGCATTTTCAAACCAAAGCCTCAGCTATGAGAGGCGACCTGGAGAGAAGGCTGGCCTTCTGCCCCGCTTTGTTGTTCTCCTTGGAGAAGACCTTCAAGGAAACTAAAGGGAAATCTCTGTTTGCTTCCCCTGCCCACCATGAAAAGCTCTTAACTGCTGTGGAGGTGGCTACTACATAACTGGGAAAGCTTTCAGTGTCCTTACCAAGGGGGCAAAAGAACCAGCCCTAGCAGGCTTTGTCCCCCAGCTTTAGGGACGTGCTACTCCCCTCTGAATGAGAACGGCAGCAGCAAAGTGGCGGCAAGAGGACGAAAGCCAAAGCAATGTCATTGGAAGGACCGGGACAGACTGCATCAGACCCATGCCAGAGCTGCCACCTATCAGCAAAATCCGTTGAGATAAAGACCTTCAGTTATGCATTGTCATGGTGTATTAAATAAAGGTGTCTGCCCTTGAGCCCTCATTCCTCAAGCCCTTCACCCCGCTCCCCTTGGGAGGGGTGGGTGTGCATCATTAGGATGGCACGCCAGCCTCAGACCAGGGGGGTCACGCTACCCGGAGTTGGTGAGCTCAGCACAGCATAAGCAACTCTGCTGAGATGCATCAGAGTGACAGATAAGGTCTTTGCCCTTTCCATTAGCTTTATTTTAATTTGAAGCCACGCTGTTCATTACTTCCATTACATCCAGCCTCGGCTGGCCAGCACGAGGCCTTACTTTGCTGCTGACTTTGGGCAAGAGCCTGAGGCTCCAGTCCCTGGGGTCCCAGCTGCACGCCTGCCGGGGGGACAGCCTGGCCAGCAGTGCCACCTGGGCACTGCTTTCTGCAGGTGCAGGTGCCTCGGGTCTGCCAGGACACTGCTCCTCTCCCGCTCCACGCCAGGATCTGCAGCAGCAGGAGGCTGCGGGTCTTGGCAGACAGGGGGATAAGTCCGTTCTGTTCCCACTCCCTTGTTGCATTTACTTAATGAGGGAGCCTTCATGATGTGGGCAGTCAGGAGTCAAGCTCTTTTGCCCCAGCCAAGTTTCCAAGCTTCCTGAAGTCATTGGAAAACCCGAGGAGCACACAAGCCCCGGCCAGCTTTCCTCCCTGCGTCTCACCCCCGGCACAAGCTTTGACCCAACGGGGGCTGCAGGCAGCCTCGTGTCCCTGCTGGGATTATCAGACAAGGCACTGCATTTCTCCTTGTGGGGTGGATGCGTGGGTCTGGGGTCTGCCTGTGTGATTTCCTGGGGTGATGGCTCTCTCTCCCCAGTACCCCCCATCACAGGGGTGCTGGCAGAGAGCTGGGATGCAGCTATTGTCACAGCCATCAGCCACACTCTGCTTGCGGCACCGCGAAAATGAGGAGGGAGCTTGTAACCAAGCCTGACACCGGCTTCAAGACAGGTTGATCTAAGGAAGACTTTCTGCTTTCCTTTGATGTAAAAGGAGGAAGTCGTGAAATATCATCTTTCCTTGGTAAAAAAAATGCTAGTCTGCAGCTCCTGCCATCTCTAGTCCGTATATTTACACAGATCCTTGAACAGAGACAGAGCAATTTGCTGTAATGAGCATTCAGGAAACCGAAGCAAGCAGCTTTCCTCGCAGAGGGCACATCAACATGCCCCATGCATCAGCCGAGGCCCATCGCCTTGGACTTCCACTCCTACAGGGACCCAAAGGAGCCAAAGAAATGCAGGAGGCTTGCTAGCCTACAGCAGCTACAGGAGAAAAAAGCAGGCAAGGAGGGAGAGGTCCTTCCAGCATGACAAGAGCCTTTGATTCCTGCAAGTGTGGCTCAGCCGCTGAGGTATCCGCACAAGGCATGCGTGGAGGGCTATCGGTGTCTGGGAGCTGTGTCAGCCCAGAAAATCCCCATCTGGCTGCTGTCTGTAGCACAGCAGGAGAATTCAGCTCCCCATCCCATCCTGCTGCTCCTTGTCACCACTGGTTGGCAAAGGGGGGCACGGCGGGGCAGGGGGAGCAGACCCCCGAGGCATTCCTTCGAGCCTGCCAAACAGGGAAGACCACGGAGTGCTTAAAAAGTAAAACTGGAGTCGAAACAAAAAGCAGGATGCTCACCAGTGGTGTGCTGCTAGAGCTGTGGGACCCACAGACCTGAGGCGGTGCCCGGCGGGTTCTGGCCTGGCTCTGTACGTTGAGCCCTGGTGTCTGAGCACTGCCCTGGTTTTGGACTTCCCCGTGGGGTGTGCGGTTGTCCCAAGTATGCCCAGAGCCAGAGCAGCCGCTGAGCCCTGCAGGAGGGCTGGGCAGGGAGGGAGAGCCATCACAGCTCGGCAGCGAGGAGAGGAGGGCTCACAGCGCTGTTCTGAGCTGAGCTCACCAGGGAATTTGTACATGTAGGTCAGTGTATGTGTCTGCCTAGATCGGGCATGGAAAACAACCTGTTTCAGCAGAACTTGCAGCAACTTCTGGGGTGGGACCAGTTATATTGAAGTAGTCGACAATTAAAGAGCATTCTCAAGCAAGCCTTTTCCATCAACGTTGCTTTTCAGGCCCCCCCATTCAGGCCTGTGGGACACACGCTCCCCAGGAGGTTACGCGGTACCTCGTGAAGCAAACACTCAGACTCCTTGCCCGTCCCACCGACGCTGCATTTCAAGTACAGGCGCCCAGCCAGGGAAATCGAAAGCAGTAAAACAGCTTCTGAAATCAGGCAGATAACGAGAAAATCCTAGCAGTCAATGTTAAAAGGTTTTGTTTTGCAGTAAACTACACGTTTTTGTTTTGGTTTGGTATTAGCGTATTTATATATTGTTAGTGCAATTTGTTGAAGCTGTTCCCTTGCTTGCAAAAGCCTGGGTTTAGCAAATATTGGCTGGTTAACTATGTTGTTCCTTAGCAACCCTAATTGGATTTCAAATTGGAGATTTTGTTTTGGAAATATTACCTGTATCACTTAGCACTGTGAAATAAGTTCCTACCTCCATCGTGCAGATAAGCCCAATCAGCATTCCTCAGTTCACGGGGGCTTAGCCGTGTTTACCTGCCTCCCAGCCACGATCCCACACCGACACCCCACCGCAGATGGCTCCAGGGCACGCAGCTGGGGCTCAGCTGCAGCTCCTGGGCCTGGCAGCAGGTCCTGGCTCAGGGTTGTCGGGGCAAGAAGGAGAGAGCCGAACCAGGTGCCCATCGCATCCCCCCAGCCTCCACGCCAAGCTCTCCATGCCTGTGGAGCTTCGTTTTGGGTGCGAGGGGAAGGCGGCTGATGTTGTGCCATTTTGTGCCACAGCAATTACAGGGTTTGTGACACTCCTCAAATGTTCATCACCACTCCAAGGAGGGATGGAGCAGTGTTTTCCCCATGGGAAAGACCCTGGAGAGCCTGGGGGTGCAGAGGTATGGCGAGGCAAGGCCCTCAGCCCCACGTGATGGGGTGAGGCCAGTCCCATTGTGGCAGAGCTGCTGCTGGGCACTGGGTCTTGCAAAGATATCCTAGTGAGGTACATGCACCTCCTTCCTATCAAGGGCTCCGGGACACAAGGTTTGGCAGTATCTGCGTGGCCAGACTCGATTGTAAGCAGATGGGTTTGACCCCTAACCACAGGTGGGTTTTCCCGGCAGAGAAAAAGTGGGGTGAGAGATTTTCTGGACCCTGCCCCAAAAGAGGTGAGCATTTCTCCCCGTGGTAACTCCACACACCCTTAAGACTAGCCCAGGGTACAGCAGGACCTTCCTGCTCCTGCCTGGGCTCCTGCACAGCAAAAGGTCCTTTCCAGGAGCTCCAGTGAGACTTGGAAGCAGGGGAATGAGAGGAGAAACAAATCTCCAGAGTGCTCTCACTTGAAGCCAGGACACGAGCATGCCAGGACAGGGTAGGAGTGGTGGTGAGCACGCTGTAAGCCAGGGCTGGCTCTGTCGGGTGGAACCAGACCACATATTCAGAGGGGAAACGGGCAGGAAAAAGCAGCAACATTCTGCTGAAAATGTAAATGAAAGTAGATTTATTTTGTCTTTGTTCAAATTCTCCCGAGACGGTGTTGACTTATGTGTTAGAAAACCAAACCCTGCAACTCGAGATTGTTGTACTAAACCTGCCACCTCCCCCCAAGCCCTCCAGCAAGCAGAAATCTGATGGAAGCTGCTGATTTCTTCTTGGCTCCAGCCCCGATTTGTTTGTCAGGTTCCAGATGCATTTTACAGCGGTTGAGGGGTTTTCTGTTGTTGCTGCTGGATGATTTTATAAAATCAAACGTTGAAGGAGAACAGATCTGAAAGCGAAAACATCTCTCCAAAAAAACTCCGGTTTCTACCGAAAACTGTCGGGGAGTTTTCAACCAGGATTAAGCTACAATTACACGAGATCTATTTTAGCTGTGAATTAAACAGTGCGCTGAATGAATAGAGATGTTGTTGTGTTCTGTTTGAACACCCACAACCCCGAGAACGTCCTTTATCTCACAACGTGCGCTCGTTTTACCATATATTATTACTTCAAAACCAGTGCTCTGCTGCAGCTGGGGCTGCTGCGCCGCCTGCTATCTGCCAGTCGATCTTCCCTCGCTAAGCCCGTCAGCGTACCTAGACAGCTACTATTTTAAGATCTTAAAATGATATGAAAAAGAAAGCGTTAAGGAGAACGAGCGAGGCTCCCTGCATAAACTCTGCCTTTACAGCCCTATCAGCATTCAGCTCGCTTCCCAAATGACCCCGATCGGCAACAATGTTCTGTATATTCCCACAATTAAACAACATTTGAACTTGTGTTAATAGCAATAGAACAATTATCCGAAACAGCCATCCACCAAGTAAGCAAGCCGTATCATTGAGAGTCAATCCTGGAGCAAATAAAGAGGGTAAAGGAGTGAAATCTTCAATATAAGGAATAAAGATTCTGTACTCCACTAGTGGCACCATAAAACCGGCACACGAACGAGGCATTGAATGTCAGAAGCAAATATCTCCTGAAATACAGGCAGCATTTGGTTGCTTAATTGTAAACCTTGCCGCTTCCACTGGAGAAAAAAATCTTTAGTATTCCGAGACTGTAAAGAGACATTTGCCTGGTCCTGGTATCAAAAATATTCTGATTACGTTAGAGCTTTGTGTGGGAAATGCAGAAGCAGCACAACAGCCTGTAATAATGTGAGGGGGGGCAGTGGAAGGCTTTTAAGGGCCTGAATTTATTCTAAGAGCTTAATGAGAGAGACACTCGTCATGTTTCTGGAAAACTTAGAAAGAAATGAGTAGGGGGCTAACTCAACAGGAAATTTCCCCTGGCAGCTTCTCTTGTGTTTCTCATTGAACAAAAATCTTCCATACTGATGGGAGGGGAAAAAAAGAAACTTATTTTTCCAGCATTAAAAAAAAAGTCAGGAGAAGCTTACCTTCTCCCGTAGTTTTCCTGTTTTTCCCCATTTCCCCTATGCCAATGACAAGAAAAATGTTTTCCTCCTGAAAGTGGAGGAGCAGAACCTGGCTCTGAAAAGGAACCATGATTCTACCAAGCTGACAAAGGCGCCGTAGGTACGGATCCCTTGCAGAAATAATAATAACTTCTGACTGGATCCTTTGAATTAGGCAAGTTGTGCTCGATGAGAGCCCCTGCGGCTCCATCCCTTTGGGTTCTGGAGGTGCTGTGCTGCGTACCCAGCCAGGGTGTCTGCCTCGGGCACGGTATGGGGGGGGGCTTTTCTTATTGCATTTCTCACCTTTTCTTCTAATAAAGCTCATTGCTCATTCCCAGCTGGAAGAAGACATAATAAAAATGATGGGAGGAAATTGAAGGCTAGCTGGGGTTAAGAGAGACAATAACAGAACTGCTTTTACAGGGTAATCTGCCATCCTTTGGTAGCTAGAGCTAAAGAGGGTTTTGAAATCAGTAAGAGAATTAAAAATATTGAGATCAGCTAAAGCATTCCTTTCCTTTGCACATCAAAGAGGATATCCACAGGGACAGATTTGCTGCTATAGAGTCATTTCCACCATTTTTTATGATAAAAAATGAAAGAGTTTGGTGCTTATTTTTTCCTCCCCGCCTCCCTCCTTTAGCAGAAAACCATTGTATAGGGCAAAATCCCCTTTCTGTGCTCCCTAAAAAAGCCTCCAGCTGATGTGAGCAGTGATACCAGTTATAATACGGGGTCTCTCACCCTGGTGCCAGGTCCACCCTCCTTCTAGGTTGGAAGAAATCTTTTCTGGGTTGAAATCCCTGAAAGCCATGTGGGAAAATCTGCACACAACAGGTCAGTGAGAGCAAGAGGAGGCTTGTCCCTGCGTGTTGAATAGAGGATGTGTTAATAAACTGGGTAACACTAAATGCATCTTCCCCATAAGTAAACCAGTCCACTTCCCTCGAACCAGTCTGAATCTACCAGTTTTACTTTTCCTTCCTGAAAAGTGGGCTTTGTTCCCCCAGGACACGCAATTAAAAGGCCGTTCCCTTGGAGGAGTGGAAGTTTTGGGGCTCAGGGCTGCTCTTGGGCTCAGCAACCCCCATTTCTGCTGCCAAACAGCAAAATTCCTCCGAATCCCGTGTCAGGAAGCCACGAGCGCTCCTCTTGGCTGCTCTCCATCAGCCCTTCCCCAGCGCGTGACTTTACCCTCTGCTTTCTCTGTTTCTTTCCTGTCCTGCTTCTCATCTCCTGCTTTTTCGGATTCGGGGAGCCATCAGCTCTGCTGCTGACTCTGCGAGCGGCATGGCACACGGCACGATGCGGCACGGCGTGCGGGTGGTGGGCGCACCGAGCTATCCAGATGTTGGTGCAGCCGCGGCGGGGATGCAGGAACCCGTGCGACTCGGTGGCCTCCGAACGAGCCCCGCAGCACGTCCCGTACCCATATAAAAGGGGAGCCACGTGCTGATATAAAACAGACAGCCCCCGTGTGCTGGTTGGAATTGGTGCTCATAAACACATTGCCTCTGTGCAGCGCAGCTGCCCCCGTCCCCTTTATCTCCCTGCCCCCCAGATAACACCCACAGGCACCCTTCTTGCCAAGCCTGGTGACCACAGCCGCCCAAATGTGGTCTTGGAGTGTCTGGATGAGGCTCAGGAGCCAGCAGCTCCTCAAGCATGGAGCAGGCGGCAGCCGGAGGTTCCAGGGGCAACTGAGGGCTTGGCTCCTAGGCCACACCACTTCAAAGCGGGCTGGGGTGGCGAGGGATTGTGGCTGGACGTGAGGCAGGCTCCTTGATCCTCTGGCTCTACCCAAGGCCAAGGGAATGATGTGGGGACGTCCCCGCCTGGAGATGCCAGGAGCCCAGCCAGGATCCCTGCCAGGGCCATGCCCAGCCTGCAGAGCCCCTCGAGGAAGCAGACACCCGAAGGCACTGGGCCAAGCCGTTTCTCCCCAAACCCTTTTGTGCTTGCTGTTTCTGTCGTCATCCTCCCTCCATGCCCTGCCTGCAGAGCACGGCCGCCGATTCTGTTTTAGCATCCCCAGGGACGGCTCTGCACCAATTTTGCAGCCGTCACCGACGGAGACGCTAATTAAATTGTTCGGAAATCCAATAAAAATGCTTTACGAGAGTGTCTGTCATTGGCAAAGGTTTAGGGAAGAAAATTAGGCTTCTCCACAAGCAGAAAAAAGTCCTTCCTCTCTCATTAGACCCTTTGTAAGCAGCTCTCAGGCGGAGTTTCCCAGCGTAGGGCTAATGGGGAGGGCAGGGGGCTTGGTTGGCGAGTGTCACTAACACAACCAACTGCCACAATAAAAAGCAATAAGCAAAAATGCATTTTTTGGATGGTAACACCGTGATGTCCCAGCTGACATCAGGGCTCTGCCATGTCCTTGTCCCAGGGCACAGGCACTGACCTGCTACCACCCCACAGGGCTCCCCCCACTCCCAGCGGGCACAGCAGAAGCTCCCCAGCCCTTCTGTAGCTGGTCCCTGGCCACAAAGATGCTGCGTGAGCCCCTCATTTTCCACCCTCCGTTCCCCAAAGGACATAAAAAGTGAAGGAGTGTCTCTGACGACATCCATCACCAGGACATGCTCAGGTCTGGCCCTCGGCATTTGCTGAAAATGCTCGCAAGTGAAATTGCCTCCTGCCTGGGGGGGGATTTGTGGGCCGCGCGGGGAGGTTTAAGGAAAGCAAATATCATGAGGCTTATGATGTAAATACTAAGAGCGGGCTAAATGCTCTGCAATTGCTCTTAATTATGCAAATAGGGAAGAGGAGTTGTACAGGAGCCCGCTTGCCACCCAGAACAGGGAATAATTTTGCAGAAGCGACCGTAAGCATGAAACCCATTTGCAGCACAAAGGCGAAAAGCATAAATCCACATAAACCACGAGGCATCCCCACTGATGAAATGCCCAGGAACCAGCCAGGGCCTCTCCTGGTCTCCGTTTGCTCCCTTTGTGTGGGGCCAAGAGCTGAGTGTGGAGCCAGGGGCACCCAGAGCAGGGGGAAGGGGGACAGGAGGAGACTCTCCGGGAAGATGCTTCATTTTCAAGGGGTTTTGGCCTGCCCCTGGATGTGGGGTCGTCCCTCTGAGTCTTCGGGGAAGAGCTGCTGAAATCAAGCCGACTGCTGCAGCCCTTTTGTTCACACAGTCTCCTGCTAGGAGGGACTCTTATTTTATTTCAAAGGCTCAGCAATTTGGATAGGTTTAACCTTTTCTGCGTTCCCTTTGCACAATAGCACAGATGAGCTCCAAAGCCTTCTTCAAGAGCTTGGGCTGAAACAGGAGATCGGGGGGGGGAAGGGAGAAGACACCAAGGAAAACCAAAGGGACCGATGCTGTCATTTACAGACGTGATTTGCTTGCCAAGCTCTCCCAGTACCTTCAGCTCAGGCAGCATAGAGCTGGCTTTTCCATGAGAAAACATCACAGCATGATCCCCACCAGCATTTTGTAGGGCCATGGTAGCCCAAGAGGGCCCCCCAAAGCCACGGCTGAGCCCAGCTGGCAATGGGGGACCTGCAACATGAGAGAACCCCCAGGGGGGTACGAGGTGCAGGAGCCCCCAGCCCTCCATCCTTATGGATCCTCATGCCTGTGGCAGCATCCCCACCCCGCTGCCACCTCTTCCAGCCATGATTCCCATCCCACCCGCAGCCCCTCCGGGCTCTGAACCACAGTCTGGCCCCGCAAATGCCCCCAGTAGCGGGGAAAGGTGCCTTCCACGTGGGGCAGGGCAGCGCTTCTTTGATGTTAGAACAACAAAGGCGGGCGCGCAGAAGGGAAGGTAATCTAAATGCCGGCGAACAGCAGGCTGCGTTTCAAAAGCAACATCAATAGCTTTGAAAATCAATTTCTCCCGAGGAAGCAAGCTGCTCTTCCTGGGCTCCTCCAGCACCCCGAGTGCTGCTCTCCCACTCGCCGAGCTTGCTGGAGCTGCTCCTCTTTTAACGGGGTCTTTGGAAACCCACTGGGAAAACTGGAAACCTGAGCTGGGGCAGCCCCGGCTCCCTGCAGCATGCAGGGGGCTCGGGGCACGTGCGCTGCTCTGCTGTCTGCTGAGCCAGGGCAGGAGACAGGGCAAGACTCATTCCCGGGTCACATCACCTTCCCGGCCCCACAGTGCATGGGGAAACCTATAGAAAGCAATAATCTCCTGAGCAGCTGGCGGCAGGAGGTTTGCAGAGGGAAAGATGGGAATAAGGGAAGTGGAGGGAGCTGAGGGCAGCCCCAGCATCCCCAGGGACAAGCGTGGCCATGGCCGTCACTGCACGGGCCTGCCCCTCCCCAGTATCGCAGCAGGATTCGTTCATTTTCCGCATCTCAAGCCCGCTTCCATAATCAGGAAAGCCACAGCTTTTGTGTCTGCTTGGTTTGTAACACAAGCTGCAATCCCGCATGCTCAGGGCTCCCGGAGCTGGGGCTTAGGAGCAAGCAGGGAATGCTTTCACTACCTGAACACTGCCATTGTTTACTTTGGAACAGCTCCTTTAAAAAATATAATGGTTTTGTGTTGATATTTCCTAAGCAAAACATTTTGAGTGTTTTGATTTGTTTTATTTGCAATACTCGTTTGCACAATCTTTTAAGATCAGATGCAATTAACATGAAAAAGTAGCAAGATATCACAGTTGTTCCTCGTGATCACAAAATGCTTTAGTTTTACTTCTTCGTCTGCTACACATTAAAAAAAAATAAAAATAAAAATAATCTGTTCCTACCTCCATCGCATTAAAAATGGCCAGAAGCTTGAAAAAGCTGCCCAGAGCTTCTCAGCTCAGCCCTGTGACCCCCCTTCCACCAGCACCACATTGTCGTGGGGCCACTCAGCCAGGTTCACCGTTACCCAATTGTATTGTTTTAGTGGTTTATTATTTTGATTTTCATGCAGAGCAGCCTGTTCCAGCTCCTCATAACAAAGACAATTATGCTAACTTTATTGGATTTGCATTCAGGGCTGATTTGTCAGAATTGTATATTGGTTCTGGGAGATGGCAGGGGAGGGAGAAATGGTGCATTTGCTCTTCATGATTACAAAAAATAAAGAATATATATTAAAAAAAAAAAAAAAGGTATAAAAATCATCTCTGTTTCATGCTCCCTTCCAGCCGAGCCCCTTCCCGGTGCTTAGAGCCATCGATGCTGCCCGTGACCCTCCAACCACTCTGCGGCGCAAGCTGTGGTGCCAGGCTGCGGCAGCCAGCAGGACATGGTGCAAACGGGGTAGGAAAGGCTGCAAACTGGGGTTGCCTTTGTCCTACCAGCGCCTGGGAAGGGGCCGAGCCACAGAACTGAATGCTCACAGCCCTTCCTGGGCTGGGCACGTGGGGCACGAGGAGGGGGCTTCATGCTGGGGATGCTGGAGAGGAGTGGCTGCGCCTCGCAGGGATGCTGCCCAGACTGATCACTGAAAAATCCACTCCTACATATTTCCTACTGCTCTGACTCCATCGCCGATGCTCTGACTCTCCCACTAATCCCACTTTTGAATTTTTACGCCCCTGAGGTTTAACAAGGAATATGCTGCTTTTTTTTTTCTGCTTTTTTTTTTTTTTTTTCCCCTCTCCTTTACAAGATAGATCTCTTCCACCTGCACTTCGTCCAGATGTTGTGTGCATGACTAAGAAGGAAGCTTTTTATTGTCTCCTTGTTATGGGTTCTGTATTTAAAATCACCGAGTTACTTCATTCTGCCTTTTGGAGCTTCTTGATGCCTGCTAGGAATTGGAAAATGTCAGGGTTTTTCCAGACTGTCCCCATGTTTCTTACTCCATTGTCAAGGAATCGCTGTCAGGGGGATCTTTTCCATGACTCCTCACACCTACAGAAAATGCTGAAGCCTGCAGCAAGAGAAATGACCCCCGGAGCCTGACAATGCATGCCAGAACCTGGAAAGCTCTCTTTGAGCTTCCCAGCATGTTTCTGGTGTAACGAACCATTGCAGAGGGACCAGCAGCATGGGATGGATGTCACACCACCACTGGCGCTGGGATGCTGTGCAATGCTGTTCCCTGCACTGCATGGCTGTGGTCCTTTAAGAAGCTTATGCCCTGTGTACTTTCTGCACTTGGTGAAATACCCAGATTGACCCAATTTGCAGTACTTGGACCATGGATAGCATGCAGGCCCCCAGGGGAACTCTAATATTGAGAAATGTCCCACAGAAGACTTACATCCTGCTGGCGTTTGAACTTTTATTTCTGTTATTGCTGTGCTGGGCATAGAACAGAGATGGAGGAGTTTCAGAGAGGACGGAGCTAATACCCCTCACGTCAAGGCAGAGCATCCAGGATATGGTTCCCATGGCCGTGCATTTGTTCCCATCCCACAGCCAAAACACTTGCTTATGGCATGGATCTTTCTGGGTCACGCTCTTGAACTAGCTCCTTCCCAGCCCTCCTGGCTGGATGGAAAGGAGACCTAGCAAATCTGCTTAAATAACAGACTGCAAGTGACTGAAGAAGGGGTTAAGTGAGTGATATGAATCATTAAAGGCTGTGGGTGGATCTTACAGCAGGGAGAAGAATGGAGGCTGCGCAGCCCCCGGGCGTGGGGGCTGATCGTGGATCTGCCCTCCTTCCCCAGGGACCCGGCCCTGGCACTGAGCGAGCCTACGCAGCCCCCCAAAAACCCATCACTGCTGCCCTCTGCCGCTAGGCACCACCAGAACCTGCAAACCTCTGCAGCAGGTCTGAGCGGAGTCGTCCGACCTGGGGAAAAGTCTGCAATCAGTTGCTTTAAGAAGCACAGAAAGCTTCATTGGTAAAAAGTATTCCCCTTCTCTTTCAGTCCATACACGTTCATGTGGCCGTGCACTCTGTGCTGGTTTGGGCATCCTGGTTTGTCCCCATGGCAGCGCCAAGAGGCTCTGGTGTGAGCTGAGATGCTGCACCACGCCGTCCTGCTGCCTGGGGCAGGGGACACAAAGGCGTGTGGTGGCACCCAAACCACGGGGCCTGCTGGAAATGCAGGAGAGCACAGGGCTGCAGCAGCTCCAGCAGCGACGGATGCTCCAGCGACACCTCAAAAAGGGCCAGACTCACCTTAAAAGTCTCCGCTGGGGACTGAAGCAAGAAAAATGAACAAGTTCTCCTAGGTCTCTGTACATGCAGTTTTATCTCTTTCGGGCTGGGGCACTGCTCCTCGTTGGCTGGTTCAGGACAGCACCCGTTTCCAGAGGCAATCACTGCAGCAGCTGAGCAAAGCAGCTGCTGGGGAATTTCTGGGTGCTCCAGCTCTGGCACCCTGCTGCGGGTTGCTTCAGCAGAGCTATTTCCAGCTGCTCGCCTGCCTGGATGGGAAGGAGCCAGCAGTTTGGCTCCACAGTTTATTAAACTTTGCATCTTTGTGACAAGGTGTGAACCGGCGCTCTATATTAATTTTCCAAAGCTTTTACATGCCAGGGAAATTACCAGCCATGGAAATTACCAGCCATGGAGCAGGGAGCAGCAGGGAAAGAGCAGGAATTTAGGACTGGGGCTCCTGCTCCAGAAGTAGAGCAGATCCGCATGCAGGCGCTAGCCCTGCCAGCTCACTCCTCACTCATCTGCGCCCGGCTGTTTGGGCCCGTGGGTTGGGAAATCCAGTCCCAGGGCTGATTAAACACCTGTATGCCCACTTTGCTGCTCTCCTCATCTCTCTGGTAGATGCCAAGCACCAGCATGGAGACGCCACAATTATCAGTTCCATCACAAAGCTGAGACCTTCTTGTGCTGTTGGCACTGCTGGCTCTGCTAAAAGACTCACGCAGGAACCCTGCTGTGTCACAGAGGGCTTTTTTTCCTGACTTTTCACACACTGGATTAATTTAATTTCATTTTGGCAATAGCAATAATAGAGCAAAAATCCATTTTGACATATGTTCCACATCGTGCTATGGGGATTTCAGTTACAATACTTCCTTCTCTTAGGCCTAATGCACTGCTCAGAAATCAGTGGGCACTCAAGACAAATAGCATGTCCTAGTGACCATGAAAGGACAAGGCACAGCCCATGTTGCACAGTCCTCATGGCAATAACCTCACCTTGCCCATCTGTCGTGAAGCTGTAGTACCCATATGCATGAACTGGGGAGAGACTGGCCTCAGGACCCTGCTGTGGAAGGGCAGGACCATCTTCTGGAGCTGCCTGCCTCTGATTAAAGGAGGTTACAGGGCCCTAAAAAAAAACAGGTTTGCCTGGAAGCCTAACTTTGAGGAGCCCAAAAGCAGTTGAGATGGATCCTCTATATAAAATCAACTGGATCCCATAGTGATTTCTCTGGGGAGCTGGCATGGGAATTGCTTTACACTAGTATTACACTGACTCCCTTACGGCATTTGTGGTGAGAGTTAGGGGATGTTTGGAGTGATGATTTCCACAGTGAGATCTAACAATACCCCTTTCCAGCAAAATACCAGCACAGAGAGAGGATGGGATGAGACAGGCAGTTCTGCATCCATTCAGTCATCCTAGTCTTCATTTGCGCAGCGTTTCATCTTCCTCCCCCGGGCCTGAATTAAGGCCTGAGCCTACAGGCCCTGGTTATGTTCAATCTCTTCAGAGAAGTGTCTACAACTGAGAGCAAAACTGAAAACTGCTGCTTTGGATGGAATCCTGGAAACACATCCTGGACTCCCCAATGCACCATAAAGCTGCTACGTGCCCAACAAACGACATTCCTCTGCTGTGGGCCACCACAACCTGTAAGTCTCATTACAAATCTGCAACTCATCGAGCATATGGGGACCACACCGCCTCTAAGACTTGTGCAAGGATTACTGCGAGCACAAGGGGACTTGCACCAGCGGAGATGAGGCTCGGTGATCGTGTCCATTGGGTCACACAGCCTCCAGGCACTTTCCTGCTGTACAAAGGCTCTTTCGAAAGCCCACCTCCCAGTGGGCCACATACCTTTCCTCGAGTCTTTGTCCTTGGCGCACCACCTGGAGCTCATTCAGTCCAGTTTTAAGGCAGCGACTTGGATGGCAACATTCTTGCTGACATTTGGGGATCAGAATGAATGACACGTCAGCAGGTAACTGCTGGGGCTTCTGTCCATTTCTCTCTAATAAGGCACTTCTGCCTATCAGATGAGGGCATTTTGGAAACCTTTACAAAAAAAGCACTGCTCACTATTCTCTTCAGTCCCATTTTGCCCAGTCTCTGCTTACAGAGAGTGCTTTGGCAGCTTTCATTTCTCTGTCAAGCTAATCAGATCCACTGGGAACTAAAAAGGAGGACTGAAGTGAGGTGAGGTGCTGACAGTTCAGTTTTCCGAGTGGCTCCTCACAGGACCTGTGGACAAGTCTGCTACAGCCTGATCTTCCAGGCATGGGATGCACACAAATCCCAGGAGCTCTGCTCTTTCAGTGTAAGCTCTGAAACACCCTTCTCTGAGCTCTGAGTGGTGGAAGGGAGAGTGGTGGATGTAGAGAAAGAAGCTAATCTGAACATGTACGTGGCTGAGTGTCACGAGGAGGCTACACCAGTGATGTTGTTTGCACGAAAGCCTGGATGGCTCAGGGACAACGAGATCTTGTTTGTGGACAGCTATCCCGGCTGGCTGCCCGCAGGCAGTGATCGTCTCCTGAGACAGAACAGGAGGACAGGAACAAATGACGGACAGCCAGGTTTTGGCTAGTCTCACTTCCATAATACCAAAAGCTCAGGAATAAAGCTGGGAACAATTACTTCACAACCTCCAGAGGTTTGGTCTCTCACAAGCCTCGCGGTGCGCTCAGCAGAGATCTCTCTCCTCCATCTCTGGCCACTTGCTCCTGGCTAATGGTGCACAGCCTGTATAGCAGCAGATGTGCTAGAAGGAGACAGAGGCTAAAAATAAAGATAATGAAAGCAGTATGTCGCATCCACGCTGCTGGCTGATAATGAAAGAGCGTGCGGTGCTGCTCTCTTGCCTGCAAGGTGGCAGGGATCCAGCGGATGTGAGAAATGCTTGGAGGCCTTCCTGGTGGGATACACCCAAACCACAGCAGGAACCTATGCTTCCCCCACGGCACAAAGACCGGTTCTCCCTCCAGCCCTGCTCCGCCACCAGAAGCAGCCTGAAGACAAGCTGGACAGACAAGATGGATCCAAGAACCAGCTGTCTGCAAGGGGCTTCCTGCCTCGCCACACGACTGCTGTCAACATGGGCCAGTGCCTGGCCAAGAGCAACATCTGGATGGAGTTGACTCCAGCCGAAGTTTGTTGATGTTGGTTGGCAGAGAGAAGTGCCTGAGGGAGCCTCCGGTCTCACGTGGGCTCTTCAACCACGGTCTCCCCAGGAACACGAGGTACCGTGACCAGTCTCGTGTTTTTTTTTCACACCTCCTCCCTAGGGAAAAGCCAGCTAGGACAAATTTTTGCATCATGGGATGCTCTACAGGTTTAGGTGAAAGCCTAATGCCTATGCTGCAGAGCAGAAACTGGGACATAAGCTTCTCCAGCACCAGCTCCACATGTGAGGACCGTTCCCTCACTGTGTTTTCTCCAACACAAACACAAACCTGTGTATAGCTATGAATAAGCAATGGAAAACAAACCGAGTCCTCCCATACCCCCTTGCACTCTCCTGCATTCACTTCTCCTGGGGAATTGGATGGGAAAACAAACCACACGAAGCAGACACTAGCTGAATTGCTCAGGGCACTACCAGAAGGTGTTCAGATAGCAAGGTGTTAGGAACACACACAGGCAATTGGACAACAAAAGGCATTGGCAAGATAATGAATTCTGCCAGCATTCAGGACCTGCTGGGTAAATGACTTGCTGGAAGCAGCCTGCCTTGCCCAAAGCCCCTGGGGAGATGAGATGGGAGCTCGCAGCTGGTTGTTACGTGCCCAGCTCCAGCCAGAAGGCCAATGTGCAGCTGCACAGCCTCCCCCTCCTTCAGCCCCACGGGAAGTTCTGAGCAAGAGCAAAAGCTCGGGGGGGAGAGGAGGAGGACAGCGAAGGCCAGCACGACAAACACCCTCTCTTCCTTTCTCTCCAGGGAGCTCACCACACTCTTATGTTTCCACTCATGCCGATGGGAAGCACGTTTTCCAGTCATGTCCAGAGCAGCGCCTCGAGCACAGGCCCATCAGATGAGTGCTGTGAGGTTTCCCACAGGAGCAAGCATAGGAAGAGGCATCCCTGTGGTCGCTGCTTCCTCCTCAGCCCTCTTCCACTGCCTCTGCTGCCAGAGGGGTGAACCCATCCCATGGCACAGCGCTCTGTGCTGATAGCAGCTGCCCCTTACAAGAGGAGGCTCCACTGCTAAGGTCGCACAGAATCCCCCTGTTTGTCCACAGCCTGCCAAACTGTAATGGCTCATGAAAAAATTGCCCATGCCCACAGCCTGCTTTGGGCTCAAATTTGTTGTTGATAACATTAACAAAAGCGGTGACACCACGTTTTCAGCGGATGCCAGGAAAACGCTGCCTGTGTTGGAAGAACATGAGGCTGTTGTGCCACATGCTTGAAAATCAACAGTAACTTCGTTCTCTGTGATAAAATCTGCTGCTATCACAAAATCCAATCTAGATTAGATTAAAATAAGTGTATTGTTTCTTGCTTCTTTCATACAGAGGTGCTTGAGAGAGGTGCCTCCATTTTGGTCCTTCCACGAGCGACGAGCATGTGCGTGAGTCGTGGTAGGCCTCTGCAGCCTCGGAGGCCACGGTGTCCCCATGAGGTGGGCATGCAGGAGAAGAGACCACTTAACTCCTGCTGCAGGGACTAATGCTGGGTGCCAGCTGGCAGATCCTGGCCGTAACTCTCACAGCACACCTCTGCTAGGAAAGCTCAAATCCCTGCTGCAGGAGGCTAACTAATAGCAGCCTCCAAAATTTATACATGGCAAGTAGCTGGAAAACTAAAATTCATTGCTAGGGATGGGTGGGAACAGGCTGCCTGCTGAGATACATCCAAGTCAGTCCCTTGGTCACACTGCCATTTAAAACCAGTCCGCCAAAGCCATTGTACTGGGAACTGGAAGAGGACTCTTCAACAATACCTGCTCTTTGTATCCACCATACTCAACCATGACCTCTAGTTGTACCAACCATACCCAACCATACCCACTCTTTGTACCAACCATTCTCAGCCATACCCACCCTGTCACTTCAGTGCTTCTAGTGGCTAGTGTGGAGGTGTGGGACTCTCTGCGTTGGAGTTGGCCCCTGGGATTTTTCATGAAAGAGCACTGTGTTCTCAGACTTACTGACATGAGGATGGTCACACAGAATAGGACATGAATCCTATTGCTCCTCTCTCCATCTCTCCCGAACTACCTGTCTTTACTAGGAACACGACTGGAGGAAATCAAGCAGCCCTGAGCCCCAGAACAACAAAGGACAAAGAGCCACCATCCTAACCACACAGGGACAGAGCGGGGAAGGTCATGGGTACTGCCAACACCTTGAGATACTTTCAATTTAGAAATATTCAGAAAAATAAAGTGCAGTCCTCAAGGTGGTGATTGACAAGAAAGCTTGAATCTTCTCTCCTATTCTTACCAAAGACTGCTGTGCAATGTATTAAATGACCATGCTTATTCCCCCAGCCTGCTTTTCCCCACCAAAAGAAACTCTATGTCAAAAACTACAAACAAAGATAACAGCCTCCCTGTGCAAGTCCCTGAACAGGTCCTCTGCCATTGCAGAGAAAGGAAGGTGTCAAGTCGGAGCCCATAGCATTGGTGAACCTATTACAGCCACATTCTCCGCTTAATATACTGATATTTAATAAGGTCCCTTCTCCAGCTCCCAGAAGCCTTCTTCATGCCTCGCTGACTTGCATCAGACAGTGAGAGCTTCACCAGGAACAGCTGCACTAAGTTTGACAGAGCTGGTTTGGCAAATGTCCTTTCCCTTCGCCTGCTAACAACATCCACCCCCTCCGTGAATGCAGCATGCTCCATTTCAGTCCTTTTCCATCCCTATCACTAATGAAGCTGATGGAAAGCAAGGAGTAATTGTGTTTGCAGGTGACAGGGTTGGAAGTGCATTGCTGGGAAACACGTACTTGGCAAGAAGTCCTGGTTCGGAGGTGAGGGAGGGCAGCCAATTGCGAAATCCCTGGCAAAACTGTTTGTGTCAAAGCAATGCTGCTCTGCTCAGCCCAGCTGCCGCAGAAAATACAGGACGAAGGTGCTTGGAGGAAAGCAGCGCAGTCAACAAGAGCTGCACAGCGCTGGAGAACCTGCAGGGCACAGCAAAACCCCTGTGACAGCTTGTCCCCATGTGGGATATGAGCTATTGGGTATGCAGTGCTGAGCAGTGTGGTTGAAGGGGAGAAGGCCAAGAGCTTGTAGAGGTCCTCCCTGCTCATTGAGGTATGCTGTGGTTGTGGTTTCCCCAGTGCTCCCCAGCTCTGTTTTCTTAGGTGTTCCTCCCTGCTACTTCCCTCTTTGCATTTGAGTTAATGCCTGGTATTTCATCCATGAACAGGCAGCGGGGACCGAGGCTAAATTAGTTCTGCAGGCAACTTTCTCCTCGCCTGCACGCCAGTTAGTTATCTGTGTCATGTCACAAATTTGGCTGGAGCAAGGGCAGGGACGTTGTGACCTCTTCAAGGCGGGGATATAGTCCTGTGCTTGCTGTGAAGTGCCACGCGCATTTATGGTACTGTAGAAATAATAAATAATAATAGTAAGTCATCAAAGAAATGCACCTCAGGGAGGAGTCAAATCATGGACTGCAGTGAGAAGCTTTCACTTTGGGCATAACTATTACACACGAGCTGGTTATTGCAGAACGATTTCCTTCAAGGGTGTATAGCCTGAACTCTATTAAAATGGATGTTCTGGTGGTGACTTATGAATTTAGAAACTAAGAGCTGCACTCTGCTTCCAGCTGCACAGGATGGAAATCTGGGGTCGCTCCGCTGGCCTCATTCACGCACGGAGGCTGTGTTTCCACGAGCCAGAGCTACCAAAGTCCCTGCTGCCAGAGCACGAAGGACTCCGCATCCAGCTGCCAGACACCATATTGTCCTGAATCCTGCCCAAATCTGCTGAGATTTGCAAGGATATGGAGGATGGGCAGGCACCGAGTCAAAAATCAACTTGGTTACTGGGTCAGAGAGGGTAAAATGCAATGGCACAAGGTCCCTTTGTCTCAGGTTTAGCTTTCACTCACATTGGACAAGAGCACAGAAATGAGAGCCCACCAAGCAGACATCCCGAGCAAAAAGCATTTGATCACGAGGCCCGGCTGCTAAACCTGACCTTAGCAAAAGAGCAATATTTTATTAATTGAGGTCTTCCAAATTAAACAAAAAGCAAAGTCTAACTTTGCAGCAAAGGAGACCTTTATGCCTTCCGGCTGCCTTTGTGAGCCTGCTGGTGAGGAGCAGCAATTAAAAGCACTTTGAGCAGACAAATGGTGAGTTAGGCAGCTGTGGGGAGCTGGGAAGGGTGCAGTGGTTAAAAAACAAGGTGCAAAGTGAGGGGCTCTGCTCACCGGGCTGCTTCTACCCCGCAGATATCAGGAGAGCAGAGCTATGGGGGCTGCACCTCGCTGGAGGAGACAGGCTCCTCTCCTGAGCCTCGGCATCCTCCAGAGGCAGCACCTCATAGCAGCCCTGGAGATCAGGTGTTGTAGGGAAGGGAAAGCCCAGCACGCAATGTCCAGAGGCTGCTACATGCTAATTGTAATTGCAGTTTTAACACGGTTGTTAAAACATTTCCTCCCTCCCCGAGGCACCCAGCTCTCCGTGGGCGACAGGGCTGGCACCTCGGAAGGCCTTTGGGTGCTAGGGACCCATCATTTACGAGGGGTTTGGGGGATATGTAGGTGCTAGGTGTCCAAAACGCACCAGCCACTCCGACTAGTTGGTAAATCCCTCCCTTGGTGCTCACATTTTTGGGATGCCCTCAGGATGGAACCGGCTCAGGCACTGAAGAAGCACGGGGAGCACTGGGCACACTGCTGGGGAGGCAGAATCCAGCTTTACGAGAGGGCAAATTAACAACAAGGCTTCTTTCCCCAGAGCAATAATGACATGAGAGGGGCTGAGAAATCAGACAAGACCTGGTGCGGAGCCCAGGGGTGCCAGGCACCCGGACCCCCATCCTCCTGACCCACACCCCAAGCCTAAAACATTGCTGTTGTCCTAAAACACCAACACATCGCCGTGATGCTGACTGTCATGGACAATCTGCACTGCTTTGAGGAAAAAAAATACGAATTCTAATCCTCTCCCCTCCTTTTCTTATTAGCGGTGTGCAGGCTGCCATTCCCTAATCCCAGAGCCGTGGCGGTGCTGGCGGGGCCCCGCACGCGCATTGCCTGCTGCGGCTCAGCACCAAAGCCCTGTGCAGGCAGCGATAAGTGGATTCCCCTCATCGCATTAAAAGAAGTCAAAAAAAAAAAAAAAAAAGGAAAAGAAAAAAGGAGGTAAAGGGGAAAAGCAAAACACGGCACAGCCACCGAGTGAAAAACATTTCATTCTTCTCGGCAGCTGGAAGCAAGGCAGATAAGTGAGCGCTGGCTCCCCTCCAGCGTCGGATTTTCCCCCTGCGAGGCCGGGGCTGGGAGCAGCTCTCAGCCGAACCCGCGGCCACGGCAGCCCCGGCCAGGAGGAAGGATCCATGCTGGAGGAGATGGATGGCAGTGAGCTCCTGGGGGGAGCTCAGCTATGTCACGGGCTGTCAGGGGCACTGGAGGGTGAGGTATTTACCTTCCCACAAACCTGGGATGATTTACCTACCTTTTCGCTGGTGTTGCTGTTCACAAATGGGTGTCCAGGCGGTGACAAGAATCCCAACCAAATGCACAGAAGGGCTGGCGAAATTTTACATTTTGTGCTGGCTGGGGGGGCAGAAGGGAGAGCTGCAGCCCAGAGGTTGGGTTTGCTTAAAAGCTGCTCCCAAAAACTTGGATCTTTTAGTATCAGGAGAGGAACCCAGCTCTGAAGCTGCGTTTTTCCAAAGCTCAGCGCCAGCTGGAGTGGCACCCTGAGCGCAGCCTCTCCACGGAGCTGCCCTTGCAGCAGCCCAACCCAGGGGTGTCCCTCAGATGCATGCCCTTCCGCCAAGCACTGCGGTGCCATGGGCAGTGCCTTCAGCCCCACAAAATGTTTCCTGCCCCAAATCCCCAGTGCTCAGGGTCCAATAAGCCTGCCCGAGTGGGGAGACCAGATGCAGCCCAGCCAAGCATGGATGGCCAAGTCCAAAGCCTACACAAGCCTCATGGTAAACCAGCCTATTAAACACCCTGCTGAAGCAGGGAGGCCATGAAAAAGCAAGAAACCAGCATCCACAAAGCTGACAAAGCCTGGTGGCTGGCTTGGTTTCTCCCCTACCCCGTGCCTTGTTTTCCCATAGCCTCCCCTCCATCCAGCCATGAACTGCTCCTGCAGCAACCTAGCTGCCCGCTGCGATTATTTCTGGCCCTTTCACAGTGGTTTGTAGCATTATTCCTCGTATCACTTTGTTGGGCTTGCAATTAGAAACAATCCGGCCCTATAATGGCCACCATCATCCCTGGAGGGGGTCCCAGCAGCTTTTTCCGTCCCCCTCAGCGCCAGCCCGGGGACACGCGGGCAGGGATGGTCTCGCTGCTCAGCCTGCCACAGGTCAGGGCACAGCACGGGGAGGCACAGGGGCTGGAGGCAAAACCAAAGAAGACTGATTGCTGCTCGTGGGAGAGGTGACCGGCAGCGAAGGGCAGGGAATTGATTTAAAGAGGGGAAAGGATGAAAGGAGATGAGGGAGACCATTTTATTCCTTTCACTAAGTTCTGCAGCTGCTCGACAAAGCCAGGCTCCAAAAACGCCAAGGCTATCAGCCCAGAGCAGCTGTTTTGCCCTCTCTCAGCCCATATTTAATGTGTGTTACATGCTGCCCAACCACGCCAGGCAACCGCAGCTCTTCCCCTCCACTTTCTGCTCTTTTTGGGTGAAGGCAATGCAGGAACACCGCTGCCAGTACTGCCTCTGGAAGGGCCTTCGCATGGAGAGGACAAACCCATGCCCCTTCACCTGACCTGGCAGGGACTGGCTCCTGCTGAAACCCTAGTTCGGGGAGGAAGATGCTGGGGCTGGAGGAAGAGCAGCAAGGGTCCTCAGGGCTGGCCGGCCAGAGGGTACCCGGAGGAAGAGTTTGGGTTAAGTGCTGCAGGAACAAGTCCACGGGGACAGCAACGGGAGAACATATGCTGGAAGGAAAGCAGTTGCTTGGGCTTATCTGCGCTGGGGTGTTGCTGTGAATGTCTACGCAAGCAAATGTTCTTGGCAAACTCGAGGATATCCAGGACCAGAGATAGCCTTACGAGCCTACAGCCTCGTAAAGCTGTAGTTAACGTTAAGCATATGCCGAAACCCCAGCCGGCTTCAGGAAGAGCAGCACATGCTTCGGATTAGCCATGTGGTTAAGCACCACGCCGAAGGAAAACCCAGCCCGATCCCCTGTGCTGGGGAACGGGAGCCCTGAGGAGCGATTGTGCCCCTTCCCCTGGCCCTGCCAGCACTGGGTTCAGGAGGAGGCTCCATGGCTGCATGCAGGGGGGTTGCAGCTGCTGGCCCCAAAAGAAGTGTCGCCAAGAACCCACAGCTGCAGGGGACACTGGGTGTTGCAGACACCCCGGCTCAGAGGGGGCCCCATAGGCAGGGATGCATTTATTATTATTTTTTTTTTAACTTTCTGGCCACAGCCAGAGAACATGGATTTGAAAAAGAAACTCTTGATTTCGATGGGAAGGTTTCCCAATGCCTGGGTGACAAAAATGGGGAGAGGCAGAGCGAGGAGCGCTGCAGGGGTAACGGGAAGCCAGACCCTGACCCGCATTGCGTCGCCTCCTGAAGCTTGGGAAGCTGCAACCTCCCCTCCCAGCCCCACCCACCGGGGCCCTCCTGCCTCCCGCACCCGAGCACATGCTGGGCGAGAGGCAGAAGGAGGAGGAGGAAGGCTCCTGACCCTAGAGATGGGATGTGGGGCACTGCTGTGGCTTTCTCCCCATACAAGCCCTGGTCCCAAATTAAACACAGCAGCTGGAGCCTCCTCACAGCTTCCCTGGGCAGGGGCTCCCCGAGGTACTTTTCCACCTCTTGTTTTATGTGAAAGCTTTTGCAAGACTTAATGACCCGATGCAGAGCAAAATCCAGAGGGTGAGGAACGGGATCTGAAACTCCCAAACACTATTTCTCGTGCAGTCCTCCCTGGGGCAGCCTGGACAGATGCTCGGGATGAGGCGAGCTGTGCCGTGGGTCCCTCTACAGCGCTGAGAACCCCGCACAGAGCCTCCCTGCCCTGCTTCGGGCAGTTCAGCAGGGTGTTCCTGCCTTTCCTTCCCCACCTGCTGTGGGCACACCTCCCAGGGGAGGCGACGTTTCGGGTGGAGGAGGATGCACAGAAGAGAAGGAGAAGTTGATGGTGGCCGCATCCTGCCTGTTGGCATGGCCATGCTGTGCAGCGAGGCAGGTACCACTGCAGGATGCCCCCAAAATGGGGTCTCCTTAACATTCCCTCTTGGGAGCCATCCCTAAAAGCAGATCGCTGCCTGGCATAGCAGGTAGAAGCCCTCGCCTTTCTTCCCCTCCTTCCCCCGCTGGCGGTCCAGCAAGCGATAGATAAAGTTAATATTATGCGGGAGCAGCCGCGGGGAGGGAGGGAGGCTGTTGTGAGCCCTTCCCCCTGACTCTGCCAGCACGATAACGCTGTCCTTCGGCAGCGTGGGATTAGGAGCGCCGCTCGGTGCCAGGATAAAATACCTTTGCTTTTCAAGGTCACACGCAGAGCTTAGGAGGCTGGGGCTGGTGTGCATCGGGGTCCTCAGCCAGGGACATGAGGCTGGAGTTCCTGCAGCATGCAGGGGCAGCTCTGGGCACATCTTCGGTGCCGTCCTGCCCCTGCTCCCTCAGGCAGCTCCTCACGGTTTCTGGAGCTGGTGGGAGCACTGGGGGGGAAAACTGGGGGGCTGGGGCATGGGGAGTGTTGCACCCCTGGGGGGGAAAGGGAAGCATTGGGGCAAACACGATCTCCTCCTACGTTTTCAGCTAGCCGGCTGAAACTGAGCAAAACTCTCCAGGGGCTGCGTGTGGTTCCGTTTTCCAGCTTGCCTAAAAAAAATAGCTCGGTTTTCTCCACACAGCCATGTGAAGTGGCAGGAAGTTGTCGCTTTCTAATTGTTTGTTTAACAGAAAAACTACCGCTGCAGCGAAAACATTTACTGCAGCTACTTCTGTTTGGTTGCAAGAGACAAGTGCTTTCGACAGGGAGAAAAAACAACTAGGAATGGCAAAAACAAGTCGTGCGAGCAAGGGAAGCTTTCCTGATGGAGCCACAAAATAGCTCCAGGCACCAAGATGCTAGCGCAGGAACTTCCCATGGCTCATAACCACGTCACAACCCTGCCCCATCCTGGGCTTAGCTGTACAGAGAAAATCTGATCCATCAGAGGGGAGATTTAAGCAGGGCCACCAGCACCCAGCAGAGAAGCAGGGATGAGCGATGAAAAGTCTGGTGGCATTTAGGAAGCGAACAGAGGCTTTGGCGAGGGTAGACCGACTGTTCACGCAGGGCTTTTCGCATCAGGTTGAAGGCAGGCTGATAGCGGGCACGTTCCCTCTCCTGAAGCGTTAAAAGGAAAATAATTTAACCTGATTTATTAACCGGTAATTCTATTTTGCCATCACTGTGCTGAGGGATAAATGGAGCCTTGTTCCCATTCCTGGAGGACAGAATTCAGAGACACACAAACAAACACCTCTCCCTCACCCCCTGTAATGCTGTTAGGGATGGATGTGTAGATGAAGCAGAGGATGAAGGAACACTTGAAGAGACGGCACCTGCTGCTAACGAAGCCTCCTCTCCCATCCCCTCCTTCCCCTTAGAGGGCTGAGCAAAGGGGAGGCCGGAGCTGTGAGGATGCTAACCCTGAACAAGCAGGGGTAAACCTGGAAAACCTGAGGGATTTTTGCTGCTTTTTTCCCCAAAATCTTTTTTTTTTTTTTTTAAAAAACCATAAGGCCTTTTGCATTTGGTTATAGCGATTCAAGGACTTTTTCTTGACTGAGGAGGACGAGAAAGAACACAAGCTGGCTTCATAGGCTACCAGGTGGGATTCATACTCAAAGTGCTCTTCCCACCTGTGGTACCCCCACGATTCCCACTGTGGGCATGCCTGGGTCTCACACCGCCTTTAACACAGCTCTGGTACAACACCCATGTGCAGTGGGTGCACCCTACAAATGCTCTCCCTACTACAAGGGACACTGGGTGACTTTCTGCCGCATCATCCCAGTAATTCCTGGAACCCAAGGGCTGTTTTGGCATGCAGCTCTGAGGCAATTACACCAACCTTGGCTAACGAAGGGCCAGTTTCTTCCTTCTCCTGCTGCCTACCAGCATACAAACACCCCCGAGGACCTCGAGCAGAGTGCAGGGACCAGGAGAACCCCAAGCACGTACAAAAATCACCATGGGGCTGGCCAGGTCAGTGGCCACCTCCCACTTACATCCTTCCATCTCTCTCATCTGAGGCTTGATAAAGATGAGCACCCACCCTTGCCTTCTTCAAGAGGAAGGGGCAGACGCAGATCTAATGCCTTCCTTGGCCTCAGCTGTGTCTTCTCCCTCCTCCGAGGATGCCCCAGCACCTGTGCTTTTGGTAACGAGATCAAGCTGGGCTACCACACAACAACAATGTCACTTAGGAGGAGGGAGCAGGAGGAAAAATCTCCACATTGGGAGAGGTTGGCTCCCCAGCAAGGAAAGATTCAGTCTCTCCTAAACCAGATAACACTTATTTTACACAACAGCCATGGCACAAAGCAAAGCAACAATCCCTGGAGCAGGAATTACAGAGCAGGACCTCTCTTCTCCCTGCACCAGGCTTGCAGCCCACCCATCCTTCACCTCACCACCTTCCCCAGAGCAAGCAGCATACCTGTGGCCCAGCTTGCGTGCTAAGGCACTCACCAGCACCCAGAGCCTTTCCAGACCCAGCATGCAAGAACAGAAGTCCCTCTCTGCACATTTGTGCAAATACAAAATATTTGCACAGACACGGTCGGACTGAATCCTGAGCTGGAGCTGGCGACCACTCGCGATTCCTTTATTTGCTCTGCTCAGCCGAGTGTAACCACGGCTGGCTGAGCACAACACGGGGAATTTACAACTTCTTTGGCTCCTGACTTTCTCCTGCAAAGAGTGTTATTTGTGCAGGATGACTGATGTGCGACTGGTGTGCCTAACAGCAGTAATAGTGATAATAATGACGATGGCAATGTCTTTGGTTTTACATAATTCGGTCCATCCAAATATTCCCATCCATTCAACAGATCTCTTGCTATATAGGAATCACTTCTACTGCTACAGAGATAACTATTAGAGATGTGAAAGGTAGGTGTACAGCTAAAGGAAAGGCCCAATTTTCAGGCAGAAACACGGTATTTTTCAATAATGACACCTGGGGCGGGGGGGGGGGGAAACAGCTGAAAGAGCTTTCCACAGATCTCCACGTTCCCTCTCTTCCAGGGGGACACAACCCATTTACTGTCCATTTTACAGAAATGGAAATGACTACATTGTGTTCCTTACTAATGTCCATCAGAAGGTCTTCCGGACTTAATTTTGGATACCACGTTGCCTGGGGAGCAATGCCTCTTTAATCTCCAATATCTTTGAGAATATGTGTCAGGCCTTTGTGGAGAAAGGTGATCCTGCCTTAGCTTTGTTCTCCAGGAAGCTAAACCATGAATAAATTAATCAAGTCCTTTCAAAACTCAAAATTTCTCTAAATGTCAATTGCTCCGACAGCCCTTCGAAGGTAAGGCCCGCTGGGAGGAAACGTGGTGACGTGGAGCTCGGTGACTGCGCCAGGTCCCAGCTTTGTGGTGCTCGTCTCCTCCCCTCTGACTCGCAGGGAAGCTGCAATGATCTGCCTGAACAAAACAGGAGTTTGAAGTGTTGTGCAAAGCTCGATCTTACAGGAGGGACATGCTGCTGCGGGTTTGTCAGTCACATCCTCTTCAGGGGGAGCTCCAGACCCAAAGAGGAGGGGTGTGAGGGGGATGGGGTGATCTGGTCCAAACTTTCTGTGCTGTTCCTCCTCGAAGGCCCTTGAAGGCTCGGGACTCTAGAAGATGCTTCGCACCTTAGGACAGAAGACCAGTGATGTCTCCATCCATCGGTGATGAACCACGACATCAGATCAAATGGGGGATCCACAGCACGTGGGAGATGCAGTCTGACTTGGAAAGGAAAAGCCCTGCACTGCGCTTGCTAGATGACACCTGCCCAGCCTCTGGCTGCTGCTGCCTGGGGTAGCTTGCTGCAGGCCACCAGCAATGCCAGCCCCTCACATCCCCAGGCATCCCATCCCACCTGCGTGGTGCATGGTGTGTGCCCGGCAGCTCCGCAGGGCGCACAGAGGTGAAGGAACTCCTCTCAGTGAGAAGCAGGACCACGAGAGCAACAGCAACCTTGGAAAAAAGCAACGGACCCGTTTCTCTTTGCGGAAATTTGGAGAATGACTAAGAATAATGGCTGCTATCAGCCGGGAAATGCAAGCAGGTGGACTAATGACTTGTACCGGCAAAGCCCAGCACTTATTATTTATGGACCAAACACAACGCTGGCATTTGCTCCCGCTCAAGGGTCAGAGCTGCTTTGTCATGTCCAGCATCCAAACCAGCGCCACAAACTGTGTTTTCAAGTAAACTGAAAAGTGACCTTGGTTACTGCTGCGTGGCAGGAACATATTTCTGGTTGCTGCGGCTGCCTGGTATGGTTTCTCGCCTAACATATTCATTAGAGACCAACTGCTACTTACAGCGCTGCTTGGGACCCGCCTGCCTTCTCGTTACCTCATTAGACAGGCATGAGTAGCGTACCGGAGCTGTCCCCTTTTGGGGGAGCACTGACACTCACACTGCTGCTGCACCTCCACCAGGAGGGAGCAACATCTGCAGTGCCTCCTACCCGGAGCGGTGATTAAGACAGAGGCAGAGAGATGTGCAGGGTTTGTATCCCACCGGGATGCCTGCTGCCTCACCAGCCCCCCATCTCCAGCCCGGCCACATGGGGCCAACAGCATCTCCGGCAGGTCCTTTAGGAACAATGTGCTCCACATCCCCTTGGTGCTGCCTGAGCCTGCCTGTTTTTTTTTGTTTGTTTGCTTGTTTGTTTGTTTTTGTTTTTTTCTTTTTCAAGCAGAGTGTGTGAAAATATGCATTATATGGCAAGGTGGAATATACATGGGAAAATGCTGGAGCAAAATGCAAGGCAGTGTTCCTGTATCGATTTGAATGCTCCGAGTCTCACGGTGATTCCTACAAATTCATGTGGCCAAGAGAATCTGTATTTCAAAACACATATTAGAAAAAATCTAATTGAAGTGGAGAGACCAAGATAAATTTGTGTTATCAGGTGCAGTTACCAAAGCAGTAAATCATTGTCACAGCATAAGCTCTTATCCATATTTCCATATTAACACCAAACTCGCACTCTCTGCCGGTGCTGCTACATGTACAAGGCAGCAGCATGTCCCGGCACCGCATGCTGTAGCTGGCTCCTGCCATCGGGTACCTGGGGATGACAGCACTGCGGTCCTCATCCCATTGTCACTGGCACTGGGAGCTGCCCCAGCACCTGCTGGGGGGCTTGGCATGAGGTTTGGAGGTGGCAGGGACCAAGAAACGTTCAGGATGTCCTCTGCTCAAGGCGCCGAGCAAGCCTGACAGTGAGGCACGGCTGTACAACACGAGGTGCAATCGCTGGGCTCTAGGAGAAGCTGAGGGCACGTGCCCGACTCCCTTACCGCTCCTCCGGCCCTGGCCATGGGCTTCTGGGGCCTCTGAGTCCTCCAGCTTCCATCCTGGGAAACGGGACCCCCCTCCAGCAGGCCCTGTCAGCTCACGGCTCCTCCACAGCACCTCCCAGTGGGGTGTAACCGGTGGCTGTGCCCCGTCCCGAAGCACTTGCACAGCGCTTGGGGAGCTCTGGAGGACAATCCAAGTAACCTGGGCATGCCAGGACTGCCCCCTTGCAAGCTCTCCCCACCCTAAACGAAGGCTAAATGAATTTTTCTGCTACTAAGCATGCTCTGGCTTGGTCTGAGTACAGGAGCATATGTTACACATAACAGTAAATGAAGCCAACATTTGGTACCACTTGAGGTAATGGCTTGGCCATGAGTGCGCATCTCTACAGGCAAGACATAAAACCCTTCAGGAGAAGACACACTGGGAACGTGTGGCAAACACTCATTTTACACTTCCAAGACTCACAAGAAATGCTGGTTTCATTACCGCCTTGACCAATGCTCACCTGTAAAGTGAGGCTGAGCCAAGTCCTTCCTACAAGTGGCCAACAAGAAATGCACTGAGGGGGCTCAGTCAGTGGTGTCGTTTTTGCCTCTTGTTTGCTTGCTTTGTTTTGGAAGAAGACAAGAACCCAGAGGGTCTCACCAAATCGAACAGAGTAAAAGGAAGAAGTTAACTGGGGGCAAAATGTCAACTTTGCATTCAGAGCCTCAAACCCTTTTTGTTGAAAATAGATGCTTTTCCAGTAAAACCTGTTGGTTCGTGCCTGCTATCCCCGTGTTACCAGGTCAGCACTTTTCTTGCATAATATCCAAGCAATTTGCACTCAGATGGCTCTTGGCAGAAGGGGCTGCCGCTGCACAGAGCACGCTTCCCATGCATGGCAAGTCACCGCCAAATAGCGGCTAGGAATAGGGAAGAAGCCATAAAAGCCATCACAAAAAATGACGATGTCTCATCGGCACTGCAGAATGGCACGCGAGGTCTTCACCCACGGATGTGAGCAGGATGGTCGGAGCCTGGCTCGAGCTGAATGTGATTTTTAGCACCGCAAGAGGGCCGTGCAGCTGGGGCGCTGGCAGGAGTCCTCTGCGGATCCCACAGTGCCCTTTTAAGCGCAGCCGCGGTGGCAGGGGACAGGATGCTCTGAGAGCATCTCTTTTATTTTTTGGCGGACAGCAGAGCCCTGTCATGACGTGCTGAAACTTCTCACAACAGAACAACCACATGCTAGGGACTTATTTAGTTTTGATGGGCTGGACGGGGTCCAGAAGCTCCATCTGCTTACCTACCCCTCCCCAAGCTGACTCCAACCCGCCCATTGCCCCCTTCCCTTCCCTTGGACTCTCTTAACATTTATTCCCCTATTTCCTGCCGGAGCAGAAAAAGCAAAAGAGAAACTTGCTGATTGATTTCAGTCTCGGAAAGTCCCTGTCATCTTGTTTGATGACTTCATTGCAAAAATGAAATAGGCAAGGGAGAAGCAATGTTTTCAAAACAATTTGGAGCAAGAGGAGGAAGGTAGTAGGAGGGGAGCCATGGGAAGTTGATGGCCTTTATTCTTCAATTCCCATGTTGCGGCTGGCTTGCTGCAGGCTATAGAGAGAAAGCAAAATTGTTATGATTCTTATTAGCTTTTATTTTATAAAGCCTGAACTACACTCTGTAGGGGTTTCAAACTGGAGCTGCAAATCATACGCATGCCTGCCTGCCTGCCTGGCCACCTTATCTCTACATTAAGGTACCGCCTGTCTGCAGGGAAGAAAACTTCTGTCATTTGCCAGTCACAAGCAAGGTGGCTTGTTAGACGGCAGGATCCATCTCGGTGCTGCATGCCTGTATTTGTGCGCTGGGGAAACACGTCTCACATGCCTCAGAAATGACTGCTGTACATCACGCACCAGAGGGAGAGCTCCCAGCTCCCTCCCCGCAACCACAGCCAAATTTGGGGGAGACGGGGCAGCAGCATGAGAGCTGTCCAGGAGCCTGGACTGCTCCTGCAGCCACTGCGCGTGGACGGGTCCTCCCCAGCCCAGCTGAGGCTTAAAGAGAGCAGGGGGCAAACAAAAGGGGCAGCTGCAGTACCCGGGAGATTTCGCTCTGTGCATTGGCAGCCTCTGTGCTGAGCCCTTCCCAGCACCCAGCACCCAAGCTTTCATTCCCTGCACATTCAAGTCTCGCCACTAAGTTGTTTGGTGGCTGACTAACCAAACTGAGGGGGAACGTTATTTATTAATTGCCTTGAAGCACGTGGGGAGGGAGATAATGACCCAGAGCACTGCAGGGTGAGGAGATGTATGCTCATAAGATGCTGGTCCTGACAAATTTGCAGCCTAACTAGGTGAGACAGAGATGGGTCAGGAGGGAGAACAACGAGCAAAAGCAACAAGGCTGGTGTTCAGCACTGATCTCCAGGCTGGCAGCAGTGGATTTCTCCATGCAGGTGAACGGGCCACAGGAATACTGGCCAGATTTACAGCACCTGGAGATGCCTCACTGAGGTAGAGGCAATAGTTTTGTCCCTGTCTGAAGAGCTGTCCCCAGGAGTATGACTTCAGGAATGCGACTGGCATTTTGTGCGTGGCACTGCATAAAGCACACGGCCACAGAAAAGCACTTGGACCAGCACTTCAGCCCTCTGCCATCAGTGGGATCCCACTTACAGCGATGCTTACCGCTGCTGCAAATCTCCTCCTCCTCCCCCTCTGGGTCATTTCATCATCACGGAGCCCAAATTCCTGCCCTGTGCTGGCACACAGCGCAGGCACGGGACAGCAGCCCTGACGCTGAGCAAACCAGCACAGAGCTCAACGCGATGGGGAAACGTCACAACGCTCTGCTTCCTTTTTTGAAAAGAGAAAAAGGGGCTCAAGATGATGCACTTGATAATAATCATTATTACACAGAAGATTTGAGGAAGATTATGCTAATTGGCACTGCTAGCGTGATGCTCATCTCTCCTACTGCAATAGTTCCAGCACATTTCCTTCTACTCCCAGACACATTCCTGGAGACCGCCTCTACCCCCTCTCATGTTTATTTGGGAAGGATGCTGACAAAGAAACTATATTATTTTGGGGGCGAGAAATCTCGGATTTTGATGATAAACAAGGTCCCAAGAAAACAGTGTGGCTCAGACACCTTGTATGTGCAACAAAAGGGCAGAGTTTCTTTCAGAGAAGGAAATGCAGCAAGATTTCTCCTAACAATGCCCATTCTGTTTTCTCATGAGAACAGCTCACGGGAGCCTGACAAAAAGGAGATGTTTCGGGGGTTGTAGGAGAAAATAAAGCAGAGAGGATCAATAGCACCACATTGCTATGCAATAGCGCCGAGAGAGGCATCGATCTGCGCGCCAGTGCTGATGAGCAGGACGGGAGCCCCCTCTGCACAGGGGGCTGTGCCCGGCTGGTGGGCGAGGAGACCACGACAGGGCCAGAAAGCCATCGGGGTGGGCAAGGGTGCTGAGCCCGGCCCCATGAGAGGCAGAGGCTGCTCAGTCCCTGCATCCCAGGCCCAGAGCTGTTGGCTGCAGTGGGGGAGCAAGTTTTGGGGTGCGCTGAGCCGGAGCATCACAAGCACACGTCCAAGCCCTTTTGCCAGCTGGGCTGCTCGACAGCGGCTAACCAGGCTGAACCAGCAGCCCGGCAGACCCGCATTAGTGAGATGGGAGCTCTGGTTACAGTGTACTCATGTCAGATGCCCGGACACAAGGAATTGCATCATTAACCAAGTATGAAATGCCAAAGCCAGGCTCCGCTCCTCCCGAGCATTACAACACACTTGCTTTATATGCTGCAGCCGCAGCAGGACCAGTATTCACATTGCTGTGGAGTTTACCTGGCTTACTGCTGCTCCATCCACCCAGCATGCACGGAACAAAAACCGCTCCCTCATAAGCCCCCAGCTCCACGTGTGCTCAGACGTGCGGGGAGCACCAAACCAGGCTTCAGCCTCTCCACGTTTCGCTTTCAACAGCTCAGAGAGGTTCAGAGCTGCTTTGGATTTAGCTCAGACTTTTTCTCATTTGGCTCAGGATTCCCAGCTCTGAGTGCGAGCCGACAACACCCAGGCTCTTCCTCTTTATTAATTAAGTAATTACAAACCCTGCAGGAAATCACCCACGAGTCCCACGCCAGCAGCAGAGGCTGTTGCGTTTGCTCCACCACAGATAGAAGTGCTGGGAACAGCACATGCCATGTACAGAAAGCTGAGGGAAGGATTTTGCAAGCCATTTCTTCCCCGAGCGTGGGCTCTGCTTCCTTTTTCATTAGCTGCCCCCGCGTACAGATGCTCAGCTCCGCGCTCGTCAGCAGCACCCGTTCCTAGCAGCAGTACCTGCGTGCCCGAGCGCCGCGGTTCGGAAAAGGCCACGGGCAGGCGTTTACAAGCACAACACTACATGCTCATAACGGGAGAACAGATTGAGCGTCCCTGGGGGATTGCACAGCTTCAAAAAGTACAGGATGGAAACTGGTCCAGGCGGCGTGCAGACAGAAGGGATGGGCGAACGCTGCTGTGCGCTCGGGGCAGCGCCGCCCTCCCTGCGCCCGCTCCAGCTGTCAGGGCTCGGGTGCCACCTCCGCCGGGCTTTTAATTCACACCAGATTATTTAATGCCCTCGCGGCCTTACCAGGTAGGGTCACAGGAGGCTGCTAGAGGCTTTTTATCCACAGAATCGGATTTACGGAGATATATTCACAGTAGTAAGATAAGATCTAGCAAACCGCAGTATGAAAGAAAAAGAAGTCCCCAGGGAAAAGCCTTTTATTTATTTATTTTTACTTTCCTCCTCTAAATAAAGCTTATGGAGAATAATGGAGGTCAGATGAACAGTTACATATTTGGATGATATCTTCACACGGCGCACTGGAACAACATGGACAGTGATAACTGTATCGAAGCGACATATTTATTTGCCATAATTTAATGTCAGCTTCAAAGGGATCAGATTTTTCATGGCTCTTCACATTCTGGCAGGAGAGCGGCACCGATGAGGCAAACGCGATGACAAATGTGCGAGATGTCCATAAAGCCAGGCAGTCAGCTCTAAGGCTCGGCCGGATGAGCTCCTGCTGAGGATTTATGCGTGGAAGGCAGAGCTGCGGCCGCCTCCAGGACCATTGCTGCAGCTGCACAGAAAATGGGAGCGGGCTCCTGCGAGGGCAGGGCAAGGTTCAAAATGCTCAGATGGGTCTTCTGTGCTCACCCTGCCCCGCTCGATCAGCACGTGTCTGTACTCAGAAGATGCTCAAAGTGCCATCGACTTTCACTGAGACTCTGCTTTCTTATTTATTTACATGCTTTGGCCTCCAGACCCCATGAGCCGCAGGATACAAGGGAAGGAGGAATGGGCTTTCTTTGGCCAGAAACTCAGCAGGAGAGGTCCTCACCTCCAACACTGCCATCCACTGGCCTGGCAGTGATCAAAAAGCGGCAGCAAAGGCAGGAGCAGAGCTCCCGGTGGCACCAAACCTCGCTGCGGGCTGGGCATGGCTCGGGACTGGCTTCCCCTGCTGTGTGCTTGTGGCTTCAGTGTTTTCCAACCAGTGACTTGGGGAAAGGAGAGAAAAGAACCCATTTTTATTGGAAACATGCAAATGTTTCAGTAAAGCTACAGGTAACAGGCTCACCCTTCCCATTTTTGACAAAGCAGATAGATCTAGGCATTGGAGCTAGGTGAAAAATGGGACAAAACCAGTTTGGGGTTCCTAAAGCACTTTTATCTGTCTCATGCACTTTGTTGATCTGCAGATCTGTAAATTAGAACGAAGGTATCCTGGCAGCCCTTATTGCATAGCCACAAAATAAATAAATAAATAAATATCTCACAGCAATCAAAAAAGATCTTGTGTCCTTGCTTGGGAAGTTGCTTATTAAATGTTATCTGTGATCTGGTCCATGATGAGCCTCCAACAAGCCAAACCTCTTGCGCAGAGACATGGAGGAAGCCCTCTTTGTTCGGTGAAAGCCCTCTTTTTTGGTGAAGCAACGGAAAATATCCTTAGCTAGCATCCTGCCCCAGCAGCTCCTCGCTTGGGATTTGGGCACAGGGGCAGCCGTGTGCCACAGGAGGCTGCAGCCCTCAGTCCAGCCCTGTGGGTGATGCAGAGATGTCCCTTAGGTTTGCTGGGCTTTGGGGCTCAGCCTCTTGCGGCACCAGCCCCAGCACCCCAGGGAAGGCGCAGCTGTAGGACACAGCCCGGATCTAGCTGAAGGTGAGAATGACCCAGCCAGATGCTTCTTCACCAGAGACTGCCAGTTCACCAACATTTCCAGCCAAACCACAGCGATGCACAATGACATTTCATGAGGGGGTGGGACAGGAATTTGCCAGAAATAGGCAGCTCTTACTCCGGTTTAAAACTTGCCTTTAATCTCGCATTCAGTTATCAACCACGTAATGTATTTTTAGAAGCTCGCAGTACAAGAGCGCCGTCACTTTTGTTCCAGCCCGACTTAAAAGTTATCGTGGACAAGATTTGGAATAGCTTGTGCCTGGTCCTGCCCCAGAAGTGAGGAACGAGAGCTTGACTGGTATTCACAGGCAAAAATATAACAAAACCCAGGCTGGTTCAAGGGATGTGAATCTGATGCAGAGACCACAGAGAGGGAGAAAGCGTGGCAGCAGCGGGGGGTGCTGACAGCAGCGTTTCTGATGGGCTCTGAGTGCTGGGGATCCCAGGACCGGCTGGAAGGCATGGCCATTTGGAAGAAGCCTGCCAGAAACATGCAGCATTAATCCTGATTTCAGGGAGTCACCTCCTCCCAGAGCCCTGCACCTCCCTGCAGCCGCGGGGCCTCGCTTGGGGAGTTTGGTGTGGCAAGAGTGGGATGGCACAGGCCCTCTGGGGGCAGGTAATAAAGTCCCTTGTCTCCATCTCCCCTTCACAATGCACCTTTTATTACAGTGGAAATATAAGCCACTGCGGTTAATGCCCGGGATTAGACTGTAAAGAAAGAAAACAAAAGGGAAGCAGTTGCCTCGGTTAGGAGCGTTGTGAGCTGTGGTTGTTTCGCATCCCTGCTTCTTGCCAGGTGTTTTGTTGAGTTCAAGTAAAACATCAAAGTCCATTATCCCCCACGCTTTCTCTTTTCTTCTCCCCCTTGCCCCCAGCTCCTCCATTCACCGCACAGTACAAAATTAATTTGCTTTATTCCAGCACACGCGATAGCCGCCTATCTTCCCTGACTCCCCGTCTGCAAGGAAACAAATTTCCTCCTTAAGCGCTTTCCACTTGACCTGCTCTTTTCTCCACAGAGAAAATTGAGGTCAGGGAGCTGATGCTGCATGGTGGCAGCCGTTTTCCAAGTGCTCTGGGTGCAGCTGTGGGTGCTGCAGCCCCTCCGGGCTCCTGCATGCTCCCGGCTCCTGTGGGACTTGGGCAGGTTTCGGAAGGTGACAGCCGCATCTCCCACTCGGTCCTATTATTTTTTAAGCTGCTTAGATGCTGGTGGAGAGGTTATGTCTGGTGAGCCCAATAAATAAAAACAGAGAGAGGAGGTAGGGGGACAGCTGCTAGAGGTGTTAACTCCGTTAATGTGCGTACTGTACCTGACTGTGCTGCTCCCTTCATGCCACCAGCTTCATTCAGTGACCCGCAGGCAATGGCCCTTGGACAGGTCCTGGGCAGCGTACCGAGATGGACCCCACAGGCACAGCCAAGGGCTTGGCCAGCACTCGTTGCTTCTGGAGCCTGTTAATCCATATATGCAAATTCACCCAGCCAAGGCTAAGATGAATTAATGCCAGCTGTGTACCTCTGATGACTGTTGGTGTATTAGCTGCATCTTCGTTCTGCATGCCTATTACTCCTTGATTATGATTTATTGGTGTCAGGGCAGCACCTGGAGAACCACGAGAAGATCGCAGTCCTGCTGGGAGGCACTGGGCACGCACCACGGGCAGGTCTACCCGAGGGGGAGCTTCCTTTGGAAACGGGAAAGGCACAGCTGCAGCTCGGGGGTGGCCAATGCTGGAGCACAGGAATCTCAGCGCAGGAGGAAAATCAGCATAGCCACGGACGCATCTGCTAGCAACAACCTGAAAACACCAGAATTACTGTTCGGTCCTCAGATGACGCTGTATGTTTCATTTCACCTTACTCATACTGAAATATGCATTTCCGAGCTATCAGGTAAGTGGATTTTTCCCCTATTCCCATCTTTGGTTACTGATTCCCCGGGAAAATTCCCTGCCTTGCTGGTACCTGGACTAAGATGGAGCGAGTAATTCATGAGAAATGATTTACTTGACAAATTCAGTCTTCTCTCTGCTCCTGGTATGTGCATGAACTAATTGTGGTTTCTTTCTGTTGAAAATTATTCAACGCACTGGCTGGTGATTTTGAGCCTTTCTTTTTCACCGTGTGAGCTGATTTTGAGAAGATACCTGATGTCAATACTGGATACTTGGAACCAGATGATTGTGACTTGTTCGTACTGCCTTCTTTTCTCTCCTTTCACAGAAAAACTGTATGGCGAATGTATGCCAAATAGTTCCTGTCTTAACGATAAAGAATTTGCTCAGGCCACCACATTAAAAGCCTCCCAAATCACACGGAAAGGCCATCATGCCAAAGGCTAATAAAGATCGCTAAGTGGCAATTATATTATAATTACCTATTATCTCATTTTCAAAAGCACAAGCAGTTAAAAGCCAGCAAATGAAATGACACCAGACTTCTTACACTTCCCCTATAATGAACAAACACATTGCCCATGGCAAGCTCAGAGGAGCACATCTTTCATTACGATAAAAGAGTCTTAACCTTGACCAACACACTGCTGCTCTGTTGGTTTGCTCGTCTTCACGTCATTTGTTCCAAACCTCAAATATTTTGTTTTCACGCTCTCTGGAAGCTAACAGAAAATATTACAAAACAATGTATTTCTTATTTAATAGATGCGCACAAGCTTTCTCCTGTTTTCTCAGATCTCTCTTTCTCACGCAATTTAGAGCAGAAAACGTCTGCTATAAGTTCATGATTGCATTATTAATGTACAAAGGCAAAGATCTGAAGTTAATACACTCTGCTAATGGGTGCTATATAGCACATTAAGTCAGGTTAAGGGTGCTACAGAATAAAGATCTGCGGTATGAGATATTCTGAGATTACTAATTTAAGCACAACGGTTATTTTGGTCAATGTTTATCGACTGTTAATAGAATACCCATCCGAGAGCTGACTGAAGGTAGAGAAAGTGTGGGTATTTTGGAGCTGTGTTCTGTACCAAAATGAAATAACCTGCTGTTACGTTAACACCGTCTCTGTTTATTTTTCCAAAACAAGTCCTCTGGTCATTTCTAAAACCTTTGTAGAAAAAATTCAGAATGTAATATACTAGCCTTTGGTCAAGGCAGTAAGAATTTCTTGGGTCTTCAAACGCTGCGAGTCAAATGGTAGCTCTGATGGCGAAGGTAGTCTGTGGGCTGATGTTGGGTATACAAGGAAGAGTATCAACTGTTTGTGCATGACGACCTTTTTCCTGCTTTCTCTCCAAATCAACAAAATTGAACATATTTGACAAAGGAGAAAGAGCTACCTCCTAGTTTCAAAAGGGATGAATAAGCTGATGTATTTCAAGGACTCGATAGGCAGCAGTATCGCCCTGAATACTTTGCATTACAGTTTCCATTTTACTTGTCACAAAAGGAGAAGATATTAGCTTAGCTCAAACTAAATGAAAAAATTAATGGGATGCTTAGAGAAACCTGATCTTCAATGCTATATTCCTTGGTGATTTACTAGGAAAAAAATCACCCCTCAGAAAAAAAAAAAAAAAAAAAAAAAAAAAAAAAAAAAAAACTATTCCAGGGCAGGGTTGAAACCCCTCTGGGTTTTCTGAACAATTGCAGCGTTCTCCTCAACACCGTGTGCTATTCTCTGCCAAATTTCCCAGGGTGAGGTTTGAAGTGCAGAGCCCAACAGCCCGCAGCACTACTGAGAAGCCAAGCAATTAGTGGAGGGAGGATGGATGTGCACAAAAAGGGATCTTCAGGTTCAGCTCTCACAGTTATTGCCAGCAAATGCAAGGCTCCCCTTTCCATCCCCTGCAGGAAGGCTGTCAGTGGTGAGTGAGAGGAGCTCCGAGGGCTGGGCTGGGCTTGGGAGCCCTTCTTAACGAAGCAAAGCCTTGATTGAGGATCGCCCCTTTCTCTGAGTGCTGCGGGGTGCATGCCACGGGGTTCGTCAGCAGGATGGAGGACTAGAAAACATGTGAAAAGGGAGGAGTAACTCAGACCTGTGACCATACCTCCAGGTGACTGACGTTGGCCCTTTCCAAACAACAAGATGTTCACTCTGCAGTCCATCTAGTTTTCAAGTGTCTTTTTTTCTCCTATACAATATGGTCTTGCTGAGATACGCAGCAAAAGATGGCGCAAGACACGAAACTGAACAGTAATCCATTTTTCTGGACACCATTCAGTAGTGTGAACAAATGGAGCTCCCAGGAGGTGTCAAGGACCTGTGTCCAAAAGTACAAATACACTATGATGAGCAGGTACATGGCTCCCTGATTTGGGGGTTTGGCTGTAAGGCTGGCTCTGTCTCATCTACCTCAGGATGCCATCAGATGCCTCTGCGAGCGCACGTCTCCCACCTCTGCTGATAGAACTCACATAATTAGCTCAAGATAAATGCCTAACTTCTGGTGAGATGAGATGCGGTTAGTGAAATGAACGCTGCCCTTGGTGTCTAACAAATTTCTGGCGATCTGAATACATTTTATCACTTATTTCACAAGCTTTACAGGCGGCTGAATAACAATTGGCAATTCATGTACATGAGACTTCTGTGTTTGTATTATTTCTGATTAAATTATCCTCAAGCAAGCAAATGTATTATGGAAAGGTCTTGCCACACATCTCCCAGACACCCTGCCCAGTGTGTGGCTGTGATGACAAGGAGCCATTGCTCCAGGACTATCCTGCAGGCCCATGTTAGGAGCTCCCACCTCTTCCAAAGGGAAGAGGAAAGCTCTGTGGCTTTTCACCCACAGATCTGAGACAACTCCAGAACTGCTGGCTGGTGGATCCAACCCGAGGGTCAGCTGAGCTAGCTGACAGATCTCGGTGCTGGCTGCTTCACCATGAGGTACACCTAGCAGAAGCTTCTGGCTTCCCAGCAGTGTTTGCACAGGATCACTGGCAGCCCTCACACAGAGCTTCTGCACTTGTTCCAGCCACACGTCCCTTCCAAGAGGTGGCAAAATATGGGACCAGGAACCTGGATGCTGAACGCTCAGCCTGACTGCTGCCCCCAAGCACAAGTCCAACACAGGGCAAGCTTTAGGTAATCCAAAAGCCCTCCTGATTTCTGACCACACAATTGCTGTGACACCCAGCCACCAGAAGTACCAAACTTCAGTCTGTTAAGTGCAAAAGCTACTTATTTCTCAAAGGTCTTTGCAACAGCTGTGCCCACCCTCCACCCTAGTCAGGGTTGCAGCTGCTGGGAAATGCCTGAGCCTGCTCACAGACCCTCACTGGGATGCTCACTGGCAGAGTTTGTAAGCACCTGGCTCAGTGGAGGAGAGCTCTCCCAACAGCAGGATCATTGTGCGGCTAGTATCTGCTCAAGTAATATCACTTAGTAGAGATGGCTTCAGCTGGATCAGCTTTGGTTTTCATTTTGGATTTGCAAGCTGCAAAGTAAACTGGGCCCAGTTTGGTGTTGGATTTAGAGCTGATGGAGAAAATCTTCCCTGGCTACTAGAAAGGACTCTCAAAAACACTAAGAATGAAAGGACAAAAAAAAAAACAAACAAACACTTAAGATCAAAAGCACATGGAAAAAAAGAAAAACAGCAATCTACAGCCAGCTCTTTAGACTGTGATATTCAAGAGCTCTGGAACAGCTCAGGCCAACCCCAGTCACCCCAGGACCCTGGAGAATTTGGGACTCTTTCTCTGAGATGCCCTTTGAAGGATGCACTGTCTGGGAGCTAGTCCTGACAGTCCATGATTGCAGACAGAGCACTCCTGAGCAGACGAGCTAATCTGTCACAGTAGGGACATGTTTACGAGCAGCTGACAGCCGGCTCTGGGAGGTGATTGATACTGATTTGAATTGTTATGCAAATATACTTCTGCTAGTCTCTTTGCTACAAATTCTCCCAGGTTGCGATAGTGGCCAATTGCAATGCTCTGAAGGCTAGGCTGTTCTTTTTCTTTAGGATTTATTTATTTTTTTCATAAGGAACAGGTGAGCTCGTCTCTCTGTGGCCTCAAAACATCCTCAAATAGAGCAAATAGCGTGACAAACCCTGAGGATGGATGTTTATCAGTGCCAAGCAACAGCAATGTGTCTCTTACTTCCTCTTTTCTTGCCTTGCACATTCCTTTGCAAGTATTTGTCACCCTCTGTTGATAGATACAATTTTCAAAGCTATCAGAGCAACTCAAAGGACCTCAGTTCCACCTTCAAAGAGAAATTGGGGTTTCTTAAAGACATGGGTTTGCTGCAAAGCGGAACATCAACAAAAAAACATTGATCAAAGCCAGATGTGAATCCCTGAAGGCTCATCCTGGGGCAGAGCTGAGAGAAGGGCGATTTAAAGGAGGAGGGAGACAGGGATCAGTTTGTGCCTGGAGATCAGCGAGCAGGCTGTGGTGGCTTGGACTGTCCACGTAACTCAGGGGAGAATACCTCAACAGTACCAAAATGTTATGTTTTGGTGTCTTTGCCAGGCACTTGACCGCACATGGGGTGCACCTGCCCAGGATTGTTTCAGAGTGGACAAACCCATTTGGACTGGGACTTCAGAGCTCTGTTCACATTCAGGAGGAGCTTTTTAACTTAAACCTTACTTTTGAATTAGTTCATTAAAATCTAAAGGTTTTGTTTTCTATTCTAATTCAAAAGTCAGGTTTAAATTAAAAAGCTTTGTACCATCCATGCAGACACGCTCAAGCTATCAAGCTGGCTGGTGCCCTGCAGAGATACACCAGTGGTAAGAAATCATGGCACAGAAGAACACCAGAGAAAACCCAAACCGAGCACCGCCTTGACCTGCTGATTTCATTAAGCCAAGCTTGATCACGAGCTGCAGTTCTGAAGTTTTGTTGAGCACAAGCAACAAGGGAGTCAGTGTCCTTGTAGCTATGGCAAGGAGAAGGGGATCTGAACCACGAGGCGGTTTGACTCCTGGGCAGCTATGGCTGGGGACACCCAGAAGACTCTCCAAAGGACCCACAGCGCCTTGTGTTGGTGTTGGAAGATGCTGCTTAGAAGTCTGTTCTTAAGCCTCATTATTCTCTGGTGACCCCACACCCTCCAGCTTACTCACAAGGCCTTCCACAAAACACGACCTGATCACAGCTCTCTGTTGCCGTCATCCTCAGACTCCCTCTCTTATTTCTAGCAATTTATGGTGGCCTTGACCAAACAGAACAGTGCCAGCAGCAAATCTCACAGCTTGCTGAAAAACAAAGCCCTTGGAGCAGAGACGCAGCAGTCTCCCTGTGGCTGTGGCTGCTCAAGCCCCCAGATGCCCACCTGCTGCTCCCCAGGGCTCGAGCCTCCCTGGCATGTCAGCCCCATGGAGCCCCACGGACCTGCTGCTTTCACTGCTCCTTCCCTTCAGCCTCCTGGAACCCCTGCCACGATGTGCAAGCTCCTCTGGGCTTGAGCTGCTGGGAAATGCCACAGCAGGCCTTCATTCCCGGGGGGACATTAAGGAGAACCACTGGCACCCACCACGTCTGTCCTCTGCCCACAGTTGCTGTTGATCTGCTGCTGCCCCTGCTCTTTAATCAGACACCTTGTAAGGGTGGAAAGGTACATTTACAGCCACTCTCTTTCTCCTCCCAGACAATCAATGGTTATTAAGTGCATCTTTCAGGTGGGTAGACAAGGAAAGAGACAGAGATTCACATTGCTCATCAACCCGAAGAAACTTCATTTTCTATTAGGCCTGATAAACAAGCTGGGGAAAAAAAAAAAAAAAAAAGATCAGCCACCCGCTCAGACCTGACAGGCATAACCAAGGAGCTTCATCTGCATACAACATGCAGTGGTGGGCTCAGAAGTGCTTATACGTATGCTGCTCCTGCTGGGGTCAGGCAGCACACCGCTGCCAAGCATCTCCGTCCCCGCTGCCCTCCCAGAAATAATGCCGGGGACCCCTCCATGGTAATGATGTGCAGGAGGCTGATGGGCTGTTGAAAGCTTTGGGAAAGGTATTCCAGGCTGAACTCCTCTGCACCTAGGAGAGAGGGGTCCCAGTGCTTCAGGAAACAGCAGGGGCTGCTGCATGGCCATGCCTGATGGGGCGAGGAGCTGGGGCCCCGTGCCAGGCTGAAGCCGACCAGAGGGAAAACGAGCGCAGGAACAAGAGGAGAGGCTACCGATCTGAGGCTGTCACGAGATAAATCACAGCACCGAGCTCACGAGAAAACATTTCCCTTTCACACCCGTACCACAGCTCCCACGGAACAAGTGCAGTTCGTCAGCACGGCTCCTGATTCACTACCCCTATCCAGGGGAGCATGAAACAAATACGAGCGTCTTCTTAATAGGAAATTTCAAACGCTCCATTACATGCCCAGTTATTCATATATTTCTCCTGTCTTTTGACTCCTAGGCAAGCCTTCAGGTCTGGAAGACAATTTTCAGAAATATCCACAAGGTCCCTTAATCACCACAGCGACAAAGCACAGCTCACAGCATGGGGAGTGCCGGCTGACCACCGAGAGGTATCACAGAAAGGCACTGCATCGGCCATGCCGTCTGCTTCCGTCCACAGAGGGGCACGACATGAGGATGCTGCAAACAAGGAATGTCGAGGATTTGGTGGAGTAAGAGGAGATGCTCCACGGCACGCTTGTCAAAAACAAATCTGCCCCAGTGAAGGCGCCTCGGTGAGTGCACAGACTGAGAGCAGTGCCTGCACCAAAGGCTCCAACACAACAAGAAGAAAATGCTGCTAACACCGCGAGTGCCCGGAGGGGCAGGGCAGAGGCATCAGCAGCAAGCAGCAGGAAATCCAGCCACTGCCCTGCCTGAATACGTGCGGGGACCTGTGACTGGCAAATCCCACCCTCGGTCTCTCCCGGCACTGTAGATACGGGCTAATTCCCAAGTGCTGGTTTTGCAGTTCAGTTTTCAGTACAGAAAAAAGGACTCTAAACATTGTTAGAAAATTCATCATTTATACTAGTTTCAGTTAGGTGTAATGAAGATGCAAGACCTTTCAGTTCAATTCAATCAGGCCCATTCACAAGCCACCTTATGATCCATTAGTTCAATCCCTCCAAATTTGATTGCAGTGTGTTTTGATTCAAATCAATTGTTTTCGGCTCTTCTCCATTGATTTCCATGGACTCACATTCTTCTACCAAGGCTCCAGTTACAGGTGGGGATGTGAACTGAGGCAGTGTGTGAGTGGCGAGCAGGAGGTGTCTGTGGGGCTGTCACCTGGACGGGGCATGAGGGGCAAACCCCGATGGCTCCCAGCAGAGCAGGGAGGACGCCAACTTCAGCTTCGGGGTCTCCTCCAAACTGCCTTCGCTACCCTGTGTCTCCCTCACCACGGCTTTGGGGGCAGCTCGGTGAGCAGAGCTGCACACCAGGACACAGCAAGCCTCATCCCTGTACAATCTGCAGTCTACCCAGACGTGGCCAAGGGCAGAAGGGAAGAGACACACACGCTGCAGTCTCCAGGTGTTTATGTGGGTAACCAGAACTAAAGCACAACTCTCTGCACTCCCAGTGCGCTGCCGTGCCTGGGAAGTAGCTGATGGTTAGCCTACAGGCTGTGCCGAAAGCAGGGAGCACCTCTACGAGGTCCGAGCTGGTGACAGCCCTGCTGGGGAGGCAGAGGGAACCGCAGGAGGCTTTCAAAGAAGGGGAGTTTGTCTCCTGGTGAACCCCACGTCTGGATGGACAAGCAGCACATGGGCTGACAGCTTATACCGGTGAAGGGCCTCGGCTCCCAGGAGGAGACCTCTCAAAGAAGATGGGCTTGCTCCTCTCCTTCTGACACTTCCTAGAGTCTGATCGACAGGGCACATTTCCTTCTGCAAACCTCTCGAGCTGGCCTAACTCATGCAGAACTGACATCTATCCTAGCAGGATGAGGGAGTGCAAGGCTCCTTGAGCTTTGTCACAAAATCAGGGCAGCGAAACAAAGGCAAAGAGAATCTCTCAGACCCGGTGGAGGGGTTGCTGTCAAAAACCCAGCACGGCATTTCTACCAGGAAGCAAATCAGAAATGTTAGCACAGGCCTGGAGGATGTTGGATGCATATCTCAGGCTGAAGCAGAAGATAAATTACCTTGCCACCTTCCTTTGTGAAGAAGACATTGCCGCTCAAGACATTTGGGATGTCCAGGACTTTGCAGGGTAGATGCAGGTCCCCGAGCCAGCAAGCAGCACCCAGGCCAGGGTATGTCCAGCTTAGACCACCAGAATGCCTCTCCGAAAGCCTTGAGGTTTGCAATCATCTCCAAAAGCGTGCTGTAAGCACTGCAGGATGCGCTCTGCTCTGCTCTGCTCTGCTCAGGGGTACCTGGGCTTCTGAGAGACGATTCACGGCATGTGATGGGGGAAAAAAGAACCGGGAGAGGAGGAAAACCTGACTAGCGTGTTGCTTAATAGAGTGAGAATGAATTGGACAGCACTCCCGCTAACGTGTCGGGATTATGCTTAGCAGTGTGAATGACCTTGTTGAAGCTAAAAAACGAATAAATTCACGGCTACGCATGTGAGACCATCCTGGATGCTCAACGCAAACCCTCAGCGCTACTGCTCTGCTGCTGCCTCCGATGATACGGGTGCAATTCTCACCTGCTCCCATCTGATTTACAGCCCCGAGGCTGCAGAGGAAGGGAGCCCCTCGAGGAGGGCACTGCGAAGTTTGGGCAACTGCTTCTTCTTCCAGCACAGAGCATGCCGTGTGCCAGTGCTGCCCTTGCAAGAAAGCATCACTCGCAACAGCACAGAGTTACGGGATTGCTTGGGCACTAAATTAAGCCTGGGAGCATGTGCTAATGGGCCTGACTCCTAAATAGCTCATTTGGCTTCAGCTTCAGGTTTGCCCATCAATCTCACGAGTGTTTCATTACCAAAACAGGCAGCGAGGCAGCTTATGGAGGTACCTGCAAAAAATCACTGCGGTCCCTTGGAACTTCACACATGCCAACAGGCTGCGTCCCATGCGGTCCCACAACTGCACAGACAGAATTAAAGTCAGTAATTCGTGCAGTGTGTAATTACAGCACAAAACTGCCCCCATGCACTTAGAATTTCATGGTGGCTTTTAAAAAAATGTCTCTTTTAATAAGAGAAAAAGACAAACACATAAAACTGCTGAAATACAAGGTTTACTCTCATTTTTGAGCATGGATTTTTGCTCAACTCTGCAAATTTTTAAATTCTTTCTGTCAAAGAGTCAGCAACTGAACTAGAAGCAAGTCTACCTATAGCAGCATTAGAAACTAGAAGCACGGAAGACAGCTTACAGAGGCTGTGAAAGGGGGAGGATCACCACATAAATCCTTATCATGGCAGTCAGTAAGAGGTCAAGTGAACTGAAAAATCAAGCTGAGTTGGTGCGTGTGGGCTCGCTTGGCTTCGCACCCCCAGGGGCTGTGCCCACTTGTGCTGCTGGCTGCTGAAAGCCTTCCTGGCTCCGTGCTGGACATCTCCCGGGCACAGTGGTGCGAGATGAGAGCTGGTGAGGCTGCACCAAGTGAGACCCCGGGGCATCACTGGCACCGCCCTCAGTGCAGGAGGCAGAGCTAGGAAGGAGCACACGCACTGCTGTTACCGCAGTCATTCATGCAACTTCGGTGTCCCAGGGGGAGAAAAGCACCTGTAGGTGTAAATCAGCAACAGCAGCACCCAAGGCACAGGAGGGCAATAAAATCAGGGAGGGCAGGGGACGGCTGAGGCATTTCTCCTTCCCCTGATCTCCCGGTAAGGATGGAAATTTCTCCCCGTGCTGTTCCGTCTCGGAGGGGAGGGAAGGGCTGCCCGCTGCAGGGCAGCACAAAATCCTCTTATCGGGGAGAAGAGGCAGCTGCCTCCCGTCCCTCCCCCGGAGGAGCTCACGCTGCCTCTCCTGCAGTGCATCCAAACGCCGAGGAGACTTCTCAGGGAACGCTTCGGCTTAAACAGGATTGATTTATGCCCCCTATACAGTGTTCTCCAGCATGCTCTGAGTGCGGTTATATACATACTCCCTAACAAGTGCTCCGACGCACTACTTAGACCGGTGTTATTTAAAAACGACTTTTCAATGACCTATAACATGCCTGCCTCTGCTTTTGTACAACACGCAGCCGGTAACAGATTTGTCAGCGAAATTGCCTTGCTATCAAAATAATAAAACCCACCTCGCAAGGTGACATTTAGGTGGAATTCAATTCACTTCTTTGTGTTTTTCTTTCTTTTTGTTTTATGTATGATATCTCTTTCCCTTTGATTCTCATTTTAAGGTCAGCAGAGCGGAGGAAGTAAGTTGTTATTAAAAGGAAAAGCTTTATTTGATTTAGAGTAGACTCCGGGCTGTTAAGGAAGATTTCTGACAGGGTGACATCAGATCATTCACTTCTGAAGGTGCAGCCCAGATGTATATATTTAAAGGTACAAGGCTAACGCGTTTCACTCCAGATCTCCCTGCTCCAGGAGGACTCAGACCAGCATACCAGCCCCAAATTCCCAGGAGCGTTTTGCTGTGACTCACCACTTCTCTGCACACAACAGCATCAAGCAAGAGTTAGCAATTAATTATAGATGCACTCGAGTCCAGACATGAGCTCACACTGTTGGCTCTGCAAACAAGGCTAATTAATAAATAACGATGATGATGATGAATAAAGATGGGAATAAACAAAGGGTCTCTCTGCTTGGCAGGAAGCACCGATGGATGCTGCAGGCTCCCAACAGACAACTTGTGCCGAACCCCTCTCGCAGCACACGGCTCCATCGCTTTCTACCCACCCTGCAGCTCTAGCATTACATACAGGTGTCAGGCAGCGTTTAGGTGGAAATTTCTCAGCTAGGACATGAGAGAAGACAATGATTGAGGATCCTTGCATCGACAGTCTGTAAAAACTGGGCACCTGGGTCAGTATGTGCTACGGCGATGACCCAGAAATGTACTGACACAAAGTGAAGGCAGCAGTTTGAGCCACAAGCCCCCATATTCCACCCCAAGAAAGATGAGCAGCAGTAAATGGGCTGAGGACACTGAAAAGAGCTCCTGAGACTCCCAGAGCGATTGATTTGGGGCCGTACCATGTTACCCACCAGTAAAAAAGAATCAGAGGCTGATGCTCTTTATTCCTTTCCAGCCTGCCTCCAGCCCTCTGCCTCCAAACCCTTGTTATATTTGTCCTAACGGAAGTATCGATCTGACCAGAAATGATTGATGAGCTAAAACACTGAGCTTAACTGACTCTTTCTTTCCTTCAAAAGAGACCTTTCAGCAAGAACCCCAATTAAGGGACATTTCTCAGAAGGACAGAACCTATGTTAACGCTCATTTCGTTCTTCTTATTCATGAAGATAATCACGGAGGGGAAAGATGCTTCCCCCTGAAAGACTGGACAACACCAAGTACATCCCTCACACAGACTGCTGGCTTTGTGTTCGGCTAGAAATTTGGTATCTGGGGATACAAGCCTCAACCTGCAAAACCAACGGCATGTGAAAGACCTGGCTTTCTGCTGAAAATCATGGGATTCAGGTAGTGGAAAACCCACCAGGAGAGAAGCTTGCAGCCAATTGAAGCGACTGCAGTTTCCCCATTTTTAATGTTTTACACCATCACTACTGTTGTCAGTCATTGTTAAGCATTAAATTGCATAAAACACAAACTCTTGGAAACAAACATCAGCGCTTATCAGCCTATGTCAAAAGTCAATTTTTTTCTTTACAGCAATTTTGCCTGGAAATGACTTGTGGTGAGATGTGCTCCGCGCGCAGCCCTGCGCTGCAGGCAGCACCCGGCCCCACCACGCTCCTCCTCCCTCCCCAGGGAGGTGCCCAAAGGACTGACCTGACACCTTCTGCCACTCCACCAGAGGTGGGAAGATCATTTTGGCAGCCTAGAGGCAAGGCTCTGGGTGCCAAGGCCGCTGCGATCTGACCAGAGGCGTAAGTGATCCGAGTCCTGGGGCCTTGCAAAGAGCAGTACACAGAATTAGCCCACACGTGGAGCCCTCTTGCAAAACTTTAGGGAGGATGTTACAGTGCTCAAAGAGAAAAGCATCCTTCAGAGCACAGAGACCTGGTCTGAACTTCACTTTCAAAGTTTGAGGATAGGTCATATGGGAAATCTAAACGATCAAATTAGCATCTACACTAATAGGTGTAGTAAAAGGAGAAATCCTAGGGAATTTGTATTGTTAATAAAATCCTCTGAGTGTGTTCCTGAGAAACAGTTTGAGAATTACTGTAATAAACAACTACCATTTGTTGATAGACTGCATCTGTGTCCGAGGGGAAAGAGAAGTAGTAGAGATGTGTAGAGTTGCCTAGTGTCTACGTAATTAAAACGAGCATTGCTTAATGATATCAACACCCAATGGCTCCAACGCAGGGATTGTGGATGACCTGCGAAATGCTGGGTTTCAACTATCAGTGCCATCAGGATGAATCAGAACAGTTTTCATTACAAGCCCAGAGCTTGAGGTTGCCTCTCCCATCTCACCTCTCCCCCACGTCGCTCTGCTGCACGGCGAGCAGTGCCGGGAAGTCTGCACAAAACTTTGCCTGTCGGCTCCGACAACGATGGAGGTCAAGTTTTTCCAAAGTGGAAGAAAAGGCATTAACTTTGAAATATGGCATCATTGTGTGAAGCTGACCTTTATTTAAGCTCCAGAAAAGGCAGTCATAAATGCAGTGAGGTTTGAAACCCCCAATCACTCCAAGAACGCCGCGCACATTTGTACTGACAGCACCTTAACTGACTGCTGGAAATTCCCCGAAATGCTCTGGAATAGCTACCAGACACAAGCACACTCTTTAGATGTCATTTTGGAGATCTCAAGGAAACCTCCCCCTTCCTTTCTTCTCATCCCAGAGCACACAACAAGGACGATCAGGGACTCCTGCACAGCTCGCGATCCCTTTGGACCCCTCCTCACCTCCCTGACTTCCCACCTCTTCTGTGACTTCTACACCCGTGTCACACCAATGGCTCTACTTTTATCTGCATATCTACATGGATATGCAACAACAGACTCTCCAAAAACTGATGAGTATAACATGAATATTTGTGTTCTGGGGTACTTGTGCCTTCCTGCTTTCCGAGTCCACCACACAGCCTTGCATTCCTCCCATAGGACCTGCAGGGTCACGCGTGGGGCCACGCACAGACCATGTCTCCAAGTGCATGAACAACCCATGCACAGGTCAACAGTCTCCTTGCGATGATCATTTGCTTGGTCTTGGCCAACCTCTTTGACATTTGAGGCAGAATAACCAAACTGGGGCATTTTCATGCTGAAGAAGCTGGGGGAGTGCGAAGAGCAGTAGCTTGGGGGTGGGGGGGGTTAGCCCTTTATGGCTGCTGAATACCCCAAAACACAGCAAGAAAAAAGCCCTGACAGCAGAACTTTTTGCCCTGAGGGTTTGGAATGATAAATGGTTTTATTGATCCAGCCTTGGTTCCTCGATCTGACGTTTTCTTTCTATGTGACCTTGGGAAAACCACTTGCTGCCTGATACTCAACGATCACAGAACCAGAGGATGCTGTGGGCTGGAAGAGACCTCAAAGCCCACCTAGTTCCTACCCCTGCCTTGGTGACACCTCCCAGCAGCCCAGGCTGTCCAAGGCCCATCCAGCCTGGCCTTCCCCTCTCTATGCCGAACGCCTCAGCCTTGTTGAGCAGCAGGAGGTCTGCATGGGCCTGCCTCTCTGGCCTGTCCGGGTCCCCCTGTTGGGCGCCCCTTCCCTCCACATTTACAGTTTACAGAGATGTAAACTCTTTAAAATGTTACTTTAAACAAAGGGGAAGAGTCCCAGAAGTGCCTAACACATTAATTTTAAAATTCTCCTGAGTGCCGAGTGACACTTTCAAAAAAAATGAAATGCTTTTGATTGTCTGAAACCCCACCACATCTCCTGGATTCCAGCTTTCCTGCCTGGGAAAGAGCAGGAACCAAGGAGGTGACCAGGGGCCAGGACGACCTCTCAGAATTGCCTGACATTAATAAAACTGTCCCTGAATTGTGAGAACCCCTCATTGCCCCCACAGTGTCCCCGTCATGGTGGGTAAGGAGGGCTCGCGCAGGACTGAGGTAATGTTTGCAGGAGCACGTTTGCACTTTCTCTCCCACCACGGGACAAGATAGTACAGCACACGTGCTTTGCCAGCAGAGGTTGTGCCGCCTGTTATGCCAAAGTCATAACTCACTGCCAATAACCTTAATTAAAAATATTAATGCTGGAAAAGTGTGTCTGAAAAGTCTGCTGTTCCATTCCCCTTTCCATACAATCGCTCTGTAATTGCAATAATTTCTGTATCTTGGGGAGGATCACTCCCCAGGGCCTGCCTTCCCGTGCCTCCAAGTGCAAAACCCTTCATTATTTTACAGGCTCACTCTGCCACCAAGGTGTTACCACTTAATTAGAGAGAAGGAGAATATATATTAGGCAGAATCCATTATGGACTGGGAACAAGGCCATGCATACAGGCTGCTGCTGAACCGTTCAGCGAGAAGCTTTCTGCGTGCCGGAGCTGACTGGGAGGGGAGGAGAAGATGTACATCCACCTTACCGGCAGCCCCCGGCTTGGCAGGGAGGAGATGGAGCAGGACATTTCCCAGCAGCAAGATCTCTCCTCCTCCTCCAAGATACGCTGGAGCAGCAAGGAACGTGAGAAGAAGCACGGAGTAGAAAATCCTTCTCCAAACTGCAGAGGCTTGGGGAAACCAGGAGGAAGGATGCTCCTGCCCCCCAGAGACAGCATCTTGAGCTGTTCTGCACTGGGCTAACTCCAGAGAAGGAACACGGATGTAAACCAAGAGGAAAAGAGAGGAGCCTGATGGGCATCACAGGTTTAGCTTTCCACATGTAAGAAACCCAGAAGCATTAGCAGCGACCTTATTGCCAGTGTGGGGCAGAACCTCAACTGGAATAAACCAGGGTGTTTCACAGCCTTAGGTCTCCCTGAAAATCAACCCAAAAAACTCTGAGTATCAGTGCCACAACCATAACCCAAACCCATCTGTCCCCATGTACGCCTCTTCCCCTCTGCAACGTGGGCATCTACCACTGAGGAAACGCTGTGGCAGAGAGCTTTTCTATGTAGAAAGATCAGGGAATGTTAAGCCATGGACACATTGAAGAAAAAAGAGCAAACTAACCAGGGACTGACTGAATTTGAGGTGTTGGGATCCAGGAAGAGGCAAGGCTGGGTTGTGAGCTCCAGTGAGGGTCAGCGCTGCATGGAGGAGCAGGGGGACAGGGAAAATTAAGGGATGGCTGTGTCAGGGAGCCCCATATCCCACCTGTGCCATCCCACACCACAGGGACACGGGGACAGCACAGTGCTGGCGTGGCCCATCCCCATCTCCAGTGCCTCTGGGCACCTACTTTGCGGTGTGGGGCTCCCCAGGCATCACTTCTCTTTGTGCGGCTTTTAAATCCACCCACCTCTAGCTGTCACCAGCTGCCAGGTGAGTCCTGTCAAGGACTGCGAGGAGCAGTCCTGACAGAGTTGCTCTGGTCAGTGATAACTTCCCCCGTTATTGTATTATGAGAGCCTAAGAGAGAGGCTGGCGAACCGGGATGATCAGCTCTCCATTTGCAAACCTACAATCCTGTGTGCATGGTGGCTGCAGTGTGTGCAGAGCAGATACCTCTGCAGCTTTAGGAAACCCTTGTTCCAGCTCCAAAAAGTCAAAAAGTGACACGTAACACAGAGCTGGGTATGGAAAATCTCCTTCCTCACCTCTCCTGACACTGCGGCATGAGAACTGTGGTGAAATCCTATTTTTCCCTGCATATTTTGATTAAATTTGAGCAACTTTTATTCCAAAGGATCCCAATTTTTCACAGAAACATGGAAACATTGGGGCTTTGGTGGCAGCAGCCACACAGCCAAACGCTGCCCTAGTTCAACAGCACCTGCCCAGCAGCCCTCAGCAGAAAGGGATCCCTGGGCGCCCGTGATGCTTTCCCTCAGTACATCTGCTTCAGTACGGTGGAGACCTGACAGCACCGCTCCATGACAAAGCAACCAGCACTCTGACAGATCCTGAGGCAACACGTCTAACCTGTGCCATGTGTATGAACTTATCTATATTGCACATATTCAAAGAATAATCAGGTTTCATCACATATTCCTAAATACACCTAAAATATCACATTAAGCAGGCTGCAAGACTGTCTAAGGCACTAGAAGAGTGGGCCACCAGCTTGCCTTTGATTATTCCCCTTGTGGACCAGGACACCCTCATGGTTTCTGTGTGTTTCAGCTTTATTCTGCCCTAGTGCAGGGCCTTTGTAGCCTGCTGCGAGCCAGATGTTGCAGATACCGTGGTGCCCTGATCTTTTCCCCCCTTCAACAACCAGACCCACCATTTAAACACATCCCCAAACCCACACAGCACACCAGAGCGGATAGCACAACTTCCAGATTTCAGCAGCACGAAACAAGGATGATACAGCAGCACTCTGTGATGGAAGAAGCTTCTTAAAACATCCCTGCTGTGGCTTTGGAGGTTCAGATGACCCTTTGATCGTGGCTGGTGGACCACAGGAGCAGCTCCCGGCCATCCCTCAGGCAGTTCCAGCAGCCCACAAGATAAATGTGTGAATCACCCATCGCCAGCAGCTTCAATGATCTAATTAGTCCCAAATTATTTTATGTCTTTGAAAACACCACAGATACTGTTGGAATAGCTACTGTGCTAGTGTATGGACTTGCCTGCAAGGATCTGCTTTATCCTGCCAAAAGTGCACGAGCACAGCATTTCTGGCCCTGGGTACCCTGCCACAGGGTGCATTTTGCTTGCGGCCAAAGCCAGCCAAAGCAGATTTCTGTGCCTGCCTGGAGCAAAGCCGGTGTGGAGAGTGCAAGCATCAGCAGCAGGCAGGCACCACCACCATCCTCCTCTGGCCAAGCCCCTCCAGCACATTACAGGCGCTCCTCCTGCCTTGGGCAGAGTTGGGTGGCCTCCTCAGAGCAGCATCTCCTCCACCTCCATGTGCAGCCAGTCCAGCGAGAGCTTGAGGGAAGCAGCCTGGGCTCTGAGAAATGTCCAAAATGCTCCTGATAGCTGCGGGGCTGGGGAGAATGGTCTGGAGAGAGACTCCTGGTGTTACCTAGGCTGAAACAATGCACAGAAACCTCACTGGCAGTTAGTCAAAAGCCACCCAGGACAGGAGAAAGGGTGCAGGCAGCTCCTGTGCCCAAAGCAACCCTGTGAAGTGAGGGCAGGCTGTGCAGCAGTCGTTTATATGGTGTGCATATTAACATAGGTGTGAGCCACGGGCAGGGCTGCTCTCCCGGCCAGCCGCCGTGTGAAACGCACTGGCTGAAAGCACCGCCGGCTCTGCACACCAGGTCCCTTCAGGAAAAAGGAAGGATAGAAAGTGCTGCACAGTGCATCTAGGAAGTGGAAGAGGAAAATAAAGGTGCAGGTGAATAAATAAATAAAGGTGCAGTCCTTTGCCTAGCAAGTGCAACACGAGGGGCTGCTCCACACCCATAGCTCAGCGTGGCACTGCTGCTGGACCATGCCTGACACAAGGGGAACACCAAGTGAACATCATCACAGCTCTGGTGCTGCAAGGCACATCATGTTGCTAGCCCCTTGGCTTGCCGGGTTGTTTTCCTGTATTTCAGATACAGAAATTCTGCCAAATTGACCTCACACCTGTGTTCAAGGGTTGCCTTCTAGAAAGGCAACTCTGTGCTCAGGAAAACCTGCTGCAGCCTCTAACTATGCAACTATGCTGTCCAAACAGCAAAGCGTGCTTCATTTTGTCCAAATTCCACATTGAATCCAGCTCAAAATATTCCTCTTTCCAGCTACCTGAGCACTGCTTCCTCAGGGGACCTTGTGCAACCGAGACCCATGCCGATGTCAGCCACGGGTTAAGGTCGCGGCAGCAGACAAACATTTGCAGTGACGGTGTTGTTGGCAGAAATCCCACTGACCCTCCGTGGTCCTGGGTCCTGCCGTGCTCTCTTCCCTTTTTTTCTCCATATTTTTAATCAGCGTGCCTCATGTGATATATCAAAGTACTTAAAAGCCAAGTGAAGGTGCTCCAGCCCTTGGCATGAACGCTGAGCGAGACAGCCAGCACCGGCTGTGCAGGTAGCCCAGAGGGGATGCTGTTATTAAGTTAAAAATTGCATTGTAAGGTTTGAATACTGTCATTTGTTCAGCCTTTAATTCTCAGGTCTTCCGTTTTCTTGTTCAATCACAAGGACAGAGCTTCATGGCCAAGAACTCCCACGCCAGCCCAGATCTGAAGGTTACGGATGTTCGGCTGCTGTGTCCATCGCTCCTGCTGCAGATCCCTGGTGCTCAGTAATAGCCACTGTGCAATTAATTCCGTTGCAATAATAGGGCAGCACCAATTACCGAGCAGACTCTTGTAGCAATAAAAAAATAATATACTAAGTCTTACTTTCTAAGTCACTGTGCAATAAATGTCTCTCTTTTGGAGGACTTCCATCTTTCTATTCCTACCTCTCAGATCCTCATTATTTTATGGTGTTTCTTTTTTCTTTTTTTCCATCCTAACACAAATCTCATTCACAGAGATGGAACTGTATATTCAGCATCGCACCCAGTGGTCCCTCGACCTGCCTTGTGTAACACACAGCAGTGAGTTTCAGCCACCCGGCTGCATCCTGAGCTCAGCTCATGCCCAAATAAAGCAGCCTTCCCAGCAGGGCACCCGTGCTCCCCCAAAAGCCAGTGGGAGGAGAGAAAAGGATCCAGCACTAATGAAAGCCAGAAGGATGGGGATACAGAGTGCTCTGAAGACAGCAATCTACGGAAAACTCTGCCACCGTAGGGTTGGTGGCACTTAATGGCAGTAGGAGGTTTGAGAGGGCAGGGTCCCCGGAGCCTATTATGGGGGAGGACTCAGCAGGATTTCCAGCCGAACTAAAGCTTTCCCGCAGCAATTGGAGCGCTGCAACCTGCAGGCAATGCCTGCAGGGGTAATTCCCCTCCACCATCCCTCTCCTGAGGCTCACCCAAGGGATTCCTGCTGAGCTGCCGCAAACTGCAGCCTGGCTTTAAGGCAGAGTGAAAGCAGATTTGAGGCTGGGTTTTAAAGCACGGTGGTTTGGTGTGAACTTCGTGCTCACTGAGTGATCGGGGCCCCCGAGGTATGCCATCCTCACCGGCGCTTGGAGGTGGAGCAGCCCCTAATTGCCAGCCCTATCACTTCCTTCTCCGCGTGCAGCTCCGCTTCGGCAGGGCTGTGACATGCGTGTGTGGATCTGCTTTTGTGTTGACTGATTTCCACAGCCAGCATAACGCTCACCTCCAGCCTGACCCTGCTGAGGAGGGTTTAGACAGGACCCACGTCTCCATACATAGTCCAGACTTGCTCCTTGCTTGCCAGTTCCCTATAAACCTGCATTTCTGTGCTTGGGCTCGTTCCCTCCTGTCCCGTCTTCCCCATCTCCACTGTCTCCTGTCCCCACTCCTCGAGGTTATGATCCTCTTTCCTGCACACAGCCACCAGGAGCAGCAGAGCCTCCATGGACGGAAAGGGCTGGTCCAGAAGAGGTTTTCCACAGCACACTGCAAGGCACAAGGCCCTCAAAACCTGAGCACAGCGCAGTGGCTATTCAGTGGGATCAGCTGAGTATGGCAGAGGTGAAGCACTACAGAAAAATGAGATAGGACAAAAGAAGGGGACGATCGCCCTGCAGCCAGGCAGGGAGGCCAGGACGTTCCCAGGGCCACCGTGATCCACAAACGCCGAATGCCTTGACCAAGGAGTCTCTGCTTTAGGCAGAAAATTGGACTTTTAAAAGCTAAAATGAAAACACTCTTCAAGTAAACTCTGGCGAAGTGAAATTCTGATGAGGGCTTCATCACCCTGCCGCCTGCAGACACCCTCTCAGTTCAATTCAATAGTCTGTCACGCTTGTTACTGGGAAATGAATTCCCTTCACACTGACATTTCATATACTTACTGATACAGCATATAATGAACACTTCGCCAACCCTGTCAGCCTCCTGCAAAACTAACTTTTTATTACATGTTTTTTCATCATTATATTTAAATTTTCTTGCTTGCCTTTTTTTTTTTTTCTCTAAAACAGGAGCCGAGGAGAACACATCTCACCGTCTGGCTCCTCCTTTGGGCCAGGGTCTGGCCGATTTCCACCACCACAGCCAGCCCCTGGGACTCCTGGGGACAAGGCATGGAACTTCAGAGAGGATCCAGCACCGGGGCTGCCAGGCAGCTACTGTGCCTTGAAGAGGGATGAGTTATTAGGCCCCAAATTTGCCGTGCGCCAAAGCACCTTCTCGGCATGAAGCACACAGCAGTGTGATCATACACCTCACTGACCCGGGGCCAACCGTGTCTATCCCACCAGCAGGATGCTTGCACCTAGTATCTCTGACATAATGATGACTTATTCCTCAGTTAGACTTATTTGCTCTCATTCTCCTCCGGCGTCTAACACAAAAGAGCGGCGGTGCACAATGCTAGCTCCCGGGCATTAAGGCAGAAATACTCCTAATGAAAATCACCAAGAAGCTGCAGAATCATCCCTACAGCACTTCAGGCTTGAGCATGACACTTGCCTTCAGCTCCTGCTGGCTTTATTTTGGGCTAGATGCATCTTTGATAACTACAGTAAGTGTTGGGAATGGGTCTTAGGAGCTGCACTCACTAGCAGCAAGCAGAACTTTTTCTCCTCCTCTGGGAACATGACCATCCAACATAAATGATCTCCTCTTCACCTGGCCTTTTCCTTCGGTCTAGAACTTCAGATAAACAGAACAAACTGCTCTGAAACTCTGTGACAGGAGCCTGACACACCTGAAATAACAGACAGAAGTGACAAGTGCTCCCAAGAGTGGTTTTCCTTCTTTCCCTGCTTGACAGTGCACTGTTCTCATCGTTGCAGAAAAGGCTGATGCCTTTGCACGTTGTCTCATCTCACTTAAGAAAGCCAGAAGGCTCAGGGAGAGGGGAACTTGTTTTCTTAAGCCTTTAAAGGGCCATGAACTCCTAGATAAAAAACTGGTGATAAGCACAAAGTGGTACCTGAAGCTTGTGCAATTTTTAAGTTAACCACCAGACACCGTAGTATGAAATGGAAACCAAGTAACTTGAAAGAAACGTGAAAGTAACTCTCAATTTTTTTCCCTCCACTTACAGAAAGATGGCCGTGTTACATCAGACGAGAGATCTATCAACCTGGGCATCCAGCCTGAAGATACCCTGCAAAGGGTAATGTGCTGATGCTTCTCCAATATCCTCCTCCAGGCTCCAGCAACAGGGGACCAGAGGTGTTTTGTGAGTACCCCGTGATGGATTTCTCCCCATGAATTTTTACAAATATTGTTGAACTTACAGTATTTGAGGTAGCTACAGTCACCTTAATTATGTGTTGCACAGAGCAGTCTCTCCCTTCATTTGAATCTGCCACCTTCTAGTTTTGTTTGATGCCCCACAGTTCTTGTGCTGAAAGAAAAAGAGAGCAGCACCCAACAGCATCTCCTTGTTCCAAACCTCCTGCCACTCCAATGAGCTCCGTGAGCCTCGCGACCTGTACTCACCTGTTCCACAGGTTCATTTCCAGTCTATTTAACCATTTAATCATTCCTCATGTTCAAGCGCTTCACACGTTGGTAATACTTGCTGCTCCTCCCTGTGCCTTTCCCAGCTCCACAAATCATTTTTGAGCTGGGGTTACAGGACTGAACTCAGCAGACAGGATGCAGCACCTTAGCACTGTTCTGTTTTGGTCTCTGATCCTTTCCCACCAATCCTCGTTCTTTTTGACAGTTGCTGGCCTCCGCGATGCCATTTCTGCAGAATAAATTATGGCAGCTCCCGAGCCTCGCTGAGGAATGAGATCCCAGCTCCGAACTCATCATTTTGTATGTAAAGCGACAACTGTCTTTCCCCATGTGCATCACTCCGCGTTTATCTGTGCTGAATTCTACCTGCTGTTTATTGCCCAGTCGCTCAGCCTCACGAGTTGGCTTTCTCTTTTATGACTCTTCCCATCACCATCAGTCTTTACGCTCACTCGACTCCTCTTCCTGATCATTTAGGCACACACCAAGCAGGGCAGCTGCCGGCACAGATCCCTGCCCAGCGCCACCGCTGGCTCCTTCCCTCGCAGAGGTGAGCATCCTTCCTCCCGTTGGATTCCTGTCCCTTAGGCAGCTCTCCACCAAGTGATCTTTCCTCCTAGCCCACAGTGGCTTAGTTTCCTTGGGGAAGCTGATCAAAAGCTCTGTAGAAATCTAAGGGGATTTTATCCACTGGATTTACCTTGTCTACACATTCCCTGATGCCTTCTAAGATTTCTAATGAGATTTGCAAAGCATGGTGCCCGCCCTTTCCAAAGAACCTGCTGTCCTACTTATCCATGCATCTGCTGATCCTATTCTTTCTTTTCTCCAGTGATCCCAGTTCCAGTCTCTAATTCTCTGGACCTCCACAGAGCTCTTTTGAGAACCGACATCACGTAAGCTGCTTTCCATAAAACCATTTACGATGCCCGGGCAGCTCTGAGAGGTTGCCCACTGCAGTCAGAAGTTCAGCTCTTCCATCCTCGAGCTGGGACTTGTAGCCCACTAACTAAGGATTTGGAAGTGACTCCTAGCCATTTCTGCACATCCTCTCTCCGAGGACATCTGAAGAAGGCCGTAGATGCATTAGCATAAGGTCTCTTTGCTGAAACATCATGAATCGATCTGAAGTCTTCAAGAGCCGAAAAGCGTGGATGACTGGAGCGTGCATTAAAGAGACAAGGGAGAGGCACAGTGCCACCTGCCCTCGGCCGGATCCGTCCTCACGCAGCCGACAGCAGTCCGAGGGAGCAGAGGGCACATGATGCACACTTGAGGCTGCAGCACAAGAGCCTTTCTTCCTCACTCAGAAGAGATGCAGAGCACACGGCTGAAAAATCCTTCCCCAGAATACTACTTCGGCATCCCACAAGGACGAGCTACCCCTAACTTTTCCATCTCTGATGCTGAGTCCTTCTGTGGGCTCTGGGCACAGCTGTTCTGTCCTGTCCCATCCCCTCCACGGACAGCCTCCTGCATCCTGCTCAGCCATGTGGCCGCCCAAGGATGCTGTACCCCCAAAATAACAGCAGGGATGGTCCCCCCCAGCTCTTCCAGCAACGTCCAGCACTTCTGCAGTGTGGGGAGCAGCTTGTGATGCTGAGGGCTCGGCGGAGCACGTTCCCATGGAAACAGGCAGCCTTCCTCCGTCTGTTGACAGCTTTGGATGGTTTTTCTCTAAAATGCTTGGACACAGAACAGGTGTCTCCAAGCCAGGCGGTAACCAGATAGCGCAGAGCTAGCACAGCCAGATAATGAGACAAGTGGTTATTGGAGATGAAACATTTTCCCCCAGCGCAGGAGCGGCACAGCCTGCACCCAGCCCCGGTGGCTCCACCGCCCTCCCTCCCCTCCGCGAGCACTGCGGCAGGGATGGGCAACGCAGGGCTGCCGGCACGGCCCCCTCGACACTGTGCCTCATCAGGGCTCTCCCCCAAAGCCCTTCTGATCCCAGGGATCCATCTGCACAACAGCAAAGGGATCCCCCCCAGCTGCTGCTTTCGCCAGGGGCTGGACATTCGGTGAAACAGCTCAGAAGGGGAGGAGGAGGGGGGATTAGCAAAGGAGCAGCACAGCCAGCTTGCCCGTTGCTCGAGCCAGCCATTTCCCATCTCACACCATCTCCCATCCCTTCCCTTTGGTGTCTTCCATACCTCGGAGTGTTCCAGTGCCCGAGCTTCAGCCCGAAAGCAGAGCAAGCAATTCTGTACGGGAATGTTTGTAATCAGTAACGCGGTGTTACATTGAAACTGATGTTGAAAAGTAATGTGGGTTTCCAAGTCAGGTGCTCAGAGGGAACAACTTGCCAGATTTAAAATTGCCTGTGCAAATTTTATTAGGCCCACTTGTGCTCACACGTTATGGTACAGTCTAATTACCTGATTGCCTCCTATTTTTTCCCCCAAACACCTGCCTTGTTCGCTGAATGGATAATTGTTCGCTGCAGACTTTTATGACCCTAATTATTATTTAGTACACAACATCCAAATCCTGTGTCAAACAGAAAAGTGCTCATTTCCTCTTGAACCTGGCTCAAGTTTTCTAACCAAGGTAGCGGAAGGCTTCAGAAATGATGAATTTCTTAGCGTAACACCACCGTGCGTTACCGCTGCCGTGCACAAAAGCGAGAAACTGAGGCGCAGGGAGATTAAAGCTAAAGCTACCGACCGTAACCATGACTTCTGCATTACTTCGGACACCCCTGGTCCGATTATCCCCAGAGCATTTAGCATCTCACTGAGTTTAACGTGCCGAGTTAAACCTCCTGGCAACTTTTGTCTAAAGTTATCTGCCCTTCTACACATCAGCCCTACAACCCACGTACAGAAAGCACGGGGCATGGTGGCTGATCCCTCCAGTTTCCCACTCTGCCTCACAGAAGATGCAAGGCGAGAGATTCCCATCTTGCAGCTGGGCCCGTGGCTTTGTTTTTCCAGGCTCTTTTTGGTCCCTGCAGGCTCTGTGCATGCTCACTGATGCTCGGCTCCCGTGGGAAGCCCTCTTCAGGCGGTGCTGAGCACTGGCCAAACAGCACAGCGCGGTGCTGAGGATGGAGTTTGCGAAGGATGGGGAAAAAAGGTCACCATTTCATCTCTTCAGTCCAAACGGAATGAGAAAAAGCACAAAGCAGGTTGTGTTCTGAATGAGCTCAGGGTGAGAACACTGCTCCAGGTCAAACTGAAGGTCTCATTCTTAGATCAACCAGCCCTCTGTTTCAAACTTTTTAATGTAAAACTCTTCCCAATTCAAAGGAAAATCGACTCTACAGCTAGGGAGCAAATGCAAAACGTTCATGTTAAAAAGCATGAACTTCCATTCTAAATGCCTTCTATTAATGGCTTTTTTGACATCAATACAATTTCACAAGGTAAAAAAACCTCTCTTTAATCAAAGCTGTATTTCACAATGGCGATCAGTGAGATGAACATTTCTAACCAGCTCCCACAGCAAGCACCGAGGAAGGCAGCAGGCAGAATAAGAAACGTGTGACCGTGCCATTGAAGGTTGTGCAGAAAACATCTGCCCAGGGGAGATGGAACAAAGCCTCACAGCCGTCCCTAATCCCACACATTTACAGTGCTTGGTAAGGACATCCTCACCACGCCTTTTATCGCAGGAGCTGCTTTTCTCTGGAGTCCGATGGAGCCTTTCTGCACATCAGCCTGACAGCCTGGGGAGCCCTAGGTGGGAGCAGGGTGGCACCGGTGGCGGTCACAGCACGGGGCAGCGCTCGGGCACCTCAGTGCAGTGACCCTGCTCCTCCCCGCTCTGCATTTTCTTTCCCTGGTCCCCAGAGGAACGAAGTCTCCGCTCTATTTTCTGTTGGTAGCAGAGGGTCAGAAGGATGATTCATTATGTTGCAGCTGTCACGATGACAGAGAGAGAGAACGAAGTAAATGCAAACAAAACATTCGGAAGAAAGGGTGAAAATTGAGAAAAACAACAAAAGCATCCCCGAAAACCTGAGACTGAAAGAAAGATGAATGGTATTATCACTGAGAAGATGGAAAACAAATAGAAGAAACACCTAGAGACAGAATATGGGAAGAGCTTTCGCCTTGTAAGACTGGCTTTTCACTGGAGCCTGACATGTTTAATGCAGTGGGGGATTTGTGTGTGCTCCACCGCGCAGGGGGAAGCCATTCCTCAGCTCCTAGCCACGGACTGACAGCTTTCATCCCACAGCCTTCAGCCTCCTTCGCAGAATCATTTAGGTTGGAAAAGACCCCAAGGTCACCCAGCCCCACTATACAGCCCTCTCCCAGCACCCAGTGCCCTCCAGGGAACAAGGTGGGCAGGCACAGCTTCGTACCCTGCGGCACAAGGGGGGATGTGTGCTGGCTGCACGAGGAGGGTTTTCCTTCCTCATCCCACACCAACCCCAGGATCCATCCTGCATGCTCTTCCCAGGCAAGCCACGGTCCCCCTCGTTTGGAAGAAGAGGCAAAGAGCTGCTGAACCCTTCCGAAAGGAGACTTAAAAATTCATGGTTCATGGGATGAATCCCTTCTGCTTATTATTCAGCTCAGCTATAGTTAAACCAATTTAAGCTACACAACATAAGAGTTATTAAAAAAGATCTGTGCCTGTCAACTTTTCATTACATTACTGCTCAACATTCACCTTGCAAAAAGAAAAAAAAAAAAAAAAGGAAAAAAGAGGAGACTTTAAAATTAAACTATGTTAAAGTGTAAACCAGGCACGGAAGAGGAAGAAATTAAAACACTATCACTGGCATGCAGCTTGCGCTGCCTGCCCTCTCCCCTCCCAACCCAGCGAACCTGCAAGAGCCCAAGGGCATCAAGCTGCAATTCAGAGAACAACACGCCGTCCTGATTGTGTTATTTGTGTTTTCCTTTGAAAGGGATCCAGTTGCTGGAGCCTGTCCTCCAACAGGGGGTCAGGTTCTCATCTGAGGGCCTGAGCGGGGCTGGGGACCTGCTGGCTGCCAGCACATGTCCTCCACCACCATCACACACCGGAGCTGCACATCTGTGGCTTTTCGCCTTCCCCAGGAGGATTTCTTCCCTCCCATCTCCTCATCCCAGGCAGCACTGGGCTCTTGTGTGCCAAAGAGGTCTTTTTCCTTCAGAAACAGGTGGGTATATCAGCCACGTTCCTGCTCTTTGAGTCTCTCCTGATGCTCGCTGTCTCTGCACAGTGGAGGAATCGGGCACCATCAGCATGGAACAGGAGATCGAGCAGGGGAGGACAGCCCAGGGTGGGGGACAAGGCCAGTGTCAGATCCCCACAGACTGTGTGCAAACGGAGACAAGATTTGGAGTGCCTCCACGTACTCTGTGCCTGGTCACTGCATGCCTTTCTTCAGCCTGCCACCTTGACACCACCCTCGGCTTCCCCCTTCCCAGCCCTCACCAGCAGCCGCAGGAGCAATGCCAAGCTCGAAGGGCTGAAGAGGATCATTTATCTGCTTTTGATGCCGTCTGAAATCCTCACCTACTCCTCTCCCAGGGCCCCAGGGCCCAGTTAACTGCTTTGCAGGAGAAAGGCATGCAGCTCGCTCCCCACCACCTACGAAGCCGACGGAAGGCAGCGAGAGCTGCGCGTTTCCCTTATTACCTGTTCCACTCGAGTGAAACTCCACAATTGGGCGATAGCAGGAGGCACTTGCTCTGAGCAAACACACAGCCGTGAACACGCTGCAAGCGTAATCCCCTCACGGGGAATTACCCGAAAATCCAAAGCTCCCGGAGATGAGAAAGGAGACGGAGCAGGGAAATAAAGATCGAGAACTCCCAGCCCTGCATCAAATCAGGGCACTCAGCCGGGCAGAACAACCCAAAGCCAGCCCAGCGACAGACTGCTTCCCAGTAATTGTTTCTCCCAAAAGAAAGAACAAGGCTTGCTTAGAACAACTACAAAAGGGCTTTGGATGCTTGAGAGTGAAACTGCTCTCCTGCTGGAGCCTCTTCCCTCCGCCCTACTCACTGCAGAGCAGTTTGGGCAGTATGTTACTGTTAGCTTGCTGGCAGTGCTGTCGTAGGGGTGCTCACGTGCTCAAGGAGGTATAAAGTAAAAATAAATAATTTGTTTAGAACAAAATCGTCCATCAGGGACATGACCCTACAACCTTTCTGCCTACCAGCAGCCTTTACTCACCTGGCAATCCCTCCAGCTGTCTGAGAATCGCTTTGCACATGGGAGGGTTTCAGGCTAGAGGCCAGGATCAGCCGTGGTTTGTCCAGCAGGAGCTGGAGCACAGATTTTGGCCAGCACCAGCCTGAAGTCAGCACAGACTTGGGGCTGGGGCCAGTTTTGCCTGTCCCTTGCCATCACAAGCAACGGGAAAGAGAAATCCCTGCTCACTTGCTGCTTTCTTGCTAATTAACAGAGGAAGGATGAGAAAAGGCTTGCAATTCTCTCCTAACATCAGGCAGTGATGCTGGGGCACGTCTCACCCCTGAGGAGCAGCAGATCCACCGAGCAGGCTCTGCCTGCCATGAGCACGGATGCGACAGATAAACCCAGGGCTGCAGCACTGGTCCCCATGCTGATCCTATCCTTCCACGGGGCATAATGAATGGGCCTATCCATAAACCACAGGGACAATTTCTGTGGAGAATTAGCATGGTGTTAGAGCAGAAACAGCAATTCTTCAAGTACAGAAAGCATCTAAAGGCTTAAATGCTGCAAGCAATTGCTAAGAAGCACATTTACATGGAATAATACTCTCACTAAGTAGATAACAGGATAAACTTCCGAAAATAGGATAACACATGATGAAGATTTATGGGCAATATTTTGGTTTGGTATTTTGCTCCATTTCCAAGTCTCCTCTGTGCTTACAAATGACAATTTGCGTGTATTCTGCGTGCTCACAAATGGCAATTCTCTTTGTAAAGCAGATCCCAGGGACTTTGAAGGTGTGAGGGTAACACCCCCAGACTAGCCCAGAAACGGGCCGCTTGCGGCCAGGATGATGCTCACAGAGCCGGCCCATCCTGGGGATGAGAAACCTGCTGTGCTTATGCCAGCCCGCCAGGAAAGGACAAAGAGAGATGTTTGTGGCCTAAAACAGTCCTGCCTGGAGAGCCAAGCCAAATCCAAAAGGCAGAAGGTCCCTACAGGCAAGAACGAGGATGTTTGGAAATTCTTGGAGAATATCTATGTCTGCGAGTCCACCAGGTTTTCCCCCAAAAGATGAGAGCAGAGCTGGATTTTGTGAGGATGTAAGCAGACAGAGGTGGGTCTGAGTTCTACCAGGTTTAAAGGATGAGAATGGAAACAAATCTGAATTTTATAGCACTTACTGGAAGTACAACGCCATCTCTGCTTTAAGGCGACCGCTCCTGGAACACGGCTGTAACCCATGCACTTTCAGCAGTTGTTTCACTCACATCCTCACCTGGGGCTTTGCATTCCAAGGAACCCAGAAGTCAAAGTGAACATTAAAGGTTTCTCAGGGCTCTGTGCGGTAAAACAACGAGGAACCTTACAGAAGGATAATTAAGTAAAACAATACACACACCTGCAACACGTCACACACTACAGGGCCCTATCTCCCAAGCTCTGGCTGAAGAGCAGAAGCTCCAGCCGAAATTAACAGTAGGGAAATCTTCCCTTCTCTACTTAGTCACTTCTACCTGGGTACAGGCCTCACTCTCTTAATATACAGCCCCAATATCGCTCTGAGAGTAGGGAATGGCTCACGTTCCCAAGGTAGAGATGGGGTAATAAAGGATGAAACTGCTGCCTTGTGAAGGTCTTGGAGCTCACCATGTACACGACTCCTGCTTCAGTACATAATTTATCTTAACTTTCCATGAAACTGCTGCTCATATAGTGCCATAAAGCTGCTGCAGCTGACTGTACGTATCACACCAAGCACCAGGAAAATTCAAGCTGTGTCCTGCTCCAGGGCTGGCATGGGACGACCACTCTTCCACCCCACATTAGCCCAAAAGACCAGTGCTCAGGCTGCAGGGGGTTTCAAAGCCTGAATTCCCAGTTTTGTATTGGGAATGTCCCAGCAAGAAGCAGGAATCCAGCAGAAGGACTTATCTCCATCCAAGCACACATCTATTGCCAAGGAAATGGCACTCGGCACCAGATGCAGCGAGGCAAATGTATTACAAAACCAGGAAAGCAGCTGTGGCTACACTGGAAGCGATGGGGAAACAAATTTCCTGCTCCTTTCCCTTGAGGTGAAGCTGTGCATGTATGGCTTATGAATGTCTTCACCACTACTCTGGTCTTCTGTGGCTTTTGGGAAGTTTTCTGGCCTCTAAACTGGTGGAAGTGGCCGTGTATCTTACAGCACGTGCTCACACTGAAAAGCAAGCAGGAGCTGCCCCCCTGCAGGCTGCCTTCTGCCTGCTCAGACTTGGGCTGGATTCTCATTTTCCCCCCACACTTCCCACTTCTTGTGATTCAAACTACATGGAGAGCGCTCCAGAGGTGCAGGCTATATTTTATCTCCAATGACTAATAATAACCGAGGTCAAAATTAAACAGCTGACCCAGATCCAACCTCTCTTGTATCTCTCTGCCTCATTGACTCCCCATTTCTTTCTACATCTCATCTGAAAATATATCTTTTTCTCCCTTGGCCACAGCTGTTAATTTCTATGTGTGTGTAAGTCTTGTTATTATTTATTATTTAGCGCTGCAAATCACCTTATGATGCAGTTTTCATGAAAGGCACGACATAAAAGGAAGCCGCTTTTGAATATTTTAGGAACCCGGCATCCTGCTATTGATATTCTAATTCCAGTTATTTGAAAACCAAGTCAGGACCCAACAGGTTATTCAACAAATTAATAAGTGTTGCAGCTTTTGTCTTCCAGAGGGTTTTTAGCCCCTGGGATTTGCACTTTCATGTTTTTCTCTGGTAAAGTCTGCTGTGTTTGTTTGTTTAAGAGAAGAGACCTGATGTTCTTGTATGATCCCGTGACTCCAACAGCTGGGGCTTGAAAAGCAAACAAACATTTCAAGATATGGGAAAAAAGCATGGGGATCAGTCACTCTGAAGCTCTGCCCGCTCAGATAGCTTTTTATGGGACTCTTTTTTTCTAATTCTTCTTCCAAGGTCTCCAAAATCCTGCAGACTTGAGGTCTTGCAGAAATTTCAAGCCCCTCAATAGGAAATTCAGCCAAAGCCAGCTGTCAGATCTGAACTGGGATCAGGGGAGGTCTGAACCCGAGCTCCCCTATCTCACCTTGCCCTAGCCCCTTGTCTCGAAGGGGCTCCCAGACCTCCCCCTGGCTGGGAGCAGCCGTCCCAGGGGTTCTCCAACCAAACCAGCTCCACTTTGCAACCCAAAATGTTGTACCCCAGCTCAGCTGCTGACACAAACCCATAGCACACACCTCAGTTTAACACATTTTTAGGGATGTGTTATCAACTCTCTCCTTAACGTAGATGAATTTCTGAAAATGAAGAGGAAGAAGGCCAGTCCCACACAACCACGTCTCTCTGAAAACCATCACAATTCACTCTGCTGAGCACTATGGCATTCAGGACCAACCGAAGGCATTTGTTGCTGCAGAGGACGTGAGATACTGTTTTCAATTAGCAGGAACTCACTGGCCTCTTTCTGACCTAAAAATTCCCCTAAATGAAAGTAGAGGAACCTATTTGTTTAACCTGAGCATTTAAGCCTTCTCAGAAGAGACATAAACGCAAGCTCCTTCCTTCTCAGACTTTTATCCTGTAAACAAAAAGGGTGAAGAAAAAGGGAAAAGAATTCACCAAAACCGAAGAGCATATACTGGGAAAAACACATACATATATATTTCTATATACATACATATACGTATATAGATACACATACATAAATGTATGTGTACAGAAATATATTGAACACCATCGTGCCTGCTACACAAAAAGCCATGCCCTCTCCTTTTCCTCCTAGGAGCAAGCTGACAGGCCCCCAGCACCCCCTCACCAGGAATGCTGAGTTAACCCAGAGAAATGCAGGAATTAGGCTCCGTGAATACACATCTCTCAACAAAGAAAAAGTCATTTCAGCCGCAAATTGGCAGAAAAGCCACATAAATGGTTGCAGTACATATCTGCCCATTACATTTGAGAATCCAAATAGCACTAGAGCATCAGTGGTAACAGTGTTAGCACAGTAGATAATGTAAGGAATAATGTCTCCTCAGCTGTACATAATGAAGTTGCAGTTCCACAGAGAGACTCAAGGGCCACCATAAACCACGAGTGTTAAACTAGAGCCTTCGGCTCCCAGAATTATTGTCTTAATTTATGTGCATTAAAGTGCAAGAGGCAACATATACTACACTTAGATTTTAAAAGGATTTTTCCCAGTTTGCCTCTTGTCCTCTCCTTTAACCTTTCAGTAAATTTCCATTGGTTGTTGTTTCCGAGCAAGCTTGAATTCTAATTTAATTCCACATCTTAATAACCCAGTTTCTCTGTGGGTCCAGGTATTTGGAAATTAGCAAGAAATGAGAAAATTAAATTTGAAAAATTTAACCTTGAGGGTTTTTTAATCTCTCCACCTACCACAGAAGTAATGGAGCAGACGACAGAAAAATTTCAATGCTATTTTAACATCTATATATTTATACTTGTGCATATATATATATATATATATATATTTAAACATATTTATCACTGAGCTTCTGAGAGGTACACAGGAGCACTCTTCATGTGAGCCAGGAAATGAAGCTGATTAATAGAGCTTCTTCCTCCAAATGCTGAAAGTAAATTCAGCCTAAATGATAATCAGTAAGTTTGATTTTATTCATCCCTTCAGTCTCGAGTCTGAGAGACTGCTTTGAACAGAGGAATACTGATGTAGACATCCTTGCACACCCCATAAGGTTTTCTTTACATTGCAAAGGCTAGAGGGCTGATGTTAGTGTCAGTCAGGGGGTTAAATATTTATAATATATATATAAATATATACTAATTTTAAAATAGAAGCCAAGTTCACCACATGGCTTGGGGCAAATTTAAACGAAGTCATCAAATCAAGAGCCATGTTTTATAATAAAGCCATAGGCAGAGCACAACAGGTATAACTCTGGATTTGCTCGCTATTTAGGATAAATGCTGAGCTCATGGCACTGTTTGCATACCAATGGCTGCTCGGAGCAGGTAACTGTGCCTCCTGGGCCTGTGCTGCCACAGTAGTGCTTCCAACAGAGGGGCGACGCTGACCACCACCATCATTCCTCGTGTCTCAGACCGCAGTGAGCTTCACACATGCTGGATATGAACTAAAAAAATAGAGACCTTGTTGGTGCTGCAAGAAGCTGGAGACCTGAGGGTGCTGAGCCTTCACACCCTGTAATGGGAAATGGTGTCTGAACAGGTCAGGGCAACACTGGCAGAAGAGAAGCGAGGCACCAAGAGGTCCAGCACTGTGGGATCCAACACCACAGGTCAGTGTCCCTACCCACGAGTGCATCACCTACACACCTACACCGGGACCTTGAGCTTGGGACTTGCACAGTGTGCTGCCCTCACCCCGCATGTTGTTGCACTCCAGGACTCTCCGTGCTCCACAGCAAGGCTCTGCTCAGGATGCCTTGAGCTCATGGGTTTCCTACCTAGACTGAATTACTCTCTGAGACTCCCGGATGGCACAGCAGAAAGCAGTTGGGCACCTCTCAGTGTCCTGATGCATTACTGTCATAGAAATGATAATACAAAATCTCCCATGTACAGCCCAATGTTTTGTTTGTTTTTCTGACTGCTTCTGTTCATTTAACAGATGTTTTCATTGAGCTGTTCACAATAACCTCTAGGTCTTTTCCCTGAGTGGTTACAGTTAATTTAAAATGCAGCAATGTGTATGAGTAGGTCATATTATGCCTTCCAATGCACATTAACTTGCATTTGTCAACATTTAATTTCATCTGCCATTGCTTTGCCTGTTCACCTGCCTGGATAGAGCTATTTTCAGCCTTTCAGAGCCCATGCTAGCTTTCACTAAATAACTGTGGGTGACTGTCACTTCTTCCGTCTTTTCCTCCCCTCCAATTCCAGATTATATTTTTAAAAGCCTGGTCCAAACTAGGTCTCCCTTACGCTTTGCTCTTCACCTCCTGCCACACTGCAAGTGGACCATTCATTTTTGCTGCTTGCTGTTTAACCCACAGCTGCTTCCCAACCTGTGCCAGTAATTCAGTTACTCATTTATGGATGTCCTCTTGGTTTGTTCCCTTTGCCTCTACCAGCGCCTTGTCTTTATTATGCACGGGAAGAAATTTTAGAGGTGTTTTCAATTTCACAGTGTTTCAATACTATGCAAAGAGACTATATACATAATTCCAGTACTGCGTGACGAGATAACATATATCGTTTCAGTAATGTGTGAAGAGACAAGTAGCAGAGGACTCTGCCTCCTGTATATGATTCCATACTCCCAGTTTAAGTTGTGTCACCAGTTTCTGCTTCCAGTCCTTCATGCAACTGCTTGGGAGGTGCTTTTCTCCCCTACTCCAGAAAAAATAAAGAGGACTTCAAGAGGAGACAATCCACACTTTGATTTAGGAATGAGGCTTGACAGTAGGCTCCTTGCAAGGAAAGGAGGTGCTGGGTTTTCCTCTCAATCCAGCAGCACTCCCTGGTCTGCCAGGAGCCTGCGGAGCAGTCTGTGGCTGCCCTAAAGCTGAGCACGCAGCCGCCTCCATCCCTGCTCTCGCTTCTGAACAAAGGGGACTTCAAGTCCAGCTTTGTCACCTCTTAATAACACGCACAGCAGCAGTCAGGGATATAAAGATAGCCACTGAAAGTTCACATGCAATTTAGGTCCGAGAGAGAAAGACGGGAGAGAGGGAGAAGCCTTTATGAGAAAGAAGGGTGAGCCAGGCCTGGGAGGCCCTCGGAGGGCTGGGCACAGCGGCGGTAAGCTGGAGACGAAGCAGAAAGGGGATGCTTTCCTACCTATCTCAGCCATCCAGTCCCACCAGCTCTCCCTCACACCACGTAATTCAAAGACGCAAACCTTTAAGGATTTACTGCACATTTCTACCTGAATTACGTTTCCATAGTTAAATTCTAGGAGAAAAAAGAAAAAGGAAACCCAAATCCAGAACTTTATATAACCCACCAGGGAAGCCTGACACCATGACTTTGACCTGTTGGCACCTCCTGGACACAACTGTGGAACACAAGCAGGCATCTTCTCCCTTTATTTCTCCTTAACAATCAAATGTAAACTGTGCAAAGCAAGAAGCAATGACATCCACTAGGAACTGCAAGCCTTGTCAAGAATTATTAATAGCAGACTGGGGATTTGCACTTCCTCAGTCCAGAAGAAAATGCTGCTCCGACCTAACCACTTCCAAAATCCGAAGCAGTCTGTAAAGTCACCAACATGGAAATAGTTCAGGAGCTTAATGCTTGGTTGGTGTAAAACTGTCTTCCCGAATTTACAGGCAGACGTTTCCCCATGGATTCTTGTGTTGTCAAAAAGCAGCGGTGCTTTTGCTTCATCTCTGCAGATCCCTATGAAGCTGAATCCTCTGGCTGCTCACGCAAAGGCTTGAGCACCCGTAAATAAATTTGCACTCAAACCTGGATTAGTCAAGACCACTTCTATTCCTCAGCATCACTTTCCTCTTCCTATTCCTTCTGCATTAGCCAGAAGAACTGGGGAGGAGGAGCATGGTGACAATTTATTGTTGGTTATTACCATTATTGCAAGCATAAATGCCCTGGAGATTATGACCTACATACATTTGGTATCCACACCCAAACAGCCAGTGCTCTGACTGCTGCAGGAGGAGAGGCAGACACATGCCCAGGGGGATTTGGAAATGATGGCAGAGCAGAACTGCGTGCTTCCACCCAGCTTTTGTTGATGGTGCAGAGCACGGAAGAGACCAGGCTGTGGAGGAACAGTGGGATGGAGTCCACGAGGCCCGGCCGGCAGCCCGGAGCAGCACAGGCTTGCCCAGCTGTCCCGGTGTCCCAGGAGGCTCTGAGGGCTCGGTCGTGGGTGTAAACCAGGCCACTAACATGTGTGTGAAGCTGTCTGTGGCAGACACACAAGATATCCCTGCGTTTACCTACAGATGGGTGAAGGGAACCACGCACTTGGATCAGCCCATGATGGGGAAACGACTGCTTGTCAGCCTGGGCTGTCTCACAGGGACAGCTTACACACGCAGATGGCCACCAGGCTCTGCTGCCAGGGCATCAACAATCCCCAATTTTTATGTCCTGTAATGCTTCAAAAGCCAACTGCACAGGCAACAGACAGCAAAGTCCCACCACATCCATTCAGAAAGGAGCAAGTTATTTCTTAGATTCATTGATTTGGGGCTTCCTTCCTACAGGCAGGACAGGAATCCTTGCTCCAGGCCAGCTCTCCCCTAAAACACCGCAACAAAGACAAAACCCCCAAACCCTGCTCAAATGCCTGCAACTGAGCACGCTCCAAGCACAAGTGACTGCTGCCCTCATTAGGAAGGACAAAGTGTTATCAGCATCGGGGGGAGGAAATAAAAAATAATAAAAAAGCAGCTTTGTGAAATCACGATTGTTTCCAGGGTAGGATGCAGGCTCATTTCAATGCTAACCAGATTATTTAGCTAGCTAATGGCTATCTCTGAAGGGATAGTTGGAATTAGTTGATAGTGATTTAATTTGTGTTGCAGATTGCTAATTAAGCCTGTGAAGAGGACAAAAAAATTAATCCATTTAGTTAAGGAGATACAATGATAGATGTGGCAGATTTGAGTCACTCACATCCAGGCATAAATTAAAAGACTCTGAGTACGGCGGATGTGCATGGGGGGCAGGTGATGCTGCTGTACCTGGCCCCGACCACCCCCAAGCACCAATTTCTCTCCATCCCAGGGCACAGGCTTCTTGTGTGAAAGCTCCAGCTGACTCTGCAGCCCTTCTGTAGGATGTGGGCCAGCCCCTGAGCAGTGCTGAGCACCTTGCTCAGCTCTTGCAGGGGTGAAGGAAAGCATCTGATGCTCTGTGGCTATATAGGGCACCAGAAGGTGGTCTCATGCCCACCAGTGGGACAGCCTTTGGGATGAAGGCAGAAGCCACATCACCAAATACAGCACTGCTGTCCCATGAGGGAAATGCTTAGCAGACTGAGACAGCACCACTGTGCACAGATCAATGTGGGCTCGGTCTGCAAGCATCAGCACCATGGTTTGACCCATGAGGGGGCTCTGTGCAGGGCAGGAGAGGTGATCAATGGGTATCTGGGGATCTCCTCTGAGATCGCTTCCAGAGCTCAGATTGCACAGAAAGGTGCCCAGCATGGTAATCCTGCCTGATCCCTTCCCCTCCACCTCCCCAGGGCGATGCAGGAGGAGAGGGCTGCAGGGTGTTCCCACACCACTGCCCAGCCTGGGTAAGGATGCAAAAACCAGCTCACGCCTGGCCTCCGACATTTAATTAACCTGTTAACCCCTAAAGCACTTCAGGCAGTGGAAGTCATTTCAGAAAAATGCCCAGACATCTTCAAAGAGGGGATTTTAAAAAACCCTGAAGTTATTTTGGGAATTCAATCTACTCATTACAAAAAAAAATTAATAAATTTTGAGTGTTTTTTGAAGCTGTTTCCAAAATATTTAAGTAAAGATTAAATCAGAAAAGCCTTAATTTTTTAAATCTAAACTTTTCACTGAGAAGGCTGCTTTCTCCCCAGTGTCACCACCTTGCACGGGAAGCCGCTTAGCTGCTGATTGGATTTTTATCACAGAGTTCGGAGAAGCAAGCATGAAATCTTAAAGAGGTTCGATGCCTGTATGGCTGTGAAGTGGGAAGGACAACTCACCCACCCTGCTTTGTGGCAACCCATCCCTTCTCCTTCCCCCCTGCCTGGATTTTCCCCTTTTGACCATTTTGATGTGACGCTAGAGGCAAACCCAGTGAGTTTCTGTGCCCACTGGGATGCAGCTGCCAGGTTTGAGATGGGGTGGCAGCACGCTGCATTCACCTTGTGCACATGGTGCCAGCTGGCTGCAGCTTGCAGCAGTAAGAGCTGTACCACCACCAGGTGCTCACAGCTCCAGGGAGACCGATACAGCTTCCCCCTGCCCACACTCCAGTAACACCAAGCTTTTCCTTCGTGAACAGTTGCAGATTTCTGGGCTGGGGGCAGAAGATCAGAAATTATTTCATTGTTAGGGGCTAAGGACGAGGCACACCTCGGGTACTTCTGCCCGGACCACACAAGGCCACCAAAGCCCAAGAAGAACAAGCAAAGCACAAGAAGAACAGGGGCTGTTATTGCCAGTGAAAACTGGACAGCTGAAAGGCGTGTCAGTAAAGAATAATTAAATTACGTCCTACTCCCCAAAATGAAAACGAAGCAGAACGCTGTGCTCTAACAACTGTTAATAGGCCTGAAAGAGTGTGGCTATTTGTCTACCTCTGGCAATGATTTTGTGAGCACAAATACATCTGTCTCTGCAGCTGAGCCATGCTGCATTGCCTCTGCCTTCCAAAAAAGACCATCACCAGCTCCTGTTTTTAGCTCTGCAGCTGCAGAAGTCTCATTTCAACACACAAATCATCCAGGGATATTAATACGGTATTGAAAGCACCAAAGAATCACTTGCAAAGCCCAGTGAATACCTACTACTCTAAGACACAAGATTGATTTAAAAAAAAAAAAAAAAAAAAAGGGAGGGAAAGGCATGGAGTTTTTTTGAAGTCAAAGCAGTGGAGCCAGCTTCTTGTTATAGCCTCAAGACCAACAAAAACCTGAGCTTTAACTGACATAGGACATGACTGACACCTCGGGTTGTTTGAAGACCCAGCATTGTCCACACCACATCCCTGGCTAAAACAAGTGCAGCAGCTCTGCTGAGGATCTTCACATCGGGCTGGTTCAGCCCTCCAAGAAAACAGGACTTGTATCCCAAAGATCGGCTGGGGAGGTTCAAGCACCTTTGAATTCCCAGTCCAAGAACAGGGCAGGCTGCTTCAGAGCGAGGGCATGGCAGCATCACTGCAGGAGGAGCAGCTGCAGGCTTCAATGCAGCTCCAAAGGAGCAGAAGCCCAGCACTTGCCTGTGGGAATCCTTAACCACAGGAAGGCCTGGGAGATACAAGGGGATTGTCTGGATAAAAGTTGATTAGTCCACATTACAGGGATTAGCGTTCCTTTTGAACTTTTAACAACTTTGCCATGTCTTCTACTTGCCTTTTTATGTAAAAAAATAAATAAAAAGATGAGTTGTTTAAAGCTGATTTTTTTTTTTTTTTTAAGGAAATTATTAATTCTCCCTATTAGCAACAGATAAAGCCCTGGCCACACTTGAAAGGGGGAGTCAGTAACACGGGGAGGCTGGAAGCAGCACAAATCCTCTCGGATGTGCTCTGATTGCCTTTAGATGTTTGCCTTTGTAGCAAGAGCATGGCTGGATCCCCCCGCGGCTGCAGAGAGACTGCCTGGGAGCACCGGAGGGGAACGAGCTGAACGGGGCTAATTGGGGGAAGGAGAGAAGGCAAAGGATGGTCCCCTTTTGATGGCTGCAGGAAAGGCAGAGAAATAAGGGTTAGAAGAAATGGTGCAAGGGAAGCCTGGGCAGAGCTGCTCCCCACAGGGAGGCTGCAGCAAGATAGGGTCGGACTGGTGTCAGGGCTAAGCAGCACAACAAGGGTGGGAGTTGGACGTGGGGCTGGGGGGGACGGAGGAGAGAGTATCTGGCAGGGAAGCCTCAGCAAAGCAAGATGAAGCAGGGACGAGGGGAGCATGAGCATCAGCCTGGCCCTGCTGGAGCTGTGCTCACCACCCCAAGACTCGCTGCAAGTGCAAATGCCTCGAGAAGGGCTAGGAGAAGAGATGAGAATCGCTGCAGGGGGAAAGTAACAGGGAAAAGCAGGAACAAAACTTGTGCATCAAACACAGAGCAGCCTCCCACTGCTCCTCTCTGAGATTCATTAACAGGTTAGTTATTTCTTTGGGGAAATGTGTTGTTTCCCTTGTTCAGCTGTGGCTCGGGTGGAAACAGGATGCTCTCCCTGACCCTAGGACTGCTGTCAAGAGAGCGTGTCACCTCCTTTGGGCTGAAGTGCTTCATTTATCTAAACGGCTTTAACAACGTGAAACTGGAATCGTGTTCCACTGAGTCGAAAATGTGTTTTTATCCTGCTCTGAGACAGCATTCACCAGGAACCGGGCTGAAATCACAACACTCGTTCCACCTGGGACCTTAAGCTCTGCGGGAAGGAGAGCTGACAGCCTTGAAAATCAACATGCAGCACCACACGGCCCCAACATGAAATACTGCTTATTATCCAAGACCACACTTGCCTTGTAACAGGATCAACAGGGCTGGGAAATGACCCACCCCTGTTCATCTACGTGCAAGAGCATCTTCCTGCTTCTGCAGATTTAATGATGTCTGGTGGACAGGTTCTGACACAGCATCTTCTGAGCGATGTTTAAACCAGCCCAGGAAATGCATGTAACTTCATTAATCAGCTACTCTGCAACAAGCAGCTCAGTTGACTGATGAGTAACGCTGGGTCGGTTTAGCTCCAGATAAATGGAAGAGCCCCGTTCTCCAGCTTTAGAAACGCTACAGTCACAGAGAGATCCGTATAATTTCATACGCCAAACCTCTTTCAAACCTGCAGCCGATATTAGTTATGAGAAAATGGGAATATCAGGCAGGAAAAGACTATACTGTCTTGAATTGAGGACAATTAATAATACATGCAGCAAACCCCTCAAACCACCTCTTTTTCTCCCCTCCCACTACAGAGGCAGAAAATGAACTGAATTGGAAATTCTGGCAGGAAAAGTACATCCTCCAAAATTAACAGACAAAGGCACGCAGAGAAAATGAGCTGTGTCGGGCTCACTTATAACATCAGTGGTACAAGGCAGAGATAATTCCCTCCGCAAAGCAAACAAGCCCTGTGTCCCCTGGGCCACACAAGCACCTCAGCAGGCCTTCAGGCTGAGCAGGGAACACTGCCCAGCCCACAAACAGCTGCTGGAAGAACCTGGGAGAAACACGGTGCTCTTGGTGTTCGGTGCCACGGGAGAGGTGAGGAGGAGCACAGTACCCAGCACAAACACACCGCCTCAGGACCCAGACGGGGCTGGCTGTGTTTCAGAGAAGCACACACGCACAGAAGTTTAAAATTATTAATCGGATTCTTGCTATTATTATTAAATACTCTTTCTGCTGTAATGCGGGATGTAGCCGCTGAGATCAAAGCCTTGTCGTTCTGCATGCACATACATAATAAGAGAAAATTCCTGCCCCAGAGCACGTACAAAAGAATGGATATGACAAAAGCTGAAAAAGAAAAGAGATGAAGTGAGCTGTTCCAGGTCAGCCTGGCGCTCTGGGTGCAGGATGGTTTTGTTTCAGGGGGAAGTAAGGGAGTGCCGCAGCACGCTGCTCCAGATCTGCATTGGGTGGTCTCCGGAGTGCAAGAGCATCCTTCACGACCAGCAGACTCCCACATACAGCTGCAAAATTGCCCAGAATCCTGACTTAATTAGTGCTGTGTTTCCATCCCACAAAGTGACCATAAAGTGCCCCAAAATGTAAGGGATTGCCGTGAAATGGCAGGAACTGCTAGAGAATGGCATTCTGCTCTCACTTCCTTTGTGATTCTGGCACCTACCAGAGAGCAATGGCCTGGCTTGGGGTTATAAAGTGAAAGAAAGTGGATCTGTCACCCAGCTTTTGTTTCAGAGCCCTGCCTGGCACAAACTGCCTCAAATCCCCGTACTTTGTTCAGGCATACAATCGCTGGGGGGACAGCAGACACGAGCTGATAATGTCTGGCACCAAAACTTCACACTTTCAGGCATCAGGATGATGTGTGACATTTTGGTTTTGCAAATATTCTACATGTCTGCAGAATAATTCCCCTGATTCCTTACGTTTCTTCTCAGAAGCAACATCAACACAGGTTACCAAGTTTGGGGAAGTCAAAGCAGCATTTTTTTCCAGGTGAGGAAAGGGTACAGCTCATTCCCTTACAGCTTCATGAGCAGATGCCAATTCAGTGGAAGCTGATGTCGGTGGAAGGGGCTGAATGTTGAGAAACATATGTCCCTCACCTCTGCTCCTAGAGGGAACAGGATCAAAGCTGGATGCTCCTCAGCATCCCCTGGCCTTCCTACGGACCAGTCATGTGTCCCTCTGCCTTCCTCTCCATCTGCCCCTGGGCTGCCACCTCCAGCTCACTGCAGTTGTGACTTGAGTTGATCCCGGGCTGTTTGTACACCAAAGGCATCGAACAAATGTTTGCAATAACAAAGAACATGCACCCCTCATAGCTCCCTAGGACTGCAGAGCTGAACTTTCAGCACAAATCTCTCATGATAACACCCTGGGAATGAGTTGCCTGCACAGCGTAAACCAGCTCTAAAGCCCCAGAGACAAAGCTCCTTGAAATGGCTGCAGCAGAGCTGATTTCCATTAGCTGGTGCCGTGCTGTGCCCTCCTGGCTGCAGCCAAGCTAATTAAATTCCTGAGGGATAGCTGGTCCCCTGGAGGGATGCGTGGCAGGGCGCTGACGTGCTGCCAGGTCCCTGAGGTCCCAGCCCCATGCTGACCCCCATGCCTCGGCCTTTCGGCCTCCTGGCACTTGTCTGGGTGCTCCCAGAGAGCTCTTGGACAGAGCACGGCAGGCATCGGGGAGAGCAGAGGAAAGCCCAGGAGGGGAATTCGAGCCCTGCCGGCAGAGTGTAAGCTGTAAGGGAAAAGAAAAGCCTATCAAACACAGCTTGTAAGATTAGATGAGGTAAAATATGCTGTGAGCCTTTTGTTGTTTTTAAAATCCCTTTCCCTCTGATCCCTTGTTTCTCCTAATGAACAAACAGGCGTTCATTTTGAGGAGGCTGTTACCTGTCACCACGTCCCATGGGCAGCAGCACCACAGCTGGCCCCCAGGGACAGGGGAAGCTGTGCACCAGGTGCTGGACCCTATGGGCACGGCCAGGGGGAACGTGCTCAGCATCCAGAACCGGGGGTAAGGAGTCACTAACTTTGCACAGAGCAACAACCAGATGTTAAGGAGGACCAATTAAGAGACCAGCCTGGCAGGATGGGCTCAGCTCCACAAGCCAGCCTGGCCAGGTTGCTAAAACAGGGGGTCCAGCAGCAGGTTTCTGCATGCACCATGCATTCAAGGTCCCTCCCCACCACAAGCAGGGCGCCCGCTCGTGCGTAGGACATGGCCACAGCTCCTCAGACACCACCTGGCCACCGGGAGCGATTCCTCCACTGTGGATGGATATTTTACTTTACGATGACAGAGGCAGCAATGTATTTGCAGAGGCAGAGGAAGGGTAGGCACTCAGCACAGAATGGGATGCTGGCTGTGGAACAGGCCAGCTCTGTAAGGTGGGTGTTTGCAAAGAGGTCTGGAGGGACAGGTAGGAGCCAGGACCGCCAGCAGTCCCTGCTCTGCCCAAGCCAAGCTCTCACATCCTTCTGCATTTACTTGCAGAAAGCAGGGTACAGGCTTGCAGGGCAGGAGGCAGAGATGTCCTACGACGTGCTCAGAAAACAGAGCAGCACAAACAACATCCAGACTCCGTGCTTCACATCGCGCCTGGGGCCTCCTGACCTCCAGCACCGTGCTTCCTTTCCCGACCCAGCGCAGCAGAACAGCACGCAGCCTTCTCCAGGTAAGCCACTGACTGGATTACCCGTGGCACAACAAAGGCTGATCCACCCTCCCACTTCTCCGCCAGAAGCAGGGCTGGCATGCCAAAAATGTAAGAGCTGGAGACACGCATGCTTCAGCTTCCCTCGGAACTGAGGCTGCACAAGCAAACCCAGCACGCGGAGAGCCAAACACGCTGCCACCACTCGAGTTAAAACACAAAGCCTCTCGCTGGGAGCTGCAACAATTCATACCCACAGGGGACCGCATGACAAATCCCTTCCCGAGCCAAACCCATATAGGCACAATCACACTCCTCTGTTGAGCAGCCACAATCCTTCAAAAAATAAATAAATAAAAGGAGCACGGTCCAGCTCCATGAAACCAAATAGATTATATACGCTCCCTTGAAGAATTCTCAGTTTATCCACCAGTGGCCACACACTCATGCATAATGCACTTACAGTCACTCATGAAAATAATGTATTGGTGACATCTGAGCCATTTGAGCAGAACGTGGGTCACAAGAGATCAGAGATGGAATTTCTTTATTGTTCCACTGCTGCTGTTTGGTTGTGTTTCTCTCATTCAAGGTTAAATCATTTCTGTTTGGAACAATCATTGCATTCTGCATTACATGCTGGCAAAACTAATGGGCCCCCTGGGCTGGGAAACACTGTGCACCTCTCCCGAGGATTTCTCCACACCTCCGTTCCTTCCTACACCCCGCGCTTCTCACTAATTTGTGAACAGTCTGAGAATCAAATCAGACGTTAGGTCCCATTAACTGCTGGGTAGGAAAGCCTGATAACAGGACAAATTGATTTCTCTCCAGTAGTACTTCCTATCAGAGAAGGAATGGATTCCTTCACTGGGAAGGGCGACAGGCTATTGCTTTCTTACCATGCAGCGCTCTAGTAACCCATCAGAAGGGAGGCAGTCGCTGCCCCTTGCCAGGATGCTATTTCTGAGCCAGTGATTAGCTGCTGATGAAGGGATACGATATGCCCTCGGCTCAGCGAGAGAGATAAATCCAAGCTGAGGGTTTGGAGGCTGGTTGTTCAGTTTGTTATTTGCTTTCAGGAAGCATGCACCTCTCCCCCGTTATCCTTGATCAAAAAAGAGGCTTCATCTTTGCACTGAAAACTCCCACAACTCCCCACAGCTCGTTTTCCTCTGAGCCTGGCCACCACCAGGACACAGCATAGCAGCTGGACGCTGCTCTCCCTCTGGGTTTGCTTTGCTGGGTACAAATTCCAGAAAAGTAGCTGTGCAGAGCTCCATATCACGAGACAAACAGGATCAGGATGGGACCTGGAACCACATCAGCTCCTGCTAAGGAGCACACAAGAAGCATTTGGTGGAGTATCCACATGCCTCTGGTGCTCCAGCTTCCTTGAGCAGATGACTGTCTAAAAAGGTGAGTGTACAAACACAAAGTAGGGCTCACTGTCCCCCTCTAGCTCAGCTGCAGAAACGCCTTCCCCTACCACCCAACTGCATTTTTTCTCATGGAAGAAAATCCAGGTATTTCTTCACAAAGGACAAAGGCCAGCAAATTAAAGCATGACCCAGCCTAACTTCAGAGTTCCTGGAGTAACAGGGAAAGAACATCTCTCTCTCAGGCTTGCTGAACTTTCTAGCCCCAGGACAGAAGAAGGAGGCTACACCAGCATCAACAACCTGTGCGAAAAGTCGATGTGTTTCTGTGTAGCAGCTTCATACCCACCTCAATTCCCCCAGCTGTTTCGCTTCACTGGTGGTCGAAATGATTTCTGTATGTTCGGAGAGCGAAGTTCTGCTCCTGTGCAGTCATCTCCCTGCTTGGTTTATCTGCAGGGATTGAGCCAAGGATCTCTTGACCTGAAAACATAAGTCTATCCTACTTGAACTCAGAGGTCAGCATTGTTAGTTTGGCAGGAACAGCGGTCTCCAAAGCTCTGGATGTGCTCAGTGAGAGGTTGGGAAGGCTACAGCACCTCTGCACCAGGACAATTCCTTCTGGACAAAGCAGGTTGAAAACACACTCTAGTTTCTCCTGATTTCTGTTACAGGTAAGAAAACTTGACAGCAGAATGGCACAGATGATGTTTCACTCTGAAATCTTCTAATCATACTAAGATTTTAGGAAGAAGTCTTTTAAAGATTAGTTTTGAAACTTATTAGAAAGCATCTCCCTTTCCACAATGATCCTAAGGCATTTTCCCCCACATCTTCTAAAATTTCAATGGCAAAAACTTAATTTGGACTGACTTGAAATTGCAGCCGGACCCCAACTGGCTGCAGGGAGGCTGCCAGTCCCGTGGCTGGGCCAGGAGCACTGCCAATGCTCCCGCAGCCACGGCAGAGCCTGGGGGGATCAAAGCCCCCCACCTGCCCGAGCAGCACTGCCCAGCCCTCGGGATGGGGTGCAGAAACACTACGGGCAGGGAGCGCTGACTCCTCTCCGAGCACAAAGAGGACCAGCACCACGTGGAGACGATGTGGGAATACCTAACCATGCCTTTTCCCTCTACTCAACCCCCTCTTCCCCTGATTCATAGCCATTAGTTCCAACTCCTACGACGCTGAGGAAATTAAGCCCTTCGTTAGCTCAGACGTGCCAAGGCACGACCAGACGATCTCTAGCCAGACTTCGGCAGAGGGGGAGGAAAACCCTGCGTACTGGGGTATATCCCTGCAAGTTTCCAAGGGACCAGACCGGGATGGAAAAGGAAAGACAACACCCTGCTTGCAATCCAGGCAAGAAGAGGAAGAAACCTTTCCCAGTGTGAAACCAAAATAAATACCGTGTCAAAAATTAAACAGCAGCAGCACAATAAAACCCTGCAATAACTCGGCAGCACTGCTCGCTGGCACCAGCTAGCCAAGCCTCCGCTGGGATAAATGACAGAGAACTTCCTATGATAAACTAATAAAAGAGATTTCTATGAGTAATCATTGATTTGACAGGAAGTCAAACAAATCTATCCATCACCACTGACATGTGTCTACAACCTTCCAAACAAAGCAGCGTCTACAGAGAAAAATTGAGCAAACTGCCCACACCGCCTCAAATGCCACATAAAGACAACCAGAGGCAGGCGCCTGGATCGAACGCTGCCTGCCACTCACTCCAGGCTCCGTCTTTGATCCCTCCTGGATCCGCTTCTGAGGCCCTCCAACATCAGACAGGCCCTCGGCTTCTCCTCCCACATCCTGCCCTGCGCCCCTCGTGCTCGGCAGGACGCAGCCTCCCCCTGCACCAGGGCTACGGAGAGCGAACGATGGGCTGCATCCATCCCAGCCCTCCGCTGCCCACGGGTGGATGGTGATCTCTTCCAGGCAGATCATGTTCTCTCCAGGCGGATGGTGATCTCCTCCAGGCACTCACTCACCAGGGGCTCTGTCTGGCCCAGAACTGAGCCACGCTGGCAGCATCTGAGGCTCCGGGCATGCCGAGCTCTGGCCACCACAGCTCCAAGCACTCGTTTTTGGGAACCAGTGAATCCCACTCCATATCCCAAGAGGGCAGGGACTCGGCTGCTTCCTTTAATTCTTGAAATTAATTGACGATTAGCAAACAAAATGAGTGGGGGGCTTAAAGGAACTTGGGAAGGGCACTGTGATCCGGGGGGGATCAGCGATCCGATGGGCCATGGGGCAGCTCAGCGGGGCTGTCCTGAGCCATAGCACAGCAAGAAGCCACCATTACCCAGGTCGTCTGCCACTGCATGTGACAGCACCTCCAGCCCCTGCAAAAACCACCAGGCTGAGGCAGAACTGTAACTGTGGCCTTTAGAGGAGTCACAGCTGCTGAGCCCTCCCAGAAAGAGCTGTCCTACAAAGCATGCACTGCACCTTACCAATAAAAGGGAGCAGTGGGCTGTATTTTGGGATATCCACTGCTTTTTCCATTTCCTATAGCCTGTTTCCCTCTGCTCTGCCCCTCTGAGGTTGACGTGGAAGCCACCTGGCTGCTGGTGTAACCTCAGCTCTCCCTTCTTGCTTTCCTTCTCCTGGCAGCCCCGTGAGATGCCCCAAAGTGCTGTCGCTCTGCCAGAGAGCAGTCGCGGAGAAATCAAGGCCAGGATTTTACCAGCAGGGCCTGGATGCCAGGGCTCAGTGCCCAAAATAGCCCATCTGTGAACCCTGAGCACAGTCAGCAGGGACAAGAACACTCTCCAGAAGACAGGAGGGGTCCATGCCCCAGCTGCTGGGAGAAGGGACTGGGGCCTGGGGCACATTCGCACACGGACACAGGGCAGCCCAGAGGCCAAGACTCCTTCATGCTGATGCTGCCTGCAGCCTGAGTGAAAGCATCCCTGGAAACTGCAAGCAAAAGCAAAACAGCAAACAAAGCATTGTGCAGGGTCACGCAGCAAGGCCAGGCTTGGGGCGAGGTTTCCTGAGCTCTAGTGGGTCTCCCCAAGCTCCGGGCTGCCTGCTTGGTCCAGCAAACACCCAAACCCCAGCCCTGCAGCATGCTGACTTTTCCCAGGCAGCTTCTGCAAGCACAGCAGCTCCCAGAAAGCAATCACTGAAGGGGTCTGAAGGCAATCAAAGGCACTTCAATTAGAAATGCAGATGATCCCTCGCTGCTGATTCAGGACAGCATGGGCTTAGTACTAACCTGTGCAAACATAAACACAACCAAATTCTTTAATCATCACAAAATCAAACCCCTCCACGCTGCGCTAGCCGGGCTGTCCTGCGCATCTGTGCTGGCGAGAGAGACAGCTCCCAGCTGACACCACAGCACTGGCAGCAGGGCTCTTACACTGACTTTAATCAGCGCAGAAAACTTGAGGGATAAAACCCTGCTTCCAGTTCTTCCTGAGCAGCTCAGCCGATGCATACAGAACTAGTAGGTAGGCATTAACGGGGAAGACTTTTTTTTTCTTCCTTCCCTAATTGTAGGTTTTATTCCTGATTTCAAAAGCAGTGTTTGATCCTGAAGTCCTTGGGGCTTAGATATTTATAATAGACTCAAAAGCAACCCAAACAGAGAGTGCACCATTCTTCAAAAACTCCCTGCTGTTAGACTCACCCCCTTTTCAACAAAGCAGATAGGATTCATTTGGATAATTTAGACATTGTTTCTCAATAACATGAGTCTATTTGAAATAAAACTCCAGACTTTGCACAAAATTTGCAAGCTATCCACCTAAAAAAAAAAAGCTAAGCAAGTGAAACCCCCCAAAGCAGAACAAGTTTTGGCAGAGCAACACTGTCAAAACCCTTTTTATTTCTGCTTTTCTTAAAACAAGAACAAAACACCTAATAACCTTGCAGCTTTGTTTTGTTTTCTAGGGAGAAAAAGAAACCCAGAGCTTGCTGGGAAGCTCTTGTGCCAGAGACAAAAGACATTAAGAGGTTTCCCTCCGATCCCTAGTGCATTGGTAACACACCAGGGGCAGGGCGATGTGCATCTCTGTGCACCAAACCATCCTCTCCCTCCCAGTAGCCATGTCTTACTGGGGACAGGCTCTGCGTGCCCAGGGTTTTGGGAAGGGAGTTCACCTAGGCACATCACACTGGGATTTCCGTTCTCATAGCTGAGTGTCATGGGCTGAAGCAGGGGAAATGATGAACAGTCCAGGCTTGAGCACTGGGAGGAACAAGGAAAGGTTCAAGGACATCATTGAAAAAACATCTTCCTCCTGGAAGTGGAGTCAGTAGAGGCTGTTCCATGGAGCACCTTGTTTTCAAGGCTGCCTTGTGTCCTTTCTCTTCCCTGCGGCCCCCAATTCTCCCACCTGAGCTAAACCTAACAACGAGAACAAGACATTGCTCCACACCTCTCCTTTTAATTAATTCAGAGCAGCTCAGCTTTGGAAAGTGATTTCTAGGTCTGCCCTCACCTGCCAGTCTGCTGAGGGCTTCCTCCAGTTTGTGTGGGGCAGCTGCTGGAAGCCCCCAGCGGGTTACAGCAGACTGCACAACCCTCAGGAGGCCTGAGGTGGTGGCCAGGCTCTGGCCTCCACCCCAGAGCCTCTGCACAGTGTCGGCCAGTGGCATAGGAACCAGGAGCAGCTGAAAAGCTTGAAGCATGGTCCCACCACATTCTGGGCAGGGAGCACAGATGGTTCTGGATGCAGGAGCTCCAAAATGCAAGTGCATAAATCACTGCGATCCCTGCACGCATCAGTCAAAGGCCTTCTGGGGAAATCGGTGCTCCGTGGAAAAGGACTGTTCATCTCCCTGCAGAACAGACAAATGCTTCTGGGCCAAGAGAAACGCGTGATCTGTGGCCTCAAGGGCAGAGAGCTTCCTGGGGATGCTGCACGCCAGCCAAGCAGCAGCAACTGAAATCATCAGCAACAGAAAGAGGAGCTGAAAACTCCAGATGCTGCTAAAACAACAGCTTCTCATTTAACTGCAGTTAAGATTTCCCAACACCTTGCAATGTTTTTGGATCAATCCCTCTGACAAAAGCCAGCTGCCAAGACGCAAAGTGCAGGCGGCAGCAGGTGATGGCAGGATATGGAGAAAGGAAATGCAAATATTTGGGAGGCAAGCCCAAACCGGAGAGGCAAAGGCTGTTGGAGACTTGGAAGTTCAAGGCTAGGGGAGGCAGCTCACAGAAATGCAGATTAGCAGGGGGCTGTCAGCAACTGCCTGGGAGGAGGACAGGGGGCAGGACGTGATACTCCATCTAAGCACAGAGGTGGCTCTTGAGCTGTGTGGGAAGCAAAGCATCCCCACGCCTGACCATACAGAGAATTAATGCTCTAATCAGATGCTCTAATCACCCTAGATCAGAAAGGATCATCCACTTCCATGGGTGTAAACAAAAGAAAAGCCAAAAGGTCAAATACATTACTACCTCCCAGATCTCTTCAAAAGCAAGGGGCAAGAGATAACCACGCTAAGTGAGGCCTAAATCTCATGAAACTCGATGTTCCTTCACCAAAACAGCCAGTGTGCACATGGGGAGCATACAGAAAGCCTCCCAAGGATGAGTTTTGTCCCTCCTCGCTACCAGGAGGAAGGAAACCAGGCGTGGAGAAGAAAGGTGCTGCTTGGCACGAGCCAGTGCGTGGCTGCTCCCTGTGACCACGGGTAGCCGCTGCAGTGCTAATTGGCAGGGAGGGAAGGAGGTGGCGGGATGGAGTTCTTAGTTCCTCCTCCACTGTTCTGAAATCGGGAAATGCCAAATGTTGATATCCTCCATAAATATCTATTTAAAAACATTGCTTCCCCCATCCTTCCTACTGCCTACCCTCCTACACCAGCCAATTTATGAGCACAAACACGATGGAAGCTCCTGGCTTGGTACTGGCTCATGGCACTAAAAACCACCCTAGTTCAGAAACTGACCTTCAGCTTCGCTGTTTTTATCTCATCTGCTTTTGTATGCTTCCTCCCTATGGAAGTGACTATCCCGAGAAAGTCTTCTGATGAGCCATCTGGAGGAAAGGGCAGCCAACCTCCCACTCCCAAAAACCTGACACACGGAATGCAGATTCAGAACAAAAAAAACGGTGTTGGAAAGGTCTCTACACACACCAGAAAAATAGGAAGCCCACCTCCTGAAGCACCATCACTACTATTAATGTTATTTCTGGCAGTGTTAAACTCAACCTCAGATTACTTCTCCACAAAATTACCTGAGGCTCAGGAACCCCTGAAGCGTCTGCCTTCTTTGTCTGTGACCTGGCACAGTGACACACAGGGACCTTCTTCATCAGGACCAGCACAAGACAACCTTGTTTCTTATTCTCCAGCCCATGCCACAAACCTGAACCAAGATCATGCTGCCCTGCGTGAACAAGGACTGTACACTGGTCTCCCACAAACATCAGGCATGAGTCTGAGGCACGTGCTGCCAGCTCTGTAAGGCCAGACATGCAGGTACACCTGATGGGTAGGACAGGCTCTGAAATGGAGGGAAGGAAACCTCATTAGACAGTCCTGCTGGTCTGACTGAGAACATCACTGCAGCCTCAGGACCAGGGCAGGTCAGCAGCAGGCCTGCAGCAGAAGTGAGGCTATCAGCTGAGGAAGGATATTGAGCATCTTCATATCGCACTTGGAATGGAAATGCTCCCACAGGGAAGCTGGAATGAAGAAAGTGTCAGGCTGTGCATGGTCGTGGCTTGCCCCAGGGGCCCCAGCTGGAATCTCAACTGCATCCACGAGCAGCAGATCAGCACGGGACAGCACCACCTGCAACCTCCGAACACTCCCGGCAACAGGTCCCAGCCCACGGCAGGATCAGGTCCATGGGGAGCAGCCTCCAGCAGCCCACTACCTCCCCACAGCCCCCTCTTTCTGCCACCCTACAGGACAAGCTCTCACTGAAACACCTGAGCTCCAAAATCTTTTGGTCACTATCTCTCGCCAAGGCGCCTCCTGTCAGGAGCAGCTCTGTTGTTTTGCTCACCTGCGCTCCCCAAACCTTCCAAAAACCTTCCAGGATGCCTGCGAGCAGCCACTGACACACTGATCCAGAGCCACATGGGAGATGCAGTTTGAGGAGGAAGAAGAGGTGATTTTTCAAATTGCTCTATCTGAGCTGGCACCTGTGGTGCCTGACAGGACTTCCAGCTGGAACCTCATGCTCTCCAACAGTAATTTTGGCCATCTGGTTATTTGTCACCACTGTCAGAAACACTCCCATCCTCAGAATGCCTTTCTCTAAATATTTTTGTTACTGTTTCCTTTGTCTGCGTTCAATAAAGCCACACAGAAGGAATTTAGGTCTTGATTTTTAGTAACATTTAATTCAGTTATTTTGCAGATGCAGTGTTTTGGCTTCTCATCTCAAACTGACTTTTTGGAAGAAAATGCTTTACTTGCATTATAAAAAGCATTAAGCAGCCAAAAAGCAGCTCCAACCCACCAAAATACCATGCCTCGGCCTAATCCGTTGCAAAATATGCACGGATTTTTGCACAATCCTGTGGGTTTCAGTGAAACAGACTGTCCAGTTCCACCCTCTTGCCGCGAGGGGTGTGAGCAGAACCGTGTATCCCCCGATACAGGAAACTTACCTATTACCCTAACTTCCCTTAACTACTTAGCATCCCAGCTCCCATCACCTCAGCTCCACTCAGAGATGCTTCACCAAGCGCAAGGCAGGAGGCTATTATGGGATGTATCAACTACACATAGCATCAAGATATGTTAGTCCTTTTCCAGAAGTCTTTTTGCACGCCTGAAACCTCATCTCCTTGAAATCCCAGAGTCTCCTCTCTCCAAGCAGTGCACAGAAGTCCTCTCACTTCTCAGACCTTTCACCCTGCGAGTCTGACTCCTCCTAATAAGCTGTTACACTAGAGCATCTTCTTTGGAGCTGCGTGTTCTTCCGTAAGATAGCAAAAGGGAAGCTATTTTCTGATATAAAGATAGTTTATCTCCCTTGACAGATTTCAAGGTAGTTTTAAAACTCCTAACAATATGCTGGGTTTTCCCCATCACAGCTCTGATGGCGAAGGAGTGATAAGACATGTCAGCATTATTAACCTGAAAATGTTGCAGAATTCTTGAGAGGTAACCCAAAGCCCATTAAAATTCTCCTTGTAACCCACAGGGTCACTAAAATAAAGTGCAAGATCTTAATGATTCTGCTCACCTTCACTGCTGAGGGTACAGACACCCTTCTTTCTGGCCACACCGCCTGCCTGCCTACAGCCAGGTGCACGAGGTCTCGATGCCAGCCTTCAAAGAAATGATGCCCAACTCCACCATGAGCCCACTCGTCCCTGTACCCGACCCTTGGCAGTTGGCAATCTCTCTGGCAGAGAATTTCACACAAATCACACCTGAATGGTTCCTTTAGCGCACTGGAAGCGAAGGCTGTCCTTTCTCTAAGGCAGCATTGCATGCATCTGAAGGGAGATATTTCTTCCTACATTAAGGATTCACCCTTCCTGGGAACACAAGGGCCATCTTAGAGGTAATTCTGCACTTACCTGGCCCTCATTTAACATGGCCTGGCCTTTGACACGTTTCCTAGAGCAGACACCTACCTGCGAATCAGAGCTGGGTTAGCAGGACTAGGCTCAGGAAGGTACTACAGTCCTTCAGGATAAACAACAGTATCTCTTCAGGTTACATCACCTCCCGTGCTCTTTGGCTTTAGGTTTTTCTGCTAAGGCACGAGCTAAATATCTCATGGGGAGCTCAGAAGCTAGGCCTGTGCAGTGCTTGAGTCCTTTTGCTGTTCACAGGATCAGGACAAGACGTTTCTGATTGCTGTCTGTTTCCACACAGGCAAGTTTTCATATAATATTACTTCAGTGTAATGACAGCTTGAGCTTCATGCTCAGTCTTGTGTGCAAATTCATTAGCAGATTTTACGGAAATTAACGGAAGACTCACCAGAACAAGAGAGAACTCCTCTTGCCCATCAAAGAGCAAGTAACAGCAAGAGCGGCAGGTTCACCAAACCACAGCACAACACCACATCAGTGTCTAACATCGGCTCTCGCTGTTCTGCATTTGCCATGCTCTTTGATAAAGGCTTGTTCAAGGAACTCAGTGGTAAGGGTAGATGGGGAGCACACCCAGCTCTGCAAGCAGGGACAGCCCAGAGCCAGCATGGTGCCTCCCCAACCCTTTGATCCCAAGCAAAAGCATACTGTGGCTGCATTCCTCGCACAGGGAGGAAGGAAATACCTGCTGAAAGAGCTTCTGGCTTGCCAGCTAGGAAAGCAGGGAACCAAGTCTTAGCTCTCCAGTGAATTTCTGTGATAATTGTCGATTCGCCCATCCTGCACCTCAGCTGTCCACATGGGGTGGACATGGGGAGGATGGGTGGAAGGAGAAGGGAGACCAACCGAAACCCTTCAGACCATGCAGCACTCACCACACTGTCCGACTGTAAAAGCCAAGCACATGCTTTCTAACTAGAGCAGAAACAGAATGAAAGAACAGGTTAAACTCTTGAATACAAGCAGGGTCTGACACCCCAGTCAACGTGACCACAGCTGGGGGGGAGGCAGAAACAATAAATGATTTGGAGATAGGAGAATCAATGATCTGACAAAATCAGTTATTGCTAGCTCAATTAGTTTAAGTAGGGCAGCAAACTCTGAAGGTTAATAACACTATTTAGCTGCAAAAAGTTGAAGTTTCAAAAGAACTGGAAAATAGTTTTCAAAATGTGGCAGATACATGAGGGGTTTGCAGCATGTCACCTGGCCATCTGCACACATGTAAAACTTGATGAAGGTTTATTTTAATAGTAAGGAGTATTATTTTGACTCTGACATGAGCTCAAGCAGTGGTTCAGGTTATCCTGAATTTCTAACCTTGAGGTTAATTGGCAATTGTCACTGAGAATGTCTCTACTAATTGGTAAGCTTGATTAGACTTAAAATCATTGGCACTAAGCCTCCATATTTGGACAAAAAGTGTCTTCCCAGAATCATAACATACAATCAAGTTAAATGACCTTTTTGCACCAGTTTGATTGCTATGCATTATGAGCTGAATTTGATCATTCATTTCTCATATCCTCCGATGTGCCCAAGGTAAAAGAACATCACAGATTCAGTTCTTTGCTACCCAGCCAACCGCCATCTTTACATTTTATTTAGTTAATAACATTAATCAGAAAAGAAATCTCTAACCTGCTCCACACTCTCAAGCAATTTGTGTGGATTTGCACCCACAGGAATGCCCCGGCCAGGGATTTCCAGCCACAGTCCTGCCACGGACACAGGCTGGTAGACATTTCACTCTGTTTTCACTTCCTTTAGTGTTTGCTCTTTCTGGCAGGTGTCAGATCTTCTACGTGTTTGCGTAACTCCGAGCACGAGCTGGCGCTGATACCAGCTGAAGCTTTTGAGTTCCGGTATCATCAAAAGGCTAACAAATCCAGAGTGTGTTAAAAATCACCCGGGTAGCTTGTTTTGCATTAATATAGATCCAGTTAATGAAAAAATGGAAAGCAAGCATAGATCTTGGGATGTCTCCTCTATACATTATTCAGGCTGGCAATGCCATACTGTCTTGGCCAGGCTAAACATTTAATTACAGATTCATTTTCTTTTTGGTTTCCTGATGACATTTAATCCTTTCAGCTGTTATAAATGACTCTGGAGCTGGGTGCTCTTTAACCAAAGCACAGGTTTTTTCATAACCTCTTTTTTATTGGAACATTTGGAGATCCTGAGTTTTTTTTTTAATCAAAGCTCTGGGTCAAATTGACTGGCTGGCATAAACAGACCTGACTGCATTGACAACCAGGGAGTTATGTTCATTGAATATGCTGCCTTCATTTTTCGCCTCAGAAATCAAAAGAATGGCTCTTTTCTTGCCAAGCCCCTTTATGTCCTGTCCTACCAGCAAGCAGATTAGATTTTCCCCACTTCCCTTCCCCTGCAAGCCTCGTCCACCAGGACTTGCTTTTATTTTCCCACGCTCTGTCATCTCCCCTTGTGAAAAGTACCATAAGTAAATATTTCACTCCTCTCCTTCTTTTTCAGAGAGCAGCTGAAATCCAGCCAGACTGTACAATTGGATTATCCTCATCCAAGGATACAGACATCTATCATTTACTGACTCTTAAAGTCAAACAAGTTATGCAGAGCTCTGTGCAGCACTCCTTTATTCAGTCAGGCCAGTGAATGGGAAATGACAACAGCAGCGCGATAAATTTTGGGCCCTTTCAAGACGCTGACTTTGAATGCACAATCACGGGCACAATGCAGGCCCCTGTCTCTTTTCCATTTCTTCCTCAGCAGTCTGCTTTGGTCACGTTCAGCTGCACAATGCACAGCCCTGGCACTGAGCGTCCCAGGCCTGAGTGTACCACAAGGAGCTCGGTCGTCCTCAGCAGACCTGACCTCGTGGCCATGGGGCTAATGGAGAGGCTCCATGGCATGCTGAAACAACTTCAGCCACCTTTGGACCAGGACTCATATCAGAAATTGTGTCAGATTCTGTCCCAAGGTGTCTACCTCTGCCAGGCCTCTGTGCACAGTACAGCCACGAAGACCCTCGCCTCCTCCCCCATCCCATCAAACCCTCGAGGTTAATTCTGACACTAATGCTGTGGGGCCAGACCTAAGCTGTGCCCTTGCTGCTGAGCCAAGCACTAGATGTGTCCCCTAACCTCCAGCCTGGTCTCTCTGGGAAAGTTATGGAGTCCTCAGACCCTACACACAGCTCAGAAATACCCCAAACATACCAGGGGTGCCTGCTGTCCTCATATGCCTGTTTGCACTGCTCAGCTCTGCTGTTTCTGTCCTTACCTTGGCTATCCCCTTCAAAGCCACGTCAGCATGGCAGCGGCTGGCTTTCCACACAGGTTACAGATGGACAAAGGACACCGTACAGGCGTTCAAGGAGAACCTATTCTGCAGAAATTCCTTTTACCACTGCCCACCTGGTCATCCATAGGACTAGCAGGTCCCTGCTTCTAGGAACTGAAGTTTCCCACGGACTGACAGCAGGCTCAGAGATAATTAAATAACTAGAAATCCTGGGTGGGGGGGAGGGAGGGGAAATATGCTAGGAATGGGGAAAAGAGTGCCAAATTAGTGCCTCAGCTGTCACGTGAACTGAGAAAACACCTGCCCTGCATGGCAAGCAGGCCTCTGCACCCAGCCCCTGCACACCCCAGCTCCTGGCAGCACCGAGTTAAACGGTACGGAGCCAGGAAAGAGGAGCACAGGGCTGCTCGGGCACCACTCTGATTACGGAGGAAGAGGCAGAGGTCAGGAAAGTAGGCTACAAACCCAGTGGCTCATTAGTTCTGCTGCTCATGGAACAATTGCCTGGTATCACCTTCATCGCTAGCTGCTGAAACAGCAAAGTTTAGCTCAAAATGTCACAAACATCTCTTCTAATCCCCTACCGAAGAAAAACACCTTTTTAGCAAGCAACAAGGCAGCAAAATAACCCAAAAAGGCAGCAACAACTTCCCTCCCCCAACAGCTGTGAAAATAAGCAAGGACAGAGCGTGAAAGCACTAGGTCCTGAGCCTAACTCCACTGCCGCTGGTGGGAAAATGTTCCACACCCTCCAGCGTGACCCAGTGCTCACAGCCAAGTTCAGAGCTGATGGCACAACTGGGCTGTTTCTGCAGGGGCTGCATCCCCTCGATGCCAAAAGGACCCATTTTTGAGTCTGTCGCTGCAAGAACCACTCTGGGTGGTGTCTCCTTTTGACCTACCCCTTGCACTGGAGCCTTGCAGGCAGGCACAGAGCTACGGCAGCTGCTTGGCACGGGCCTCGTCCCCATCAGAGCCAGCAATGTGACAGGGAACAGGGCACAGCCCTGCTTTCATGCCCCCCACCCTCCACAAGGGCTGGCCACATCCCAGATGGCAGCATGGTGTTGGCCACCCTTCCACACTAACCAGTGTGGGAAGTACAGCTACAAAAGGGGCTCTGAGGCGCTCCCAAAGGCCAGCAAGATATACACAGGCTCCCAAAATCACCTGGGATACAAAGTTGGAGGTGCTTAACAAGGAGCACGAGCTACGAGGGACCAAAGGTGAGCAATGCAATGCTATGGTCAGGCAGCACCACCCTCACCACGAGGTGACACAAACGGAGCCAGCACAGCGACACTGCAGGTTCTCTCTCTCCCCACCTTCTGCAAACATCTGACACTCTCACAGTACATCCTTCAAAGACATTTTCTCCTTATTCTCCTCTCTTCTACCACCCCCCTTTTCTCCCCTGGTACCAGCCACCCATTTTGACCCTCACCCTGTCTTCTACTCTGTCTGTCTGGGAGCTTTCTGGGCAGCAAATATTTCTGGCTCCCCCTTTTCTCCCTCCTGGTCCCCAAAACTCTAAACACGTGCTGGCAGCGGCCTCCCACAGCACTTCTGCTTCTCCACACAGCTTTGCCAGCCAGCCTAATGGACTTGCTGGAGGCAGCTCCCCCCTTTGGGAGAGGATGAGAAACCTTTGTGTGCTGACTTGAACTTCACGCCCCTGCCTTTACAATACCTAACAGGCAACTGTGAAGAAAACTACAACATCAAGCACAGAAAGTGGATATGCTTTGGAGAGGATTGCTCAGAGCATGCAGGATAAATGAAGCCACAGGGTCTGCTTTGGAACAAGCTCTTTGAACACTGTGAGCTTTGAACAGGAGCAGGCAGCACAATAGCCCCTTGAGGAGCTGTGGAAACTCCCATTTCTGCAGCAGCTCCAAGCCTGAATCTCACTTGTGCACTTTTTAGCCTGGTACCAACAGCAGGATCTGTTGGACCCTCCCTCACCACAGTCAGCTGAGGGGTGCAGGCACTGCTCCTCCAAGGGCCTGGGAGGGCAGCGGCTCATGCATGACCTCCGTGCATGCTCCAAACAAGAACGAAGCCACCAAGCTCCACATTCCTGAGGTGAGGAATGAAACCTCATGCAAAGGTCCAACTGGAGGAAAGCAGGAAGAGCAATATCCTCCAAACCACAGCAAAGCAGAGACGTGTCGGGTATCAACAAGCTGCTTGGAGCCAGCTTTGTCCTGCTGCAGCACCCAGCCTGTTACAAAGCAAACTGCACAGCATTTACACAGCCCAAGCAGGTGCTATGCCAGCACCTCACACTAGCTCCATCACAGTGTGTCCATACAACAGGTACAAAACCCTGCTGCTCTGCTCTGGCCCTGCCTGTTTACGCCAGCTCTGGTTCCTTTTGCTGCTCCTGGGTCTGTCTTGAGGGCTCTGATCACAGCAGACGCCCAGCACACAGCCCAGTCTGGGATATGGGTGTCCTGGTTGAGGAGCCCGTAGGATCCGTCTGACTTGTAACCCACCCACCACCCCAGAGGAAAAGCCAAAGCGATGAATCAACCAGCCCCCACGTGTTTGCCAGGTCTTCCCTGTCACTTCCCTCTTGACATTTCCATAATCCTGCTGTGCCTGCAATTAAGAATTTAAACAAAACGCCCGCTGCTTTCCTCCTCCTTCATAACATGGAGTAACAGAACTCCACAGGCACCAACTCCTGCTGAAATGAAATGATAAAAAATGAGCATCCGAGGTCAGAGGGTTTTTCACAGCTGCCGAGGGATGCGAGAGATAAAAGGACAGGAGTGTCAGAATTTCTTCCTCAGGATGTGAAAGTGTAGCACGCAGCCCGATTACATATTTATTTATGGGGAGATACACTGATAGCATCTGTCAAACCTCATTGCAGAGCCTGGAATTGTGCTAGTCAAACCGTGCTCAGCCCTGCGAATTGCCTCACTGGCTCCAGCAGTAATCACTACCGTGGCGGTGGAGGGTGGGTGTAAAGGTCAGACGAACCATTCCTGGTGGAAGCCAAGGCACAGCAGAAGCCTCTCCTGCCTGCGGGGCCGTTACACCTGCAGTTCAGAGACAGCCTGTGGCCACAGGCAGCCCGGCTTTTAGCAGTGTTTATTCCAGTACCAATTATTTTCTGCTGGGGTCAAACTCACATATAGGAGGGGATGGAGAGCACTCTCCAAATTTTCACCCCAGAGTAAATTATTTCTCTGGCTTCTACAAGAAAATATATCCTCTAACCCAGCATATCCCACATATACACTTGGTATGTTTTGGCAGGGTCTCCCTTCCAGCTACAACAGCTTCTGGAGTGCTCATGTTGTCAACAGGATGCTCAGCAACCACCCAGAGCTGGCAGGCACCACTGACACACACCAGACCCAGGTGCGATGTTCTACCCTGCTCCTCAATATTTGGAGGAGACTCATCCTGCAAGCAAACCAGATCCCATTGCTCCCTTTCCAACACTACATCACTCCCCTTTCCGAGTGTCCTGGACCCTGCTGAAACACTGCAGTAGTCCTGACAGCTCCTCCTGATACGCAGCTTCTTGCAACAAGGGGTGTTACTGGTGCTCCCATTTGCAGTCTCTAATGGGTGCCTCTACACCTCCTCATCACCTCCTCTAGTTCTGGCTGACCTACATAATTGTGCCACACGCACACCTCGTCACCTTAATTTCATATTGATAAATGTCTTAACTTCAGCTAATGAATACAGAGAGCCAGGGACAATAATTGCTCATTATTTTCCCATTATTTTTGCTTTGGTGATATGTAAATTAACCGAGGATCTTTGCAGTTCTCTATTTTGACAATTCAATGGCATTAGACATTTCAGCAGTTGCTTTAACAAGTCTAATTTGCTAGGTTTATTTCCAAGAAATTGTGCCACTAGCAATTTGTCTATTTACTCACAATCTCTTTGGCACTCGGTCGGCAAGTGTCTGCCTGCATGCCCCAATAGGGAGGCTCAGGACTTTTCCAGCTCCTATCCTGTGATCCACATCTCACCAGGCACAAAAGAGTAATAATAATCCAAATCCCAACCCTAAACTAAAAAGACCAAGAGAAACCTTTGAACAGATTCTTTTGCTTAGAATTAAAAGAGAAAAAGGAATCCCATGTCTTTACTCAATTATTTCTTATCAATTTCATTGACTGCATTACCCATTCGGATAATCTGGCAGAGGAGGATGAATGCATCTATTATTTATGTATTTATCTGTTTTCTACAGTTGGCTGCTGTCCATTCTGCATCACTGAAGCTCTGTGAACCTGCCTGAGCTCAACGACAGACAGCTACAGCAGAGGATTGGGCCCATTTGACTGTGAGCAGTCAAAGTCCATCACACTGCTAATAACAGCCTGGGGTCACTCATCGCACAACTACCAGGAAAAGATGGTAAAGACACAGGCTATCCCTGGGAGCTGCTGGAAGGCTGGCACTGCAGAAAGGGCTAGCTGGAAAAGCATTATGATGCTCCAGTGTAACTTGTCCCTCTCCAGTGCAGGACCCTTACAAACCCAAATTAGACCCAAGCCTGAGGAGATGCTGTACTGGGAAAAGACTTCCCGAAGTCCGTGTTGGTATTGCTTCAGCTGGGAGCATTCAGTGCTCCTGCAAGGGCAGCAGAAGAAACAGAAGTGTCACAGGATGTACAAACAGTAATTAAAGCACTGTACCATCAGGCTGCTCAAACACACGACAGCACACCTTAATGCATCACCCATCACTCTCCTTCAGGAGCTAACGCCTACTGATTGCTCTGCTCCAGCGGATTCACCTGCACTGACCACTTCCTCCTTTCTGCTGGAATTAGAGATGCCAAACATCTCTCCATGCAGGGACAGACAGGCAGAGCTTTCTGTACCGACTCACACCCACGCCAAGGGCAGCTAGAGGATCTTGTCATTCCCCTCAGCAGGAGAAAGGAAAAAAAGTGAGTGTTGTCAACCAGGCATTTTCAGCCAAGGGGTCACAAATCCAATCACTTTGCCCTACCCAAGAGCCGCTAGATGAGGAGTCCAGGCAAACAATACATTTTTTTCCCCTTTGATTGATTTGCACATTGTGAAAGTTGGGGGTGAGAAGAAGAGAGCAAAAGGGAAACCTATTCTGGCTTGACTACAATATCTGCTTCAACAAAATTGAAAAGGTCTGTTTGGAACATTTCTAAACTTCTCAAAAATAAAGTTAAAGAAAGGTCTGAAATGAAATTCTCGGCTCAGTGAAAGAGAAGCAAAAAGAAAAAGTTGGGAAAATATCAGCAGAAAGTACTCCAATTTTCCTCCTCATGTTTTTGTGTTCTGCAACAATCCACTCAAATCAGTCTGGTGTCATGATTATGTCAATTAGCAAATCATTTGTGCAAGAATAAGTAAAATGCATTTTAACGTCTCCAAGGGCAGTTCATAGGGGAAGAAGATGGCCCAGTTCTGAACCAGAAGGAACCCAGTTTCCTTTAACCACCTCAGATGCAATCCTATGGCTTTGCAGAGAGCTACTCCTCCCTTGGGTGACCCCAGGCAGATCATGGGGAAGGAGGAAGAGGAGCGATGGGGATTCACACCTTTCTGTCCTGTTGGGCAGCACAGAGCCTCGGAGCACAGCAGCACTGCCTCCACTCACAAGGGGACTGCATCAGCCCCCAAAGATCCAAGGTGCTGGAGTTTCAAATATTTGTAGTTTCACACAATTTTGTGCATTGCCACTCACCTTCTGCAGCACTGTCAGCTTGTGGGATGCCAAAAAGGCTCCCCCAGCCTCCTCTCCCCAGGCTGGATTTATATTCACCACATCCTTCCCAACAGGAAGGTGTCAAACCAGTCCATGCATTTTTTTCTAAGTCTCGAGCACCTGATCTGCATGTACCACTGCTGTTCGTACACGGTGTAAACTGTTGCTGCAACAACATGTTGTACCACAAACAGTATTCCTCCAGCTTGTGCTAAGGAGCTAATCCTGTAACTGGCTGCACATGAGTGAGCAACAGAATGTTATCTTGGATGTGTCCCACCTGAGGCACAATCAGCATTAACCAGCACATTAGCCCCTACTTGACCTCCAATTTGTGCCCGTTCTAGACTTTGAAGGGGTCATCTGACAGCAGGGTGACCCAGATCTGTAGGAGGGATAACCCCAGAGTCTTTGGGGCTGCTATCTCATTAGCACAGATCAGTCTGGTACCTCAGTGTAGGAGGGCCTCCTGCAGAAGGCAGCAGAAAGCACCCTACTCTCCCACTTGGTGGTGGCAGCCTTCTGCCAATGGGACAGGTCTGAGGGCATTGCTCCCTGGGCTGGCTGTCAGCAGCTGGAGCACATGGGGTGGTCATATGCTCAGCCCACCAGGAGGCCAAGCAAATAAATAAATAAATACATCACACAATCTGCTACGCTAAGGAAGTTCTCTCAGGTCTTCAACAGAGACAGGAGAAGCATGCCTGCTGGTATGCGCCCAGCCACTGGACAGTGCCTGCAGCTCCAACCAGTCCCCAAAACCTTGCCATCCACCTACAGACCATGCTTCCCCACTTCAGGCAGAACTCCCCCAGGAAACACATTTCTGCACGGGAGCAGTCCTCTGAGTGACAGTACTGAAGAATTTGAGAGCTGCAGCAAGCAGCACACACACTGAACAGAAACAATCAAAGCAGCACTTGCAGGTGGGCTCCTGGGGTCACAGCACGTAGCGCATGGACAGGTACGACAGCCAGCACCAGGAGTTTCAGAAAGCGATGCCTCTCGCAGCCAGGAAGTTCATGTACGAAGCACTCAAATCCCCAGAGCCCAGAGGTCTGTGTCTCTGCCTGGAATAACAATGCACAAAATGACTTGCTGTCTTTGGTTACTGGTATCGTGAAATAACAGCTCCTCGCTATCAGAGTACAGCACAGAATGAACAGGAGGAAAAAAAAAAATACACATCCAGAAGCACAAAAAGCCTAAAGCTGCTCAATAGAGGACTCAGACAAACCCAGCCAGACTAACCAATCACCACACATAAATGTGATTTCTTGCGTATGTCTGGTACTGTGCAATGCAGTCTTTTTTTCCTTCCAGCCATCTGAATTTCTCTTAAGGAGAAGAAAAGGGAGGAGAAAACGAAGAGTGTCCCCACATGCCAGTTGTTAGACGACAATCTTTGCACTCTCTGCTTACAGTTGTCTGTTTTACCACCGAGCTGGTTTTCTAAGGAGCCAAATTATGCGCAGGAATCAATGAAGGCTGCTGCAGCACTTCCAGCTGCTGCAGGGAAAGATTGTTGCTGCCACCTGCAGACTAACCTCTGGAGACAAGCTTTCTTCTTAAAACACCTGGGTCAAGCGGGTGGGATGTACAGGGCTAATAAGGCATCATCTCTGCAAAAGAGGGGCTTGTAAAGGTTTCCAGGTAGCCAGGATCCTGCTGGTCCCACGGCATATGCCATCTTTTGATGATAATAAAATGCTTTGGCAACTCCACATGACCCACCAATTCAAGCAAATGTTATTTATAAACAGGTAACGAAAGTCATCGAAGAGAACAATGAGATAGCAAAGTTCACATGTCTAGAAGGGGAAATTGCCTTTATTTTGATACCACAAGTAAAAATCCAGAACCTCGGTACATGAATCCAACAGATAGAGCAGCCTAAGTGCAGGGGAATTTTTTCAGTAGGGAACATCAGGATAACATCAAGGTTTTGTGCAAAATGGGTGATTTGAATCTAAAATGTGTAATTAATACTCAAGCCCAGATTGGATATATGGCAATCCTCCCAACCTAATGTTAGGCATCTACTTCTCTCTAAAAAGCAAACTTCATCTCAAAGGACTGTGGATGTTCACATTCTCTGAAGGCACAATGCCAGAACGCAGAAAATAGTTACTTTCTTTGTGAAACCTTGCCTAATCCCATTTTGCTACTAAAACCAACAGTCCCCTCAATAGGAAATTGAGCCCAGACATAACAAAACAGTTCTGCCTTAAGAACAAAAAAACACACGCACACCAAAACAAATACAGACACCCCACTATTAAGCGCCTGCAGACACACACACACACAGCCATAAACCTCAGACCTCCAAAAGCTGAAAACAAAATACCAGGAAAACTAGAAAAGAAACAGCCATCTGCAGGCAAACTGTTCCTCAAAGCCTGTTGTACCCTGAGGAAATAAGACTGCAAGAGACCTTGCTGGCCCTGAAACGAGGGCTACTGTGTCAAAAAGAAATGAAAAGAACAAAAGCCATTTGCTAACGAATATGACTAACAATAAGTTTAAATGCCTGTAAAATCCCTATGCAGGATTTTCTGCTTAAATCAATCTCCAATTTAAGAAGGAACAAAACCTATACCAAATTATTACTCCAAGATATTCATGAATCAGAAAACCTGCACAAGGGTTAATAAGGGGGATCAGAACCCCAGGCTCTACACACAACATAAAATGAGTCCTAAAGCACTGCATTCGTATTTCAGTGCTACTTTAGTGCTAAATGTCTACTCATTTCAACAGAAATCCATCACCTAAATAAAATTTGAGGGTCTGAACCTGAGTCTAAACATAAAAATATATTGCAGATGAACATTTAAAATTCGTGTCTAAAACTAGTTGTTTAATAAAGTGAAGTACAATACTGCAGTCACCTCACCTTCCTGCACTATTCCATCTTGTCCTCTAACCTCACATATGGCTAAAAGCATATTTTTTTCCTCTAAGTTTTACCACAGCTTAACAGAAAGGATTCTCCTCCACATCCTGCCCCAATGAAAACATTCCCACCATTTAACACAAGCCTTCTGTTATCTCCTCAGACAAAAAGCAGCACTCAGGTTTGTTGACCGGCTCCCACAATGATCAACTAGGCAAATTTAATATACCTACGAGTTATTCAGTCCAGCTCTGCAAGAGATACGCTTAGTTTTAGTATTTTATTTCTGCAAACAAAAGCCCCGTGGTATCTGTTTCTTTTAAGAAGATGTCCTACTCTTTTAGCAATGTGGAAGAAAGATGCAAAGATCTCCTGGTCTTTGAAAGGAGGTTTCTCCAAGCTGCTTGTGCATGAAAATAAATCCATAGGAAAGAAGCTCACGCTTTGCATGCTAACATATTGTGGTATCAATTATGATATTTATCAAGCAGTGAATTAGAAGTTAGCAACCATTTATAGTACGATGCCAGTAAACAGTATTGCCTTTCCCAGCACATATAGACACCCACACAATTAATCCGTTAGTGAAATACACTTGCTAAATAAATGCAACTTGCTTAAATCACTGCAAGTTTTAAGCCTGCCTTTGCCAAGACCTCTCCCCACCACCAGCCACCCCAGCAGGATGGCTGCCCCCCGCCCTGCTGCTCAGGGAACCCAAAGGGAGCCCCTTCCCCTGCTCCCTTCCTGCCTGCTCCGGGCAGAAACAACATTTTGGGCTCTGCTGGGGCAGCACCAGGAGGCTCACGCAGCACAGAGGGACCACAGGGACCCTTCCAACACCTAATTTTTCTTTTCAAAGCACAAACCAAACTTAATGGTGCGAAACGCCACGGTTAGTGTGCGGTACCTGCTCGAGGCCGTGCCTCCTCTCGGGGTGCTCTTCTGCACCCCATCACCTGCAGCCGTCGTGCCGGTGGCAAAACCCCACAGCTCCTTCACTGCCGGCCCTACAGAACCAGGGCAGCAACGTCCACGGCTCTTTTATACTGCTGGCCCTACAGGACCAGCACAGCAAACCCCTGTGCTCCTTTGTTGGCCCTGCAGGTTCAGCGCAGAAGATGGACGGAGGCCGGCGTTGCCGATTGCCTTCACCTGTGGGGCACAAAAGAAACGCTTAGAGGTGCGAACTGCCCCATTCAGCCCACAGACTGCTAACCGAGTCCCATTTCGGAAAACACCACCAGCACCTCTTGCTCCTAACCCAGCTGCCTGCCCCTACCGGCTTGGGCACGGCGCTGATCACCAAAAAGCACCGAAAATCCCACCCGGGGGAGGCCCAGGGGCTCCCTGCACCCTGAGCCAGTTTCCCCACACGGTCCCGGGCACGTCCCGGGGCTCCCCCGCTGCCTCCAGCCCTGTGAGCCCCAACTTGGGGCCTGGCTAAAACAGCCAGGCAAAACAGCCCCAGCATAGGGAGATTAATATAATTTCTTGCCTATTGACAACAGATTAAAGCAGTTTCTGGGCTTTTCTCACAGAGGCCACCCCTGCAGCCTCCCACCGCCCAAACCTCGCCAAAGCATCACAGCAGAGATAGGGGGATGACAAAATGGACCTGCTGGTGTTGGTGAGCCTGCCACAAGTGCCTGGCATCACCCTCCAAGCACAGTACCTATTGCTCTTCTTTTGCTCCCCAAGACTTTAGGAAAAAGAAGGTTTCCAGGAAGTTTTTCTTTGCGCATTGACATCTCCTCTGCATTGTTGTTTGGGCTAGGGTTGTCACAAGAACCTGTGGCCAGCATTAATTTGATGGAATTAACACATGCGGCCAAGGACTGTAGCCAAATATGCTGTCAATGCGTTAAAATGCCTTCAAAATGCCGTCAAGCCCTGAGCAGGTATTTCCACTGGGGCACTGACCGGCTGGCCACGGCTTCCAAGCATAGCTAAGGCAGGCCCAGCTCTTCCCAGAGCTAATAAAGGTGGTTATCTGCTGCTGCCAGCACATGCTCATAACCCCGGGGACATCTTTGGGTGGGACATTGTGGTTCTGCTCAGGCAGAAAGGTTTTCTGCCACTATAGAGGCAAAGCTCCCCGTTTCTTCTTCTTCCCAGGAAAGGAAAGCCAATACAACAAGGTCAGGCGGTGTCAGAAATGTGGCAGGAGTCAGAAAAGAAACCAGATATAGTAGCCCAGAGTCTCTTAGGCTTAAGCCACTGAGTGTTACTTATAGATAAGGCCCTTCAAAGACTTTGTTTTATTTCTTTAAAAACAAGCTGGCTAGAGCCAGTACTATGAATTCATGGAGGAAAGCTGTTTCCCAAGGCCAAAATTGCCTGTCTGGATGATCCCATAATTCCGCCAAGGTCCAACATTTCATTTGGCCTCCCCAGCAGATCTGACCTTGCAGGAATATTTTCTTGGCATGAGCTGCAGAGAAACTATGAGGAGAAGGTATTAAACGCTTTCAAAGGAGAGCAGAAGGGTTTTCTGTTTCTTGCTCTCTACTTGGTGATAAAGAGACAACAAACTGCCAGAATTTCATATAACCATGTTTGTTAATGATCTATAAATGCAAAGCCTGGCTACAGATACATGCTGTTCTTTTGAAGGAGGTTCTGGTGGCTTATGCAAAAGAAAACATAGAAACCTAATGGTATTAATATGTTAAATAATTAAAAGAGATGTTTGCTCCTTCCTCTGTATTACAGATAAGGGTGGGAGACAAGGAGATTAACAAAGGAAGGAAGATAAAGTGGAGAAGAAATGCTCAGCTTTCCAGTATAAACGATGAATTTACCACAAATAGGTTAGAAAATAAAGAAGGAAAAAAAAAAAGGCCGGCAATTGGCCCCACCAGTTAGTTTTAAACCGGGAGACACAAGCTAAAGCTATCTGTGATGGGAAGTTTGCACATCATCAGCACAGAATAGCAGTGGAGGCCCACACTTCAGCTGGAGTCTATTCACACATGTCTTTCATCTCAGGGTCTGAGGTATGGGGACTGTGCTTGGAACACAGGGCAACAGCCCATACGTGCAGCAAGTCCAAGAGAGCTTCTTAGGTCAAGGTGTCTTTCTCCACCCCTCAATTTCCTTGTTTTTTTTTCCTGGCCCCAGAGGTAGATATGTTGCCCCTAAATTTCTAAAGACACGTATAAGAATCATCTCAGCAGCTGGTAGCTTTTCAGGAGGTTGATACCTCTAAAAAGCAAGTGTCAAGGAAATACAGAAATTAAGGGTTTCAAGAGCATGGGATACCACTATTAGGACCTCACACATGCCAGCCAAAAATATTTCCTGTTGGTTTACTGAGATTTCTAATATGCTGCATGTGCAGGTAATTTTTAGGTGAAATAACTTAAAGTCAGGACTATTGACCATATGCTGTGAGATGGTGGCTTTTGGAGCATGTACAATTTGTCTCTTTCTGGGGGAATGATCACACTTATATTTGACCGAAGGAAAGTCGGTCGCTTCATCCAAGCCAATTACTCATGCTCTTCAACACATCTTCTGCCATCAGCAGCTTGTTCACTTATCTTAGGGCACGACAGGTTGCTCTCCAGAGGCACCTGTGCTATAGCAGGAGCCAAGACATCTTTGACCAGCTGCTAGATGGGCTAAAATTAAGCAAGATGAATATTACTGTATTCTTCCGTTAAGTATAATGGAGCTCTGAGCCTATTTACAAGATCATCCTTCTGGTGTCCTCCTGGTCATCCACCTCCTGTTTGGAAGCTGTGACCACAGACCACAACCCCAGCTACACTCAGGTCCAAGAGCAGACTCTGGTTTACTGACATAGCCACTTTATGTCCCTTGCCTCTGGCTACAAAGGGTGATTAAAATGTATCCAGATTTGGAGCTGCTTTATCCATGTAAATCTAGATTTAAAATTGGGGTCATCCAAATCAGGGTTTCAAAGGCAAATCTCAATTTTTCTTTACCAAGAAAAATATTCAGGCAGTATTTTCCTTTGACCTTCTTGAAATGTTTTAATGACTGAAACAATCCATATTAACTGAGATTGAAATGTTTCATTTCCACACTGCTGCTCCAATTCCTGCATGAAACTATAGGAACAGAGCACAGCAATTTTACAAATGGTTTCAATAATGTCCCACAAAAGTATGCCAAAAATCAATTTCTGAACAGAGAACTCTTTCCTGAGAAAATATCCCTGCTGTTGTAATGCCAGGCTGTCTCAGGAGAGCGAGTTTAGAGGACACTCTGCAAACCCTGGGGCATCAGGAGCATTCAAGCTGTGTGCCTGGGAGGTGGGAAGGAGCCCCTGAGCAATGCTCTGCTCTTGCAGCATGTGCACAAGAGCCTTGACCCTTCACAGCAACTCCTGGTGCTATTACAGCACCAACAATGTTCATATATAAAATGTTTATTTGTTCCTTTAAGTTGCCCGGTTTGCAGGGCAGGATTTTGATGCACCTGCCCTCCTTTGGCTGTCTGGGAGAGGCAAGTTGTGCAATGGAGGAGGGAAGAGCAAAGACATTTTGGGCACCCAGGTCTCCTGTGAACAGGGTGGTAGCCTCAGGACAGGTCCCCTTTCTGCTTAAACACAAGGTTTTCATGAGTATTATTTCCAGCATAGCTAAGCATCACCATTAAGCAGTATGTGATGATGAATTACCCAGATGTGATGGAATATTTAAGGCTTTTGCATGTGGCTGTTATTGCTAACACTTAACTAAACGTCAGCAGGTAGGAAGGTCCCCTCTCTTAGCCCTCTTGTCTAGTCTGCTGATTGCCAAATGGGGTTCATGCTATTTTATATCCCCTCTTTCAGAAACTGCAGCATTCAGACTAGGTATCAGTCTCCCAGAGGCCAGCACATGCAAAGAGCTGCACCACCCTCCGCATGGGAAGAGTGAGAAGGTTTCCAGACTGCTGCTTTTCTCTAAATCTTTATCTCTGCCTACCTTTCCCTCTTCTCCTCTGCAAATAAAAAAAACTCATGCCACCTCCTGGAAGAATCTGCAATTGCTGCAGTGTAATCGCTGCCTGTAAAAGGGAAATACTTCGAGCCCCAGGAGCCCACTGAAAGCTCTCCAGGTCCGGGCCCAGCTGGGAACTTGCATAAATCCTTTCCTGGATCTGGGTGGATTTCCAGCCCCTACACCGTGCACATCAGACACTGGGGCTGTGTCTTCTCACCACAGCTGGTCTCTCTCCATCCCTGTCTTGCTTTATAGATATAGTATGTGGTTTTGGCAGTGCCACGGACAGTACTACGTGTAGTGCCTTTCCCTGGTCATTGTTTTCTCCTTAAGGAACAGACAATAAGAGAATTCAGCTAAAGGATGGGAAATTAGTGGACCTGAATAAGATACACACACAGCTGGCTTTGTGTATGTGTGCAGTCAACAGTGCAGAGTTTGGATGTGTATTATTCATGTTACAAAAGTAATGCCTAGCAATCTAACCAAAGTTTGTATTAGGTGTTACACAAACATAGCAAATAATTACCTCTGGCACCAAACAGGTAAAAATAAGAATGGAAATAAATGGCACACATTTTTTGAAGTGCCAATAAATTTTGAAGCTAAAAAGTAACAAGCCAGTTTTGCCAATCAGATAAACATTGGAATGTAATTTCAGCAGGTTAACCTCTTTTGTTTGAGATAACTATATTTAACGTCAAGTTTGTTTCAGCTGCAGTTTTACTTGGCATAATCCCCTCAGTCTCAGATGCTTACTTTGTCCATGAGCATCATTTTAGCACACCAAGACTCCCATATCTCTCCAGCCAGTTTTATTTACCAGCTTCAGACAGCAAAATCCTACGGCATGCTCTCTAAATACAATACTGCTTTGTAGGTTATAGACATAGGAAGTGCTGAGGTCAGGGAGTTATGCTAGATAACCACACAATTCATCTGGATTTTTACTATAATTATTTTGTCAAAGCTCTGCAGAATCTCTAATGTATTTATCACAAGTCATTGCTCCATGGAGGTAAGGAAATACAAATCACACAGCAAATCTGAAGAATCTGATCCTCTGAGGTTTTCAGTATTTGTACAAAGGGGCTGATCTAACCACCAAAATAGTATCTGTATACACATACGTATGTACATATATGTATATATTGCTTAAACTAGGAGGTTGGCCACAGGCAACCAAGCAAGCAGAGAGGAGCAAGGGAGCAGCTCAGGGAGTCCCAAGGAGGATGTTGGGGGGCTCAGCAAGCAGGGCCATACAGCAAACGACACTGCTTCACCCCCTGCACTGGGGTCTGCCCAGCAGCATCCTGCCGCCAGCTCCCTCGCCTCTGCAGCCTCTTCCATCAATACCCCAAAAACTGTGTTAGCAGGTAACAAATGTCTTCAATTTCTTTTGTAGTCCAAGGGTTTTTACGTTTCATTGATTTCAGGGATGGCATTTCTCTATTAAATGCTTCTGTCGGTTAGGATTGCCCTATCTTTAAGCAGTTCCTTTGAATACTTTGTAGGTTTTTTTCCTGTCTAGATAGTAACTGTTTCTTCACAATCAGCTTCCTAGTACATGCCATACAGTCTGGGTTGCTCCTATGGAGCAGTGGTCATCTAGAAAAGGAAAGAGGGGTCTAACAAAGCCTGTTTTTCTGTAGATCCAGGCCCTTACTTGCTAAAGCTTTTAATCCAGCTATACTTTTATTCACCACTGATTCCCCAGCATTTCTCTCTGTTTCTCACTCCTCACTTCAGATCTCATGCCCAGTTCCAAAACTGTTGAATGTTTGAAGAACCATTAAGTTTTTCTCCATGGCTCCCTATTCTTGCAAGAACTGCAGGAGCTGCATCGTGCTCCCTTCATATTTGGATGAAATCAGCCAATGCCTTTCGGAGTTAATCTGGGGAGAAGAACCAGAGCAGGCACTGGGGCACAGTGCCACACACGACCAAGGTCACAATACCTTACGTCCACAAGTATCTCAGTTGAAAGACAAATTCCTCCATTTCTCCCTGAGTGGGCATTTCTGCATGTTCTCACATTGAAATTAGGTTTTACATCAATTCTGAGAAGGGTTGTGCTGAAAATGATACATTCACTGCCATTTTGGGGAGGACAGTGTTGCCAGGGAAGTCTGTGAACGCTGGGAGAGATGGTAGAAGGGCTTCTGTGCTGCTGGCCCAGCTCACACGAATGCAGTGTGTTCTGTTCCTGCGTTGCTGAACCCCATGGTGAGCACTTCAGCTTCAGCTGCTTTGAGCTGGTGTCTTCAAACACCAAGGGACACTGGAGGATTGAGCGGTGACCAGGAGCATCCCTCCGGAAACACCTACCATGCCCCCAGTCACAGTCTCTTAGCTCTCTCGGGCTTGGCAATGTCAGTTCAAAGTGTCCTTCAAAGAGAAGGGGTGGGGAACCAGAGAAAGGGGACAAAATGAGACATTTTGCTATCTCAGAGGGTGACATCCTGCAAAGGAAATGAGGACGACAGTTGGGTGATGCATCAAGGGGGGATACCCACATGTCTTGAAGGAAAGTCTCATCCCTCATGCATCTTGGCCAAGGAGGGCTGCTTGGTGCTTCCCAGGGCGGGAGGGTGCTGGAGCTGCCAAAACAAGCACTGGTGCAGTGCGGAGAGGAGCTGGGAGCACCGGGGGTGAGGCTGGAGGCATCAGCGGCAGGACATCAGCAGCACACCACGAGGGGACCAGCAGGTTGGGCTTCACCACTCTTCATAACAAAAGCATCTCATCATCGCCTCACCCATGGGCATGGCCACGTATTTTATCTCCAGACATCCTGTAAAGATCAAGCATGGGCTAAAACTGACTGCAGTGGTCGGATGAGTGCTTTCCCCGTGAGACATATCGGATGGCTTTTTCATCCAGCACCTTGCTGTGTCAGCCCTGTTAAAGATCCCCGTGTGCCAAGTAGCAAAATAACTCCTCTCTCTCCCTTCTATAGGGCCTTTAAGCTCTGGCCTTTAATCACAGGAGCATCACTCACCCTACGGGAGCTCTACTCAGAGCTGGGCACCGCAGGAAGCACTTCATCTCCTGGTGCCCCCTTCCTGGCAGGCTCGAAACCAGCTACGTTCGCCCGCCTGAGCCAGCCCAGACAGGACGTGACAGCACACATAGCTGATTTCACTGCTTGTAAACCAGCACGGGTACGTGGGGAGAAGCCAACCAGCTCCACAGGGCCCTGCTGGTGGGGAGAGCTCCTCTCCTTGTGGTGGGGTGGCTGCAAGCTGGCAGGGATGCCCGAAAGACGAAGAGGCAAAGCAGCTCACTTGCAGGGCAATGCATCCCGTGTGCCAGGCTCTGCAAACACCATTCCCATAGAGTAAATTCACCCACAATTAAAAACGTATCTGTTTGCTTTCACGAGATTGATTGCGCATTTAATCAGTCGCCGTTCGTATATAGGGTATCACTGAAAGGGAGAGATAATAAAGAAATCATTCTTTTAAGGAGTAACTGCATTGCAGATCAATTTCTTCAAAATCTTCATGTGCAGAGAAATCCTATGGGATGAATATTTCATAAGGGGAATAACACTGTTAAATTAATAAAAACCCTGCATGCCTAGTTATGAACTACAATGATTGCTGAAGTTGTTGGAAAAAAATCATCCTGTTCATACTTTGTACATCAATTTATGACAGAGTCATAGCTGGACCCTGGGGGAAATGGAGGAGAAAAAGGGGCCCTTTTGATGTGAGACATTTTCAGTGGGTAATGAGTTGGATGGACGCGACTGCCCACTGAGGCCAGGCAGCCTTACTGGTAAGGTGAAACTGGTTTCTCGACTGGGAGGATGGAGATGCTAATATTAATTATGCTGAATATTTCTTGCTGCCTGTCTCAGACCGTAGGTGGAAGACCTGAGGAGTTGGACTGACGTGGACTGTTGGATGAGAAGAAGAAGCGATGTCTCCCTTATCCACCTCCGAATACCAGCCCCATGGCCACATCTGCAGTACCAGTCCCTCAGCTGACAGGTCTGTGAATGCTTTCATCCCACAGTGTTGGTGGACCTAGGACTCACCTAGATCAGGGGGACCAAAATTGCAGCAGCAGGGACCTCAGTGTGTCCTCACCCCTTGCTCCTGGCCGTGCCAGAGCAGGGTTTTCCTCCTTTCCCCCTCCCAAATCCCATCCTGGTTGTAACCGCCCCTTTCACTCCCATAAATCCCCACCTTACCCTTTCCAGGGGAACATAAACTTCCACTGGAAATTTGCCAGCCCGCTACGCTTCTGCATCCTTCCCTCCTGCCTTGACAAAAGCTCCTTCCCGAGGCTGTCAGCGCTTCCTCTGGCCCCAGTGAGCTCCCGGTGCACTCAGTGACAAGATCGCGGGTGCTCCTCTCCTGCAGGCTGCCACGAAACTTAGCAAGAACTCATCAGCTTCTCCCCAGCAAAGACAGAGGAGGCTCGAAACCACCATATTGATCTTCTCCTTTGAATTTTTTTTATTTCTAAGTAGTGCCAAATAAAAATAGAACAAAAATATGTATCAACGTTTCCTACTTGTAGCTGATTTGTCTACTTTGGCATTATTTTCTTTAGCAGGGAAGAGGGTGAGGCACACAAAGGGGACAGAGGCATGGGATAAATAAGTAAGAATGTAAAATTGGGTGTTTTGATTTTTTTTTAATGTTAACTAGATAATGTATTCATAATCTTCCCTGCTTACGACAAAAAAATGAGTGCTTGCCTTTTGAAGCCCTCATCTGGCAGAGAGAGATAGCAGATTTCTAAGAGCATTTTTTATGCTCCTTTGATGACTGTGAGGAAAAAAAATATTCAGAGAGCCGAAATGACATTTTTCTATAAATTTCACACAGCTCTGCAGGCATGTAGGCATGGAGGCATTCATTAAGATTAGTTGGAATTACTTAAGCACCGTGAATTTTCTCCATCAAGTTGGTAACTGGAACACTGCGGATTAGTTATTGATCAGCTGCCATTAATACTTGGGGCTCTTTCCATGCCTGTTGTTGGGCTTTTTGTTGATTCTTCCCCCCTCTCTTGTGCGAGCCGAATCTGTGAAATTCGCAAATTAAACAGGCGCTCTTCAGTCTCTCCTTTGTTTCGGGGAACAAAAAATCAGCACAGAAAAAATAACTCCTTTGTTACTGCAAAGCTTCATCTGCTCTGCCTCACTGCTTCCCCCTCCGCTCCCTACAGCGGAGTATTGCGTCCCAAATTTTGGGCTGCTGTCACAGACGGCGCTGCAGCCCCTTCCAGCAGTGCCCCTGGGTGTGTGCCTTGGGCTGCGGGCACAGCAGTCCTACAGAAGGGTTTGGAGAGGCACTGAGGAGTGGGATCCTGGGCTTCCTGCTGGGAGGAGGGCTGGCAAACATCGTGTGTACCCATGTGAGAGGTTGCTGGAGATAGTGGGGACCCCGGTCCCTGCATTTTTCTCCTACACAGGGGGATGCAGCAGGCCACAAAGCTGCTTCCCAGAGCCATGCAGGTCACTACATCCAGGGCTGGCCCAACTCCATCCACGGCCAGGGCTCAGCCTAGGAGCTAGCAGCTCCCAGCCCAGTCGAGGCTCATTGCTGGTTACATGAGAAACATCGTTTGAAATGTTTGGTCCTTTGTAGATCTCACCACATCCACCTAGCCAGGCCTTTTACTTTTCTCTTTATCACTGTTTCCTGTCGAAGCCACGCTGTTTTTGAGGATGCTCATTGCTGGTGAAGAGCAGTCTCTGGGGCTGGGTGCCTCCAGGCCAAACCTCAGCCAGCGGGGCTGAAGGCACACGAGCACCTTCCCAGTTAAGCAATGGTTCAATTGTGAACGTCAGTGGGACTTACTCTCCCAGCCCAGACGTCTAACCAGGGCTCTCAGCCCTACAAGTGTTGTCTGGTCCCCCTCCCATGCACTGCTCACAGCTGCTGTCTCCTTGTTCCATTCACAGAAAGTTTTTGATTCCCAAGGAGCCTCTTTGGGAAGCCGCTGTTCCCAGGCAGACCCTGGACACCAGACCCTGATCTCCACTGGACCGCTCAGCCTGCTCCGGCCACACAGCAGAGCACGAGGTGGTGCCACCTGAGCAGGAAGGAGGCGTTCCTGCACAGACAGGCAGGAGAAAACTTATTAAATTCACTGCAGGATATGCCCCAAGGGAGTTACACTTGGCTGAACCTAATCTCCAACCGCAACCCCTGAGCAAAACTCCAGCTCCAGTAGAAGCCCCGCGATGGGCTCGTTACGGCTATTCTTTGCACAGAAACACCAGGGTGTGCACAGCGCCTGTCACCTTCACCTCTTCTTCCTTCTGGTTGCCAAAAATCCCCTGCACAGAGGGCCCTGCAGAGGATTTGCCACGTTTCTTTTCGGAGCATCTGTTCCTAGGCAGGTTTCTAAATAAATGACCACGGATGGCTTCGCAAATGCACAGCATACAAAAGAGCGCCAGGCAGCTGTTGCTGCAGGAGGAAATAAAGCTTCCTTTCCTAAAGCAGCCCCTAAAATGGTTTATGCTCTTCCTCTGACTGCCCTGCTGTGAAGGTCACTCAGGTGGCTGCCAGGAGGAAGGGGTCAGCCTGGTCACCTCGTGGCTCCCCAGGGTGCCCGGCTTCATGCTGCCCCATTCTGGGTGAAGCTTTATGGTGGAGTCATCCCTTTTATTTGGGGCTGGGCAGTGACACCCTCTGTAAGCCAGATGGAGACTTGAGTGGCTTGATTTAGCCATTTTAGCCATTTAAAATGCAACGTAATATATAATGATGGAAATGCTGCAGGCTGGAGATGGGAGAGAGTCGGAGTTGCTTTCTCCTGGGGCACAAAGCTCGGAAGTGATCGGTCCATTCTCGTTAGGATGCTATATGTCTGCACTAATGGGAAGCCAGTGGCATCCTCTTTACCCGGTCCCAGCCATCCGGGGTGAGAGGAGGATGTAGCAGCCCTCAGCAAGCTGGGTTCGGCCCAGCCAGCCTGGTAACTTCCTAGGCACCAACTTGTCACTGGCGAAGAGCAATTCAAGAAACATCCCTCATGTGCTCCTCTGTTCAAGCCCTTGAAACCGAGACCTCTCATTACTCCATTCTCTGTAGCACTCAGAGGGGCTCCAGGGGCTCCTGTCATGTCTCTCCCTCTTTAGCCATATTTGTGGTGCCTAAATACCATTCCCCGCAGCAGAAGCAGGAGCAGAGCCTTTATAAACAGCCTGGCAGCTTTACACCAGCATCCTGCGGCCGACAGAGAGCCACAAGAATTTTACAGGCTTCAGCCCTCTGTGCCTTATCGATGCTAATGAACCCGTGGTCCTCATTTGAAGCTTGCTGGTTGCTGGAATTGGCCACCAGAGACTGCCATCGAGGAGGAAACGTGGTGTTGGACATGGAAAGCCGTCCTTCGGTTTCGCTGTCTGGCAACGCACCAGTTCACAGCGCTGGTAGGAAAGCTCTTAATTATCTCTCCTTAGGGATGTATAAAGTCCTGTGGAATGTCTTGCATGGGATGTCTGCTCCTTTCCTTTGCAAACGCTGTTTTGTGTGATATTTCTCCCAAGAGATGCCTAGACGTGGCTTTATGCGCCACTCCGGTGCCAGTTCTGCGGGGACATTGCACCTGATGAATGTTCTCAGGTCGTACCAGGCTCTACTCAGAAGCCAAGAAAAATAATTTCTTTTCTGCGTGGTTTTCAGATTTTTTGTTTTTCTTATGCCTTCTTAGTCAGGGAATCCCAAAGTTCTTCTCTGCTTTTCCACAGATGCATCATGGGCTGAGGGCACAGGCATCACTCTAATAGGAGGTGATGTCGACCGAGCCACACGGAGTACCAAGAATGACCTTGCATTTGCTTTCCTAGCTGGGTCAATTTTTAAACAAAGAAATGCTATTTTTAAAAGGCTGAGCAATGAAAACATGGAAACAAAATGGCAAGGTATTTCCTAAGAGACCCACGTCACAGGAAGAAAATCCTGAAAAAATACCTCTTGCACATTCACAATCCATCCCTGCTCCTCCCCTCTCTTTCTTTGTTCTTTTCTTTTCTTTTCTTTTCTTTTCTTTTCTTTTCTTTTCTTTTCTTTTCTTTTCTTTTCTTTTCTTTTCTTTTCTTTTCTTTTCTTTTCTTTTCTTTTCTTTTCTTTTCTTTTCTTTTCTTTTCTTTTCTCTTCTCTTCTCTTCTCTTCTCTTCTCTTCTCTTCTCTTCTCTTCTCTTCTCTTCTCTTCTCTTTTCTCTTCTCTTCTCTTCTCTTCTCTTTCTGAAAGCAGTTCATCAAGTTGAGTTCAAGTCTCTTTAAACACCCTTTATTTTGGGGAGGATGGGGAAGCAGAAAATAATATGTCAATGAAACTATCTCTGCCAGCTCGAGGTTCAACCCTTCTAACAAAGTTAAGGGAGATGTAACCAAGACACAGTCTCCATTTGTGGAGTAAGAGGGGGAGAGCATCTCACCACTGAGCTGGGAAGGACAGGGATCCTCCCGGGGAGGGGAAGGCAAAGGTTTTCCAAAAACATGCTTGTGTTTGACATATCTACTGCCCAGACAGGCCAAGGGCAGATGTTCATGTGTGGAAGGAGTGGGTAGGGGTGAGTGTTCCGTCCGTCCCGTAAAATTCATGGTGATGCAATAGTGCACACAGGCATTTCTCAAGAATAGAGAATGTTACTTAAGCAGTATGCTTTACCCTCTCACAACACCATGTGTCTTGTTCCTGAAGATTTGATCTAGGCTAAGGAAAAATCTCTGACCAGCTCCCTCACCAATGTCCCAGGCTGCTTCCCACCAAAGCAAAACACTTCTGCTTTGAGGCTAACAGCAAGAAGCAAAGGGAAATAGCTGGGACCCGGCAGAGATCCTTAAATTGCTTGGAAGAGACCCCAGGAGTTCGTCCTGTCACCCCTCAGCATCTCCAAGTGGCCTGCACATCGACAAGAGCGTTTCAGGCTAGCAGCCAAAACCAATCTCATGTTTAAATGAAGGGCTTGTTGCTCTGGAGAAGGCAGTGAAATTGTCAGCTTCAGAGGCACCTGAATTCAAATCTAAAACCTAAATTATTCAACCATAAATAGCGAGAAGCAGAGCATCTTCTCCTTCCTCCTCCCAAACCCAGCTCCTTGCACCCTGGGGCTCACCCAGTGCTAGCAGAGCACAGCTGTTCGGGGAGCATGCAGAGGCACACATGGAGAGATAAAAGGCAGTTTGTGCATTTTCACAGGCTGCACGGCTTCACAGAATCGCAGAATGGTTTGGGTTGGAAGGGACCTTAAAGACCACCCAGTTACAACCCCCTGCCATGGGCAGGGACCCCCTGTCACCAGACCAGGCTGCCCCTAGCCCCATCCAGCCTGGCCTGGAGCACCTCCAGGGATGGGGCAGCCACAGCTCCTCTGGGCAGCCTGCTCCAGGGCCTCATCGCCCTCTGAGTGAAGAATCTCCCAGTTTTCCTCATGGAAAGTGACATCTTGAAGAGCAGTGACAGCTTTTCACTTTCAGAAAGTCAAGTTTTCCGAGATCTTCTAATTTTTAGTGTGAATGAAATATGTGGCTGATTCTTTGGCTGTATATTTTTAACTTCAGAAGGCAGAGTCCCACCCTGCACAGCATTTTCAGGTGTTCATTGGCCACATGAGGTTTCTATCACAGGGCTGAAGGGTTGAATAACAATCAGTTTGACAGAAAACAAAGCTCCCTGAAAAAAAAAAAGAAAAAAAAAAAGAAAAAAAAAAACACCCAAAAGAAAACAGGTCCAGATTTGCCAGATACATAAGTTTCTGTATTCACTTAACTTTCTGAAATAATTGGCATTAAATTCTCTTTCTCTCTCTCTCTTTTATCAAAAGGGGACTGCAGATTGGTTGCAGAGTTTGATAGTCATTAGTTTCAATTCCTCTTTTCTTCCTAGGGCCATATGCTTGGTTTGAAGTTGTGAGAATATCTTAAACAGTGCCAATGAAATATTTAGGATTTCCTAAATAGATTCAGAATAAATTTTCTCTAATATATGCCCCCGAACAAAACAGCAGATGGGGTTTGGTGCTGTTGAGGGGCAGACCCAAGCACATGAAGCACCCTCGTCTCCGCCAGCCCGTACGTCCTAGGGACATGCACGAACAACAACAACGGCTCCTGCTCACATGGGTTTTTCCTCCTGACTCCAAGCCGAAGGCCTGGGAGCTCCTGGGAGCGACGGGTGAGTCTGCCTCCCGAGTTAGCACAGGCTGCATCCAGGCAGGAATGAGCTCAGTGGAAATTTTGCTTCCTGTTGTACCTGTCCTAGGAGGCACAATTGAAAGGCTTCATCTCTGCCTGACCACTAGGAAGTGAAGCATCTTTGAGTTATGCAGCCCTTGGCCACCTACAGCGGGACGTGCCCTGGAGATGCAGAAGACGAAGGAAGAGCCAGAATGCTGGCACGTGGACATGCAAACTTGCATGGCTCTATTTCTTCAGGAGCCAAACTAAAAGGCCCTTACCAAGAGGGCTGTGGGCTATGCAGCCTGCTGCAGGTCACCTAGAGCTCTGCCCTAGGTGTTCTTGCCATCCAAGTAAATGCCCAATTCGCTTTTTGAAGCCTGCCAAGTTTTCAGCCTCAGCAAAATCTCCTGGCAATGATTTCCAGCAACTAATTTTGTGAAAAAAAATACTTCCTTTCATCAGTTTTCAATGCGCTGCCCTCGTTCTCGGATTACGAGAACAGAAGTTCCCAATCTGGTTTCCTTATTTCACAGGGCATTTTGCACACCCGCGTCACACGCAGGGCATCGCCGTCCTGCCGAGGCTGTTACGCATTGTCGGTAGGAAAATCTGCAGCAGGCTGAGAACTGAAAATGATAGGAGAATATCAAATAAATGTGAAAGCAAAGCAAATAACGTTGGGGCAGCAATACCAATCAGATTTTCCTGCTGCAGAATCTGCTTAATGCCTCTATTTCTCACGAAGCTGCCAACACCAGCCTGTGCTGCTGTCTGGGGACTCGGCTGGGAAGCTGAAGACCACGCAGCTGTGAAGTCAGAGTGGCCTCGTGCCTGGCATATTGTCCCCTCTGTCTCCTGGTCACCTTTGCAGGCTTCTCCTTAGTCTGCCCCTCTCGCCTCCAACCCCCCTGGATATATCTGTCAAGTGTGCTTTACGCATGCACCGGTGCAATCTCTCTCTCCATTTGTATTCCATCTGCCTTCAACAAATTCTGAAAACCTTGCCTGGGCTGCCTCATTTGTATGCACTTAATCTGGCTTTATCCTGTTTTATGGAGCGTCTTCTTTAAATTGATTCAGGCAAAAGCATAGCAGGGGCTTTGCATAGATTTTGCATGCATGACATTTCTGCACAGTTGGTCCCATTATACACCATCCTGAGCACACTCTGCCCATAAACACACCATATTAAACAAGAAGAAAATGAATCAAAATAAAGAGAGCTTTGGAAGGAGGATGAGGAAGCAGAGTAGAATGAGGAAGCAGAGGAGGATGAACAAAAATGACCACTGTCTGCTTCTGCAGTGTCATTGTGGGAGCTCTTTTCCCATTTCATTCCCTGAGCATCCACTTCGTGTGGCATCAGCTTTATATCCTCCTTGGTCCAGTGCCACATTTGCTCTGCCCATGGTGCAGGACCAGACCCTGCCTGGGGGCTCAGGAGGGTACCAGAGCATCCTCAGGAGCTCACGTGATGGTGTGGAGGAATCATCAGAAGCATCTCTTTGGCTACACACTGGTCATCGTCTTCCTCATCACCAGAGAAAAAGAGTAGGAATTTAGTTGTCCTGCCCCCTGTGCTCCTTGCCTGCCTGAATTCCCAGAGTTATTGCTGAAAAGTTTGTCCCTCTGCTTGGCGTACCTGAGCGTATGCTTTCTGCAGCTATGAAACCTCAGGAGGGGCAGGTATGACCAGGTGAACAGTGCTTATCCAGTGTGGCTAGGCAACAGCAAAACATGTTATTCAATATTTTATTAGGGAGAATTAATATTTCTTTAAAGGTCTGCTAATGATTTAACAATATTATTGTTATGTTAAGGTTGGGAGAATTAGAGAAAGAGTACTTGTGTTAATATGTCAACACATTAAAAACGCAGCTCCATTTAAGCAGACACTTAGGTTAATGTGCTACATATTAAAAAGTCCAATTTCCTTTGCTGGCTACAAATAACGACCTAGATTATTGACGTGAATGATTTGCAACGTACTATTTTACTTTTCACTTCTTGTGTTTGTACATTCTGCTTGATTTATAATGATTGGAGCTCTGGCCCCATAAATTTCCTCTCCCCTGAAAATATTAAGCCAGTTTTATAATAAACAATAAAAGAGAAGAAAACATTGCATGCTGCCATGCACGGACATGAGAATGCACTAAAACTGTCTGAAACCCTCTGCTTAGGCTGTGTACCCTGGAGGAAAGCCTGACAGAGCCCTTGGGTGGGTGGGACATGTCTATGGTGGCTGGGGTGAGACCAATGGGGGGCTGCTTGCTCGCTGGATGCTGGTGCTTGGGGTTGAGAGAGCTGGAGGTGAATCCAGCATGTTAATCAAGTGCAAATGGGAGTGTTAGCAAACGGGCTCCAGGGGATAAACCATGCACACGTGAGTTTTGCAAATAGCTAACTTTAGAGGGTGTTTTGTAGTGATAAAATGTAGGCAGAAATACCTACCTTGCCCCAGACAGAGGACAGACCCCTCCCAGGACACCGTGCCCACTGCCATGGGTGAGCTGGGGCTGCCACCAGCTCTGGTGTCCTCATGTCCCTCCCGATCTTCTCCCTTGCTTCAGGCTAAAGGCGACTCCTAAGGACATCCTGAAGATACGAGGCTGGGAATGTGGCTCTGGTAGGTAAAAAAATAAAAAAATCGTCCAAAAGAAATTGATGAAGACGTGGGTAAACTAGTATGGTGCAGGGCAGGAGCGGGGGACAGCATACCCTGCCACTAACATATGCCTGTGCCTTCATGGGGCTTCCCAGGATAAGACTGCTGTCCCAGTTGCTTAATTTTGATCTGGAAACTGTATATTCAAACGGAAAACTATCACTCTGGCTGCTTACATCAGATAGGTGTGTTATTTTAATGTTTCATCTTAGGGAGCCTACCTGGTTCTGGGAGGAAAGCTGGGGTCTGGAGAACTATTGGGGACATTTCCAAATTCCAAGCCAGGTAAGAAGGGACCATAACCTTCCCTGCATCACCCCCGCATCATACCCATTGCTCATCCTCATGCAGGACTCTGTCCTTCAGGAGACATGGAGAATTCAAGTGAAAATCTTAAATTTAGGCTGCCTTTAAAGTTTGCTGATGAGAAGAAGATATTTATCTGCCTGGCTGAGATGTGGTTCAAAGACTCAACAGCTGCATGTACAGTGCAGAGATGAATTCAGTGTACATTTCTGAATTTCTTTTTTATACACCCGTCATCAATAAATCCTCAAAGCCACTTGTATCAGAATAAAAACTAGCTATGGAAATCATTAGATCTACAGTCAGTAATTGATAACACGCATTTCAAATGCGGAAATGAATTAGCTTTTGGCTTATGGGGGGATTTCAGACTGTATCCAATTTCATTAGGCAAGAAATTCAAATGATGAACGAATAGCCTTTATTGTTCTGCTTTTAAAAGGGAACCATTTGTTATCTTCTTGCCTCTTCTGATGTGATCTCTTTTGTTGTCTACAAAGTTTAACTAGCTCAAACACAATCTTATGGTTCAGTAGGATGTGAACTTCCCACTTCCCACATCTTTTACCTCTCCAGAGCTTGGGACTTTCAGATCAGTTTTGCTCTTAGGCATCAGACACAGGGCGCTTTGCACCCCGTCGTTAACAACTAAGCTTCCCCTCTTAATGCCACGACATCCCCAAAGCTCTCTGCCGGAGCAGTTGGAAGAGCTCTGAAAAGCAGACGTGGGCAGAAAGCCTCTCTGCCATGACATACAGACATGCATCTCACCAAACTAGTGCTCACAAGCCATCTTTCAGCTCAGAAACTTTCAGGCACCGCTCTCGCTAGCCTCAAAACAGCAAAAAAGTTTCAAGAAAGCAAGATTTGGAACTTCTGTTGGACGAGGAAGCAGGGCAGGGAGCAGCTCCTCCAGCCTGAGTTGAGTTGCAAGTTTCAGACGTGTTCTCCTCTCTCCTCCATCCCACCCCAAGCTGGGACAGCGGGAGTCTGGCTACGGCTGAGCACATTTCAGTGAGCAGAGAATGTAAAACAGTTGTTGTTGTTGCGGCTTAGGCCAGTTGAAATATTTCGTCTTGGATTTCAATGGTTAAATTAAAAAAAAAGACACCCCCGCCCAGCCTCATTTTGTTTTATTTTAGCTGCAGAATTGTGCTGGTTTGAGCACAGGAAACACAGTTGCCAATCTCAGTATGTCATAACACAACATTTTCACAATTTGGATTTGTTTTGGCTTTTCAGAAGAAAAAGGCATAGGTCAGGAGAACTACAAAATATAAACCTCTTTTGTAAAAAGTTTCATTTTTGACCAATAATTAGAAAAATAGTTTCTTGTTTCTGATGTTCCCCTAAGCTTCCAGTTTCACTCATCAGCACAGAGACATTTTTGAAATCTCAAAGCCACTCTGTAAGACACAGTACTCTATAAAATGTGTCCCCATTTCCATCCCATCCTACTATGTGCCCCAAAATGAAATGCAACTTTTCTGTATGGCACTGGGCTCCCTCACACTCTCACTTCTCAGTGCAGGGCATCTTGAACCAATATACTCATGGAGGAATCCCAAATTCCTCTCTAAGCCTTCCCTGATGGCTGCCCAGCATCTTCTCGTGGCCTGGCAGAGATGTCTCCCTCCTGCTTGTTAGGATGTTTCTCCTGATGCCTTGCCTGAATCTGCAGCTCTGCAGATTCCTGTCCTATCCTCCATGGACCTACTGAACAAAACATTCTCTTTGCTGATGCTAAATATATATTCCCATCCTTTAGTGTATTTTCCCTTTAGTATTCTCTCCTGTGAATTAAACAGCACCAGTTCTCTCAATCTCTCCTTGCAGATCATATTTTCTGTACCTCGGATGACTCCTGCTGCCTCCCTCTGGGCTTCCTCCAGCCCACCTCCCTGGTGAAACAGTGGGGGACAGTGCCTGCTGTCTGAGTGTAATACTTTGCCCTTGTCCCTATCAAATTTTGTTCTACTTCTATTTCTCAGACCTTTTCATTACATTATCAGCTTCACCCTGAATTCAAACCCTCTCCTCCTGTGCATCCGCAATTTCTTTCTGTTGCACAACAAACCACATTTTGGAAATATAGTCTCCGCTCCCCAGAACCTGAGCAAAAATGCTCAGCAGGACTATATGCAAGACCAGCTCTTGCAAAAACTCATTGTTATGCTCTTTGAACCACTTCTTGGATGTAAGGAAATGACTTCTTTTATTTGTGAGCGTATTCTTGACTTGCAGAGAGACACACATTTGTCTAACCTCAGTCATCTTCAGGGTGGTCCCAGAGCTGGAGGGAAAGACGGACCCCTTGATCTGGTGACTCATGCAAGCCTAGCACAGGTGTCTTCAATAGGTGGGAAAAAACAGTCACTTAGTCACTGAAAGGCCTGAGAGTCTTTTAATTTGTCCCAAGCTAGTGGCAGTCTGGAGGAAGGACGGATGTTATACTGGAGTGCAATGCAGCCTGGTACTCAATGGCTGCATGGCAGCTCTGAGAAATTTATTTTGTTCTTCAACCATCTTTAATAAGACAAAAAAAAAAAATAATAAAAAATATATATATATATATATATATAAACTCAACAAACATCAATCTGAAATTCATAAAATTTATAGGAGAAAAGAAAAAAAAAAAAGAAAAAAAAAAAAGAAAAGAAAAAGAAAAAAAACCCACAGCTCCTCTATTGTTTGCTCTGGGCAACGTCCCAAACTCACACCGAACTGCGAGAGTGATCTTAGCTGGCCTGAAAACACTGAGGCTATTAGAGAAATTGAATCCAGACCTTTCAAAAAAATCATTTAAGATTGCAGAGAAACCCATATGGTTAAAGAATATTAAAGTCACAGAGTGAAGTACTCAAAACTTAGGAAGTCTGAGATTTAAGGTTGCTTGCAAATGCGTTTTCAACAGGAATGGCAAAAAACAGAACTCAGACATGAGAGCCACCCCTTGCTACATTTCCAATACCAGTTCCTGAGTATTTTCTCAATGAAAGCAAATGAGGTTCTAAAAGCTTTCTTTAGCCTGTCTTAGGTGAAATGGCATGTTTTCATGAGATGTAGAGGGACACCTTGGTTACTAGATCCACAGGTGTCCTGTGCCAGGACACCGCTGTGCGCAATGGGGTGTGTTGCTGCAAAGCAAAGTTATTTTGGCACTCCTGAGCTTTAGGAGGGTGGGGGATTTTTAGCAATTCCAATTGAAGAAGGTCCAGAAACATCAAAAGTCCTCTTTGGTTGCTGTGAACACCCCGGGGTCATCCCGGTATGCCAAAATCAATAGTACCCGCACTGTATTGATTTTGAAATTTGAGATTAAAGCCAATCATTTTCTACTGCCAGCTGCCATCTAGAAAACCAAAGTAGCAATGGAAAAATCTCACTGAAAGAAAGGAAAGCAAAACAAGAAGAAAAGGAATTGAGTTATGTTCCTTTATACGAAATAATCAGCTTTAACCAAGATGGGTTTTAGGTCTTAACACATTGAGCGCAAACAGGGCTGTTTCATTATCATCCAGCCAATGATTTTTTTTTGGAATGAAGGATTAACAGCATCTTAAACAGATGCTTCCAATGAACTTCCAAAAATATATGTTATTTTTCTCTACCAGGGATTAGAAGGATGTACAGTAATTAGTTCTGAAATATTTTGGCCGGATTACTGTGTACTGCTGTATGAAGGGTATGTAACTATCTCTCACTACTCTGGTTAATACGTTCCATTTTGTATTCCAAATTCATTTATATTGTCTGTGGATTTGCTAAAAGTATAAATAGAACAAAATTCCAATTTTCATTTGCTGGGAATTTGTCAGAGCACATTCTTTTGAGAACCGTCTCAAAAAAAAAAGCAACTTTTTTTTGGGACCAAAGACTATAACATTGCAGAGCTATGGCCTACATTTTCTGAAATGGCTCCCAGCCTTGAATTTGCAGTTTTGAGGTATTTGGTGTTGGTCAAGTCTGGAGGACATCAATGACTTCCTCGATGAAGCCCTCAGGAAACATGATGACTTGAAAGGCTATTAGCTATTTGCCTGCACCTTGACTTTTGCATGAAGGTATTCTTGGACCCATTTTCTGAAATGGTTGAGTATCCAAACAGGTTGATAAGGATACCCAGCATGAGGTGGGAATGCTCAGCACCTCTCAAGAGCAGCAATTGCTTCCTGCATGCTGTGGTTTTGGTACCTTTGCCCCAGGGATCTGAAAGCTATGTTGGAGGCCATGTCTGGCATGAAAACCTGCAAGATCAGTAATTTTTGACCAGTATTTCTTTCTTTGGAATGTGTAGGCTCAGTGTCGGAACAATGACATGGGTGAGAGGCTGTCCTCCTTCAGGCAGCTATGATTGATTGGAGCTCCAACTGGAAATCTCGCCCATTCATAGAAACTGCCTGAGAATAAAGTCTATTGGCCAGGATTTACTTGCAGAAATTAGTCAGCAAGTATTTTGAGTTGCAAGACTGTGAGAAAACCACTATGCTGCTCACAGGCAGTTTGAAAAACAGAAAGAAAGAAAGAAAAAAAAGCAAATAATTCATCAAATAAGTTATTCATAACGAATTATTAGATGTTTCCTATTGGCTACTGTGTATCATCAGGATCTAGAAGCAGATGAGGCTCGAGGAAGATTGTAAATCTCATTAACAGTCAACAGACATATGTTCTTGACGGAGGGAAATCCTCCCGTTATGTCCTCAAGCAACGCTCCCATCTTGCCTGGATTGAGGCATCTGACTCCCATTTGCCTCTTGAGCCCTGTCCCTTAAGGAAACATGCTGCAAGGGCTTCATTTCCAGTTAGTGATGGGACTTGCCCATCGAAATGCCAAGTTCTCCTCCACTCAAGGCCGCCAAAGACCCCTCAGCTGGATGAAACCCTTGCCCAAACATGCTGATTCTCTTTAGGAAGGAGAAAGCCCCAAATTTACTCTCCAGGAGCAGGGCAAGGAGACCAATACCATGTCATTATTTCACATCTGATTTACAATTCTGCCACGTATTGGGTGTATTTTGTTCTCAAAGAGCATTTGTTTCCAGTGGCAAAATCTTCATCTGCCAGATGCCAATCAAACGAGCTCTTCTCGCACATGATAGCATCTCTGATACTAGCAGTCCCTGTATTTCACTTCACACCAGCACTAACAGTTGTTGGTCTTGACTCTAGAAAGAGAAAGAGTATGAAATATTTACAACAGTACCCCTTTTATTTTTCAGGTCAACCTATCATTCGGATTTGGCAACCTCAAATGAAGATGAAAGCAAAGTATCTTTATCACATAGTGCAGAAGAATTTACAGTCCAAATGAACCAATTTCAAGGAGCAAGAGAAGGGGGCTTTCAAGGTCTTATCTGCTACTTTTCTGCATTCTGCTGTCTTGGAATAAAATGTAATATTTATAACAAGGAAAACTGTGTACATTTAGACTGACATTTGGAGCCAAACTTCTTGTTTCTAAATATTCATGAAGCAAGGCGACTGCAAGCATCTCAACAGCGAGGAACACATTCCTTCAATGCATTTTCCACATAATTCTCTTTTTGCATTTATTACATTTCCTGTATTTTTTTGTTGCTTTAAACGCCTTCTCTTCATTACATGGGTTTTGAGATATGGAGATGTGTAAAATTGGCAATCTGCTGTAGCGAAACACAGCGTACACTCATCCTGTGCTCAGTCCTCTGCATCCCATTGCTCTGGCTGGCCGCGTGCCGAGCGCCGGCTCTCAGCAGTGGCAGTGCTGGGCTGTGTCGCTTGCTTCTGCTGCTCCCGAGGGTTCATGTCACCCTCGGCTCGGTCTGTACCACACCATGGGCACAGCTGGGCTGTGTACTCTCTGAATGCACACATAAAATCCACTTGCAACGCCCAGGACTATGCCCTCAAACGAGAGATGAAGGCTGTTCACGTCTTAAGGATGCAGACTTACAGAGGGATTGGGGAAATTTCGGATAAAAACTGATGGTGAGGGGAGGGAGGTGGAAGGCAGAAGCACCCCCCACCACCACCTTATGAGTTTGTGAGGTGGGGGACGATCCCGTCGCATCGCTCACGATGTCACAGCCATGGGCAGATGCTGCTTCCCTCCTGCATTGCTATTGCTACTCTCTCCGAATTTTGGGTTGCTGTAATTTCCTTCCAAGAGGCACAATGTCCTAGATGGAAGAGCCCGTGGCACAATGCAGGAGCACTGCACTCTCTGTTTTGTCCTTTCTTCCTTTCCTATCAGCCCCGTGGCTATAGCCATTTGCTGGCCACTGCAGCCTGCTGGGCTGTCAGCCGCAGACAACTGCTCTGAGATCTCGTTTCAGAGGTAATAGCTAATTTAGTTCCTTTCACGGTGAGGGTAGAGCCAGGTTATTTTCCCCCTATGTGTCTTACTTTGCTCTCAGCAGAACTGAATGCCAGCTGCCATTTTACCACAGCCCTGGGAGCCCCTTTTCTGGCTCAGCCGCAGCTCTTCACTGTAGGCTGAGGACACGATGAAGCCAAATATTTTGGTATTGTAAAACAGGTCATGGAGCCAGACTAGCTGCATGGCAGAGCAGCTTCCCCTTCCTTCCAGGGCACCCTTTATGGGGGTTTTATCAATGTGCAGGTGTAACACATTTGAGTGCAGTCACTACATGGAGCTGCTGCTGCAGCATGTTAGGGGAGAGCCTCCTTTGGGGCACACCACTGGCAGGAGGTCTGCCTGGGGTCATGGCTGGCCCTGCTCTGGATACCCCTGGCTTGCCCCTGCCCGTTGTTTCCCTGCGGATGGTGGTACTGCAGCATTTGGGTGCAGGCACAAAGCCTCAGGGAGCCGCAGGCCAGCCCACCAGTGGGCTGCTCTTTGTATCCTCACAGACCCGTGGGACGTGAGGGCCGGTTATGAAAGCTGGGGACACTTCCCTAGAACATTTCATTTTTCCAGAGGTGCTAACTCTTTCCCTAACCAAGTTTTCTGCCGATGAACCCAAAGGCCAGCCTCACTGCTCTGTGTTTCCCTGGGTTGCCCCCAAGCTTGCTGTGAAGACTTTAGGGCCTGCACCCCCCAGGGCCCAGGCTCTGCGTTGTGCCTTTGGCAGCAGCACAGCACTGGGGTTTCTGGAGATGTGTTGCTTGTGGACAACGAACAAAACAATCTGTTTCTCTTTTTCCCTTTTCCTTGATTGCCCCTGCTTGTCTCTGCAGGCTTCCTGTGTCTGCTGTGTTTGGAAAGGCCTGTGGTTTCGGTTTTCATACTCCTACCACGCCTGTCCCATCTGTCTGAGGGTTTCACGTTTACCCTGGCAGGGTGTGTGCTCTTCTCCACCTCCCGCGCCTGAACAGCCTCTGCTTTTCACTCCTCTTTTGCTTCTTACCTCCTCAGCCTCCTCATGGCTTGCAAGCCTAGCTTCAGTCCAAGTCCAAATGAAAACAGCCAGAGACCTAAAAATCCTTCATAAACATAAAATTTCTGTCCACCCCTTACCATTACTCCATTTACTTTTACTTTATTATTACCATTATTTTTGCCATTATTGCCATTTATTTTTTTCAATATTGAGGCTGGTTTATATGCACAGATATTTGATCTCAGATGGATTATTGTAGCAAAAAATGAGTAAATAATGCAGCGGTGAATTACAAAAATGAATACCTTAAGATGCAACCTGCCTTAGCAGAGCCCTGTGAGAATCAGCACTCCATAATGTGAGTGGCTGTGATTTATGACCTTCTGATAAAGATACCCTGATGGAGAAAAGATGCAGTTATAGGTAGGCAGGAGAGATGTCACATAGTTTATGGGGTTTGAACTTCTATTTTGGTATGAGAAGCATATATATATCAAAGGCTATTTATCAGAGCTGGGCAGAAAAAGAAGATATTTGATGCTAATTTTAACACCTTGCCTCAAAATATTGCTGAAAAAGTTTGCTTTTCCAGCAAGAAATTTCTGACCGATTTGTAGATATGTTTTCTTCCAAAATACTAACATTTTTTCCTATTTATTCTGACTCTGACAATAAGGATTGCTGCAACATGCAATTTTTTATTCTTAATGTATAGGACTATATATCAACACTTTTGGAACATGAAGACATTGGAGCCTTTAGGCCTAGATGTGATAAATTGAGACTGTCTAGGGTGAGATAATTACAAAACAGTTGCAATTATCATTGTTGCTCATTGAAAATCTAGGGTAATTTGCATGCAAGACTGCCGGGTTCAGTTTCAAGAAGGTGAACAAGCTGGATTGACAAATTTGTTAAATCTGCTTGAGAAGCACAGTTTAAAATAATAACAATAATTAGTAGTAATATAATTGATCTATTTTGTTCTGTGCATGACAGGAATTCACTTTAAATTGAACCAGCAAATTAAAGCAACATTTAGCATACTAAACAATATTGCTCATGAAAACGTCTATTTATATCTGCCAATAATTGTTATCTAACTCTGAAGTATGCAGTGGATTATACAGTAACCTTGCAGTGCATCAGAGGAAGGAGACTTAAATCACTGAAGAACAGCTGAAATTTTCCAACAAAAGAGACCCTATCTGAAACATCAAGAGTTCATTTCAAAGCCAGCCACTGAATAATCCACCACACCTCGTACTGTAAACGATCTTGTTATTTGCGTACAAGAGGTTAAATGAAATTCAGCTAAATGGACAAATCGGCATTCTTGCGGATATTTTCTGTTTTGAAATTAAATAAACCAGACCTGGAGGTTTTTGAGGGGCGGAAGGATTGCTAAGAATGTTAGTTTGGGGGAAAACAGAAGGAGAAGGAAAGCAGTGAAGGCTGCAGCATGATCCTGGGGACACAAGAGGGACCGATCCATTTGGTTCTGCCTCCCAGAGTTTTCTGCTCCAGAAAGGCTTTACAGCTGGCTGTGTCAAGACACACCTATGCCTTTGCTGTGTCTTTCAGAGTTGAGTTATAATACCCTGGCGATATCAGAGTTGGTCTTTGGAGGTGATTCACATACCTAAGGCTACAGAGAGAAGGCTCAGAAGGTCTCAGGAAGGCTTGCTCAGGGCCGGGCTTGTCCCAGAGAAGTCCTCTCACCCAGCTGGTTCCTCTCCTTCTCTCCCTCTGCTGCACTGGACCATGGCTTTTTCTTTTTTTTTCTTTTTTTTTTTTTTTCTTTTTTTTTTTTTTTTTTTTTCAGGCCCAGAGCCCCAGACATTATTTCTTGGGCCTTTTGAATGCAGCTGTGCTCTGACAGAGTGCTGTGAAAATGTGGTGCTTTCTCACACAGGTGTTTCTGTAGGTTTGCAGAAGGAGCATGTTGCTTTGCAGTCTGGGTTGCTGCGCAGAGCCAGGCTAGTGGCAGGAGCTGGATCTTGCTGTGGCTTAAGCCTTGAGGTGGAAATCACTGGCACACATCATGCAGGAAAGACCTCTCTGCCTCTGTTTTCTTTACTTTTGCATCTAATCAGATTTACCCTGGGCTTTCCTGAAAGCCAACAAAAAGAAATCTCCAGCACCAATAGCTTCTCAGAGCCGAACTTCTTCCTAGCATACAGGGTCTGGGTCCCCACATGTTTGCCATGCTCTGATGATGAAGGTGTTAACCAGTCTGGGGCAGCTACCGGGGTTTGGAGGATGCTGAACCACAGCAGCTGAACCCGAGGAGCACAACAGGTCTTCCCCTTGTCCATAGGGCAAACTGAGGCCCAAAGCCCATCCAGGTCACCAGCAAGTCTCCTGGTGTCACTTCATCAAGCCTGGCTTACATGTCTTTGGTAAATGTGCTTCCAGGGAAGCTTCTCTCCCTTGGTACTTGGTGGAGTAAGTTGACAGAGCTCGTGGAGCTCAGGGAGGAAGTAATATAACCAAATGGGAGGCGTTTGTTTGTTTGTTTTGTTTTGTTTTGTTTGTTTGTGTTGTTTGTTTTTTTCACCCTCTTTTTACAGAATCACAGAATCACAGAATTTCTAGGTTGGAAGAGACCTCAAGATCATCAAGTCCAACCTCTAACCTAACACAAACAGTCCCCACTAAACCATATCCCTAAGCTCTACATCTAGAAAAGATGATTCTGTTGTAGACTGTGCCAACACTAAGGACTATCTGAGTTCCTGGCAGAGGTTTTCCCTGTCCAGCCCAAGGCATCCCAGCCCCATGGCATGACTGAGACCTGCTCCTAGCTCCTAGACCTGGTCCCTGCCCTGTGTCAGGGTGAACCTGTGTGCTTGCCAAACCTAAATCCATCAGTTCTGGTGACCAGTGGCTCCTAGACCACAATTCAAAACCTGCTAAAGTCCATAGAGGTCCCTCTGCAGACTTCCACGGGGGAGAGCTTAAAGGCTAATTCCTCTTCCTCTGGTGCCGTAGAGCAGAAATATCCACCTCATCAAAGGGAAATGCCTGGCTGAAACAGCCAGGACGGTGCCCAAGGGCAAGCTTGAAAGATACAGACAGGTCTCCGTGGTGCATGTCATACTCCACCTGGCTCTGTGCTTCAATTTAATAAGTGACTCCGTTTCCCAGGAACGAATATTAACTGAACAAACTATTTAATTTTGCTGATTAATTAACACAGGAAAAAGATCTGACCTTGCTGCAGAGGCAGTAATGTTCCTCTTATGCCACCGCAAGAAGATGGTTTAATTCTGTGACCCCGGAGCAGCTCGGCCATCGCTGTGTGCTGAGTGCTACGGTGAGATTCTCTTTCCTGAGGGGAACGTGGGTGACCCTGGGTAAGCAGAGCACACAAAAAAGGAATTATCTGTTTTATGCAATCAGTAGATCAAGAGATAATAACAGTGCAGAAATGTCATGAAGTACATGTCTGTCTCCGTGTACATTAGCCCTCCACGTGCCAAGAAGATGGGATCGGAGGCATCTGGTCTGTCAGAAAGCAGAGTTAAAAGAAAAGCAGAGAAAGCTTTGTCTTTTGTTCCCGGGTGGTCAGAGTGGAGCAGCCGGGGCAGAGCGCTGATGCAGCTTGAAAACAACATGAAGTTGTGGCAGGGCTTGGGGTCTGCTCTCCTGCGGCTCGGGACCCCACCTGAAGCCCTCAGACTGATTTCCAGCCCACTGGCCTCTCCAGAGCAAGTTCCTGCTCTGATTCCCACCACCCAAACATCACGTCACCCTGGGCAGCATGCAGTGACTTCCGCAGGACAACACTCTCCTCCAAAAAGGCTGTGCTGCCACCACCTCCCCACAGCTCTCCCTCCTGTTCCAGCACAGCACAGCAGTACTGGAGGCATTTTCAATATCTAACCCCATGGTACACGTTGCTCCCTCGCCAGCCCTCTAGACCAGCCACGAGCTTGTTGTAATAAATTCAATGCTAAAGCTGGTCGAAAACACTTCAGATGAACGTTGCGGTTTTTTCCCCCATGGGAAAATGCAGTCGGACTGAAATCAAAACATTTTGAAGGAAACGTGTTGATTTTGACTGGGAAGTATCAAAACAGATTGTTTCAACTCTCTCGGTTTGTTTTGACAGTTTCAAAATGTTTCATTTCCATGAGGTAAAAACATTTGGGTTTGAATTTGTCTTAGTTTAATTTTGACTTTCACTTTACATGAAAACATTGTCGTTTGTCACAAAAAGCCTGAAAAGAAGCTCCTGTAAGCCTCAAAAAAAGCCCAAATGGAAGCACTTTACTGTGGCTGCTGCCTCCAAGCCAGCTCCGGACCCCCCCAGAGCAGAGGAACAGCCGGGGGAGCAGCCGTGAGGCCCTTTGGGATGATGCTGTGCCCCCCAGCACAAAGGCCTTGCAGACAGCACCCGCAGTGTGAGGCTGATGCAGAACCAAAACCAAGTCTCTGCTTGTCCCCTCACTGTCCCCCACCACCGTGAGCAGCTTTTGTCACCCAAAGTTAGGGGAAGTGTTTAAACCTGCCAGGGGAGCCTGGAGGGGAGACAGATCTATCAGCAGGCTCAAGCAAACAATTAAAGCAAAGCAGCACACGGAAATTAACCTTCAGAGGATAGGAACAGATAAAATGACTCCTCTTCCTCTGCTGATCTGTTTCACAAGCTGGTGATTCATTTCTCCGTGGTGCTCATTGCCATGTTATAAAGCATGGAGAAAACTAGTAGGTAGCTTGAGAAGTCCCAAACATTAAAATACTTTATTTCCTGGGTGTTCTGCTTTCCCATTTGCTTGCTGATTTCCTGTGGATCTTTTTCTAAGCATTTTAGGGTGTATTTGCCTCTTGAGCATGGCAATGACTTGAGTAAAAAAACAGGGTTACTCCTGAAGTGGCTTCTGCATCTCATCCATGTCTGAACGGGCTGCGCTGCTCTGGGGTGAGAGGTGAGGGCTGAGCAACCTGCCGGATCCATTACAACTCTGCTGCCTGCGAGGGCATCTCTCACACGCCCCTCTGCCTCCTCCACCACTGACATCTGTAGGAGTTTTAGTTTTTTAGAGACTTTCTTTGGTCAAAACTGGCCAAGAGATTAACAAGTTCTTATAGAAAGAAGGATCCCATAAGCTTTGCTACCGTGAAAAGCAAAGGAACACAGGGGGCTGAGTGCCCACACGCCTGCCTGTGGTGGGACAGATGAGGGGTGCTGGGTTCGGGGGGAAAAGTGCCCCCAAACCAGAGAGCAATAGGCCAGGGGAGGCCTGTGGAGGGCAGGGGGAGGAGGTGGGTCTCCAAAATATTGCATAGGGTTCCTTTTCCCAAGCACAAAGAGTACACGTCCAGCTTCTTCCCAGAGAGAAAGTGAATCTCTGAGTACCTGGAGGATTGCCGCAGTTAATTTAACGGGTCCAATTCAGCACCTCGTCCCGCACTGCTGAGATCAATGGGTCACACAGACTGTAAGTGTTTTATGAATACATTAAGAGGGTGATATCGGCTGGAGTCTATTAAACAAGCAAAGGCCCCAGCATAATAGCTTCTCTCCTCTGCAATTAGAAGTAAGTTCTCCGTGTGCAGTTCCCGTCTTGCGTTTGGAGCTGAGCCCTTGGCCGCCCACCACAGGACATGGCGTCTCCGAGAGCAAAGCGTCTTGGACAAGTCACAAAGTAAAACCACATCACTAGGTTAGAGAAGTTTTTTTTAAAAAAAAAAAGGCATCAAGAGAGAAAGAAATGGGGCTGGGGGCAGGAGAGGAAATCAATACCTCGTTGAGCCTTTATTCTGGTTCTGGTGAAAGCCCAAGATCACTCGTAGGAGCCCGCACAAGTTCATAAACACCTTTATTTGTAGTTTCCAATTTGACTTTGTTCAAAGTGGAGGGTACAAATGTGTTCCTGTCGCTAGCTGCTGATTCTGCTACTTCTCCAAAAAGAAATGGCTTTGCCTTTTTTTTTGTGCGTGCCTCATAAAATAGGGATTAAGAGCATTTTTTTAAAACATAGTTTTTGTAATAGTGCAGCCCCAAACCCCTTCAATCAGCAAACTTTAGCACGACTTGACAGACTAAACTGCCATTCCTTAACCCACAGGACAAGAAGTGCCATTTGCACATGGTTGAGTGGCGAGCAGGAAAGATTCATGTTGCTTGCTAATTGCCTTTGGCTCTGCGCCACCGCACAAACACTTCAGCACCAACTGCATTTCTGCTCCCGCTTCCATCTTTGTAAATGTCTCTTGCTGTATTTCAATGACTCGGGAGTGCGTGTAGCTGGAATTCTTGTAAAAAGGTGGGCAAGCAGAGGACAAGCAGCTATTGCTGGAAGGGCACGGGGAGGCAGAGTGCTCCAGCAAGGTGTGTGAGCACAGCAGGGGCCTTTGTGCCCACCTGGGCACAGAGCCTGAACTGTTGTGGGTGCTCACTGAAACCTCCCGTGAATGTCGGCTGAGCACTCGGTTCTCGGTGCAAAAGCAGTGCGGACATGAGGAAGAATGCCTGCCTTCGATATTCTGTCATCAGCCAGGTCTGGTGGTGCTGCTGGAGGTACCTGAATGTATCTGAGATGTCCACACAGGGCTGGGAAATAGCAGACAGGTCTTACAATGGACACGTGCCTTCTTTGAGTGGCTTTCAGCAGCCAGGGGTGGGTACCCCAGATGAACACCCTTCAAGTGACCCTAGGCACCTCTGAGCAGCCAAACCCCTCCATCCGAGTCCCTCCTCTGCCTGCAGACTTTACCCCAAATTGGCTCGGAGCTGAGCTGGGGATCATCTGAGCATCACTCCCTCACCCTAATCCCTCAGAGCTGGGTTGGGGCACACAGAGACAGCTCCTCCAGCCCTCACTCAGGGGGAAGAGCATTCCCAAAAAAGCCAGGAGAAATGAGCCTCTCTGGGCCCAGGGCCAGAATCTGCAGGAAATCACGCAGAGGAGGGTTGTGAGCATTCAGACTAACCCGGAGCGCTGGCCAGCCCTCCCTGAAATCACAGAGAGGAGGGTGGGAGCCCACCTGAAGACGCATTCAGTGGAGAGGAAGATGAAGGTCTTGGCAGTGGGAGAAAAGACATGGCTGTCTGGTGAATCCAGGCAGAATGCCAAGGGGGGATGTAAGGGGGGCATGGAGCTTCGTCGCTGCCAGACATTGCAGTCTTCACAGGACAGTCCTCATGTTTTATGCACTTTTTAACTCTGCAAATAACTTTCAAAAGATAATTGAAGGTCTTAGGATGAGTCTTCCTGAAGAACTACACCACATTTCCAGTTATCTGCACAATCTCCTTTAGAGCCACATAGCAGAAGCTGTAGTCATTGATAAACTTAATCCGTTCATTTCTCCGGGGCAGAATCCTGTAAATAAGAGACTCGTTTCCCTCTCCTTCTCTTGTTTGTTTTGTCATTCTTGTGGACAGGATGATGGATTTTGATTTCCTGTACCCTTCCCTTTCATTGATGGGCTCTTGTAAAGAAACACTGCTCACATGGATTTTCTTTTAATAGACTTAATTGAAATGATGGCAAATGTCATGACTTGAAGTGCAGGATATGAAATACGAATATACTTGCATATGTTCACTTCTAACAATACAAAATTTATGATTATATAGCTTACATCGAAATAGCCTAACATTGACTCTAAATGCTGATTTCAGTATATCATGTGTTATGTACCCTGCAGGCAAAGCAGCACATACAGGCGTTAAACCAGGAACAATTAGGATTTGGCAAGTTTATTTAAATCTACAGAGAATGTAATCGACCATGAATGCTATGAAGATAACGTCAAACTGTCAAACGGAGTGACAAGTTAGAATGGGGAAAATCCACAGTGAGAGCAGTGGTTTGCTGTGGAGCATAGGTTGAGCTGAAGCCAGGGCTGGAGCTGGCCCTCAGAAAAGAGCCTGGGAACCGGTGTCTGCCAGGAGCTTTGGAGCTCTTCGGCCACAGGACATGCTGGGACATCGTGGGGCAATACAGGCCTTAGGTTTTTGGTAGCTCACCTTTCCAGAAATTGCTGCAGCAGCTGGAGCACACACCGGGAAGCTGGGAGCCTGATGTGCACATCCCTCCCTGCAGGTGTCAGTGCCCCCTTCTCATCTTCAGTGCCTCTCAGAGTCCTCTTGCCTTCATGCACTGGCACCCACTGACCTGCTGTCTCCTGCCAGTGCTTAACCTCTTAACCTCAGTTTAACAATTAAATGGGAACTAGCTCAAGAAAGAATGTGCTTTGTGTCTTAGGGCCAGATCAACATCTTCCCATGTGGGTGTCGGGGATCAAAGATGATTCTGTTACTCCCACCCTAAATTGCTTTGTGCTTTGTCACTTCCAGCTCACAGCTTGCGCTTGTTCAGGAGGATAACACAGAAACAGCAGGTGGATCCTGCAGCCTGCAACCAGTCTGTGGCTTTCTTACATTTCTGGAGAAAATGAAGTGGGCAGAGAGAGGTGTGCAATGGCACGAAGCCTTCTGAGAGATGGGAGGACTAATGAGGAAAATTGTCAATCACTTGGCTTGATAGGGAGCAACTTCTCCATCCTGCGAAGGCTCCTGGCTGCCTCCTGTCAGGGGTATGTCGGTGATAATAAGCCTTGCGTAAATTACTAGGGACAGCCTGAATACATATAACTCTACATCTTAGTAGGCCTCCATCCTCCTGTAATAGCTGGGACCAGATAATGGGAGTTCAGAGTGACACCAGTCTTAGAAAAGAGTTAGCTCTGCCTCCAAGTTTAAACAGCATTAAGTTCTTTTTTCATGCCTTGGACTAATTATTATTAAATCTAAACATTTTCCTGAACAGTTCAAGTCTTTTATGTGCTTCCCTTTATTTTCAAAGGAGGATGGATCTCTCTCTCGTCTGGATTAAAACCTCTTTTAGAACAAAATCTACAAATGCCTTGATTCTCTGCTTTTAATTTTTGCAAGTGCTTAAGAAAGAAGACCTTTCATAAGAAACATGAGAGATTCATGCATAAGACAATGCAGATTTGTGCATCATTTGTGTAAGTAAAATACAGCTACAGTTTCAAGTGATGTGACCAACCTTCTGCTCTTTCTACCCCCTTGCAGAACTCCCTAAAGGGCAAGCTAAGCCCTCTGCAGCATTTTGTCTGTTGACACTAAGGGGCCTTTCCAGTTACACTTTGCCCCAAACAAAAGGCTAAGCACTTAATGCCTTTTACATTCATTACCAGGAAAATTTGTCACCTTCTCAATAAAGCCTGGCTTTTCCATTTTCAGACCCTGCTCCCTGATCAGTGCCTAGCAATTAGCCCTTTTGTGTCCAGCTGAAGACCTTCCCAGGGACAGCTGGTAGGAACAAGCAAGAGCAGCGAAAGGTTTCTACCTGCAGTGCTTGCCTCCTCAATCACATACTGCTCTTGCCACGTGTCAATGACAAAGAAGGCTGAGCAAAACCTCTCCTGAAGCCCTATTATCCAGCCAACATTGCTCAGGCTCACCCAGGAGTCAGGGCAAACTCTGTTTGCCTTTGCAGGTGCATCTGCAAACTCTTGAGTCTTTGGGGGATACAGAACAAATACATCTACCCGAGAGGGAAACCAAACAAATGAGATAATCGCTTGCTTTATTTGTGGAAGCACACGATGGCAGAGCTGGCACTGGGAGCACAGCTGCTCCCCCCGCAGCAGGAATAATCGTCCTTACCGAGGAGGCACGTCGGTGGAGACGGACAGATGTGGAGGCTGCGAGCTTTGCTGCCATGCTCATCCGTCTGGAGGATGGCAGGAGACACCACGAGGGATTATGAGCCAACGGCTTTATCCTCAAAGAAGGCTCTGTGATTCATTATTTCTTTAGCATCACGAGGCCTTGCACGATGAGCTTGGTTTGGTTTCCCTTCCGAGGCTCCAGCGAGCATGAGCTGCTTTGACTTGCTTGGTTTCTGCAGGCTGGGAAGCAAATCACGTCTGAAATGCAGCAGGAGGCTGCCTGGGAGAGTGGATTTCACACCGGAGACAAAATGCTGTGTGCAGTGTGTTCCTAGCACATCGTGCAGCCTCTCAGACTCTGCCTGCAGAATACAGCAAACATTTCCCTGCCAGCTGTCAGAGTGTGCCTGAAGTGAAGGCAGATGCTCCCCTGATCCCACCTGATGCAGGAGGGCTGAGTGTGACACAGCACTACGTGGCTCAGGTGAGGACATGGGCACCTGGAGAAGGACAGCAGCACACCAGTGTGTGTCCCTGCCCCAGGCATGGTGACACCAGCCACACCATCTGTGACACCTGTAATGCCTGGAGCTGGACCTGCACACTTGTGGCCTTTCTTATCTGTCCCCCCATGCTACTGCAGGGGTTGTGCCTCTTTGGGGCTTGGCAGTGAGACTTCTGCTCTCCAGACACGAATTACAGGTGAAAACTCCACCGATGGAAATGGGGGAGAGCTGCCCTGGCCAGCTGAGGTTTACCAAGAGAAGCTGTGCTGATGAGAAGGCTGCAAGGAAATGCAACGCTAGTAAGAGGTTAAAAAGAAACCCCAGTGTTAGGAGAGAGCCCTCAGAGAGAGCCAGGGCTGCAGCAGCAGTCCTCATCGCTCCGGTGCTTTCAGGCTTGCTCCTGGAGGCCTCAGCAGGCGCCAAGCCCATGTGAAGGAAGATCCTTAGAGGTTTATAGGCTCGACAGGTCCGGGCAGATGCTTTGCAGGTCTGTAAAAGACACATCTGTGACAGCAGGGTGACTCCCTGCCAATTCTCAAATCCTTGCTCCGAGCCCTGGAAGTGTAGGGTTTCTCAAATAAACCATTGTCAGAATTTGTTTAACACGAATGAAACTGTATTTTTTCTTAATCTCATTTTTATTGATCCCTCCTATGAAATGAAAGAACATATAATCTGCTTTTCTATATATCACAGGCTGTTAAAGGTCACCCAGGTATCTAGATCAGGCCAAAATATGAATTATGGCTAATGTTTTGAACCTAAAGACAGAAGATATCTGTTACAGACAAGGACAGAAGGGAGCAGGATGTTATCAACACATTTTTAGTTTTATGGCAAGGCAGAGAAAACCTTGAGCAAGCACACTGCATACTCTAATGGACCCAACTTTTCTTCTCACTTCATAGTGCTAAGTTGAGTTCCTTAAGCTTCACATCATGAGGTGGTTCTCCTTCCTGGGAATGATCCAGAGCTGGAGTCAGCCTGTCCTCACCACCAGCTCCAGACAAAGTTGCCTTCCAGTCTGGGCTAGGAAGGGTTTCACCCTTTCTTCTTCACCCTTTAGGTGACAGCTCCTAGTTCAAAGCATTTATAAAGGCTGAGGAAGCACGGCTAATTTATTATTTCATTTTAGATGAGGAAAATGGAGGCACTGCAATAAGAGGCCTCACCCAAGATGGCACGCTGAGGCTGGCAGAGCATCTTCTCACCCCTTGGTGAAGTTAGGTGGAAGAGGGACCTCCCTGGACATGAGTGCTGGGTTCCTCTTTTCTCCTCTCTACCCCAAACATGATAGATCAGGGCCATATGGCAGATACGTTTTAATTCTAAGTGATTCTATTGTTTATTTAGAAAAGTAGTGCTGATTTTGGCAGATGGAGTTTCTGAAGAGTCCTTGGAATGGCTTTTCTTTCCTGATCATTCCTATGTACACAGTTTCCGTGGTCCAGGGAAGTACCACTGATATCTGCCAGCCTTCCTGGATTGCCTTGCAGACATATCTTCTATGGCTATGATAAGTCAGGGGTTTCTTTTTCCAGATCCTTTTCCCTTTGCTTGTAAAGCCCACTTACATTTCCAAGGCTGTGTTGCTGGGTATTGAAATTAAAAAGTCCTTTTTGGAGAAAACAAATCACAAAATATAGCACAGAACTATGGGACAGAATAACAAAAAGATTACTAAACTGGCAAAAATGCAGTCCAGGTATGGCCTCAGGTATTAGCAGGTGGTGGGGATAAAAGCTAATGAATGCAGAGATAAATATGGTGCTTCATGATGTATTGAGATGAAAGCACGTAGTCTATATAGTGAAGTAAAGTATTTATGTCTCTGTTCTCCAGGAACTTTTGGAAAAATACTTTTGCTTGTATTTTGTTGAAAGAGAAGCCAGACTGCATAAAAATCATTATAAGCTGTTTTATTATTATTATTATTATTATCTGTGATTTTTTTTACCCTCACACTAATGGGTCCCAGACCTTTCTAAACCAAACAATAATAGCTGGGGAGAGAGCTGGAGGGATCCCTTCCTTTGCCAGTGCTGAGCTACAGAGCATCTAATCATAACCAGGAGATGGGAACAAAGCCCAGAGCCCTTCAGTGTTCAGTTCCCAGGAAGGAAGAAAGAGAGAAAGAAAGAAACACCCCAAAGTTTCCAAATGCAGTTTGGATCCAGCCCTTTCAAGCAGGAATCAAAACTGTACACACCTGTGAGAGCTGCCAGCAGGACCCTTCCCATTGCATATCTGGAGGAACAAGCAAGAAAGCTGTGCTGGAGCAGAGAAAAGGCTGCACAAAGTTTTCCACAGCAACATGAGCCACAAATCTACCAGTATACCTGGAAAACCCTCTTTTCCCATGCAAGAATAAGAAGATAACAAAAGAAGTGAGCAGAAGCTGGTTGAGACAAATAGCAGGGCAAGGTTTCCCCTGTATGCTGCCCATGCCGAAAGGTATGGAGACCACTAACTCCATGTGGAGTCAAAGGCGGCGGGGACAAGCTCCTGAAGGAGAAGACATGAACAGAGAGAAGCTACAGGCAGACAATAGCATCTGGGTCATGCTGAAACCGATCCTTCACCCAAACAGAATGCAATCTGCCCAGGTCTAGCGAGAGGATTGTGCTGCTATACATGTAGGCTTTCTCCTTTTCTCTGCTTGGTCCAGGTCCTCACAAAATCCACTAAAACTCTATGGAGGTGGGTTAGATCATTGTTTACCAGTCATTATCTTCATGTCTCAGAAATAGCTGCTCTTTGGTGGTCATTACACCTTGTGCATGTGCATGCCGGTGGAGGTAGCCTCATATTTCCGGCACACAGAAGTATTCCTGCCAAGTCATGTCTCTTGCAGCTCATGAAACACCTCTTGCTTCAAGTGTCATTCAGGCATTCATCGCTGCATGAAGCCGTGAGGGGGACCTGATGGCCAAGAGGTGGTCAAGAGCACGTCAAAGGAATGAACCAAGTCCCATCTCATGAATACGGAGCAGGGAAAAAAGACGTGTGGGACCCTGCCTTCACCAAGCATCACCGCCTGTGGCACGACATGCTTCCCTCCAGCAGCTTCCAGCTCCTCCAGCCCTGGCATCACCCCTAACGAGGCAGTGGTCGTCACTCACGAGGCGTTTGTGCCAGAAGACAAGCAACCATGGATGATTCAACAGGCCGAGAGCCATCCTCTGGGGAGAAAAGAGCACTTAAGAAAAGCAGATTGGATCCTCTGTTAGTGAGGTCCGGCGTCTTGGAGCTCATTGGGAGCTTGGCAGTGAGCGGAGGGGAGCGCCTGAGGCATGCAGAAGCTTTTATGCAGCTGGAGAAGAGACGAAATCTTCCATTTGCCTCATCCCAGGCTGCTGGTGAGCCAACTGCTCCAGCATCATTTGTGTCCCTGCTTATTGACAGTATATTAACCTCTGGGTGAAATGATAGGCCTGAGCAACTTCACAGTGGCCTTTACGCTATTTGCAGCAACTGCTAAATGCTGCAGCAGATAATGTTATTTATTCAGCACATTGCTAATGTCGGATTACAACCGGACCCCCGTCTGCAAATGGAGAGAACCCCCTGCAAGAGGCTTGCATGAATTCATTACGAATCAGCGCTGCTAGAATAAAGCATTTATTGAGAATATCTAAGCAGTGACCTTCATACAAAATGTATCGCATAACACTTTCTATTAAAATAATCATAAACACAGTGAGCAGTAAACAAAACAATCAAAATGTGTCTTGAAAATAAATGCAGAGAGGGGGTGGTAGATGGAAGAGGGATTAAATTTCCATTTAGGTATTACAGGCAATGAAGGCTTTTTTTTTTCCTTCTCTTTTCAAACAATGTTTCCAAAATCAATAACGGGGGGAGGGAAATGGTGTGATTAGTAACATGGTGAGTAATTGCTCCAGTTTGTCACCGCTCGTGTTCAATGTTAGAGCATCTATTAAGAAAGGAGGCTGTTGGAATGAGCCCCAGTCAATATTTGTCCACGCCTCAGAAAAAAATCCTGCAGTCTGGCTAAATTCTGTGTGCTTTTCGATCAGCTGCCTCACCTCAGCCAACATCTGTCCTTCTCCGTGTGAGCAGACCGACAGGCTTCAAAATCCAGAGGCCGCGGTGGCAGCTGGTGGCAGGCTCAGGGCGAGGCGATGCTGTGATGGGCAAGCAGAGCGACGAGACAGCACACCAAGGGCAGCCAGGAGAGGGGGCAGAGATGGGCCAAGAACTGGGTCAATGCCAGAAGACCCTTGTGGTCCTTGCAAGAAGACAGGACATATCGTGCCTGTAGTTGTTCCAGTCGCTGCTTTTCTCTTTTGCGCACACAGATGCTGCCTTTGCTCTTTGCTGGATGATGCCCTCTCCTGCTGGCTTTCCAGCCCTTGCTGGGAGACCTCTAACACCACGGGAAGGGGCTCAGGATTCTGGATGGTGGCTGTTCCTGGTGTCTCAACCCCCTCTCCCACCCTCATCCCACCAGCCTCATTGCGCTGAGGGTTTCGTTCTGCCTCCAGTTTGTTTCTGGTCCTGCAACCCCGCTCTGCTTCATTTTCAGTCTTCAGCATAATCCCTAGAAACACATTCATTTTCAGCATGGTCCTACTTAGATTAGCTACAATCTCTAGCTGCACAAGGAGAGAACAAGGAAGGACTGTGGCTCTAGGGACAGCCTTTTGTTAGAGGTTTTAATATATTTTGCAAGTTCTAGTTCAGTTTGAATTTCTCAATTTTCATTTTCTCTGTAAGTTTCCTGACCTCTGTCGCATCTCTCCCTGATGATCAGTGTCTTTTCTGTCCCTTCTGTGGGTTCTTGGCTTACTGCTTACGTATTTTTAGGGGCGGTTAGTCATCCCATCATATCTGGAATTTTTTGCAGACATATTTTCCTGGTTACTTGTCGGACAACTTCCAGACTGCCTCCTAACTTACAGGCCCCCAAGTTTTTCAGCAAGTTACTAGCAATTTACCTGAGTTTCCCCAAGTTTGCCCTTGTGATTTTCAGAGAGCTCTACGTTTACTTTCTTCCCCTCCAATCTCAAATGACCTTCTCATGGTTAGTCAACACAGTTATTTTCTATGACCAATTCATTAGCTGTACCTAAATCTAAAATGGCAAAGGATTGTTGACTTGGAGCCTATCCAACAAAACCTTGTCACATCCATAGTCCTATCTACAGATCAGGGCTGTTTGCCTGACCTTCCCTTTTCTCCAGGTGCTGGGGTCCCAGGGCTCTCCTCCACTGCCGTCTGCACCCCCCGTGCCCACGTTGTTCCCCTGAAGCGAGGCACCACACAGGGCCATGGTCACAATCAGTGCCCATCCCTTACCCACTGACATAAATGTTCATCCAGACTTTCAGCATCTTCCTTCTTCCTTCCCCTTTCTCATCAGCTGCCTTTATATTCTCTCCCTTGCCCTTATCTATAATAAAAATGCTAATTGTATGATCTCATCTAAATTTTTTTTCCTTGCTTTAGTGGCAATGCTCAATGAATGAGGCAGGTTTGACATTTGCTTTTAGACTGTCTTTTCAGTGATCCCATATCACTGAAAATCAGTCACCCTAAGAAAACGCTTTTTTTTTTTTTAACTGAATATTATCAATGAGTAGCCATAGATGCTTTCCTTCTGATTAGCACTAATGAATCTAATAGCATGCTTTTATCAGTATTCCTTCATATTATATAGTTTATTGATGTACTTTGGTGCCTATTTTCTATAATGAAAACTATGAAATTGCATATCTATCATGACTAAGTAGTGATGTAACTCAGAGCCAGCTTTAATTGTTGATTCTTTCAGTGAGAAGATGATCTTAGAAGCTATAACTACAAAAAGCCATTGAGTTATTTTTTCCTAATAAATAACCCACTTTCCCATAAAGGTGGAAAATTCAAACTGATAAAAGAAAATAAATTTTCATATACAGCATAATTAGTTTGTTGGACTTCTCACCACAAAGTCATTCAGCTCAAGAACATTGCAAGATTAAAAAAGCTCAGGCATTAAATGAGTAGTGAGAAGCCTATGGCTATTACAGCTACAGCTGAAAAGGTTTGGGAAGCGATACGATGCTGCACATCTCAAGTTTGCTGCTCTTTTCCAGAGATCAGGGTGAGTCTTAGAATGGGACAGGAAAATATACAAATACTGAGGGTCTTGCACCATTTTTGAAAGCATCTGGGTGCTAACCCTTGGGAGAAGGAAGGTCAGAAACTATCCGAGCTCCTGACCTACTGAGGCTTGGCTATTCCTGTACCTGCTGTTTAACTCCAGTCCGGGGAGTAGATTTCTGCAGGGGAAAAAAGGCTCAACCGTTCAAGCTGCCACTGCTGTGCCTCTCCTGTTTATAATGAAATAAGTTCCTTTAGTTTCTAATACATTCAAATGACTTCTTTATAATCCTTAATTATGAGATGAACTCAGCTTGAAATATTAGAATAAATCTAATAAAACAACTGGCACTTTTCAGAAAATTGTGCAGTTTCACCTAAATGCCATGTTTTACGTTGCTTTCAATCTGAAGAAAACATTGGGTCTATGTGGAATCTGAACCTTTTCTGTCTTTTTTCCCCCAAAAACACAATGTTTTGGTGCTGGGCTCATGGGCAGAAAGGAGGGGGATTGTAAGGGCTGAGTGATGCTGGAGAGGAACGCGTTCCCAGACAGGGAGCTGGGCAGGCAGCTGGGGACCGAGCAGTTACAGTGCCCACAGTCACAGTCAGCTCAGAGCTGGGGATCTGGACACACAGCCATCACCTAACCCAAGCCCATCCTGGCTGTAAATGCTCTTTCCTGGGTGGGAAACCCATGGCAGCCCGTTTTTAAGATGCTCGTGACTCTGCAGACAGGCTTTAGACCATTTGGGGTGGCTGTCACCGATGGTTGGACGTCCACTGCCTGTCACCCCGGAGGCAGGGAGTGAACGCACGGGGACAAACTCTTCCTCCCACCTTCTGCTGGGTTTTCTCCTAACTCCTCCTGTGCCCTCCGGCTCCTGCACCTTGCGGTGCCCTGTGGGGGCGCAGGGGACCCGTCTCCCCCCTGCCAGGCCAGCTGTGCCACATCTGGAGGGTGTCGCGGCTGCGACGGAGTAACCCTGACATCTAGTGGCTTCCAGAGCCCAGGTCCTGCTCGTCCCCGACCGAGCGGCACCCCCGGGGAGCAGAGAGGGAGGCACCGGGGGATGGATGTCTCCAAAGGCCACCTTCCAGGGTGCGGTGGGCTTACGGGGCAAAGGCTCGGTAGCTGGGGGTGCAGGGTGGCGTCTGTGAGCTGCCCCGTGTCAGATGTGAACACGGCCAGCAGCAACATTTCCAAGGGGTGAGAAGAGATACCGCAATCCACACCGCCCCCAGGGACACTGTTAATAGTGCTGTTGCTGATAAACGACGAGGGAAACCTCACGGTTAGCACAGCGTAGATCTGGGCCAGCTATGACTTTGATTCTCCCTGCATGTGACTGCTCTCTGTTGGGCAAAAAGCCATGGATGGCTCTTTTTGGCCCTCATTTCCAGCCTCTGTCCCCCCAGGCTGGAGGTATTCCTGGTTCCTGCTACAGAGGTCCACATGCCGAGGTGGGTGAGCTTGCCTGGGGAGCCCATGCTTGCCTGGCTCCGTTGGGAAAACAAAGCATGGGACAATGGGTTTCATTAGACAAGCAACTGTGCAACCTCTGTGCCTGGAACCATCCCAGTGATGCTATGGGAATGGGCAGGAGGGGATGCCAGGCAAGGGGAAGAGGGATTTCAGTGAGAATAATCACAGAGAGGTTCATGCAGGTCAGCAGTCTTCTCCCCTCGCACCTCCACCCCTGCAGCATCGCCTGTATGAAGATAAAGGATGGTGTTATCGCTTTTGCCACCCCTGTTCCCTGCTGGCAGTGGATTTCTGGATGCCAATAGGGGCTGGTGGCAACCTCACCAGGTGAGGCAGGTCTGGGATGGGGTGAATGCTGGCCTGCCCTACCATTGCCCTGGTCATGCCAAGGGTCATGCTGCTCACACCACTGAGCACCAAGCCCTGCTGCACGAGGGATTTATAGTGGGGGAAAACACCCCAAGGGAATGCGCAGAGCCCAGATTCTCTAATAATTTGTCCATTTTGAGGACATGAGGGCTATAAGGAGCCATTTACTTGGAGGATTGTTGGAGGATGCCTTTGGGCTTATCAAGGGCAGTGCAGTTGGTGGATCAGCCCTCGTCCTCATAACAAGGAGACGGTGCAGGAATTTCTGCTCCTTGCACATGGATCAAGGTCATGCATACCCCAGGAGGGTGAGAGGATGGAGGTGGCCAGCACAAGCATGACCACAGGGCTTGGGACAGCAGCACTTTGCCCCATCCCTACAGCCCCTTCCAGCAAGGTCCCCAATGAGGGTCCCCATTTCCGTGGCTGACATGAGCCATCCCCCCTCATCCTGTGTGGAGGATTTGCCATGATTTTCTGCTTACTTCCAGCTGTGGTTACAGACACAGGATTTCTTACTTCTCATGAAAGTCACTCCCAGGGTGAAATTTGAGTTTGTAAATTATTAAAATGTTATCAAGAGCATGCAGACTTGCCCATTTTTTTTCCTGTTGGTGAATAAGCTGATGTATAATTCAATTTTCCCCTACAGTTTCTTCAGTAATACTTAAAAATTATACACACACACACACACTCGCACAGATCCAAACCTTATTTCCATTTATTTAGAAGTCTCTTTGGGCCAGAGGCTTTATCTTCCCCTCTTTTTGCACAGTGCTGAGCAAACTTATGGTGTTGTCATTATATGAATAATATATAATAATAATAAACTCAGAATTCTTAGTTTCTGAATGTTTCTTCATAATATATTATTTTAAATGCTTGTTTCTAAGAGAGAAAAAGCAAATGAAAGCACATATGTGGGACACAATTATTATTGTTGGTTATTATGTGGGACAGGAACCAATACTGCTATTTACAGTTTCCTGACAATCTCCTTTACAAAAACCTGCATATAATTTTTGCTAGATTTTAATTCTTTGGGCTGCAGCTCCCTTGGCTGGCTGCCTGACAGGGTTCAGCTTTTCTTGAAAAGTGAAGTAAGCAAACACTTGCTTTCTCCTCATTGCATTTAAACAATTTTACAGCCTGGAGGAGTTTCCATGCCCCCAGGCAATAAATAAATAAATAAAGCCCACGCAGTTTGGCAGAGCAGCTGAAGTCCTCAAGTCAGGGGTGGCACCTTGGAAATTCCTCCGGACTTAGTCCAAACCAGTAACTACTGAAAATGCCCACTCACACCCTTCCTGCTGGGGTTTGTTGGTGACTGGAAGCCAAATCCTTGTAGAATGGGAGGTGAGCAGAGGAAAAAAACAATGCAGGATGCAAAAGAGAAGAGGAAGGTCAAAAGAATGGGGGATCAGTAGTGGGGTAGAGCTGGAAGGGATCTGGAGGAAGAGATGGCACAAGGTGGGATGACAGCTGAGGATGCCAAACGACACGGACTGGGGTGAGGAGACAGAGGAAAACTGGGAAGGGGTGAAGGGAGACACAAGAGCTGCCTCCCCTCCTGCTTCCCTCCAGGGACTGTTCTGCAGGGAAGAAAATCCCACCCTGGTTGCTCCGTGAGCTGCAGGGGATGCAGGGGAAGGAAAGCATTGCTCAGTACATTGGAGGCTGCTCAGCCCACCCAATTTCAGCTGTCCATGGCTCACATGTACATGGTGAAGCCAGGCCCCTGATGCAGGCACACTGGGGACATTGTCCTGTGTGGGAGAAGACCCTCCCTGCTGGTGGCACGTCCTAGCCACACTTCTTCCAGTGACTTCTACCCCAAAATCCTTTCAGTTCACCAGCCTGATGTGGAAGTCGGGGCTGCCCCAGAGCCTGCCCTAGAAGGTTTGCTGATATCTACTTTGATCTTGTCTTCCCCAGGAAGCTGCTCTGAGCCACTCGCTGCAGCTCTTCAAGTTTTCAGCAGGTCACCCAGCCAAGGAAGTGGCTTTTCTCATCTTCAGAAAGGTTTCCCTATGCCCTGGGACGCAGATCTGCACATCTTCAAGACAGGCCACCAAGTGGCTTGGCAGCACATGCAGACAGGGCTCGCACATGTGCTCAGCCGCTCCCCTCCTGAGGCCAACACAGCATCCTGGAGGGAAGCCGAAGCATTAGCAGAAGCTTTCCCATTACACATCTGGCAAGACCGGCGCTTTGGGAACATCAATGACATGCTTATGTGCGAACGCTACCCAGGAACACGTTTTATAGTGAAATGTAGCTCGCTAAATGCTCTCGTGTGTTCGGCTTAAGAGACTCAAAGGCTGCCAGAAAGCTCCCCAGAAAGCACGGGCCATCCATGGTCACATCGCAGTGCAGTGCTTGTGGCAGAAACTGGGAGAGGTTGATGTATGGCACCGCAATTAACATGAACAGGTTGTACACAGCTAGCTGGAGCAAAGAGCACCCAAAGGACAGTCAGTGAGGAACAGCTCTCAGGCCAGACTGACATTCACTGTCCTGTGGGCAAACATTTCTTACAAAAATTGGACTCCGCAACCAGATGTGGATTCATAATCAAAACTGATGAGGAGAGGAAGCTGTTGGCTGTCTCCATCAACAGCAACAGACACCACCATTAAAGACAAGGAGTGAAAGATTTTGTTTTGCTCTTTCTAATGGAACCCAATCTATTGAGATGTTTCACGTTGCTGAGATAACAAATAGGCGTTTTATTGCATCTCCAGTTCTGGTTCTCTCTTTTCCATCTCTTGTTAATGAATCTTTCAGTATATTATAGAGACTGCAATATAGATCAGTAGCTGGCTTGGTCTTGAAACCCATATTCCTAAAACTGCATCCTTTTGACCCAAACAGGAATCTCTTCCTCATAATAGACTGTTCTCCTGTCAGGTGGACCTGCAAGAAGAAGGAGACAAATAGCATTGATGCAAGCCATTAATTGCTTTCCCGTTTATGGAAGGCAAACTTGGATGCAGACTCTATCTAAGCATTTAATTACAAGCAGAAATTGCTTTTCTCTACTGAAACTAGAAATGTTAAAGCACGCAGACACTTTTCATGCAATGAAAGTGAATATTTTTGCAACCACATCAAATTCCCCCCCACCCCACCCCCTCCCTTGCTCCCTGTTTGTTAGCATTTTGCCAGCAAGGAAAAATAATTAACCAGAACAATGCGATGCAGAGAGGCGTCGCAGGCACTGGAGTCGTTTAACCAAGAGAGGAGAATCAGAAGTGATTTGATCGTGAGGGATATCATGAGAAGTAATAAGAATATACTGTCATTTCCTACAAGCAGTAGGGATGCTCAGCTGGAGTACGGTCCTCCCTTAAAACAAAGCGAAGATAATATTTTTAACTCAGAGGCTGGCGCTGGCATGGCAGACAAAAATACCTAACTAAAATTCAGTACCCACTAGGTGCAAGGTCTGCTCGTGTCCTTTCAGGCTTCAGCTTTGAATAATTTCTATTCAAGGCGCAAAGCTCTTACGCCGAGGCTTGTCGTTCTCCTCGCTGCTCAGAAAAACGCTGATTTATGGCAGTGGACTTGCCTCTAAGTCGTTGTTTACCGTGATATCTGCTTTCCAGATAAATGGATAAATTGGATAAATGGGGGTTGCTCTTTACGCGAAGAAAGCCTTGTCAGTAAACATGCATTATTGCTGTGATTAGCTTGAGGAATCATATACATTTTTCATGCTTTTCTAGTTCCACACTTCCTCTAATTCACTCCTAAAAGCCCATCTGTTTAAATGAGCTGGTAATACCCGCTAATCAATAGCTCATGCTCCAGGCAATGCTGGGAGCCAGGGGCTGAGGGATGCCGGGGGACCCCATGGCTGGGGAAGACCCAGGGAGCAGGAGAGAGCCCGCGACTGGGCTCTCACTGAAGTGCTGCTTAACTGGGGCTTGGCCCCAAAATCTATCCACAAACCTCTGCCTGCCCCTGCTGGGCTCAGGCTCTCCTACCATGCCAGAAAGCCTCCATAGCTCTCTTGCTGACAGCCCAAAATAACAGCCAGAGGATTTTAGGGCAGCTTTCACAGATCTGAGATCCCACTGTGACACTGCTGCCATCACCATGCTGTGTAAAGGGAATTTGGGTGGTGGCATCTCTGAAAACAAAGGTCTGGGGGCAGCAGGCTGACCTATATGGGACCTATGGGGTCCCAGGGACACAAGCTGTCTCATCCTCCCCATCAAGAGGAAAGCTGGCACATTAGGGCAGCCACCCTGGGCAGTGGACCTGTTCCTTCCTGAGCCCATTCCCACCTCCAGCTCAGCACGAGCCCGTGTCTCAGCCTGGCAGAGGATCATCCGAGATGCATGTTCCTTAATTGCCAAAGCATCTGCCTCACGCCAGGAGCAGGAGGCAGTGTGATTTAGTTTGCAGACGGCTGGGCCTCCGTTGTGAACGTTTTGCTGCAGACAGGGAGGCTGTGGCAGCCACGCAGCAGCTCCGCACCCCACCAGCAGCTGCAACAGCTTCAGCCGGGTGCGAGGTGCTTGGTCCCTGCCAGCATCCTTCATTTGCTACCACTGAACCTGCAGAGTCTATAAAAAGATCAACGTTGCATTTACTTAAGGCTTTGCAGGGACTTTTACAGTTTCTGCGGCAGTTATTTGCCACAAAAGGCTGGTAGGAGAGGTGGTTACTGCATGCTGCAGGGCACAAGGCTGATGAAATGCACAACTTAGGCTGCACAAGAACAGGAAAGTTGGTCTCTGCTTGCCAACAAGGCAAAAATTAATCTAATGTGACTGCAGAGCTAATGAGAAGCCTTTTCTTTCTCCATCCCAATTTGGGGTTGCTAATACTGTGGGTGTTTGCACAGACTTAATTGAATGTCCTCATCTCTGATGCTCTCTGACAACACATTTTGCAGAAGTTTGTCGAACCAACAGAGCAGCTTTGGAGGCCCAGACCCAAAATACAAACTTCCCTTTGAATTAGAGTCTGTGCATAATGTTTGCCTCATTTGTTAAAAGCCTGGTTTATTTGCCTACTCAAGCTCATCACTGTAAATATTTGCCCTCTCGTCGTGCTCATTAAGCCTTTCGCTTTTGAGCTGGAGACAAGAGGCAGCGGTTTGCGCTCCTGCAACGTGCACTGTGTGGCCACACACATGGGGGATTTGCCCAGCTCTGGTTTCGTGCTGTGCTTGTTGAGCTGCCCTGCAGCCTGGCAGGTTTGTGTCCTGGAGCTGTGCTGCTCGGAGACCCTTTTCCATGTTCATCCTATTGATTTGCTGTGTTTGGTGACAAATTCTCAGTTCTTCACAGCGATGCTGCTCAGGCATGGGCTGGGAGCACGCATGGTCTGTACAGGCACCAGACACTTGGCTTTCCAACCAAACAGCATTTCATGGTGGACTCAGTGGCCTCTTGAAGTCTCTCCAGAAGAGAACATGCCATGAAGGACCAGCATCAAAACCCAGACTGAATGAAACACAACTTGAGGCCATTTCCTCTCCTGCTGCCCCTGCTCCATGCACAGAAAGCTGGCGAGGAAGGCCAAAAGGCAGAGCACTGGGGTAAAGCATTAGCATCTCCTGGCAGGGTCTCACTATTCTTATTAGAAGGGAGGGAAGGAAGAACAAGCCTTTCAGTCTCACTGCTTCATGCTTCCCCACCCTGAAGTGCTTCAAAGTCCAGAGGCTCCTTTTGAGAGCTATCACCAAGCCATGGGCAGGGCCTGTTGCTACTGGGGTGTGGGGGAACACCACAGGCAGAGCCCCACCATGCAGGGAAGGGGCACATCCCCACTGCAGGCCAGTGAGCTCTTTACACTGTGTCACCACAACCCAGGGCCCCCCCTTCCAGCAGCAGGGGGCTGAACCTTACACCCAGAGCAAGCTTCCTCCCCAGGGCCACCAACCCACAGTAACAGCTACAGGCAGCAGAGCCTTCCCAGAAGGGTCACTTCCCAGCACACATCTTTAAGGAACCTGTCACACTTTGGAGAGGGATCAATCTCCCTTTGCCCAAAGATCTTACAAAATGCAGGATATTCAGCGCTTGCTGGCACCTCTGAGCAGCCATTTGAACCTTAAGTCCAGATGAGTTTGAGTAAGGCAAGATCGCAGAGCTCACCAAGAAACATTAATTCTCCCTCAAGCTCTGAAACTTAGATAGGAAATATTTTAAAGGCATTTATTCCACTCTCCTGCTCAAGCCAGAAACACTGATTCCTCCCTTTGATGTAAGGTTTCCCTAAGAATAATTTACGATGCAAGAAGTTTTACTCTGAAGATACTTTGAAGCCAAGCAGATTTTTTTGGTTGTTTTTCAACTCCAGCAAAGTCAAAGCCCAGTAACAAGCTGTTACATTCACATATCCCCTGTAAAGTTCTCAGAGCAGATTCATTTGCTCCCTTTACAGCTTTCTTCTCATGCTTGTCTGCAAAACCCTTTTCTGAGGGAAGTCACCGCATGACAGCCCCCAGCCCTGGAGGGTGCCTCTTCTTGGAGCATTGCTCTCCCACCAACAGAGGGGGGTCCTGGGACCCCACTAATTAAATAAATGCTGTACACCCCAGCTGAAGCTGTTCCCCAGAGAAGAACCCACTCACCAGCACTGCTGACACTTTGGGTTGCAGGTCTTTACAGCCACAGTTCCCAATCAGCTGGGCAGGCACAACAGGGGACCCCATGAGCCCCATCATTGACCCCCTCAGGGCTGCTGGTGCCTGAGGTCCAGCTCCTTCATTACAGGCCCCTGCAGGACCTTTCCTCCTTGTTCAAAGCTTGCCAAGTTACAGGGCTGTAGAGCTAATTCTGGTTATGAAAGCGAGGTAATGCACAGCACCTTTCCTTCATGGGCATCAGCTGTGTCTCGCTGGATGGAGCCCTGGAGGTGGGTTTTACCGTGCACAGGTGTGAACATTTCTTTTCACAGTGACTGATCCTGGGGGGGGGGGGAGGGGGGAAGAGTTTTCTTTTGTTAAACCCATTGCCAAAATATCATTGCAGAGAAGCTTTGGACACAGCATTTTCCATGAAGGTTTTGTTCAGCCTGATGCCATGTGCTCTGTTCCCCAGAGGTATTCTCAGAGGTGTTTCAGAGGCAGCCAGTGTCACCAGCACACAATTACTCTGTCCCTTGGCTGGTAATTTTTCAGTTGCCCTCCAGGTCCTGAGTTTGGAGGTTTGCTACTGACTGCAGCCAGGTCCTTCCATAGGCTTTGGGCCAGCTCCAGCACAGAAGGTTAAAGCTGGGAGCCCCTGGGGGCCTGCCTGTGTGCAGCGGGGCAGCTGGAAGGACTCGTGCTGCGCTAAATGAGGATGTTCTGAGTCTGTAAAGCATCACCGCATAACAACTGACAGCCTTAAGTGAGCTTCACCCTTTGATTATGCTCAAAATTAGAGTGGAAACTCTTCAAGATAATCTCTCTGTACAAGTCCCACTCCTGCTCCCTGGGGACAGACGGAAAGGGGAGAAGAAATCAGCAATGAAATGCTCCAAATGTGCAAGACAAGTTTCTGAGGGCAGCCTGTGGAGTCTGGTGTTGGCTGTGGCCTGCTGGCACTGCCATGGCCAAAGGGATGACCAGACATCAGTCTGTCTGTCCTGAGGTCCTTGCTCCTGCTGGTGGCCATGTGGGAGCCCCGGGGGACCCAGTCTTGGCTGGGTTCACAGTGCTCCAGGAAGACTGCCACACATTTTCTGTTCCTTTTTGGTGGGTTCCCATCTTTGTTCATAGGTTCAGGATATTTCACCTCCACCAGAGGTTGTCCACAGAGCCTGTTGTCCACACTTCTGCTCCTCTTGTGGCTGTGGTGTGCAGAGATGCCCGTCCTGCACACATTCAGGCAACTCACGCCTTGCCTAAGCCTTTCCCACACGCCTTGGGAGATAATCTTCAAGTGACCATTTGGGGATTACATCCAAAAAAAAAAAAAAGAAAGAAAGAAAGAAAGAAAGAAAGAAAAAACCCACCTCGTTGTTATGCAGGAGTGCCAGAAGTGCTTCTAGAATTAGCAGCTACTCCAGGTTGCCCTGTTCATTTTGAAATGTGCCACTTCAAATCCCTTCAAGGGCTTGATTTGGGAAGTAAATGGGATTTGGAGCAGGTGAAACATTAAGTAATTACAAATTATTGGAACACTTCATGTTATGAAAGCCCTTCAAATAATTTTAAATTACTTTGTACTAATTGTGATCAGTGCTCCATTCATTTCCAACGTCCTCTTCAAACGACAAGTCGTGGTATATTTTGGGAGCTGGAACCCAGTGCTTGTTTTTTTTTTAAAAAATGTACAAAAAATCTTTTTGGAGTAATACGCTTCTGAAAAAGATCTGAAAAATGCACTAACCAGCTGCATTTCCCAGGTATTTCTGTATTGCCTGGAGCAGGATACCAAAACCCAGTCAAAACCAACGGCACCCCCTGAGCAGAGCATATTCCCTAATTACGTCACTAGGGAATAATTTTCAAAAATGAAAAGAGGATTAGAGTAGAAAAGACCAGATGACAATGCTCCTGGCAAGAAACACAAGCACAACACAGGAGTGTGGCTCATTCATCGTAGGTCTGATGGTCAGAAAGCACGAGAGTGGGTTGTGGCATTAAAGAAAGCAAGTTCCTGAAAATCCTAAGGAAAACCAAACAGCTTCTCATAGGGTTGAGTTTTTTAAGAATGGCAGTAGAAGAAAAGCCTACAAAATGTAGAGAAAACGGTCTGATTCAGGCAGTAGTATTTTCACATCTCGGTTTTTATTCACTTTTGATGCATTTTATGTGGAGCTGCATTGAATTGTTAACTCATATCTTGCTTTTCTAGCAGGGCCTTTCCTGGAGTGAGAAAACATCTTTTTGTGTCCTCTGAAAGCGTCAGTGAAAATCACAGCGACTCAGGTCTTCCCACCTCCTGCACCTGGAGAAACCTCCTCTCCCTCCCGCTGCTCCTGGTGCTCACGCAGCTCATTTTCCTCTCCCGGTGAGCAGGCTGAGGGCTTGCAAAGTTCCTGCATGGAAGTATCAGGCTGTGATCCTCCACACCTCCCCAGGGAGGCACAGCCCATGTGTCCACCTTGCTGAGCCTGTCCCTCAGGGGGTCACCACGCAGCCACCCCAGTGACAGCTCCTTTCGAAGTGCCCTTAAAAAAAAGGGGGGGGGGGGGGTTGTTCCTGGAGGCTTGTCCCATGAGCAGCCCCCAGGACAGGTCACATAAAACACTCTTTTTCTGGGCTGAGTGTGGTGATGTGGAGAGAGAGAGAACCCACAGGATGGGAGGAGAGACGGCACGTCACTGCACGGAACAACATGGAGAGAAAGAGAAAGCAGCAACAAGGAAGAAAGAAAGGAACAGAGGTGAAAAAGAGGGGAACCAAACAGCAAAAGCAACGTTTCAGAGAGGAACAGATGGATGGGCAGGGAATGACTGCACTTAAAACATCCAACTGCCTTCCCATATAGCAAAGCACGCTTCTCCCAGTTAACAGTATTTGCAACCCTGCTGTGAGTAAAAAGGGAGAAGACTTTGTTTTTATTCTCACCCAAGTGCCTCCCTTAGACAAGCAGCGGTGGGATGAGTTTGGTTGGCCGGCTCCCCCAGCTGCTGGCCATCCCCACCAGTGGCCAAATCCTGCCATGGGCAGCAGTGGCTGGAGCCTCTGCCCTGCTCCTCTCAGTCTGCAATTGTCAAAGGCTTGCAGGAGCTCAGTTATCTTGGAGATATCACCCGCACCCACCAGCACCAGCTGAAATCGGTCACCACATGGAAAGGGTGAGGGGAGGGCTCACCAGCATGCCGGCGTAAAGAAAATAGGCTGAAAGCATGGAGAGAAATAGCACAAAATCAGAAAACAGTCTAATTTACTAATTACAATAACAATAAAGCTCAGTCATTAAAAAAGCAGTTAAAGCTGCAAATGAACAACTGCTTCGACCATTATCAGTAACAGCGTTTACAAGGCCCAAGTTCTCGAAAACCATGAAAACGAATAGCTCAGGATGTCATAAATTTTATACTGCTCCCACAGCAAACCTGCACACAGCACACCAGAAAATGCATATTTCATTACCACTCAACGGTCTGAGCTCCCATGCAGACTACAGGCATTCTTTTCGGTGTAATTTTATAATATGCACACAACTCAAAGCCTCTTTGTAAAAGAAACATAAAAATGATGCATGCGCATATTAAAGACTCGTATTTATCAGTCTCAAATGTAAGTTCACGTACATGCTTAATGTTACCATAAATCAACAGCTCTCTCCATTAAACCATATATGCAACCTTGTTATCGAGAAAAGCTATTTATGAACACTAGAGCAAGTAATCCAGCCGTCGTTTGAAAAAATATTTGTTAAAAATATCTCCTATCTGAATGAATTACTCGAAGGATACATCATGAAAGCAAAACAAAAACAAAACCCACCAATTAAAAATACACCAGGAATTCAGGCTTGAGGAGCCAGCACTGGGAGGAGGAGGCACTAAGAGCTGTGCCCTCAGCTATTCGCACTCCTTGACGGGTGCTGGGGTCTTTGAAAATCCTCCATGAAGTTTGGACAAAAAAAAAAAAAAAAAAAAAAAGGCTCTGTCAGAGCTAGTTTTGATGAGAAGACTGTGTTTTCAACGAGAATGGTAACTCTCTCTGCTTTTGTTGAAAATGATGGTTTTGTTTGTTTGTTTGTTTTGGTTATAATGAAAAAAGCATGGAAGATCATGATATGTTGCTTCTTCATGGAGTAGAGAGGGGGCAGAAGGCACAGCCTGTCCACCTTGGGCTGCCCTTGGCCACCGGGACCCCATCTTCTGCCCCGCCCAGAGGATTCCAGCCATGGCAAGGAGAAGAACCACATCTTCCCTCCATCCTTGTTCCACCTCCAGACAAGGCCCAGAGCAGTTCTGGGGCTGGCACTGAGGGAAGAGGAGAATCCCCACCATCCTATCCACAGCTTCTTGCTAATATTCCGCGGCTGTGTGGCTACCAGCTCATTAGTATTGAAATTGGTTCATACATAGTTCACTTGCAATTTAGGCTCCAATAATCTTCCTATTTAGACCCTGAAATGCTACGAATTTATGCCCAGCTGAAATCTGTTACAATGCTACTGCATAGACATGCAATTTCATAGAGAGATAAGATATAGATCTGCTGTACTCTGGTGATTCTCTTTCAGAAGTGTACCTTGTCAAGCCATAATTTGATATTCTTTTACCATTTCTATAGGGGGGGGGGAAACCCTTTAATTTAAAAAAAAAAAAAAATCACATTTTCGCCCTTTTGTTCAGTAATGACACAAATAGTAAAATGTTCAGATTACATCAGGGAATGGAAAAGCCCCATGGAGAAAAGACACGGACAAAAGCTTCATTTTCAGGTAAAATTGCATGAAGCTTCGGGCACTGCATACTCTTAGCTCTGTTTTTTTTTTCCCTTGCCTTTCATCCCCATGCATCCCTCTGAATGTTAATAGATTTTACATGGGGATGTTTAAAAGGACTGCAGAGAAATGGAGCTTTATCCACTCTAATGTCTTCCAGAAATCTCAAAGCAATTTACAACTGTGAATAATATACAAATAGTTTGGTGAGAGCAGGGGCCAGCAAATCGGATGCTGACTCCAGCTGCAGCTTGCATCCTGCTATAAAATCATTTTTAATCAGGATGCTCTTGGTTATATGTAATATGTATATATATATATGTTTATTTATTTTTTTCCTAAAGCTGCCCTGTATTTTTTACTCCTGCCTCAACAGCCATCAGAGATAAAGGGAAGGGGATGTTCCAATAGATGATGCCCTCACCAGGACTATGCCAGGGATGACACAGGCTGGGATTTAAGAAGTGCTGGTCACACACTGGGTACCAGGATTCCGTGCTATGAAGGCAGCCTCTGTGGTGCCTCCAAAGCCAGAAAGGGGCTGTACAGGAGGGGTATGGGACTCTTTGTTGGAGTCTAGGGAAAACTGGCACCGGGTTGTAAAGTGGGACAGTCATTCTGAAACAGTGCCACCTGTGTGAAACCCTAAGAACAAAACTCTTCACTGGGGTTGCAGAGGGGGTGGTGAGAAACACAGAAACACACCCTGTAAAATCCAAATCCCAGTGGCTTCATCACCCTGTGCTCAGCTGCTCTCAGCAGAGCCACGCCAGCACCTCCATGGCCAGCGAGTGCTCAGCAGGGAGCGAGGGCTTCTTGGCTGCAGCTTGCTCCAGCACCTTCACGCACCCCAGCCCTCTGACCTCCAGAGCTTACTGCCCTCCTCCCAGCATGGGGCCGTGCTCTAATTGGCTTTATGTGACCATGAAGTCATTAGCTTTTCCAGGCTGGGGACGAAAGAGAGAGCAGCATCTGCCTGTGGGGTGCCACAGGACTGAGACACTGAAGTGCCAGGAGCTCCGTGCTGGAAGCAGCCCCTTTTCCTCCTCTGCCTGCGGCTCCTGACTCAAACCTTATCAATGCTGCTAAACTTTTTAATGTATATCAATTGGGTAAAGTTCACAAACAAAGGAGGGATCGATTGGTGGAATAATAAAGTATTGATCACCCTGACGTGAACCGATGAACCTTAAAATCAATAATGAGCACAGATCACGTTCCCGTAGCACGTTTGGTTACTGCCTGCTCAGTGGCATGCTGCTCCGGATGGCAGGTGGGAAGGGAAAGCCTTCCCACAGCTCCCCAGGTTCTGCAAAACACTGTGAAGGCATTTGGCAGGTGCAGAAATACCCTCGTGGGTATTTCTCTAAGGACCAAGCTCTTCCCAGATGGGCTCCCCATCTCTCTCATCTCATTAGCCGTTTCTAAGCCCATGGCTAGCTGGATTTTCTCTCTGAAGTGCTGAGAGGGAGAAATACTCTTACAAATGCCTGCACAACATGTGAGTGTTTGCCTACCTCCACCAAGCATTCCTCAGCCGACACACTTGGGGACTGCTCATGTGGTTTCACGGTAGGATCCCTTGAAGGGTTTGCCATCCCAGCATGAAAACCTGGTCTTTCACTGCCAGGCTCCTTGCCTGAAGCAGAATTTTTGCTTCTGGTTTTCCTAGAGAAGCAGAGCACCGCTATCAGTGCTGCTTTTTATCGCACAGTATTGATCGATCGCACCAGTATTAATAGGTACGAGGGTAACGGTGTGTAAGCTGGACTTGGACAGGTTGAAGATGGGAAGGAGACACAGGTTTCTAACTGTGATGCTCCCTCACTGGGTCCCCTGGGGCTTTAGCTGAGTCCTTCTGCGTCAGAAACCTTCTGCTCTCAGGGGGTACCATGCAGCAGGACCCCCTCAGGCGGGGGCCATGGGTGTCTCTGAAAAAGCAGGAGCGTGTTCCTCTCTGCCCTCTGATGAAAATCGTGAGCAATTTTGTTTTCATACATCAGAGAAGAAAGCTGCCCCCCTGCCAGGTCCAGACAGGGCTGAGATATCAAATTGTTCTTTTCAGAAGAGCATTTACTGTTTCCAGAGGTTTAAGAGAGCAGGAGGCAGCTCATTCGGTTATTCACTTGGACTCGGAGCTGTTAGACACAGATCTTAATGGATAGTATTGATTGAAAGAAACAAAGCAGCGGTTCTCTTTCTTTCTATCAAGGGATTTCTAGGCTAAGATGAGAAGAGTTTGCAGGCTTACACTCTTAACAACAAAATACCATATTACAGGATCCCCAGAAGTCTCTTAGGGTATCGCAGTGGTGAGAGAAAGAAATGTGCAAGGTGTTAATGGGATAACAAATTAATAGAGAATAGGATTAGCGAGGGACACAGGCTGGTACCAGGGCTCCCGAGGTCACCAGTGTCGAGATGTAATCCACTCCTGGCACGTTGTCCTCGCTGGCAGATGAACACGAAGGGAACCCACCTGGTTCCCGGTGCCACTGGGATCCCAGTGGCAGCTGGGACACTGAAGTCATTGTGAGCAGCTAAAACGCAATTTTAGGGGAAATCAGCGCCTGCATTACCTGGAAAGCCAGTGCAATTCTGTTCTGTAACATCTGAGAACTGTGACGAAGCAGCAGGCTTGGAAACAGTTTTAAAATCATTACCTGACTCTCTGTTGTCCCATGCAATTTTCCCATCCATCTGCCAGTCATTTCGTAAGGTCAAGAGCAAGGACATGCAAGCATGGGGACCCAGTCCTCCGTGCTGCATCTAATTCTGTTTTTCTGTCCCTGCAGGCAGATGGCCCCACTCACCAGGGCTTCCCGAGGGGACCTTCCCCACCTGGACCATCGATGGGAATGGGTGAACCCCAAGTCATTGCCATTGCCACCCTCCTCAGCAGAAGACTTTGATGCCCATCTCCAGCCCCAGGGTCTGCATGGGCTTAGCCGAGCATTTCCTACAGACCAACCCATGGTCTGTCTCCTTCCCCAGAGGGCACCAGCCCCCGAGCATTTGGGAAGGCAGCGTGAGCCACAATGTCTGTGCCAGAAGTTGTACTCAGTTCCAGATTCCCAACCACTTCCACCAGCACCAGGTATACAAATCCCCATGGCAGCTTTTCACACCTCAGCCCTCTGCAACCCAGGGGGCCTTTGAAAGGTCTCCTGCCTCTCATAAAGTATTGATCTTGGGGCTTTTAAACGAGTTGCAGACCCTGAAATCCCACCTCTCACAAGCTGTTCCGTCCCTACTGGCATGAAGACAAAAACAAACTGGCTTTCATTTCTGCTCCGCTCTTGACAGTAAGAAGAGGGATGGGGCACGGGATGGGACCTTTCATTGCCTTTAATGATGGTGCTGATTTTGGATGGGCAGTGAAGGTCACTGAAGTTTTGGAGGGCTAACTGCCCCCCAGTCCCCTTGGCAGTGGTGCTCGGCTGTGAAAGTGATGCTCTGCAATGCTTCATCCAGGGCTGCAACACCTCCTTGACAATATTTCCATCGCTCCCTGACTTTGATGAGTCACTTATTACCTCCGCTTTTTTTTTTTTTTTTTAAAGGGCCCCCAGTCTTTCCTAGATCACGCTAACAAGACAGCTATGGAGAACGGTGGCCCTGGGGGTCTTCATTAGTTCCTCCTAGATTTATGTTCCCTTCCAGTTTAATACCGTGTTCTGGGCACGGCTGCTCAACGGTGGGGTCATGGTGAGTTTCCAGGGGTCAAGACCTTGATCTTGTTATTTATAGCTACATGTTAGGGGAGCTCTAAAACTGCACTTAGTCACAGCAAGGCCCTTGCATGGAATATGCTGACAGCTGGAGGGATATCTGCACAACCACGTTCAGCATCTACGCGGCACTCCAGGCATAAGGAGGTGCTGTGGGATGGAGCTCCAAAGGGTTTGCAAAGCCAGTGCTTGGTCCTGCAGGGAAATGTGCAGAAAGAGGAGACCAGATGCTCACAGGCTTGCACTGCACAAGACTGTGGGATCGGTGTTGTCTTTTGGTGGATCCCAAGAAGGGAGCCCAATTTTCACCCATCCCATAAACATTGAGATCCTACAAGAGTTTCACTTTGCCCCCTGGCTGGAGACCTGCTGCCCTACCCTGCTGAGCACTGCAAAGCAAGCTGCAAAGACAACACTTATTCTCTCCTCACTGCTTTATTTCCCAGTGCAGGCAGTTTTGTGCTGCTCTTTTCACCCCCATGCACATCCCACCCCCTGCCCTACTACATCTCTGTAGGGCATCTCCCGCACATCCTTTCTTTCAGCTGCTCTTGCTGCTGCTGGCGGTAGGTCTGGTCTCTGTTAGCCATGGAAATGCTACCACCTTCAGGATCCCTCTGCACCTTTCCTCTCCCATCAGGGAGACAGCAGCTCATGCACTGCAAGCTGCTCTCAACACCAGGTCTCCTGACGAGCCCAAGGGTGATGGGCAGGTTACCAGAAAAAAAAAAACATCAAATGCTCAGCTAGGAAAAATAATCACGGCTGCATTCAAATGAATACATCTTGATTTACACCACTGGGTCCACATTAATTTGGAGCAGCTGGGGCCAGGCTTGTTCACGACTACTATAAAAAGAGATTCTGCCTGCTAAGCCTCCCTCTCTTACAACTCTAACCTGTAATTTAGTAAGTGAGAGATGACCTAAAGAAATTCCCGGGTAGCTGTAAAATGAGAGGGAGAAAGAAACAATTTTGTTGTGCAGGCTACCACTGGCAAAGAAGTGATTGCACTGGTATCTAAAAAAAAAAAAAAAAAAAAAGTAAGAAATCCAGAAAATAACAATAATAATGCCTGAATTTCAACATTCGGGAGCTATTGTAATGGTTTCTAATTGAATGAAGGGTTACTGTGGAGTGCTAGAGCCTGCATTTCTCTGAAACAGCATCCTTTGGCAAGCTCAATATTCAAAAATCCCCCTGAAAGCTTATTTAAACTGACAGGGTTGGTCTAGGTTTGAGGAATAATGAGCAGATTCTGTCTTTTTTTTTCAAAGACTTAAAGAAGACTGAGAATTTTATGCTGGCATAAATTTTTGTTGTAGCATAGGTGAAACCGGGTGTCTTCCCATTTGAGAAAGATGCTGCAGTGATCAGAGATGATGTGTGGGGACAGAAAGGAGCTAAAAGCATTTCTTTGTCTTTCTCTGGTATTTATTTTTTTATTTTTTTTGACATTAACAGGTGGATTTTATACTCATGGAAAAGTAAGGTACATGCCAAAGAAACTGGAGTCAAGGTGTTAATTTTTAAGGCAAACACATTCCCTCTGTTTAAAGAGATAATTCTGTGATTAAGACTTATTTGGATTAAAAGCTCATTTCAGCTGAATTGATCAGATGGCTTTTGGGTGTAATTTAAACTAAAAATACGGGGAAGGGATAAGCAGACTTTATTTTTATTTAAAATTGTTTTCTCTTCCTCTGCCGTGCACCCATGTGTGCACATTCACACTTATTCCGATCAACTTTGGCTGCTTTTGTGTATTTTTTGGTATACCAGGAAAGGTTGTTCAGCCTGGATCTGCAATGGAGATAGCAATGCCTTGCTTCTCATCAGCCTTAATTTAATATTCTTCCTTCCACTGCCACCTGCATGTTTTCACTCCTGAGAAATGAAGGCTGGTGGTCCAGCACCACGCCGCTTGTGCCACGTGGGGACAGATTTAGCTTCCACCGTCATCCTCGGTTCACAGTTGCAATCACTGATATTTCTTGGAGTACATACCAAAATGTGTCCAGACGCTGCAAACCAGAGCTGGAAGAGGAGAGAAGAGAGCAGCTCTTAGGTGGAACAACATTGCCATCTCATGGTGTAGGTGCAGCCCTACAAAGTCTGCAGGGATGCTCCCCTCCGAGCCTTCGAGGTTGTGAGTCTCAGTGCAGAAAGCCATGTAGGCAAGAGAGCTTCGCTGCTCTGCTCCCAGCCTTGCAAAGGGATGGAGGTGGCCAGCCTTTATGGGATAGATGCCAAAACAGAGTTTTCAGGCACTCACCAGCAACCTCTTGCACCCTGGCTCCCCTGTGCCAATCCTGTTGTTGTCCTCGTGCCAGCCCCTGATCTCTCCACTTCAGAGTTCTTCTGTTAATTCGCATTTTCTCAAGCTTTGCTAATAATTTCCCATGTGGCACCATATCAAATGCTTTATTGAACTCTAGATAGATTAGATCTACCAAATTTCCCTTGTCTGGAAAACCAATTATCTTATCAAAGGGAGATGTCAGCACAGTCTGGCACAAACTGCCTTTGGTAAACCTGTGTTGCACTTTATCTCATTTTTCTCTGTGCCTTTAATTAATGTTTCCTTTAGCATTTGTCCTACAGTCTTGTGTATAACTAAAAATGGGTTAACGCATCTGTAGCTGGCTAGCTCATGCTTTTCATTTTCCTTATCATATTTTGCTTTTCTTATAATCCCTTTGCTTTTGGGGGTTCAATCAGTGCCTTTTGACCCACAGGACTCATCAGAAATGTGCTTTCCCCTCTGCACACAGGGCACCGCTTGTCTCCAAGCAGGATGGAGATTTCCTCAACCCCTCAGGCTTCATCTCAGTGCACTCCTGAGTTCTGCCTCCAGATGTGGCTGCTCTTTCTCCTTCCCCTCTTATTCCAGATCATGTGTGCTCTCATGCCCCAGTCAGTGTCACTCCTCCTGACAAAAATGATCTGTTTAATTTTGGGGGAAATGGTTTTATTACCCTTTAACCCAGCCCTGCTTTTGTGGCTGGCTGTTCCCCTTTCTGCATACTTCTATGTATAATGCTACATTTTTTATTCCCCCCCCCCCCCCCCCCTTACATCCTATATGGGTGCACTCAGCCCTAGCCATCCCCTCACTTTGAAGCTGATCCATTTTGCTGACCTGCTGTTTCTGTCTGTCCCTGTCAGCTCTCCATCCACCTTTGCTACTCTGGAGATCTGGAGCCTATCTCAGTCCCTTGTCTCAGCATAAGCTTCCCCAGATTTTAATTAAAAAGCATAAACTGAGCCAGTTCCTAGTTCATCAGGACAATATTACTTTGAATGGACAAGCTTTCTATTAACAGTCTAAAGCCAAGTCCTTTCTCCTTTCACAGTTCTTGTGACATTTTGCTGTGACAAATAGGATGGGTAAGTGAAGCTGGTGACCATAATTTTCTGCGAATTCTGTAGAAGTGGGTTAAGGCTGGGATGACTGGTTGGGAAATGCTCTGGGACAAGGAATATCATTAAGGAGGAGGTGCCCAGCTCGAGAAGAGCTGGGACTTCAATTTCATCATCTCTCAGACTGCTGCTCCACTAGGGCTCTCCGATCACTAGCAGCAATGTGCGCTAAGGCCAAGAAAGGAGGTGGCATGTGTTTCTCTCTGATTTCTGCCAGGATTTCCTAGCCTGTAGGTAATCCTGATGCAGTGCCAGATTCAAAGCCTGGCTCTCTGGGTAGCTGCCCAGATTCTCTGGGCATCTGGGTGGGGTCCCTCTCTTGAGAGCAAACCTGCCCCTATGAAGGGCATCCCAAAGTGAATCCATGAGCCACCTGGTGGTCTTCAGCTTCACCAAATCGAGGGCTTCTGGACTTGGGGTTGGAGAGGAAAGGTAGCTGGCTGGAGTTACAGCAGGCCAGTGGATGGCTGTAGGCAACTGTCCATCAGTGTACCGTGAGGACAGGTGGCAAGAGGGGGAGATCACAAGCTGTCCCTGCAGGATAGAAGATACCTGAGCTGTGAAGACAACTCAGACACCTCTGCAACTCCAAAGTACTTGAAAAATTATTCACACCCTTGGGAGAAGAGAGGTCCCCACTAGATGTGCCAGTGCAGAGGACTGCTCGTGGCAAGGTGTTGCTTTCCACCATGCCATGGGCACACAGGAGGTCAGCAGGGCAGGTTCCCTGTGGTAATTCCAGCCACTAAAATGTAACTGCAACTTTTGTCATCAAATAATGTGACATCACTGAAAAGAGGGTTGTGTAGAAGGGAGTGTTTTCCCCCCTGTTGTGACAGGGTGAGGGTCTGCACCTTGAAGAATTATTCCAGATCACTGGGGGAGGAAAACTTGAATTCTGGACAGGAACATGCTGAGAGTATTGTAGAGTAGCTTACCAGCACGCCTGGCACTTGTGATAAATGCCCCCTCCAGCTGACCCAGCTATGAATGGGTCCTTGCTCACACAGGATTTTTGCAAGCATCTTCAGCTCCCCAGCCTCTTTGCTATTGTGCATGCTTTAAAAACAAATGCACACATACAAAAAAAAAAAAAAAAAAAAAAAAAAAAAGAGAGAGAGAGGGAGAGAAAGCAGCATTCCCAGCAGTCTGCTAGTTAGGCTCTGGCAGATGCTCAACCAAATGTTGTGTTTTGGCATGGTGGGATCCCATCTTTTTTGAATCCATTCTATTGGACTCATGTCAGAATACGGTGACAGCGTATATTGCACATAATGCTGTGGCAGATCTTTGGCTGGTGGCACCATACGGGCCATGTGGGGAGAGGTCAGGACAGGCTCTGGCAGGGGCAGAGCAAGGGCAATGGGGAGAAGCAACCGGGGTGAAGAGAATTTCATTGCTTCTGCCATAAACCCTGCTGTGATAGCAGGAGAGACTGGTCCATGCTAGGACTTGCTGGAGAGCCTCCCAGGCATCTCCGCAGCCACTTTGGCTTTTTTTTTTCCTCAGTCCCCAGGCTGTCTGCCTGCTGGAGGAAAGCCATCCATCACGGCTGTTATGCTCTACCCACTAGCTATCTAGATTTAGCTTGTGAGTGCATAATTTATGGTCAGTTGGTTCATCTCTGCTCTTCATCAATGCACAGCACTTTGCGGACTTTCCTTCGAGGAGAAAAACTCCGGTACTGAAGTTGTCCAGGAGCAGTGAAAGCCCCACCTCCAAAGCACACAGGGCTGGTACCGAGCCGAGGAGGCTCACAGGGGCTGAGAGGCACTGGCGAAGCTTTGTGGTGGAGCTCCAGGGCTGGAAGCAAAGAGCCTTACACCCTCCTGTGAGGTCCCTGGATCAGGAAGCTGTTCTGCTGAGGCTTGTTTTGCTTTCTTCCCTCTGCACACGGGATAAAGCGGGCAGAAAGTGTGAAGCTGTTATTAGAGGCAGCGCTCCAAGCAGTCGAGAAAAATCTCAGGGAGGAGCATGAGTCATGTGCCCCAAACTAAATTTACCTTAAAAACTGGTATTGTTATACACAACCTCATAATGACTTTATTTCTGTTATGATTGTTGCTGTTGTTCTGGTTATTACCTTTCTCACTTAAAAACAAGACAAAAAAAACCTACCCAACCCTGTAGCTACAACTACAGTAATATTATTTGCTTGTATTATTCTTTAGGTGGTTCCTGTGCTGCAGGCAGTAAGTAGTTACAATCACTCAGACTATAATAGAGAAATTCATTCCAATAATAATAATAATGACATCTATTATTTTTGAAATACAAATCTGATGAGTTCATGAATATAGAAAGCTCTGGGTGCTGGCTGGCTGTAACATGGCAATAAAGCGAGCATGATTTCCTGATAGATGCCTGCCGCAGGCTCCCAGCATGCTCCCTCCAACTGCGCACCCATCCCTGCTCAGCACCCAGCTGCTGGTCCTGCCGTGTGGTGGGAGACACCCTCCAGCAGTGGGGTCCTGCCTGTCCACGGCGGGTGCAGGCTTCATACCCAAAAAAGCCCTGGGAGGGTGATGTAGTGATGCAGGTGTTCTCTTGGAGGCACAGCAACCACTTGTTCTGTCGTTTTCCAGCATTTCTGGGGGCTGGGAGCACTGTGGGTGCAGCAAAGCCATGCTTGCAGCAGTGGGACGTGGGTGGGTTGTCTCTGGACTACCCTGTTTGGGGATTTTGTGAGGGCTTTGCCCTGCAGTGCCTGAGGGATTGTGCAGGCTCTGGGCAGAGGTAACAGAGCTGTTTCTAATGGGAGGAGATTTTTAGATTTTTTTAATTATTTTTTCTTTTTCCATGTGAGGCCCATGAGGTCTAATGGTGTTTGCTTTCCACACACCAGCACAAAAAGCTTCTGTGATGCAAAGGCAGACGTGGGAGCTCCCAGCCAAACTGTTCCTCTCTACACAGTTCTGACAGCTGACTCTTTGGTTACCAAACCCTTGGGTTTCAAAAAGGCTGTCCAGTGCAGAAAAAAACCACCTAAAATCGTATCAGCACTTTGGGGAACTAACTGATGATGTACAAACTAATATCATGAAGCTGACTACATTAAAGCGGAGGAAGGCTATAATAATGCACAGGTGTTTGCAGGGCGTGATGCTATCAGGAGCTGGGGAGCTGCAAAAAGCTTAAAGTGAAATTAGGCAAAGGAAAGCAAACACCCTGCTGCAGATAGGGTGGCCGGCTTTTTAGTTGTTACTCCGGTTTTATCTCTGAAGCTGTATGGACATTGCAGGTGTTAGGGAAGTGAGCATGGAAACCTTTAAGCACAAATGTATTGCTTTACAATTGCTTGTAATTTGGCACAATTCAGCTCCTTGCATTCCTTTCTCCAGTAGTGTTTCCTCCATGTGTTAGTCCCTGTGGCACGGCTGCCTGCTTGCCCTTGGGGTGGAGCACAAGTGATTTTGTAGGATTAGTTGGCAAGGTTATTCAGGACAAAGAGAAATCCCCACAAGATCTCTGCTGTAGACCTGATGAAGGTTTGGGCGGGCTCCAGAGCGGAGAGGTGGGCTGTCCAGGGAGCTGGGGCCTCTGGCTTTGGGGTCTTCTTCAACTGCAGGCTGCTTGTGTGACACTGGGGCGTGATGTTTGCCTCTCTTGGACCTACCACCAACCCGTTGGGGATGCAGAAGGACCTGGGCCAGCTTCTGCCTGCGGATCCTCATTTTTCTGAGCTGTCCATGCAGCAAAGCAAAACCCGGGCTCCTCTAGAGGGCAGGGCAGAGCAGCACCAGGATTTTGGCCTTGGCCTGTATTTAATGGTTGTGGGTTTTTTTGTGCTCCTGTGGTGGGATGCAGGTGGGACCATCACAGCGGTGCCTGGCCTGTGATGCCCCAAGCAGGAGAACAGAGCATTGTCCCAGAGAGATGCTGGCACCCATGTGGGGGCCCCAGAAAGGGTGCAAAGATGTTTGACTCTGTTTGTTTGATGTATTGCTAACTGATAGATAGGATGGGGCCAATCAAGCAGATTCGGAGAGCAACAATGCTTTTTTTTTAGGAGACCAGAGCCCAGCCAAATGCTGGGGCTCATCAACAGAGGTGCAGGTGACAAGCAGAAGAACCCCAGAGGACAAAGTCTGACATTCCTCCTTTGAAGTGCTTCCTCAAGCTCTCCAACCAAGCTGAAATGTGAGCCCTCTTGATGCTTTCCTCCTTGTGCTGCAGGAGGAGCCTGTGCCTTTGGCATCCAGTAGGTGCTAACACCTGCAGGGGGTTGGACCAGGCAGCCTCCAGAAGTCCCTTCTGCCCTCGCCTGTTCTGCGGCTCAGTCTCTATCATTTCTTATCATTTCACTGGTGGTCGCTGCTCCCCCAGGTGATAATTTTAGACTTCCCCCAGAAAATTCACCTCCTAATGCTGGGTCAAGGGGCTGGTGGCATCTGGAGGTGAAGGGGCAGCCAGGATGGGAAGGGGATGCTTTCCCACTATCTGGAAGGTACAAGATGGGCTGAGACTTGTCCAAACAGATGGCATCTGTTTCTGTGCATGCCCTGGTGTTTACGGATCAGTGCACCCTGTGTGCTCGGCAGGCACCGTGTTGAAAAGGGGTGGATGGATAGAAACCTCCGCCCCCAGAAGATCTTGTGGCTGATTGTGTGCCATGCTATTTTCCTGCGGGACACAGTGTGAAAAGATGGACCCAAGCAAGTGTTTGCCAAAGGAGAGGGTTTCTGGGGAAAGCCGAGGTGTGTCGGGGCATGGGGGCTCCTCCGACGTCACTCCCAAGGGATTTCTTTGTAATGCGAGCCCCGGCCCCGTGTTTTCGCCCTGGGCGCTATCTGCTGATTAAGCCCTGGGTATCTCGATACCTTTCCGTGGGACTGTTTGCTCTGCCTGGCCGCAGCAGCATTAATGCTTCCACATCCTCCGTCAGCAGCCTGCAGCAGGAAGGGAGCACGCGGGAGCGCAAACAGAGCTGGGGGCAGACCCAGGGCCCTTTGCACCTGGTGAGAAGCAAATGGGCACACCCTGCCCTCTTCCACGGTGAAGTTTTAGAAGGCAGGCAGGCTTTTTGCTGCCATGAGGGGTGGACGGGATTAGCTGAGCGCTTCTTGGTGGTTTGTTAACACTAAGTTATCACTACGATGATGGAGAAAGATGTTTTTCTGTGTGGTGAGTGAGTGTTTTTCTCAAGCTTGAGTGCTTCAATGCCAGTGCTCATCTTTGCAGGGGAAAGCCCTTGGGCCACTCATCCCAAATCCTGCACCATGTGCAAGGCTGCCAGCCTCCTTTGGGTGGAGGGAGCTTCCAGCCCTGCTACTATATCTGCCATGGGTCTATAGCCTCACCAAAAGGGGAAAAGGCAGCAGGAGGGATACTGCAAAGAGCCTGCTGGCTGGGCATCCACATCCCAGAGGGTGCTCTGGCTTCCTTGAGAGGGCCAGCACAGGTCAGGGTTGCAGGAGGGATGTCCCAGAGGTTTCTCTGTTGGCTTTATGGCTCCATCTCTCTTGGAAACCCTGCCGACCCAGCACAGGACAGCCATTGAGAGCCAAGATGCTGTTAGACTCCTCCCAAAGGGCTTTCTGACGTCTCTGATGAAATTCGGTAAACACAGCCACACTCACAGTGCAAATGAGCTGCGTGCATTTAAAAGCAATGAATTAAGCAATATCAAACTCCACAGCCTTTTTGCTCAGGTTTAAAGTGACCATGGCTTGGCTGACCCTCCATGTTTCCACCATAAATTAACCTGCAGTGAGGTCCAGCCCTGTGGGTGCTGGCTGTTAGGCTGCTGCTAAAGTGCTGCTTGGATTAAATAAATCCAGCCTATGCTGGCCCAGAGTTCAGGATGTGGGGTGTATTTTTTGGGATGTGTTTGCGTGTGAGGCCCTGCTGAATGCTTCCAAGCAAGGCAGCAGCATCCTATGCCATTTGGGGAAAATTCTTCTTTGCTATAGGGCAAAGACCTACACGATGGTGCAAAATATATCCAGATCAGTCCTAATAGAGAATAAAGAGAAAAAGCTAAATATTCTGCAAGCAGTCTCCTTTCCAGGCGATAGGGAATAAAACAGCACCCCAAAAGGTGCAATCAGTCTGTTTTTGTGCCTGCTTGGCTCCATCCCCCATCTCCGGGACCCTTGCAGAGCATTTGGGCTGCTTCACCCTGCCTGCTCCTGCATGCCTGCACCTCTGAAAACACAGCCCAGCTCCTGCCTCAGCGTTATCTCAGTGCACCAAGAATGCAAACACCAGAGCTGGTAGAGTGCAAGCAATGAGGCTGCTCCAAGCCCTGGCAGGGGAGAAGATAGTGCAGAGGCAGCGCAGCTCCTCCGGCACAGGCAAAGGGCTCTCCACTGGCCGTGGATGCCTTCCAGCCTGCTTCAGCTTGGCTTTGCTTCCCTGAGGACTGCATGCTCTGCCATTTCTCTGCCATTTTTTTCCAGGCAAGAGGTGAGTTTTGCTTTATCTATAAAAATGTTGACTTGGGGAACTGGAATGTGAGTGAAAAGTGGTGCGGGAAGAAACCTTTTTGCTTGTGTGCATTGCTGGAGGAAGGGATGGCTGCATTAATCATTCTGCAGTCAATACAGCATATTCTTCTACAGAGTTTCTGTTTGATAGAGGTTTCCAGATGTGCCTGGTGCTAAAGCTGAAAGGAAGCTGGCTTTGAAGTGTGCACACATGCACTGACTTGATCACAGCTGCAATTTACTCGAGCACCTTCTGCAAAGACATTCAGTAAACCCATGCAAGCTCAAACTCTGCCATGGGTGCAGTCAGCGTTGGGGTTATTCCCCAACAGGAGGAATAAGGACAGTCACCGTCAGATGGGTGCAGACCCGAACACAAATCCTGGTTGTTCTGGGAGGAAAGCCCCCAAATCCCACTGCACCCCCCTGCTGCATGTGTCCCGCAGGCACCCCCGAGGAATGACCGTGCAGCACACGGCGTTCCCAGTAATCTCTTGTAGGCTCCCACCCGTCTTCATCCCGCACTTGAAATACTGCAATTGCCTGGAGAAAAGAAATATCTTTACAAGAAGGGCCATCAAGCCAGCGTGCCGTCTGCTGCAGCCAAAAAAGCAGCCCACTCAGCAGGGTAATCTATTCAATGGCTGGGATTTATTTTTAACGCTCGGCTCTGCAGTCCTTTTAACTCGAGCAGAGAAGTGAACATTTTGATAACAGCAGCCTCCAGGTCAAATGTGATGAGAATTCGTAACTCGCCACAGAGTGGGTTTTGGAAAACCAACCAAGCAAAACAATTTCCCAGAATGAGACGATGAAGATTTGCGTTTCTCTGCACAATGTTGTACACGGAGCTGATATCTGTTGGAGTGTCTGCTTATTCTCCCTCCACAATTTGCAAATAAAATGCCTTCTGGACTATTTTAAATTTGAACAGCTATTGCAACCACGGCTCTGCCAAGCTCCTCATAAAGACTCGAGACATCGGATCTTGAGGCCATCGAAGAAGAAATATTAATCCTGTAATGGGAATGTTCGGATGGTCCCGTTTCTAATCAAAGCCAAAGCCTGGGTTTTCTGCTTCAGGCAAGGAGTCTGGCATCAAGATTTTAGAAACTGCAAGGAACAGGAGGGAGCTCCAGCTCCTGGGATGCATGGGAGCAACACAGAATTAGCAGCAGGGATGGCATAGGTCAGAACAGGGATATGCAGGGGGAAAAAAAACCTGAAAATCTGCCCAAGCTGAGCTTTGTGAAGGAGCTGCTAGGAGGCAAATTTTTATTTATTTATTTATTTATTTATTTTCCCAAATAACTGGAAATATGTCAGAGCAGGTCTGAGAGGAAGGAGAGGAATGTGGAAGGAAATTTGGTGTTGCAGCATTATTGGCTTTATCAGTGGGTTCCAGAACATGTTTCCAAAACTGTTTTCTCTCCATTCCCGATCTGTAGGGAGGCCCTGGAGGCAGGGGCTGGGCTCCTCTGCACAGTGCTGGTGCAAGGAGACAAAGTGGGGGGGGAAGAAAATAAAAAACAATGATTAAAGCCAATAAAAAGCAGCACCCCCTTTCCTGCAGGCTGCAAACTTTGCTGGCCTTGTCCAGAAGATTGTCCCCACAGCCCTGCTGGTGGCTGCAGCACCTTCCTGCTCCCCCCTTATGCTTTTCCCCATTGCTGTTGCAGGAGCCTGGTGCATAGTGAAAAAACTATGTTGGCAATGGAAAACAGCAGCATTTGCTATGCAGCATGGAAAGCCGTGCTGATGGGAACAGTCATTGCTTTAATATTTAATTTGATGAGATCTAGCTTTGAGAAATGGAGCAGGAGCTGCCACAGCTTCAAGCTCAGCCCTTCCAGGGGAATTTCCATGGGGTTCGCTACACTGCGGACTTATCTATATTCTGGCTGGGTGACATGGTAATGCATCTCATTAGCTAACCGAGCACACAGAGCTGCGTTTCCTCCCATTCCCTTTAATTAATCAGGCTTTCAATGCATTCAGGGGTCGCTCGGACACTGGTTTGTCATTCAAAGCATCTCCCTTCCACCGGACCCTGGCTCCTGGGAGCTGCTTGGTCTCTGCAGAGCAAATGTGGCTGCTCACGTGCAACCTGGTGGCATCTCAGGAGGGAATTTCCTTACACCATGAGCCTGTCAGTGCAATGCAGCTAAGGCCCAATCCTGCCTCTCACCAGCCAGAGCTCCCTGGTGCTGTATGGGCTCATGCTGCTGCAGAACCAGGAACCAGGAGCAGGGCCAGGCTGTGCATCAGCACATGGGAGATGTCTCACCTAGAACCTGTTCCTTCTTTGCCCTTTCAGGTGGGTCCCATTGGCCCCAAACCATCTCTGAGACTGAGGTCCAGCCTGCAGCAGAGCCAGCTTTCCTCTGTGTGTCATCTCCTGCCTTCAGAAGTCCTGTTGCATGCTTCAGACAATTTGGGTGTCTTCATCCAGGAGCTGGGATTCCAGGAAGCCTGATGGCCAACAAACAAGCTGGAAATGTGGATTTGTCAGAACTATAATCCAGGTACCACCTAGCTTTCTGCGTGTGCAAAGCCACACACTTTGTCCTTATACCTGCCTCTCCCTCTGCAGCCTCCATCCCTGCAAGTCTTTCCTGCCAGTCCTGCTAAGCCATAGCACTGACATGTATTTCTGCTTTTCCTTGTCTCTCCTTAGCATACATGTCCGAGGCACAACCCCAGAGGCCAAAGGAAAGCAAGAATGTTGAAGAAGATCCACATATGCCTCTGCTTCTTCTTTGTCTCGGGCATTTTGTACGAGATCTCCTTGCTGTCCGGCTGCTTCTTCTCCTGTATGCCTATGCCCAAGCACTTCCTGACACCTGAGCAGGTCTTGAACCTGGGAAAAAGCATCATCTTCCTGGAGACAACGGAGCGCCTGGAGCCGCCCCCGCTGGTCTCCTGCTCTGTGGAGTCTGCTGCGAGGATTTACCAGGACCGGCCCGTCATCCTCTTCATGAAGGGGCTCACAAACGACACGGTGTTGGACTCAAACTCCAGCTATGCAGCCTTCTCGCTTTTATCTTCTATGAAGAATGTCTTCCTTTTCCCTCTCCAGATGGAAACCATCTTCCAGGAGACCCCCCTGCTGCAGTGGTACAACGAGGTGAGAGTTGGGATGAGGGGAAAAACAGGGAATGAATTATAGATGGGGGGATCCTCAGGACGAGGCTCAAAATGAATGGAGGAGAGTGGGCCTGGCTACGTGAAACCAGTCACTTTTATTTTTCTGGTTCAGAATAGGTTTATTTTTGCCATGTTTTGCAATGTAGTCATCTATCTGTTTATCGAACACATTATCAGCATTTTCCCACTATCTGGAGAATCAGATTTTTTGGCAAATGAAATGTTGGTAAAAATAGATTGCATACGTGTTTTGATAAAACAGAGCTTAATAGTCTTGCTCAACAGAAGCTAGTCTAACCAGGCGTGTTGCACGAGTCATCTGAGCGCTTGTGAATGCTGCCATGCTGGCAGAGCACCACCTTTTGTGGTGTAGGAACAGTTTCATGGTGCTGTTTGATGCCCGATGGGGGATGTGGTTGTTCTCTACTAGCATCATGGTCTTGCCTCTCCAACTCTGCAGGTAGACCCGGAGGAGGAGCAGAATTGGGTCCACGTCAGCTCTGATGCCAGCAGACTGGCTCTCATTTGGAAGTACGGGGGCATCTACATGGACACGGATGTCATCTCCATCAGGCCCATCCCCGAGGGGAGCTTCTTGGCAGCACAGAAGTCGCGGTTCTCCAGCAATGGGATCTTTGGCTTCCCTGCCCGCCACAAATTTATTTGGGACTGCATGGAGAACTTTGTTCTCAAGTACAATGGGAACATCTGGGGGAACCAGGGCCCCTTCTTAATGACAAGGATGCTCAAAACCATCTGCAATCTCACCGATTTTGAAGGCGTTGAAGACCACAGCTGCCAGAACATCTCCTTCCTAAACCCACAGCGTTTCTACCCCATCCCGTACCCAGCCTGGGGCCGGTATTATGACGTATGGGACAAAAACCCCGATTTCAACCACTCCTACGCGCTGCACTTGTGGAACTTCATGAACCGCAACCGGAAAGCTGTGGTCGCTGGCAGCAACTCGCTGGCCGAAAAACTGTACAAAACCTACTGCCCCACCACGTACGAGGACCTGATCAAAAACGCAGAGCTGAGGGACTTATCGAGCTATGAGGACTCTGTGTGACGTGTGGTGAGAAGAAGGGGAGTGATCCTTCCAGACTTTCCTTGTCCAATGGCCAAAACACGGTCACCACTGGTGGCAGCAGCTGGGCTCTGCTGGAGAGAGACCTTTTCATAACCACTGTCCCCGCTCCCCTGGACACTAAGGAGCATACGCAGAATGGTGGTGGTTATCCATGGGATGTAGCCTCTACTGACATAAGGACAGCTTTGAACAAGTGGTTTAGGAAATTAGGTTCTGTTTCCTCATAGGCACTCAGAAACCAAACCTTACTTAGTCAAAGGGATGTTTGGGCCTTTCTGGTGAGCTTTCTTGAAGGGGAAAGTTCCTGAAGAGTTGTGTTGGCCTCCTGGGAGGGATTTCAAACGCCCATCTTGACATTACTGGCAGCTACGAGTCTGAGGAGTTGTAGGCAGAACAGGCCTTGGACTGGGATGAGGGCTCTGAGCAAGTGTAGAGCGAGTGTATAGCAGAGGATGGACAACAGTCATTACTGATGAAAAGTAGCCCAAACTACTGTCTTCATTAATCTGTGTCTTTTCTCACATGAACTTTATACCCTACGTTTTCGAGAGGGACCTATCACTGCAAGTGAAAATAAAATGGGTAGTAAACCACCACTCCTCTGAGCTTGCTTTCGCCTGGAAAAGCCTTCCTCTTTTTAAGGAAGTTTACAGTCCTGCACCTCTACTTTGTCTCCTTTCAGGAAGGGGCTGCCCTTGCCCAGCCCTGGGGGCAGTTCTGGCCACAAGGTGTTGTCTCCTGAAGGGTAGGTGCTGGGGCACCATGAACTGATGGCACCAGCCTGAGGGGACTCCCAGGTCCCATTGAAATCTATGGATTTCAGTTGCCCTGAAAACGGGGCACGGCAGCTCCAGAAAAGCCCTTTCTGGAGGTTTTGGGAATGTCACCCATCTCCAGACGTGCCACCAGTTTTTGCTTTCTCTCCGTTCTGTAAGACTTTGCAGTGCCTGTTGCATTTGTCCCGTTCTGTCTTGCTGGCCTCCTGCCCACCCTGGAGGTGCTTCCTTCAGGATTTGCTATTGCTGAAAGACAGGATTCCCATGGGCCACATCTCCCCACCAGCCTCTCTGAATTCTCTCCATGCAGCTCCATTTTTAGGGCCACTGTGAAAAAGAAAGGGCCCCTTTAATCCTAACAGGCTTCCCAGTGACATTTCTTTTCCTGCAAGAAAGCAATGCATCCCCTTGCATTTACTGCCTCCCCTCCCCGAGGTAAAGCAAATCCACCTAACACCACCATGAAAAGCCCAGCTTGCAAATCTCTTCTGCGTCTGTCTGAGCAGCTGTTTTTAGGCTGGGAGCAGAAAGGCGGGGGCGGGTGGCTTGCCCGTCATCGAATGTTTGCCATCTGTACAATGCTATCTTCTGTAAACACAGCAGCTAATGAGCGCGCTGCAATCTGCACATGGCGATGGCAGCCGGATTAATCGGGAGGAGAAAGCCCTCTGTGCGCGTGGGCTTTAGCAGTCAGGTGCCGGGCTTGGGTCTCACTCCAGCCCCACAGATCGACCCCCATCCATCCTCATTAAGCACTGAAGTCAACCAGTGTAAGGGCAGAAGGCACCAAGCCAAGCTGGGGGTTGTCAGAGCACCAGCATGGCACGGGGGGATATTTTGCCTTTTCCTTCCCCAGTGTGAAACTCTCATGGCTCAGCCCGGGGCCATGGGTTTCATGCTTCAGTGCTGCCCACGGAGGCTGGTTTTGCCCAGCTATGGCAGCAGGAGCTGCTTTTTCTCCGTGCTTTTGAGTTTCACAGGCTGGGGGAAGTCTGGGAGGAGTGTAGGGTTACAGCACGGGAAGTTCTCCCTGCTCTGCAGAGCTGTGGACAGCCCCTCACTGCCCTGTCCCATCCCCGTCCCAGCTCCTCACTTCCTCTGTCTGTAGCAACAAGTGAGTATTTGCTTTTTTTTTGTTTTTCTTTTTCTCTTTTTTCCTTTTTCTGCCCCCACTCCTCAAGCTGTGGAGGGGAGGGAGGGACGGTGCTGGGGGATGTGCTTAGGCTTGAGCTGCTCAGGCTCTTGTAGTGCGTTAGCTCATGCGAAAAACATTTCCGAGGCTCCTCTGGGCTGAGTTTTGGCGAGAAGAGACGCTGACGAAGGGAGGGAGGTGAATGCTGCTTGCAGGCAGGGCCCGGGGAGCTGCTTGTGGGCAGGGTCTGGGTCTCCTGACCCCTCTGCTCCGTGGTCAGTGCTGCTCCACCATCACCTTGATGGAGCTGGTTTGTGCACAGTGGAGTGGGAATTGTGCAGGTGAGCACCTCTGACTAAGCTCAGGTGGATGGTCCTCGCTGCTGCCTCTGTGACGGACCCTCATCCCTCATGGCCGGTGTCTACAGCACCCAGCAAGCAAAATCTGAGTCCCAGTGAATCAATGTTTCCATGGTGGGCCCGGAGGGTAGCTTCTACCAGCAGCCATCGCATCTGCTGATGCTTCACTGCATTGCACAGCAGAAGGCAAAGTGCTTTTACACCAGCTGGGGACATACCCAAGGCAAATTCGAGCAAGAACTGAGGAGAAGGAATAAACCTGAAGAGCTGGGTTCCTGCCTTGCCTGCTGCAGTGGTTTCAGTGCACCCCAAAGCTCTGGTTGCACCAGTTGTGACTTGGCGTGTGGCATTTTACAGGAAATGCAGGGGAAGCCCACCAGGCTCTGGCACCCATGGGCATGCCCGAAGCAGGTGATGGGGCAACCTCAGCCACGCTGCTAAGCAGCAGGGCCAGGTTAAACACTGCTGGCTTTGGTGCGTGAAGGCCTTGTTAATATTAACAAGGTTGTGCAACACAGCCTGCTTCCCAGGGCGTGTGGGAGATTGCTAGGGGGTTTTAATTAGCGTCCCAAAGAACAGGGAGACGCCTGAGAGGGAGGGGACTGGGGTTGCTGCTGTCTCCTTTCCTCTTCCAGACCCCGTTTCCAGGCATTTCTCATAAACTCAGCCTCGTTTAGGCGTGGTTGGTTCGCAGCCCAGAGCCTCACCTGCAGCAGCCACGTGCTGTTCCCCAGCAGATCTACGCAGTTTGTGGCCGTGAGTCAGGGCTATATTTAGACCTATATATACATATGAGTGTACATATCTACACAAGCACTGTGTCTGATGCAATGAATTGGGTTGTCTGACACTTGAGTGCTGCTAATAGCATATATCTATATATATACATATATATATAACAGCAGTAATAATGCTAGTGATCTTTACTGGCCATACAAGCCTGGGAGGGAAGGGGCTTGCTGACGTGGTGATTTTAGGTGCACATCAAAGAAGATAAAGTGAATAAAGCCTAAAGGAAGCCTGTGGTTATCTTCATGTCACGCTGATGTGCAGGCCCTCCTGAAGGCTTTCTAGCACAGCTGACCAAAGAGAGGCAGCGACATGAACAGGCTCATGCAGGGCAGAGGAACAAGAGGGGACATTGCAGAGCTTGCAGTGGGTTTGAACATGCTGAGCTGGACTGAGAGCAAACAAGTCTTGCAAGGAATAGGGGAAAAAAATGATCAAAAAATTATGATCCTATCCCAGAATACATGCAGGCACCGCAGAAGGCTTCCTGGCTGGGATTTTCCAGCTGGAAAGCCCCATGCAAGGTGCTCAGCTTGATAGCGCCTTGCTCATGCTCCGTTGTGCCTGTGCCACTGTCACTGTACGTGCCTGCTGAGACCAAGCCCTGAGGAAAAGCACAGGGTCTGGAGCATCCCACTTGCACTTCTGGGGACTGAAATTGTGGCCAAAAAAAAAAGCTGTAATGCTAACCATTGCCCCATCTGAGTTAGCAGAGGAGACCACAGCAAAGCCCACATTTATTCGGCATCTCCCTGGGATGCCAGACCCAGCGTGTCCCTGTCACATGAGTGCAGAAACGGGGCCAGGAGTGGTGACACGGCTGCACGCAGCACACCCAGCAATGCCCTGCCCCACGTCCTGCCCAAAAATAAGGTGAGTGGCCCCCCAGCAAAAAGCGAGGATTAAAAACGAGGCGTCCTCGAGACGGCCAGAGGGCGGCCTGCAGTATGTGGGGCAGCTGCAGACACAAACTCATAGCACAAAGCATTGCAGCTTGGTTGAATTTGTAAATGTTTCACAGCAGTTTGCCTGTGCTCAGACAAGAAACCCTAGAGTCTAGGAACTGCATAGGGCAATTTCACAGTTTTAAAGCTATGTGTTTTAAATATAATTACTTAATTATTGCTTAGGATGCAGCTAGGAAAATGGGTGAACACTGCTTCTGGAAATGATTTAGGTCAGAGCAAGATAACGCAGAGGGAAGCAGCACTGTGATTTTTGTGTGACCAGTGTTTACCAAGTACTGCTTGAAAACAGGCTGTTTTCCTAAAATGTGTAAGTCAAGGAGGTTGGTAAAGGGGGTTACAAATTTGTTCACAACACTTTATTTTAAAGAGTGGCAGTGTGACGGTTTTAGAAAACTTTCCTTTACCAAAAGCAGATGGTAGATAAACTGGAAGGGTGTTTTTTTTTCTTTTTTTTTCTTTTTTTTCTTTTTTTCAGAGCTTGGCAAAAGCAGTAGATAGCAGCTGCGGAGAGGAAGAGAAGAAGAAGGTTTTGTGCTTGCTCCCAGGTATTATGAGCATTGACCTGCTCCCCACCATGGTAGGGCATCCAGTAGAGCTGGAGGGCAGCGGCGTGGCCAACCTTAACACATCCCTTCTCCCTCCCAGCCCTTTTCCACAGGCATTTCCAGCCCTTGCATGGGGCTGTAGGGATGCTGGGCACAGTCCCAGGGTTCACCGGCCCGATCCACGTCCCCTGCTTCCACTTCCAGCCCCGCCGGGCCGGCATGGACTGGCGTCGCTTCAGCGCCGTGGACGTGGAGCGGGTGGCCCGGGAGGTGGACGTGGCCACGCTCCAGGAGCACATCGCCAGTGTCACCTTCTGCAACCTGGATGGGGAGCAGTGCCCCCACTGTGGGCAGCCGGCGGACCCCGTGCTGCTGAAGGTGCTCAGAATGGCCCAGCTGAGCATCGAGTACCTGCTGCACTGTCAGGAGTACCTGGGGAACAGCCTGGCCACACACACACAGCGCCTCCAAGCCACCCGCACCGAGCTGGCCCGAGCCCAGGACCTGGTGTCAGAGCAGGCAGCGCAGCTCCGGGGAGCCAAGGAGGAGAACAGGAGGTGGAAGAAGCTGATGGCTACCCAGCAGCTCCTCCTGCAAGCCGGCCCCAGCAGCTACTGCAAGGTGTGTGGCAGAAAGGTGCAGAGCGCGTCCCCGGTGTGATGCTCTTTGCTGCATCCCGGTGCTGGCTTGTTGCCTCTGTGGAGACTGCAAAGTCCTTGTCAGCCCAGGGGCTCCCTTTTTGGTGGACATGCAGGGGCAGGGGGTGAGAGCTCCATGGGCTGCAGGAGAGGAGGCTGGAAAGGGATGACTGGGGAGATCTTATGAGATCCATGTGTCCTGGGGATATCTTGTGCCAAGGAGACCTGGAAATCCTCCAGCCCACTGGGGGGTTTCTGGAGGCTCCTGGTTTCAGTGGTGGTTTTGACTGTTATCCTGCTGCTGAGGCTTTCCCAGCCTTTCAGCAGAGAGACTGCCAGCCGTGCCTTTGCGTGCACATCTTCCCCCTCACCAAATCAACCTGCTTGCTTACTCCTGGAGGTCAGAAGGCCCCAGACCAGGTGGTTCAGGTTCATGCCCACAAACACTGCTCTCCCTTCCTGCATGGCCTGAGCAGACCCCATTACAAGCAGCACCTCACTGCTGCTTTGCTTATGCTGGCCTGCTGGGGGAAGTCATGCCTCATGTTTTCTGCTGAACCCCAAGGGGCTTCTCCTTTGGCTCCCGCCAGAAGAAACTCCTAACACCTACGTACATCTGACACAACAGCCACATCCCTCGAGGTCTCCCCTTTTGCTTTATGGCAGCAAACCTTTGCCATGCCAGGGATGTGGGGAGAGCCGCTTTCTGCTTCTGGCATCCTCCTGCTGACTCTCTCCCCCTCCCCAGTGCCACCTCTGTGACAAAGCCTTCATGAGCGATGTCTTCCTGCGAGCCCACGTGCAGCGCCGGCACGCGGAGGACACCGAGGCAGGTGAGCACTGAGATGGTTTCCCTGCGCTTTCCTACGACTTCTCATTTCTTCTCTGTTCCTGTGAATATTTGTAAATGTTTTCTGCTCACTGCCGCTCCCTGAAGCACGGGCAGGGTGTGTGGTCAGACACAAGACTGCAGGCACCCTTACAGCCCATCTATGCACCTCAGGCTCCCCGAGGACCTTCCCTACCCGTGGGGATGGAGCCACAGTGGGGAGTCTGGGAGAGTGTTGTGCTTGAGTGGCAGAGGGATTCACCTTTTTTGCTCCTTTTGGCAAGGAATTGACGCTCTTGGACTTGGCAGATCAAAAAACTTTTGCTCTTTGCTGGCAGGTTGAAACCCCAGTCCAGGGCTGATGCAACACAACAGGTTTGTCTTTGCTCTGAGGCACCTTCCTGGGTGCAGCCCAAGACGTCCAAGCAGGGCACTTCAGCTGCTGCAGACAGCCAGCCCAGCTGCTCCTCTAGCCTCTAATCTCTCCAAGTTTATCAAAAAAATAAATAAATCAGAGGCCACTTTTCTCATGTTTTTTCCTGCAGCTGAGCCAGCTCCTTCTGCAGCCTGACACCCTGCGGTGAGTTTGCTCGGTGCTTTGGTGGGGTGTTGCTGGGTTTTTCTGGGTGTTTCTGTCACCTCTCCAAAGCAAAATCCCAGTAGGAGCTGGCAGATCGCACCCTTGCTCACGGTGCCTCTGTTTCCCCAGGCTTTGCAGAAAGGCAGAAGATGAAGCGGGTGGAGCAAATGGAGCAGGAGGTTGAGGAGCTGAAGGAGAAGCTGCGTGAGACACAGCAGCAGCTGGCAGCGGAGAGGGAGGCAGAGAAGCTGCACAGGGAAAAGGTATGGAAAAAGAGGGAGAAGCAATGAAACGTGGGACATTTTTAAGCATAAGTGAAAAAGGCACTGAAAAACATCATACGGTGGGGCTTGTGTCTATTTATGTGGAAAATTTGCCCCAGAAGGTTCCTGTGGGAAATGTGAAGTGGGGGTAAATGTGGCACTTGTGTAAGTGTGCCTGCCCAAGGCTGTGCTGCCTCGTCCTCCCGTTGTGTGCAGCATGGGGAGCCCCAGGAGCATTGCTGCTCACGTGGCTGGTCCAGGGCAGAAGCCCCAGCCCTTGCCCAACCTGGGCTCTCTGCTCCTCAGCCAGGACATCTGCTCCACTTTTTTTGTCCTCTTTAGGAAAAAGAGAGAGCTCACCAGCGAGAAGAGGAGAGCAGGAGAGATTTGGAAAGGTGGAAAGAGGAGGAGAGGATGAAACTGCGTGCAGAGATGGATGGCCTGAAGCAGCTCTTCCTTGGGGAGCTGAAGGACATTGCCAGCAGGAGCAGTGCAATGGAAGGGGTGAGCCAAAGGGACAGCAAGGGGACATCTGAGCTTGATGCCTTGCATGATCCAGGTGGCCTTGCAGGTTCAAAGCCTGAAGAGTCACCCCTTTTCCTGGGGCATGCATGCACTTTGGATTTGGGGGCAACAACTGGCTGAGGTGGGACTACCTGGGAGGAACAAAGAGCCTCCTGAGACCCCCCTGGGACAAGTTGCTCCTTCTCCATGCTGCAGAAACTGCAGGAGCTGCAGGCCAGAGAGACAGTGGTGTCCAGCCTGGGGACCCTGCAGGACGATGACTCTGAGGAGATGCAGTGGCAGACACCAAGCTGGACAGAGCAGGAGAGGACAGCTGTGCAGGTGAGCAGTGGGGTGCCTGTGTCCTCACCCCTGCCACACATCCCAGGAGGTGTGCTGGATGGAGATGGACCCACATCCGTGCACCTCCGTGTGCATCTGCTCCCCGCATGTGTGGTCTCAGCTCAGTTTCTGGTAGCAATGCGCCCAGAAACGGGACCTGGAGGGCACCAAGGGCACGCCAAGGTGCCAGGTCAGCCCTGGAAAACCCTTCTTCACTGGAGCACTGTCGCAGCTCACTGCATGGAAAAGCATTTAAAGTAGCAAATGGACAGAAGAGATTTCTTTACCCGTGCACCAGCTGCCTTCTCACTCTTTAAAAACATCTGAACAAGGCCTTGGCATGCACAGCGCCTCTCAGTGTTGAGTGGGTTGGGACAGGCACAGCTGCTGTGGTGGCAGGTGTCCTTCAGAACCCAAAGAAATGGGATTTTGCCATGCACTAATGCATTTGGGTGCCCCTGCCCATGAGGACCCCACAGCCCAAGGAGGGACACGTGGGTGTGTTTAATTTGGCAGAGGACAGAGGGGAGGCAGGCACTGAAGGACCTGGAGAGGGAGCACCCAGACATCCTTGACATCTTGCCCAGGTGCCAAAGCACCTCACTCAGGAAAGGCCTTTGTGGTTTCTCTCCATCTCAGCTTCAAATCCCAGAGATACAGGTCTTGTCAGAAAAGCTGGGGGAGACCCTCTTTGCAGGTCAGCTTAGTGCCTCCTGATAATGGGAAAGAACGGATCTGCACACCTGAAGTGACTGTAGCTGGATTTCAAAGCCCAGGTCAAGAGAATACAGTTATTTTATTATAAAGGGGAAAGGCGATATGAAATGCAACAACCAAAGTTATCACAGCTGATGAGAAGACATAGGCTTGCCACCAGCAGATTTTGAAGTTGGCCATAGGTCTTCTGTAAGGCCAGTGATACCCTTTGGGGGACGCCTCCCTGGGGATGCCAGGATGACCCGATTGGACTCACATGTCTGTTGGCTTGTAGATCACCAGAACGGCTTGCATTACAATTTGGAGCATCTTCTGCTCATTATCTGATCTGTGAATAGCACAGAGGTACAACAGCCTGGCACCTGCTGTGCGGTGGTTGTACCATGGAGGAGTATGCCCTGGCGGGTATGGTCTGCTTAAAGCTAAAAGCATTTTGGGGTGTATGTGTCCAGGTTAGGCTCCTGCTGTTTTCTGCTCATTTTGTGGTGCATTTAATAGTAATACTCCCCAGGGAGAGGAAAAGTCACCCAAAAGTGTTGATGAAGAAATGACCTTTGAGTGATGCACAATCTGTTTCTTCACAGACCAAGCTGCTGTCTGCAAACAAGCCTGAAGGTAATGATTGCTTTTTTAAGGTGAATCAGTTTGGGTCTAGATCAATTTTTCATAGCTAGGAGCCCTTCAGACCATACCATCCTCTCTGTCTCCCACTACAAAAGCGTGCCATGGAGTCCTCTCTGGGGAGCTGGCTGTGTGTCCTTTACCTGAAGGCACGGAGCAGACATCCTCCAGCCTCCTGACTGCCTGCTGCAACAGCATGGAGTACAGCTCCAGCTGCAAGCAGAAAACCCCTGTCTCTTTGGGTCTTTTTTTTTTTTTTTTTTTTCCCCCATAAAACTAAGAAGCTGGGACATGACGTGGTTTCTTCTTTACAGCCTGGGTTTCCTATAATCAGGTGCCAGGGAGGAAGAGTGGGGACTTCCCAGCTCCCTGATGCCTGCTGTCCAGCATCTCGTCAGAAAACAAACAAAAATAGGATTTCAGACATGGATGGCTATTAGCAAATACCCTGCGGGTACATTGTCCACACCAATCCCGAGGGATGGCAAAGGGCTGTTTGGCCACTGACATCCTCCGGCTGGTGGCCCCAGAGGGTGGTGGTGCTGCTGCTGAGCACCCCGGGCTTTCCCTCAAGGATGCTCTCCAAGGCTTGGGGCCAGACTTGGGCCATCCTTGGACCCCATGGGCACAGATGTGTCGGAGCTTTCCATACAGTGAAACAAGGAGGTCAGAGCTTGCTTTTGTGCTCACCTTGGCCCTCACAGGCTTTTTTCATTCCTGCAGTGACCCGGCAGGTGACCAAAGTGCTAGCTGCTGAAGAATCCTCAGAAGAAGGTGGGCACTGGGAGTGAGACCATCTGTGTCCTGGCAACACCAGGACGAAGCTGGCATTTAGCTTTTGGGGTGTTGCACAGTGAGGATGAGGGGTGGTGGCACATGGTGGGGTGGGGACACGTACCTCCATGCCAGGTATAGCAGCACCATGATCAGCCCTGCGGGGAATGCTTCACCCTAGAAAGCTGCCCCAGGCAGCTGCTGTGCTGTGGGTGGGATTTTGGAAAAGCTGTGTCTGGGAATGACTCAAGCTGGAGGTGGAAGGCACCTCAAAGGGGACCAGGGACCAGCTGGCTCCTCAGGGCACAGCCACTGCCTTACTGCTCCCACCTTCACTGCAGGCGGGAAGGAGGATGCCCTGGGTGGGAGGCAGAGGCTGCTGGAAGCCCTGCAGAGAAACCCAAACCTCCTGAAGAAGTTTCGGCCCATCCTGGAGGAAGCGCTGGAGGAAAAACTGGAGAGTATGGGCGTCAAGAGGGTAAGTCTGTCCTTTTGCTGCTGGCACTTCCAGCCCTGAGCCAGTGCAGGGATGCAAGGAGTACTGCGAACAGATTATTTTGGAGCAACCAAAACACTAGCAGGGAGTGAAACAGCCCATGCCTGGAGCAGTCACAGCCTGAGAGGCAAACAGTAAGGTGGAGGCAGAAAGCACATGGTAGCGCAGGGAATAAACCGCCTCTGAGGTTGGTTATTAATAAATATCCAGCAGCTCTTTCTCTCAAGCAGCCTTTCATATGCTAAATCACCCAGGGCTCCCTCTCTTCCAGGGAAGGAGGGTGTGTGAGGGCACAGCAGCCTCTGTCACGGGGATTTCGAGAGGACTTTCACTGGTCCTTTTCATGCCAAGCATATTAAACAGGACCTCTTATGAATCTTGCCGAGCTCCCGGCAATGCAACACCACCACCTAGCACCTTGCCGAGCTGGTGCAACAGCAACCAGTGGTTGAAGCCTCATCATTGGACTGATAAGAACATTGCACTGGGAAAACGATGGGCTGGGGAAACGATGGGCTGGTACCACCCTTGGGGTTTGGGCAGGTCTTGGGATGGAGCTCAGAGGATACTCATGAGATATGGGCAGTGCTGTTGATGGCTTGTGTCACCACCCAGTGCTGTGGAAGGACAGCTTGGCCACCCTTTTCTTTAGGTCATGACGGGTATCTCCACTCAGACCTACCAGCACCTCCGGGCTGTGGTCAGGCTTCAGCAGCAGCAGAGGGCTGCGAAATTTCCTGGTCTCCTCAACCTAAGGAGAGAGCTGATCCAAACAGTGAAGAGGAAAGTCAAGCAACGCAAGAAACCTGGCATTGCTGCCCCTCGACAGCTCTCCATCATCCCAGGTGAGGTGACCTGTCCCTAGAGAGCAGCCATGGGGACCTGTGGCCACCTGCTGATGGCTGTGGGATGCTGTTCCCTTAGGCAGCAGGGCAGCCCTTGGGCAGCTGGCAGCTGCATCCCTTCTCGTGGAGCTGTGCCAGCGCCAGGCCCCCATTTCTGTGATTCACCTGCTGTGCCCCTTACAGGGACAGCCATGTCCACAAGGGAGAAGCCCATGGAGAGATGCCTGGTTGCAACCACACGGAGACCAGCTGGTGGGGTCAGCTCCTCCCAGCCCTGAGCTCAACATCTCCCAGAGCCACTGGGAAACTCCAGGTATCTCATGTGAATGGTCCCAGGGATGGTCTTGGATGTCATTTCCAGGAAAATAAGGTTTTGTATCCATCAGCAGTGCCACAAGGTCGTCCCTTTGCAAGGAGCTCAAACTTAGAGCAGGGGAGACCTGGCCACTAGTCCCTTCCCCAGGCAGAGACAAGCATCCTTCACTTCTTCTTTGTCCATCTGTCCTCTTTGGGGGAAATTCAAACAGTGTTCATGCAACTGGTATCAAAACACTAAGTGTTAGAGAGTCAGATTAAGAAAAGGTCTCTGGAAAAAATCCCCGAATAATTGGAGTGATGCAATGGTGAAATTATTAAATTACTGAATATGACTTAAACATAACCTCAATTTTTGGGGGAGAGCTGATATAATTAAATTGTGAGCAGAGTCAGCATCATATTGCTTTTATAGAAATGGGGGGAGAAAAGAGGGGAGGGAGGGGGATTTTACAAAAAGATTTTTTTTATTATTTATTTTTTTTATTGCAGTGAGGATGAAATTCTTGTCTTTATCTGGCAAAGTGAAAAAAAGAAGCGGAGATTCCTGGGGCACTTTGCAAGCCATGGAAATAGAGAGAGGGTCTCCTGTGTGGCATCCTGATGCAGCTGGGTTTTGCCATCTGCTCTAATTTTGCAAATACAGGATGAGCATCCTGCCCCACTGCCCCCTTCACCCTCCCCGGGCTCAGTCTGCAGGTGACAACAGCGACCTGGAGACCTCCTCCCCTGCCAAGCCACCAGCACCGGTGGCTGGTGACACAGGGGAGACGGTCCCTGTTCGGCCAAGCCCTGTGCGAGGGATGCTTGGTGGTGGCAGGGAAATGACAGTCCTCTGCCAGCAGCCACTGGATGGTGCCACAAGACCAGGAACGAGCTGCAGCGCAGCATCCCACCGTGCCAGGAGCTTTCAGCAGCATCTCCCGGGCTGGGGCCACCCGCTCCCACCAGGCCCGGTGCCTGTGGCTGCTGTACCTGTTGACAAGTCCAAAGAGCAGCATGGGAGGGAGAGAAGGCAGCTCTTCTTGACCTTGTGTCCCTCTCTGCCAGCTCTCCCAAGTGTCCAAGGGAGACCCTGGCCCAAGCATACGGGGGCAGAGGAGCAAGCCACAGCTGTGGTTTCCTTCCTTCTTCCTTCTTGAGTGGGAACTCTGACCCAAAGGACGACTCTCTGCAGCATCACCAAGTGAGATTGGCTCTGCTTATAATGCTTGTCGGCATAAATGAAGTGTTTTCCAAATTCACTCTGGCTTTTGTACATCTGTAGCAGGGCGTGAAGTGATCTTGATCCCTCCAGAGTACAAAATTTTTAAAAATGCAGCTTCTCAACTTCTCTGTTTTCCAATCCACTCCACCACCAGTTTAAATTTCTATCTTTGCCTGTTCCTAAGTGCAAACATTTGCACGTGCATTTTGATGCTAGGGAGCAGAAAGCCTGGCCAGGGCTGAGCAGAACAGGGTGAATTCATTTCATTCCATCAAATAGCAAAAGTGCCTTCCAGATAACTGCTTGCCAACATGCAGAATACCACCACGTAATTTGTAAATCCACAGGTCCCCAGGGATGTATGCAGTCTGCTGTGTGCTTATACCCTCCCACATTGTGTGGGTCTGTAGCTACATACCTTGAAAAGGAATTGTTCATTTTAATCTTTCGACGTGAAATAAGAACTATACCTGGTTTGTGTTATTCTTTCTGTAGAATTCTATTGCCAGATGTGTTACTTTATGGCTAATTTAACAAATGTTTTTCTTTTTGGTGAGTGGGGATCATAAGGAGAACTGCTTTTAATAAATTGAATAAAGGAGAGATGTTTTCATGCCATTCAGAGAGCTACAGTTGGTGTCTCAGAAAAAGAAATGAGCCTTTTACCTGTAAAATAGGTGGAGGTAGGAGCAAACATTTGCTCCTGTGTAAGGGGTGATAAAGGCAATTCACACACCTCTAGGCTGTGCTGGCATGATCCAAAACTGATGAGAAAAGACATTTTCTGCCCCAAAGAGCAAACAGCAGAACCAGGACAGCCAGAAGAAGCTGTTTCACCCCTACTATGTAGCAAGCTCAGTGTCAAGGCTGTGCCTTGCCCTGCACCTCCCTCTCCCAGCTGCTTCCCTTCTCTATGTCAGAGAATCAAAGAAATCATGCTGTGCCACCAAGTGATGGCCAAACCTCAGTGTGTGCAGCTCCTGCACATGTTCACCTGCAGACAAATGCAGGAACCAGGCTTGTGTTCACTTTTCCAGCAGTTCTCGTGCCTGCGGTGCTTTCCAGCTGCTCCAATGAGCTTCAGGCACTCGACGCTGAGCCCAGATGGTGCCAGGCAGGTGGGGAAAAAAATTGCCTAAGACTGCGAAACTCCAAAAGTATCCTTGTGCTACAAGAACCAAATAAATATATATACACAGGGACAAGGCATTTTTGTTTCGGACTAAATGTTTTGAGCCAGCACGGTCCATAGGAAATGGCTCTCCAGGTGCTACAAGCTTCAGCGGGCATAGGGGGAGAGGATGCACAGTGGGCATGGAAGAGCCATGGATTAGCACCAGCAATGGGAGAGGTCGGAGGTGTTTTTTCTCTTGTGTTATGGACTTCTTCCCCTAGGAAAAGCTGATTCTTCCCGTGCCCCTTTTTAGCGTGCTGTCCTCAATGGGCTGCAGTGGTGGGGACCTGCCATGAGCCCTGTGCCCAGTAGCAGTGCTGCACAATCCTGCTGTGCTGTGCAATGCCAGAGCACCAGGGATGATCCCGAGCAGGCAAATCACCACAGCCAGGGGGATGTAAAACAAAACCAACTGAAACAAAGCCAACAGAAAGCGCGTGGTGGAGGAGAAAGTCAGAAGTGCAAGTGGGGACTCTCGCTCGCAGCTGGGTTTCAATAGGCAGACAGGTGTCCTGACAATTCCTCCACACAAAGATGCCTTTGTAACTGCATTAAGGAAACAAATTCGGCTTCTCCCGTGGGAGAGCCAGAGCAGAACAAAAGCTGACTCCAAAATGCATTTCCCTTGCCCTGTAAAAACAAGATGTTGTAATGCCACGAAACAACTTTAACAGCGAAAGCAATGGGGAGGCTGCTGTGGCCAGAGATGCCCCATGCAAACCACAGCCATCCTGCATGCTGCCGCCTCCTCCAGCACCTTGAAAAGCCCCAAAATGTCTCCTCTCCCTCTCCATCCTTTGCATCTGCTCTTCAAGTCAAATCCTGCCCAGCTGTGGGCTGTGGTTTTCCCTGTCCTCCAGTGCAAGCAGCCTAGTGCTCACCCCTCTGCCCTGACCCACCAGCCCCCGGGCAGGTAGCTCCATGCCTCCCACACCCTTGAATTCCCACAGGGCTTTGTTTTCCTTCCCCTCATTTTTTTGACCTTGTCTTCAGTTTATTGCAGCCTGGGGAGTTCTGCACAGTCTTCACCAGTTCCTGTGCCTAGTTTTTCACACTAGAAGCATCCCCTTTGGCTTCATCCTCTCTGGAGTCTCTGGGTGAAGCATGTTCAAAGCCAGCAGTGTGAAGGGCTAGCGGATTTAAGGAAGGAGAAACCACACAAATCAGGGGTCCCCTGTGGAAACGGGTCCTTTGCACAGCCATGTCACACTGGAGGGTCTATGAGAAAATCAAGGATGTCCTGACAAAACCAGCTAATGCATGCACAGGCAGCTTCCATATTTCAGGTACTGTGACATGGCCATGCCATTTAGGACATCCATGGGGCACACGCATGACCCCCTTCCATGTGTCAATGCAGCACAAATCCACCGAAGTTGCCTGTTGGGCCCTAGCCAGGAGCCTAATGCCATTGGAGTATAAATGCTCTTTGAAAGAATATATTTTGTGTTTTGTTTCTCTCAGTGACATCTGTCTTCATGGAATGCCATTTATTGATAATGCTCTTATAAAGCATGAATACGTGTGGGACAATTAGCAGATAATCAAACCACAGCACTAACGATCTGTGAATGCGATGCAATGCTCCCAAATAACAAAAAGCTGGAAAAAAATAAAGGAAAAGAAAAACCCTATCAAATTTATTCAGCTGGAATATCTCACCCAGAGAGCTATTCTCCCATAATATTTGGTGCAAGCATGGTGTCATAAATCTTAGTGCTATTAATCCATAGACTCATTCATCTCTGTTCAGCTATATAAAAGCAGTAACCTTGTCACTATAGGAAGGAAGATTGGGCTTTTAATTGCATATAGATTTCAGGAGAGTTCTTATCTCATAGTCCAATTTGTAGCTTCAGATATGGGTCCTTGCTTCCCTTGGTCAAAGTCCATGCAAATCTGCCGTGCTCTCATAGACTTATAAATGTTGCAGAAGCTCAGAAAGAACCTATACAGAGCTCTGCTGGCAGATAATACACACAGCCTTTTCAGTGTCTGCTTTATTAGACAAGCCTATATTTAATTAGCTGCTTTGAAGCAGGACGTGCACTTTCAGAGGATGATGAAATTCATGGAAACAAAACTATTGCTGAGTGTGGGCACACACACACTCACATCCTCAACCATGTTTTTTGCTCCAGCTCATCTCCCTTGGCTCTGCGGCTCTACCAAATGCACCCCTTGCCCCATGGTTTGTTGTCGATAAAGGCAAAATAATTGGCAGGAGGTCTTCTGTCCATCACCAGTGGCAGATGCAAAAGGAAATGAGTGATTTCTTCATGGGACCAAGAGGTCCAGAGGAGCTGGGCTCCTGTTATTTCCAGGCTTCTGGGGAGCAAACCTCCTTGTTGCTCCTCAGAGGTTGCTTGCACCTTCAGGCAGCTTGAATATTGTTTTTGTTTGTTTGCTTGTTTGTTTTTTCCAAAATTCTAAGAAATAGGATTTTTTTTCAGTGTAACCCTATCATTTTTAGCCAGCAGAGCTTTAGAGGAAAGCTTGGAAATGGAAATTTTGCTCTCACTAAAGACCAAGAGCTTTCTTTAAGCAGATGGTTTCAGCCACAGGGCTTTCAGGAGTCAGATCAGCTTGGAAGGAGATATTTGGGTCTGTCTCCTGATACAGGGAAACACCAAGTGCTTTCTGCTGAGGAAAGGCAGCTCCATGGCTATGGGCGCTCCTTCTCCCCATGCAGTCATCCCCCTATGCACGATGCTCACCACTTGTGACTGTGCCCATGTAGTGGTGCCCACCAAAAGACTGGGTCCCTTATGACCAACTCAGAACCAAGAGAGGAGCATCTGTAATATCAGGTGCTGCTACATAACAGACCAGCTCATAAATAAATGATTCTTGCCTGCAGAATACGATTTTTATTTTTTTTTAACACTGCAAATTTTCAGCCAAGGTAAGGAAATGAAAACTGGTGCTGGAAGATTAGAAATCTACTGAGGGCAGGAATCAGAGGATCCAGCTCTGCTTCAGCTTTCTGCCACTCTCCATAATGCTCCTGCCCGCAATCTTGTCATCTATATGCCTGCTCCCATCTAAGGGAAACTGAGAGATAGGCAGCTCAGTGTGTTTGTCAGAGTATCTGTGTTGCATAAAAATAAAATGCAACTTTCAAAAGTGTGTCCTTGTAATTTCATGTGTGCATTTTCTTCTTCTCTTCTCTCTTCTCTTCTCTTCTCTTCTCTTCTCTTCTCTTCTCTTCTCTTCTCTTCTCTTCTCTTCTCTTCTCTTCTCTTCTCTTCTCTGTAGTTGTTCTAATGCAGTATTAGTGCATTATGAAATGCACTAATTATGAAGTGCACTAAATGAAAAAGTATTTCTTTTTTTTTTTCTTTTTTTTTTTTTCCTGAGTATTCTTCTGTATTTTTCATTACCTTGTGTACCTCTACCTAACCACCACTTAAGTGTTTCCTATCTAAATTAAACATTCCTGTGCTTTTCAGCCCCTTTCCAGTGGAAGCTGGCAGGAGTGAGAGCATACCAGCAATATTTTTTTTTGCCTTCCTAAGAACAATGAGGTATTTGGAAGTGTTTAATTGCTCCCTTGAAAGTCAGGCAGATGCTGGGCTTACCAAAGTGGTCCCAACCCCCAAAAGCCCTGGGTACCTGCTGAGCTGCACTCCTCAGCACGCCCAGGGAGTTCAAGGAAAATCACTTGGTTTTCCAGCTGGGAAGACCCAGTAAATGCTTTAATCAGATGAATCTGGTTCAGGAGCAGCTGCCTGCAGCTCCCCCGGCAGCTTGTCCACAGTGAGGGCAAATATTCCTACATGGGGCAAGTTTGGCTGAGCAAGAAAGCTGGCAGCTTCTGTTCATGGCGAGGAAAGAACAAATGAAAACAATGATTTGGGGTCGTAAAGGCCTTTTCTTTTTTAATACTAAAGTAAAAAATATAAACAACCAACAAAACAAAACAAAATCCAGCATGCAGAAAAAAAGCAAAAAAGCTAAGTCTATACCGAGATGTGGGGGAAAATCCATCAGAAAGACTGCATATTTAATTTTAAAGGGGACAGTGTTTCTCTTTGCACAACTGAAGTGGTCTCCTTTCAGAACAAATCCTTAAAACAAGTCCTCCACTAGTACAGATGGAAGAGTCAGCACTGGCATCCACTGGTTTCCCCAGGTGGCAGTGGGGACCAGAGTCCCACCGGAGAAAGGGCCAGGACCCTCTGCTGGATGGAAGATCTTCCGCTCTCTCCTCATGGTGGTCACCTCTGCTGACTGGCAGCCCCAGTGCTGACCATTCTCCCTCCACCTCTGAAGGCCAAACTCCAAGGAAATGTTCGGCTCTACCCATGATACCTCCACAACATGAAACTACCCAAGGGACTATCAGTGTTTAGCCAAAACAAATGTGCCTGTGAAAAACTTACAACTGTTATAAGTGGGACGAAAACCTGTTGCAGAAATCTATCAAAATGGCTACTTTGGAGTGTTCAGACTCTTTTTTGCTTTCTCTTTTGCTTATCCCTCAGTACCCTTCACTATGCTCATAGACCCTTTCTTGAGTTCTTATGTCTCTTTCTTCAGCCCCTTTAAATCAATATCCTTTCTTGTGGAGAGGCTGGAAGGGGCAGTGTCCCACCAAGGATTTAATCTTCACATTATTTGGGGAGGAATTAACACAAGAAAGTCCCGATGTTAATAAGGAGTTACACATCTAGTGCTCCCTGGGATTCCTGCTCCAAATGCAACTCTAATTAATTCTAAATGAGAAATTCTTCTGGTTTCATCAACGATCACATCTGCAGGAACACCAGTCACACACAGGTTTTCAGCTACTACAGCAAATGTCTAGCATAGGAATAACAATGGATTATGTATATCCCCCAGTGAGATCTGAAGAAATAAATACACTTTGGTATCACGGGTTATAGAAAATGTCTAAGTAACATAAATCAGATTAAATATCACAGCAGATCAGCACTGTAGTACCACCAGCAAAGCAAAGGTGTGTCTGAGTAGAAATAGTGCCCAGGGAGGAAAAATGCCATGACTACATGGTCTGTATGTATTGGCCATCACCAAAGGGACATGACTTCATTTTCATTCAATACACCACAAAATAATACAGGAGATTTTCAGATTATAATTTCTGCTTTTCACAATGTTTTTGGTTTAGCTTCTTGATTTGTTAAGGCTTTTTTGTATACAATCTCAGTATGTGTTTTTCAATCACAGACATCCAAGGTGACCACAAATGTAACAGGACCATTACTAAATGGGAATTGAAAACTTTTAGGTGAATTAGAAAATGGCACAAGGCAGAATCCTGGTCCTGGCTATCAGAGTTTATATGTAAAATATGAAGAAACTGTTCTACTCTGAAAGCATAGAGACATTACTTTTGCTATAGGCATGCTGAGAGAGAGCATGCCAACAGTCAGCCAAATAAAACCAATGTGGTTAGGATACCACCTCCAAGTGGGGGAAAAACAATAGAAAACACAACCCTATTTACATACTTCTTTGTTTGTGTATACTTGTTTCTAAACTGTAAAATGTTCTGTAAAATACAGCACACCTCAAGCTCAGAAAGTCTACTAGACATAGTCATATTTTGAAGGGTACGAGCGTCCTCCGTCCTCGCTTCGAGGAGCTTCTTCATACCCTTGTCCTTTCCTAGTCTTCGTTTCAGGTTCGTACCCCGAACCAACCTTATAGGGCCCAGTTCTGTAGGAGATGTTCCGCCCCGATGCATTGTAGGACACTGCCTTGTAACTGGAAGAGACATGAGATGTGGCATCAGATGCTGCAGGCTCTGTGACTCCCCTGTGCTGCACCCTGTGTTCCTGTTTGCTGTTGGGTTTTGGGAAACTCTGTACTGTCGTAACTTGGAGTCGCTGAATATGCTAAGCGCCAACCACCCGCAGACAGGCTACAAGTCTCTCTCACGTTTTTTCATAAACCTATCCTTTCTTTCCTGTGAGTAAATCACTGGCTGAGTGAAGGACCTCCCAAGGTCTTCCCCGAGCTTCCTTTTCTTACAGATAAAAGAAACCATTTCCCTCATCAGCTCCTCATAAGACTTGTTAATCATGATAACTTTTGCAATGGGGTCATTATGCCTACACCTGTCTTGTGGTGTACTGGCTGCATGCTATCTTGCCACCCAAGGCCTCACGCAATACCTTCCTGTGTCCACCACAGACAGACTTACCGGGATTCTTCTGGAATCATTCCTCTGCAAGCAAGGCACATCATGATGCCTCCTACGAGGGCCAGGCCGCCTGCCACCCAACCAACAAAGAGGGCTGAGCCAAAAGTGTACCTACAAAACAGCAATGTGCATGGTTACTGCTTTGACCATGCTCCAGGGTGTTTCTTCATTGACATCCCAGTCAATTTGCTCAGACTAATTATCTCCAGTGCAGATAGGAATGAGGTTCATTGAATCTTCCAAGTCATGGGACCAGACTAATATGCACCCGGAGTTTGTTTTTCCTTCAGCTGCAGCATGCCCTGGCCCTGAGGAAATCTGCACCATGGAGCATTCTGAGCTGAACAACCACCTACCTGTTCTGGACGTTCTGCATTCCCTGGTACATGTTGGTTGTGGACATCCAGAAGTTTGTGACCAGCATGTTGGCAAATACAGACACTCCGGTGATGGCACACAGACCTGAGATCAGACAGAAGGGTTGACTGAGACCCATGTAATACAAGTGATCACCTTGGGCCTTGAGGAAACACCTTACAGCTTGGGTGAGACACTGCTTTTTGTCCTGACATGGTACCTTATGGAGAAGTGGGGACCCACTGTGTGTTTGCATTTCTGCCACAATTTCTACATATTTACATTCCAGCAGCAAGAATAAAACTTTATACTTCAAAATCCCAAGTCCTACCAGCAGAAATGCCTGTGACCAGATGTGTTGAAGACTGATCCAGTAATCAATTTCCGGTAAACACAATGATTTGCATGTGGAAGACACAACACCACCCACTTACCTGCAACAATAAACATGATGCCAGAGGTCAGAGTCATGTTGGCTTTTGCAGAATCCTCCATGTTGCCGATACGAATGCATTTCAGAGCAAAAATGCACACAAAAAGGCCAAGGATGCCCAGAACAATACCCACGATCATGAGGGCCCTCACAGCCTGGAACATTGCTGCAAAACAAATTAAGAGCCACAATGAGCAAATGAATTGAGATTTGACAGAGCCTGGGAAGTTTTTAAAGACTATTTATGTATAAAAATAATATATATATATATTATTAAAAAAAAAAAAAAGTTTAATATGCTGAAAGCAAAGACCATCCCATGGAAAATGGGCACCACATCTACTCTCAGCATAATTTGGGATGCCTCTGGAAATGCAGCTGTTTGTCTCAACTTCCCAAAGAGTTGGATGGTTTAAACAACTTCTTTTTGGGAATGTCCATGGGCATTGGTCATGATTTATTCAGCTGAAATTGATGGAAAGGGGTTGGTATACAGCTGGGGCAAGTGTGAATCAGGCTTACGTGGCCTTCTCTATTGCTACTCCAAATAAAGCAGTTCAGCTGATTGCATTTGCATTGAAAAATGTTTCATAGGAGTGGAAAAATCATGACTTTCTAATGTGAGAAAGTTAAAATAAAGCCTAAATTATCCGAAGATACTGATATTCCTACTCATTCTCAGTGTGATAATGGATATTTAACATTGCAGGAATATATCAGGTCCTTAATTTAAATATTGCAGGAGCCCCAAGCTATAGTGCTAGAAATACCACAATTTTCTACCTGCATTTCAAAGTGGAATAGAAACCTTCTTTTCTTCATTTAATTTGTAAGGATTTGCTCATTTTATCTCTCTGTATTTATGTGCGTCGCTGCTGCACCTCTAACTTACATCACACTAATGCTCTGTTGTTGTTTGGCTGATCTGTTTTTTTAAAAAATGGAATTTTTCCATAACTGAACTGATTTGAGAAAGATTTTTTTTTTCCCCAGACTACAATGAGCACAGAGAGCTCCACCCAGCTGTCCATGGTATTCCAACCACTCTGTGACACCAAGCAGAGTTCTGTATGTTCTTCCTTTATAATAAAAACACATGTAACAGGACAAGAGAAAATCACCTTGACCAATGCTGCACATAGACCAAGGGACAGCAACAAGGCTTCAGCAACGACCTCCCCAGCATGTCCTTTGATTGCTTATTTGTAATATTAGACTTGTATACTCCCATCCATGTTAATTAATAGGACACGCAAATGCCCTAGCTCTGAATTTATTGATCATTTTGCCATCAGGGTGGGGTTGCTTGGTTGGAGGCAAGCTGTGATGCTGGTGGGAGCTGAACACTGCTGACCATCAGGCAGCAAAACCCCTCCAGGCTCCTCCTGGCTTAAGTAGAAAAGTAGGGGGAAAAGCAAAGGGGAACATGCACCTTTTAAAATATAGAAGTGAAGGGAAAAGCCTGGGCATTTGAACACCAAGATGATTTTCTAATACGGGCACATATCCTGTCTTGCTTACAGCCTGATACTCCCCACCCTGGCAGAGATAGGAAGGAGGCAGCGCTGGCAGGACACTGGGAGGATGTTGTCAAAAGTATTTCAAAGGCTGTTGTGACTTGGCCAGGACACTTTGAAGCCTCTTTTTGCCCTGCCATGAGCTCTCACAGCCCTGGGTTTGGCTTTGATGCCTCCCTGTGCATGACACTCGGGGAAGATGACAAGAGCTTGTGAGTGACTGAGAGCAACAGGCAACATATCCCACAGCCCCAGTGGCTATGGTAACTCTGCCCATCATCCCTTTTACTGGGCTGACCCAGGGAAGGGAAGGGAACCGTTTACAAGCACTCCCCAGGACAGCAAGGTGTATGGAGCCTGACCAGAACCACATTGGAACCACAACGCCTGGACAAACAGCCATTTGCCATCCCACAAGCTGGGACTACATCACCTTCTCCCATCTGGCAGTCCCACTGGGGCTGCTGCTCTTATGACTCAATTTGCCCTTATCAGCTGATAACAAGTGCTAACGAGCCTGGGATTTTCAATCTCCCATTCATCAGCCCCCAGGTGCGAGCTCACTAGTTATTATTCATCCGAGAACAAGAAGCTGGCGGATATGCCTTATCAGCCCTCAAAAGGTGTTCGTGCAGCACCTGATGCAAAGCAGAGAGCTGTAAAGAGAAGAAAATCACAATACTCATTTGTCTTTACAATCACTAAAGTTTCTTTCTAACTGCTTGGTTTCAGGAGGGGCAACAGAGGCCGATAAGGCAGCATAAGACACTAGGGATCCTGATGGCAGGTCCTTGTAGCCTTCAGGGTCTGCCTCTGGGACAGTCCTTTGTTCCTGGGATGTTTTCTACAGACCTTCTGGTCCCTATGTGCCATCACTAGGGTGGTCCAAGCCCTTCAGGAATAGGTGATCCAAAGCCAAGACCTCACCAGGATATCGTGGGCTCCCAGGAAAGATGTTGCCAGGGCTTTGAGTGCCCGTGAAAGGGCACAATGGACAGGCCAAGCCAAACATCTCCTGCAGACACCGGACTTCTGCAAGAGCACTGAAGTCCGAGTGTGATGGATCTACACTGAAAAGCAGCAATTTGCCACCATCAGAAAGGTGGAGAAGGGACACACGGCAGGGCACAACAAAGTGCAAAGCAATCAGCGGTCACTCCTCTCTGCAGGATGTCAGTGCCACGGGGTTCATTTATGCATTGTTTCTGCAAAAGGATGGCAAGGAAAAGAAAGTGCTCTCAGGTCTGCTGTGGCATTAAGACCCCTTCACCAGGATCCTGGGACCAAAAGTGAGAGCACTGCAGTATGAAGTGAATTCTGGCATCCATCAGAAGTCCTCTGAAGAGAGCTGCTTTTCAAAGGCAGTGACCTCCTCTAGCAGAAAGGAGTGGAAGGCTGCAGACAAACAAAGCAGGAGGCTGAGGAAAATAATTGTACCAGGAGAACTAGCTACCATGCTGCCCTGTAGTTGAAGCCAAGCACAGAAACTACCTGCCTGTCTTTGCATGTGTATTTTGCATGGGATACAATAGCTGTGCTCTTACTTGTGCATATATGATTGCTCGTTTTGCACACACACGATTTCCATACAAAGGGTTTGTCTGCCAGAAAACAGTATCAATGCACATCACCAAAATAAATAAATAAATAAATAAATAAAAGTCTGAAATTTTGAATCAATTTGCATTACTACATTTTTTCAGTCCTAAGTGGAACTGGAGAGCTGTCTTTCCCCCCAGTGTTACTGTGAGTAGTGAAAGGTGATAACAAAGCAACAAAGCAAAGCAACTTAAAGTCATCCAAACTAACACCTCCAGCATTTCTGTTACTAATACAAAATACAAAGGTGAAAATGTAAGTTTATGATGAGTGTGATCAATGGAATATGGAAAGTTTAGGGGAAAACGCTTTTTTTTTCTTTTTAGTTAACTAAATTGAAGCTAGAGCATTCCTTCTCTATGTTTTAAGGTCAGCATCAACTAAATGGGCAGATAAAGAGAATAAAACTGACAGAATATCTATGACACAACAGAAATTGTCTGTGAATGCCTTGCACATTTCTTTGTTGCTTTATCACTTAAAAATAAAATGAAAAGTAGAACCTTGATAATGATAAATCAGCATCGAAGTAATCCTTGCCTCAATGCTCTTTTAAAGCACAACCACATACAGGCAGCATTATTATGATATGTAAATGTAGAGATCAACATGTGCATGTATGGTTTAATAAATATATTTTTTCTGCCAAATGAAATGAGCAATAAGTCACCTGACAATCCCAAGGCTGGAGCCCTAGAAACACATTTATTCCATCACAACCCTCAGGATGGTCACAGCCTGTTCTCAAAAGGCAAAAACCGCACGCCAGCATCCTGGTCTTCAACACAACATTTGCCCCTTCCTTGCAGCAGGGGAGAAGGGTGGGCATACGTGAGGGTACGGGCTGGGAGACTGCCTTGTACTTTCTTCTGCACCAGATGCAAAAGGTCTGCATGCAGTGGTGCTTGCTTGCACCTAGCTGCAACATTTCCCCAAGAGTGAAAAAGGCGCTCAGAACTGTATTTGGTGCTTGGTGGCAGGGCATGGTGCCATAGGGCACAGGGAGGCACAGGGAGCCAGGCTGGCTGCCCCCTTCCCATGGCTCCAGATAGCTCAGGAACACTGGAATACCCTCGCATGCAGGGAGGTGGGAAAAGCTGCTCCTTTTGTACCTGACACCGTGGAAATCACAAGCAAACAAGTAAGTAAAACCCCTCTGCAACCTACTGCTGCAACCACTAAAACTCCACTGTGACTGAGCACACCCTTCCCCTCCTCGCCCTGCCCACACTGCTCAGAGGAAGATTTTTTCCATTGCAGAAAAGATCTGTATTTTATGGGAAAAATAATACAATTGTTTTCAGCAGAAACCACAATTCTAATAACAACACAATAACCGCATGCAGCTGCTTTCCTTGGGCTCTGATCCAAAGGGGCAGAGTGTCTGGAGGTCCAAGCATCCTCACTCTCCTCACATCAGTAACGGAGCTGAGCCCCATGGCACTCATCCAGAGATCACCTACACATGCTCCAAGTTGTGGTCTGCACCAAGTGAAGGTATTATTTTGGTAACAAATACGTGCATATTTTTATGCCCGTGCACCGAGAAGCCTGGAAATTTTATTCCTTGCAATATGCTTTAAAATTGCTGCTCCTGTTTGTGGGTGCAGAGCTACAGGAGAGCTCCTGGGTTAAACCTGGTGCATCTTTTGCCCTACCTGGCAGCCCAAGAATGGTGAAATACGGCCGGCACTCTGTAAAGCCTGAGCTCTGCCGCACGCAGCTCCTCCACAGTCCCTGATACTGGAAGACGGCTGTGACCGGGTTGTCATACAAGTCCTGCGTGCTCCACATATCCATGGCAGTGGACACCATGCACCCCGCAACCCCCAGCGACGAGACGATGAACCCCATCACTTGGCAGATGGTGGTGGACATGGTGTCTCCCCCAGCAAGAGGAGGTGAGACAGCCCCAGGAAGCCACAGACCTAATGGGAGCACCGAAGTCCTCCCAACTGAGCCACCAGAAATGCAGCAACCCTTATCAGATGCTTTCCATTGAGCGGTGTGTTTGCACAAAGTGTTTTTGCAAGATAGTCCGGTTTCACTCTCGCTGGGTCGGTTTGTGCTGGCAGGGCCCGAGATATGAGCTTTTGTCCTTTAGAAGTGCTTGTCCTTCCCGGGCTAAGCGGCCACGCTCGGTCAAGTGTTGGGCAACCCACTCAGAGCTCGCACCAGCCCCCGCTGAAACCCTTCTCTGCCCATCGGGCTCCTGCTGCGTGCTTGGCACAGCGTAAGCATGCTGAGAGGGGCAGGGGGAAAGAGCATGTTCCCATCAGAGCTCAGCATCCATAGCTCACCGCCTCCTTGGCTCTCTGCTTATGCAATGTGGGAGTAAATCTGCCAGCGGTCCAAGATGGGGACACCTCCATGCCCTGATGTCCCTGTGGGCTGTAAAAGAGGTGTGGAGGTGGATAGGGACACCAGTGGTGAGCTTGGTGGGTGGCATGGGGCCTCCACCACAGACAGGGGCATCGCTGCTCCTTGCAGCCTCCTGGGGCATCACCGAGGTCACCTCAAATGCTCATGAGCCCCCAAATTACCCAGCAATGCTCCCCCAGCCCTGTTCTCCTCCAACCCACATCCCTATCACCTATCACGTGGCCCCACCAAAACCCATGTGGGGGACAGGGACCATTCAGAAAGTGCCTTTTTGGAGGTGCTTGTCTGCATTAGGTAGGGCAGTGGTCCTGGAAAATGGGGCAGGGGATATAAAAATTAGGAAATGAATTATCTCTTGGCACAGCGTAGTAGTGCTAGGCTCAGGGGAGTAATATAAATCCGCCATGATGCTCTGCTGATGGAGCACAGTGAGATACAAGGACCTTCCAGACTTCACACTCATCCCTTCTGATCCAAGACCCTGCTCCAAGAGATTTAGTTCAGCCCTGACCTAGAAACAAATTCTTGCTTTATCCAGCCCAGCTCCATGGCACCATCCCTCTCCATATGAACGCCTGGTCAAGACAGTGTGAAAGCTACAAGGAAAGGAGGAGAAGCTGATTTCTGTGGATGGATGATTTACAGTGGGGTTGTTACACATTCGCTATTCCTTCTGGAGAACCCATGGCACCCCTTTTGCTTTTGGGACTGTGCAGAGGGCTGGTGGGCATCAGGCAGAAATGCTTTTGCACTGCAGTCTGGTAGGTCTTGTTATTGCAGCCAAAGACAATTCACATCTTGTGTACAGATCACAGCCATCAAAGCCCTCCAGGGCCAGGCACAAGATGTCTTTGCTTCCAACAGCTTTATTCAAATTTAGTCATTTCCACTGGCAAGTTTACATCAGGGGAAGGGGCAACTCCAACATATCTAAAGGTCAGAAGTAGCCAGCAAAAGAAATAATGTGACCAAAACCCATGGAAGTGAGCCCTCGAGAACAAGAGATGATAGGAGCTGCTCATCCTCAGTGAGGAAGAGGACGCACTCACAAACATCAAACATACCTCATCTGGGGTAATTCATTGTGAAAAGTAAGGGCTGAGGAGGACCTGGAAGCTGGGAGGACAACAAGGGCTAGAATAAGCAATGTAGCCAGCTCCCCATCCTGACCTTTATGGCCCCACAGCCTGTGGCAGATGGGGGCAGGGGAAGGAGTTGCCGAAATGTCCCCATTCCCGAGCATCACTCCAGAAGGGCTGGTTGTGTCCAAGCCTGATGCTGCCCAGCAGGTCCAAAGGACTCCCCTCCTTCTTGCCACCAAGTGCCAAGAGGCCACATCTCTTTTTTTCCAGGCTAGACCACTTCTAGCCATGTCCCAGGGACTGGTGTTCCTCCGGGACATCACTCCTACTCCCAAGGCTGGTGTCACCCCTCAGAGTTTGCGTGCAATGGCTTGCAGAGGTAAACACACACACAAATGGACCCCAGGGCTGGCCACAGCTAAAAATGACCCCTTGGGGAAAATATATGTAGGGATAGTGGAGTGAAATGCAAAGGACATACACTTTCTTCCCATTTTTTTCCCAAGAAGAACCTCCATCCAGCTTGCTGGTGGTGGTGGTCCTGCTGCACGCTGGGTCCCTGTGTTTGCTTTGCTGGGAGGGGAGCACCCACTCCTTCCTCTGAGCCCTTCTGCTGGTTTCAGCTGCCTGCAGCTGGAGCGGCTCTTCCAGCCAGCAAGGCTTGGGCAATGAGGGTCATTCTGAGTCCCAAGCTGAGCAACAAATGAACCCTCAGCCATGCTTAGCACCCCAGGCATTGCTGTATTTGAAGGATTTTTAACTTTTGGAGAGGTTTTTATTTGCTCATCGCTGGGCATATTGCTTCAGGTGCTATCCAGCCATCCCAGCATTACCTGCTTGCCTTTTCTCATGCTCTGATCCGCATCATGTTTGTAGACACGGGACTCAAAGTCCCCACAAGTACCTTCCTTGGTGGCTGTTTGTAGCAAAGTTATGGAGAAAAAAAAAAAAAAAAGAAAAAAAGAAAAAAAGAAAAAAAAAGAAAAAAACACGAACCTGTTTCCATCCCAATCCTTCCTCCAGCCTATTTTCTCTGCCTTTCTGAAATGTTCTTATTTTAAACCCAAATACAGTGTGCTTGTTGTTAATGGTTGCTTCTGAGCAACACAAGATAGGGAAAAAATACATTTCCCTTTGCAAAAAAAAGAACTCTTCAAACCATTTTCCCAGCACCCAGTCCAATAATAGATGATGACCTGGAGGTTTTATCTGAACTTCTGGCTCAGTGCACAACCTGAAAAATCATTGGGTGGTGGGCAGCTGTAGAGCATGTCTCAGCGTCTTTACTACCACCTGATATCCACCTCCAGTCACTCCTGGTGGTTGTCTATGGCCCAGGGTGGCTGCAAGGTAAGGGACCTCTCCCCAGGTATGGACCTGTCATTCAGTCTCCACCAAGGAGGTGGAATTTTGGGGCCAGAGGGCTCGCCCTGCTGCATGGTGATGCTGAACCAAATCAGAGGAAGGGGCACGATGTGGCACATCTCTCGTGAAGACCAAGCTGCCCCACCAAGAAGCAGAGAATGGGGCTGCTCCGCACTCCTAGGCATACCAAATGAGGAAAAGGAAAGGTACTTTGTGACCACTCCCCTCTGCAACCTTTATTTCAGCTCATTCTTGCTTTATCTACCCAGGCGTCAGCTCTGTATTATCTCAAAACCGTTCGCTGGTCCCATTGCAACTCCTGAATGTTATCACTGCCTCTCCCATAAAAATCACCTACAGCTCATGTTGACTTTAAAATTTGCAAATATAACTCACACCCTGGCAGTCAGTTCCAGCTTGTTCAAGCCGAAATAAAGCAAACCCACCCTTTTCTTTCTGTCCCGCCATTGCTATGATGACTTCAGCCTCCTGAAGTATGTGGCCCACAGGTCCATAGCATGAGAAGAGCCGCCCAGCCTTTCTGAACCTTGGCGTGGAAAGGGGTAGTGGCAGCACCCCATCACATCTCAGGCATCCTCTATCTCTCTGGTCTTCAGGTGGTCAAGACAGGTTTTGGAGGTCCCTCAGCAGAGCTGACATGAATGGAGATGCATCCTTCCCCACAAGCCTCTGAGCTGTAGCTCAGCCCCGACACAGCAATTAGCAGTCCCCCTCCTTATGAGCATCCAGCAGAAATGCTGTTTCCTTGGCTAGTGGGCTGCCCAATCTCAAAACACAAAACAAAACAAAACAAAACAAAACTATCCAGAAACACAGAGCAAGGTTTTTCCTAGGACTATGCCAAAAAATGTGAGTTGGTTGTACATAAAAAAATAGAAATAAAGTAATAAAAATAAAATAAAATAAATTAAAATAAAATAAAATAATAATAATAATAGCTACTTTTTAGAATTTCATTAATAGACTGGAAAAAAAAATCCGAGGTAACAAAAGACCCTTCATAGCCTAGAGTTCATGACAAGTCCAAGCAAACTCCTAGAGGACGCAAATACCCTGTCACATAAGCTTGCGTGGCCACTGAAAGTTACCAGCTACAGAAGTTTAACAGGATGCTTTCAGACTCAAAGTTTGCTGTTGGAAAATCTGAAATATTCTTATTTTTTAAGTCACCAGCCTTTTGTTACAGAGCTGAGAGATATCTCTGCTGCCTTTCTGGGAGGGTCAAAAGGGATTTTGTCTCAAGAACAAAATGCCCTTTCAGAAATGGCTGAACAGCTGTAGCTGAAGATGACTGGAAAAAAAAAGAGACCAAAATAGAAAAGAGGAAGATTACTGCTGACATTATCGTAGGTTAACAAACTTGCAAGCAACTGAAGAACTGTCATTTTTGCGGAAAGTGTGACTTCTGCAATAGGTGAAATGATCACCTTCATCAGTGCTCAGCTACCTCTGTTTCTCTATTATTTGTATGTTCAAATTGAGATCGTGTCCTCCAGACAGTCACGGTATGGTCTGCCCACACACCAAAACAAGCAGCAAAAATAATAAGAGAAAGCAAAATCAGAACAAACAGTCTTAGATCTCAAGTGACACATTTCACCAGAGACTGACTGTTTATAGCCGAGCAGTGAGGGGGAAAGACATAAAGTACCTGTTATTTCTCATTTTCATCTATTATCTTGATTTTTCCTCAATCTATTTGAAATTAAAATTCCCAACTAAATTGAAGATAGATGATGGGCAAGGCAAGTTTAATCTTTGCTGTGGGAGCAAGGGATTGAAAAAAAAAATCCTCAGAAACCCAAACTTCGCTGATGTACTCAGGTCACCTCGCTGCTTTGCTGGAGTCCTATTATTTTTATTCACTCCGGCACTATTGTTCCCAATATAAATTGCCATTGTCAGAATAATAAATAGGGGTTTATAATGGAAATGCTGACAAACCATTAACTATGGTGCGGTTTGCAAGGGGGGTTTAATGGAGATCAAGGTGCAGCACGGTTAGAATAAATGTTGCGACAATCTGCTTAAATAATTTCTTTGCAAATTAATAATTTCATTTTTAGCATCACTTTGTGCCCCCCTCTGGCTGGGATGCAGCTGCCCTGCAGCGGCAGCGGGTGGGATGAGATGCCCGTAGGAGCAGATGAATACAAGAATGGAGCCTAGAGGCCTGGAGCTTATTTTTGCACCAGCTTCTCCAGAGACTGGCAGTGCCAAATGATATATAACAGAGAGGAAAGGGGGGGCACATGGAGTGACTTGAGAAAAAGAGCAAGCCCTGCTCATTAAAAAGAAAGGAAAAATCCACCTCGCTTTGTAGGGCAGTGCTGATAGCACTGGCCGCAGAAATCAGCTTGTCAGGACACAAGGACATGAATATTCACATAGTCACACACCAGAAGTGAAGGCAATGACCCCTCACCAACTTTGGGGGTTTTTACTGCAACTTCAGGAGTGTCAGGATCCCACCCACCTTTATTTTTAAAAGTTGTGCTTTGTTATATATATATTTTTTAATCTCTCTTTGGTTGTGCAATAAACCCAGCAATTCACCCAGTAGCTCTGTTGAACCTGTAAGGTGAGTGGCTCATTGGAAATCTAAACATTTAGGAGAGGATTTGGGAGGGACAGAGACATCTCCAGCAACCAGTTGGATAAATGCAGGAAATCCACCCCCTAGACTGATTGCTGTGCATTTGCATTTTAGGAAATTAATGCCCACCCTACAGCCAGCACTCTGGGGGCTGGGACCTGCAAAAAGGGCTGTAATCATGCACTGCAGTGCTGAGATTTTTGAAGGTATTGCACAGCAACAAGAAGACCCCAAATCTCAAGGATTCTCCAATTTCTGCAAAGATTAAAGTAGTTCCTGGAGATGAACACTTGAAAAGTTCAATTGTTCCTTCTCTAGAGTTACATTCTCCATAATTACATTCTCCATAATTTTAAGCTTTCAGAGCTGATGAACTGAAGAAGTTCTTCAGTGTGTGGTGGGAGAGTGTGTGTGGGTGTAACTTAAGACTACATGGGGAGAGGATTTGCGTTTTACACCTCTATTTGTTCCTTGCAAGGCAACTTTAATCTTTATGCATATAAGCAATTGGCATGCTGGAGTCGAGTTTTTCCAACCTGTCCTGCCCCTTGCTGCATGCATTTTCCCCTGGGGAGAAGCCTCAGCTTTGACAACAGTGATAGCATGAATCCAAGCCCTGCTCTAACATCCCCTTTTGGATGTTGTCCATGGTTCACCTGCTGCAACTCATGGCTTTTGCCAGGGACCTCACAACAGGATGCCTAGGCAGGATCAGCACCATGTCTTTCTATCAAAATGCATGCCTGCACCCACAACAAGCTGTGAACACATGGGGCCATCCACAGCCACAGAAAGCCATGGATCAAGCAAGTGGAAGATGCTCATGGGCATCCCTGGCACCTGGCACCAGAGGTGGGTGAATTTCTGTTTTGGAAATGTCATTTGGCAGAAGTTCTGCAATATCTGCTGGTATAATTGGCTTCTTCCCTCTGTTCTTGTGTTGCAGCACAGAGGGTAGATGGATGGAATAACCTAAGTGCCCCTCTCCTCAGTGTATTAAGGCAAGAAGGAAATCTCGATATTCCTGTTGCGACCTAATTGTTCACAGCCCTGGATACTCTGGGCTCAACCAGGACAGAAATAACACCCGTGGAAGGAAAAACTGGAACTGAAGGTAAATTAGGGGTGAGCTGAACAGTGACTTATCCTCTTTGAAAAGGATCTTCTCAGACACCAGGAACATTAGTGGTTCTGGTGGGAAGCCACATGCACCATGCAGCTGGCATGCGAGTGTATACCCAGGTCAGTCCTAGGTGCCTTTCCAGGACAACAGCTCAGCTACCTCATGCATAATAACAAGTTCTGCTGAACCCCAGCTTGGTTGTGGGAGCTGAGGTGCCTCCAAGAGCCCTGTCCTCCAAACCAGGTCCCTCATGGCTAAAAGGTGGGTTCCCCGCTCTGCACCAACAATTCCCCATCACCATCGATCACCCACGGCACCACTTGGGATGCAGCATGGCCACAGCGCTGCCCTCCCAGCCCTCGCCAGCAGCAGTCCCTACCTGGCAGCCCCAGGATGGTGAAGTAGCCGCGGCACTCGGTGAAGCCAGAGCTCTCCCGGACACACGTGCGCCACAGGCCCTGGTAGTTGAACACGGCCGTCACTGGGTTGTTGTACAGGTCCTGGGTGCTCCACTGGTCCATGCATGTCGACGCGATGATGCCTCCTATTCCTAAAGCGGACACCACGAAGCCCATGGACTGGCATATTGTGACGGACATGGTGCTGGCGGCTCGCTGGGCAGGCCCTCGGCGCGCACAAGCCTCCACAAGCTGGCTCTGGGGCACGCCGCCAGGGCAGACGGGACTTTTAGCTGGAGGCACAGCCTACGTCATGGACGGGAGTCAGGAGAGGTCTGGCCTGCGCCATACAAACCTACCCTTTCCCTTTATCTGTTTCGGTGAGATAATTTTCCTTGCTCAGTACCAAGGGCCGTTTGTTGCAGGCGGTGTGAACGCCTCGCTCTCTGTTTACCTTCTCCTTCGAAGCAGAGGTGCAGCCAGCCTGGGCAGTCGGGGGCCAGGAGGTCCCTTAAACCAGTCCCTTAAACCTTCAGAGGCAGCCACACACTTCAGGGGGGCAGGCACAGAGATGCTTAAATCAAATGTAACAGATAAAAATGATGGAGAGCCTAGTCCTTTTCTGGCAGGGTTGATGATTCTGAGCCCAGTGGGGTGGCATTTATTAGCACCCCTTTATTTGGGAGGTGTTTGTAGGTATGTGTAGGACAAAGCATTCTACAGACCGCTCTCATCTCAGCTACACACAACTGAGTCCAGGACCAAGCTCAGGGGGGCCGTGTGACAGACCACTGCCTCATGCTTGACCACAAAACTTGAGCAAAGGATGGTGTGCAGCAGAGGGTAGGATGTAGCCAACGGCAGTGCCCCAGCAGAACAGGCATTCAGATGGATCTCACTGCATGGTGAAGCCAGGCTGGGAGCCAAGGGGAAGGGAGCTGCTGCCAAAGGGTGGGTGGTGGGAACCTGCAGGATGCTGAGGGAGCACCAGGGAGGGCTTGTTTTGCTGCTTGACCAAGTCTGGCAGACAGCCTGAATGAAATAATCGTAGAAGCAAATGTGTATCCTCATTCTCTATCACTTTTGAAGAGAAAGCAGGTATGTCACTAGGTATTGTTGTGAGACAAGAACATCTTAGAGTCCAGACCTTCTCCTAGAGACTTTCTTTGTTGGGTAACGTCTTTTTTGCCCATTCTGTGGCATCCCTCACCACTTCCTTCCTAGTACGATTTTCCACAGGTGCTGACCTGACTGCAGTCAGGGATTTTGCTGGAGAGCTGCTCTTATGGGAGGGAGAGGACAGATGAGCCCTGTCTCAGCAGTGCCAGGCTCATGCAGGGCACTTGCAGGTCCAGGATGGGTCGTTCAGAAGAAGTTGAGCTGAAAGGGACCTCGGAAATTCATCCAGTCCATTCCTGCACCCGCAGCAGAGCAACGCTCTGACCTGCCTTTGGACAGTGTCCACAAGGAAGATGTTGCTCCTGCCTAGGAAAATTTATCCCAGAGTTTCAAAAATAAATATCATGCCTAATACTGATTTTTGCTCCTCTTTGTTCAGGAAAAATAGTGCCCGAAACTAGACACCAAAAAGGGAAAAGATGACTCTGTGTGTCTCACCAATAGTCCTCTGGTTTAAACATGGCACTCTCCGTTTTCCCCGTTTTCTCCAAAGGAACAGTATTGGTGAAATCACGTTCAGTCTCACAGTTCCCTCTCCCAGACCCTTTTTGGGCACAGCGATACCAGCCCCGGTGACACACCTCACCCGCTGCGTGTCGTGGCTGCAATTAGTTTCAGTATCAGTCAACAGAGCTTAATCACAGAAAGCTTTCCCAGTATCACACTGCCAAATATAGAACCCAAAACCAGAGCGCAAATACACTCACTGTGTTTGTCACAGCCAGGGTCACCTGGCGACAGGCAGGACCCATGGCAGATGGCATGGCTTTGAATAAACTGAATTAAAGGTAGATTTGCCTCACATCTGATCAATCTGCGAGGTCTGGAAGATATGTATGCATGGAAAAGCTGCCTGCAGGCAAAGGGCAAATCACCTCTCATTTTGTTTCAATGCCGGTGCCAATTTACAGCAGCCAAAAGAATTGGGTAGAATCATTCACAAGCAGAAATTTCATGGCTATAACCACAAGGACAGTTTTATCTGCTGACAGCATTTTACTGTGAAAATAATGAAGGACTGAATTCCTTCAACCACCTTGGCCTAACATTTTGGGAGAAGACCAATTTAAAAATGGACATAATGGAAAAGGAAGATGAAGCAAGGAATTCAGAACTGCAATTTCAATTGTTCTGGGCCTCAAATTACAACTGTTTCTGGTAAGGACTAAGTGGCACAGTTTCGTCTCAGCCATTTATCTCCCACAGAATGGCTATGCTGAGTTTGAAGCCTTACCGTGTTTTTTTTCCAAAGGCCACTGGCCTCTGCTTAGCCCAGGTCCAGCCAACTGTGTCCACTGTCCTCCCTGCCATCACAGGCCATGTGGAAAATAACACCCATTTCAGAGTAGGGTTTGCTCCTCTGCCTGTGACTTTGGTGATTTAGACTGGCTTTATCCATCCCTGGTGCCCCAGTGAAGGAGACTCCCGACAGGACCCTGCTGGAGCCACCAGTCCCATCCCATCAGCAAAGTCCACGCTCCAGCTAACACATCTCCTCTCCTTTGCAATCCCACTGAGCCTCCTTCTTCCAGCACGGCAGCGAAGATTTCTCCCGAATACAGGATTCATCCCTGCCAAGGAGGACGCCTTGTCTGCCTAATTATTTTATTCATAAGCCGGCCGTAATTTCAAAGACATCTAGGTGACCTATCTAAAGCTAAGTGAATCCCTCACCCTGGAGGGGACCCAGTCTTCTTGATCCCTCTGGGGAGCTGGGGTTGGGTGGCGGAGGAGCTGCTGGAGGAGTGATGTTCAGCTGGACAATGAGGAACACATTGACAAAGCGTTCACATTATTGGCTGATAGGTCTGCATCAGTCACTCATTCACAAGCACAAGGTCTAAATTGCAGAACCAATTAACAGCACTAATAGCCCTTGCCTGAATTAATCTTTGAGACAAAAGAGGAGAGAAGTGGAAGAGCTATTAGCAAATCAAGCTGTACCATCCCTGCTTTATTGCGGGAATCTAAGTGTCTGTATTTGGCTATTATGAACTGACTGCAATTACAGCCCTCATTTAAAATGATTAAGTGGTTATAATTATTTTTCAATTAAAACTTAGATCTTCCATTTATACAACATTGCAGGCTTCAATTAAAGTCCTTTTTCCTTCCTTTTTTTGGGAGAAAAAAAGTGCTACTGTGCCAAAATAATCTTGCATCTTTTCTACCCATTAAGAGCCAAATAAGATGCTAATAATGCTTTTGTTTGCATCACTCCTTCCTGGCCTGGCTGAACCCCTACGTGGTGAAGGAGATTAAATGCTGGGCACAACACTTGAAGTACCTGCTGGAGGTCAATAAAAACGAGCTGGGGAAGTGGTACAGGCCTCAGCTGCTTCTCTGAAACAAGCTATGGCCAAGTAAAACCTACGTTAACCACCTTCAGGGCTATGCATGCAGTAGTTTCATTGTTATTTATAAGGAAGATTGGGGTTGGGGTGCTGGGGGGACTTGGTTTGTCTTTTGCCAAGAACGAACTCACTGCAACATGCATGATTGGAGTGAGTGGGGCTGCAGAGGAGCTCAGGATGGGTTTCTTAAAGGTCTGGATTTAAAAAATAATCTGGAGAGAGGGAAGCCATAAACTTCATCCTTGAATTTTGCAAAGTTAATTTTTTCTACTTTTCACTTTGAAATGTCATTTCTCTTTCTAACTTTGCTTACAGGGACATGAGGGGGTTTAGAAGAAGAAAGGAAACTGAAAGGAAAGGATGTAAAGGTGTTTGAGATGGAATGTGTTGGTCATTCAAATAGAGTCAGTCAGCCAAATGTATTTTCCTTTGATTTTTAGCCACAGGACCCACCCCAAAATGACTTTTGCTTTTCTTTACCTATATAAGGTTAGAGCTCTGAAGTGGCATTGCTTGCCCATGATTTCTATGGTCAAGTTTGATTCAGGAGTGTTAGTCATGCCACACTGAGACATCCCTCCTTCCATCACCGGGTGACCCCTAACAGGGCATGTCACAGCAAGCTTCATCCCAGAAATGCTGGGTGCACCAGGAAATCGTATAGGGAGTGCATCTTGCAAATACACAGGGAGCCCGGGGTGGAGGGGGGTGACTCAAAGGAGCAGGATAAGAAAGTGTTCATAGCGAGGGAGGCAGGATGCAGGCATGTTTTGGTTTTCCCAATGCAGCCACTGCTTCATGTTCTTAGGGTCTCCAGGGAAAGGGCACCAAGGAGCAATTTCCCTCCAGAGGCTCATGAGCTCCCCCTTCACACCTTCTTGGGCACGGCCAAGCAAGATTAGCTTCTCAAGCAGGGTGAATTTGTGCCACTTCTCAATCCAGATCTGATCCCCACAAGCCGTGAAACAACACTCCTGTTTGCCCTCGGGAGGAGAAGGAGGAAGAGGAGGAGGAGGAAATATACGGAAGGGAGAGCTTTGTCCACCAAACAGAATTCAGGAAAACTCATGAATTGCTGTTTGTTTCCCTGTTTTGTGACAAGGAAAAACCCTGAAGGAGCAGCAACACAGGAGGCAGCATCTGAAGACGAAGGGCGAGCACAGGACCCATCTGACCTCAACTTATCTTGAAAGCCTTCTCTCTTCCTTTTTTTTTTTTTTTTTCTTTCCATTTTAATTGTTTTTTCATTGTTAATATTAACCCTCAGTGAAATGGCCCAGACAAACTCATTTTCAAAGGAAGCAGAAAGACCAGACCAGCACACAGGAGCTGGGACCTTCAAGTGGATCTTGAAGACAACTGAACATCAGACCTTGCTTGCTACAGCAGCTTTAGTGCCTGAATTTGGCACCTGGACACCTTTATGAACCTATCTGGCAGGACTATTGATAATACTTCTTCTCTAGGTGCTTGGAAATGGCTTTAAGTCAAATCTTAGGAGAGAGATGACCCAGTGAGCTCCATGTGGGACCCCAGGCAGAGGCTTGCACAAACAAGGAAGAACAAGCAACAGGTTGAAGACACAGGACCTTGTCTCACTGACACAAATGCAGACTAAACATAAGTGCAATTAACAGTGCAATTAAACATATTCCTAAGCAGTGATATTCTCCCAAGCTCAGCACTTTGCAAGAATAGGAGCACTGCCTGAAATAATGGACCCTGTTACCTTAGGCAGGGTGGCTTTGGGTGGCAGCAGAAACCCGTCTCTGCAATCCAAACTCACAGGTATTCTCGGTGAGGCAGGGGGAGTGGTCCCCAGGGATTAGCTGCTACAGGCACAGAGCGCCTCTTCATAAAGCACTTGGCCATAAATCGATGTGCTTGCTGACAGCCAGCCTGGGTTTCCTTTCTTTCCCAGTTTTGGATCGATAGGCCTTCTTTTCCCACCTTAAATAATTTCTTGATCACTTTGTGTTATTTTCACTCACAAATTTGTATACAAATATCATGTGTGCCACTTTTGTTATCTTTCTTCTAGGTGGCATGGGAGTTACCCCTTCAACTCAGGACACAAATCATGCTCTCTAATCTTCTATCACATTTGCTGCACAACTTCAGCCCCCTCCAGCACGTTTATTTTTACAACTTGATACAAAACCTTCCCCTTGTGCTGACACAACACTGAGGCTGCATATTTGGGTACTTAAAAGCCAGGAAATGTAGAAACTGCGGTTAAAGTGGAATGAAACTATGATATCACACGTGCATGTTGTGGCACCCACTCAGACCCCACAGTCTGCAGCTGAGGAGCACTCCTGTAAGAGGACCATGTGTTTGCTGTCCACAAGGACTTCAGGGGTGATGACGCATGCTGCTGCTCAAACAATCCAAGGCAACACAGGGTACCGGGGCCTGTTTCTTTCATTTATTTCTGTGCTGAAAATAATCCATGAAAAAGTTTTCTGCCTGTGCAAGGTAGGCAGAAAGAATTGAGCCTTCCTTGGAGGAATTATGCCCTGACAAATTTTGCCCGGGGCAAATTTAAAGATTGTTTTCAGTCACAGAGTAATCCATTTTTCAGCTGCTACATATTTAAGAAGTCAACAATGAGTTTGTCACTGTCTGCCTCTGGAAGTCAGTGTGGTGCTGCCTTTCAGCAGGTTGCAGGGAGTCTGTGGGGAGACTGGGGCAGGCCATGCCCGGGGCACAGGCAGAGCCAGAGGACGATGGTCTCTCTCTGGGGTTTCTCAATGCAGAGAGGCTTTCTGCATTGCTCACAGAAGGTATGTCTCAGGGTTTCTTTCCATCTTGTGGTATCAGTCCTCATCAGTGTGTGCTGGTGCCCTGCGTGTGGTAATGGCATGGTGCTTTTCATCCTCTTGATCACTTCCACCACCAGAAAAGCTCCTCTTCACCCCACCTACCCTCTGTGTGTTTCAGGCTCTGATCCAACCTTAAGCCTCCTTGGGAATCTCCGTCCCCAAATCACCCTGTGCAGCACAGATGCTTATCAGCACAATGAGTCTGGAGGGGTAGAGAGGTTGCTGGGAGGTAAAACCAGAGGTGACTGGAAGGAAACCAAGGGGAGCATAACCACATCCCACCTCCTCCCTCTTACCCACAGGAGCCCCACACTGCTTGGGGCTCCCTGAGTTACTGAAACACCTGCAGTGCCCGTGCCAGCCCCACAATTCCCATCACGGGGCCACAATATTGAACCTGCTCTGCCAGCAGCAATTCCTGGTGGGGGCAGGCAGGAGGGTGATTTTTAACATCTAAAGTCCAAACAGATGGTAAATTCCTGCATTGGGTTTGGTGGCCAGAATCTAAAGGCTCAGATGCATCTGTCACAAACACCATTTCAAGTCTTTCTTCTCCAAGCCTTTGTTTTCTTCTTATTGCTTTGACACCAACAGACTCCCTCCGGAAATACAGGAATTGTGCTTGCAAATAATACAGCCCCAGCTTTCTCAAGACCTAAAGCCTGGCATTGAAGAGAACAATTGTGTCTGTCTCTGGTTTCTTTGGAAAGACAAAATTTACCTTGGCAGTGCTCCTCTGCATTGGTGGGCAGAAAGCATCTAAAGCACTCTTTTAAATTATCCTCTTTTATTTTTTTTTTCCCTTATGTTTATTTCTTATTTCCAAGAAAGGTTAAATGGGCCAAACTAGAGGACTTCTCTCAAGGTGCCTTTCAGCCTTGTATTATATTGCTCTGGGTAGAAAAAGAAAAAAGAAAAAAAAAAAGAAAGAAAGAAAAAAAAAAAAAAGGAAAAAAAAAGGAGGAAAAAAAAAAAAAAAAAAAAAAAAAAAAACAATGAGAGGATTTCATGAGCCTCTGATTTTAGGATGAATGAAAGGGAAAATGCAGCATGTGAGGAATGAGGACAGATGTCCCTGCACAGCTCCAGCAAAGTCCACTCAGCACTGGGGACAGAGGACAAGGAATAAACTCTTGCACCATCCTCTGCATAGCCATTAAGACTCACAATTTATTTTCTGCCTCTAAGGCAGCTTCCTACACAGTCCAGGAGCCTGAGAGTTGTGCTTTTGCCACTGGTGAGTCCCAGCACTGCACGGGAGCTCCTTGCTAGGAAGGAGAGCACTTTCCACCCTATTACAGGAAGTACCTGCAGATCCTTGGTGTTATATATTAGTATTTTAAACTCATCATCAATGATTTTTATTTTTATTTTTTCTTAAATTCGAAAACATTCAGAATCATCCACTGGCCTTACATGTAGCTGGATGATAAAGTTACAAAGAAAAAGGCAGCTTCCAAAAAAATACACTTTTTCTCTGCATGTTTTTGTCCTCTTGGTGTCCTTTGCTGCTGTCTCTTGCTCTTTCAAGAACAGCAGATATGCTCTCTTTCTCTCCCTCTCTTTCTCTCAAGTAAAAGTCTCAATTTTCTATTTATTTTTTTTAACTCTGTTTTTTAGTAAACTTTGCTGGAAAAGCAACAGAAATGGACCTGGAATATAACTCTGGGCTGCAGAATATAGATGCTCCTATGTGATATCATTAAGGAAAGGCTGTATGACCCCCCATTTCAGAGTCACAGGGTGTCTAATGCGATGCTAAAATACAAGAGAAGCTTTAAGAGCAGGCAATAAAGTGATTTATTGGTTGCTTCCTGTGAGAGCACCAAAGGTGTGTGCTTGAGTTAGGGTCAGCACCCTATCTTTGACTCTGTCATCTCTGTCTTTGAGTTAGAAATCATGCTTGAGGGCTTTGGAGGGAGGTGAAGCAGTCCTCGAGAAGGCCAGGAGGGCCCTGGGGGTTCTGTTCCATCCCAATGCTGCAACACAGCCCTTGAGAAAGCGAGGAAACCTCCAACTGCTTGTGGAGAGAGAGGGGGTTAAGGCATCTGGAGAAGAGAGCAGAACACCTCTCCTGAAAGCAGCAAGGGCAGGAGGATGGGAAGGTGACAGCTAGTCAAAATCCTGGATTGATTTTTCATTTAAAAGTACAAGGGGAAGTCAAATTTTTGTGTTTGTGTTGGCCAAACCTCACGACCCAAGTGGGAATTCCATGCAGAGCAGCAGCCTGCTCCCTTCCAATTAACCTTGTTTCCATCTCCTCCTCTTCATCAGGCAAACCAGGGTAAAACTCCAGAGTTAGCCCTGGGCTTCCCCATTTGTAAGTGTAGCTTTTTTTTCTCCTTGTCTTCCTTTTCACCTTTATTATTCTCTCAAGCTGCCTCCCAATATGACAGGTAGGGAAACTGTTAAAAATCACATCCAAAGCAGTGACAAAATTTCAGTTTAACATAGGTGGTTAATTTCAATGAAAAAGCCTATCAGTGTTGTCACTGGCCATATCAAGAATATTTCCAGGGTTCTGTACTTGCAAAGCAGCTAACAAACATTTCACTGATGAGCTTCTACATGAGGTGCTGGATGTGGGGGAAGATCCTGCAGACTGTGAGCCCCTCTGTCCTTGTAGCTCCCTGACAATGCAAAGGGTGTCTGGCTGCAATTGACTTTAAGTGTGTCAACAGCAATGAATAAACCAACTCTCTGGGTTGTGACCTGAATATGAAAAGTTTTATAATTTGACACAAGTTTTTGTTGGGAGTTGGCTTGGTTGGGTTTTCATGACCTCTGCTGCTGGAGGGATGGGCACATGCCTACACACCTTGAGGGAAATGGACTTTTTATGATGGAGAAGAGAACACAAATGAACCCTGCAGATCTAAACCTAGGGTGAAACTTGCATGACAAAATATTTTTGCAAAAATCTTAGGTTTGGGGTGGAAGACAAGGGGAGGGAGGGGCATGGGACATTTGCATGGTCATAGCAGGGAGATGCCAGCAGCAGCGTGGAGAGGAGCAGCCCCCGCCCACGCTGCCTTGGTCCCATGGGGACGTGGGACATCTGCCTCCACCTTGCTCAGACCAGCTCCTGCTTTGACATAAAAGAGAGATTTCACCAGGCTCATCCAAAAAGCAACGTGGACCGTGGCCACAGGATGGCAGCAGAAACTCGTCGATGGCCTGCAGCTCCAATCCTGGCCTAAATCCTCGCCCTGCGGTGATGGACTTTCTATATTCGAGGCAGAGAACCAAATCATTTGTTGTCTGGAGGAAATTTTCCCACTTCTCCATCCGGAGAACTACTTTGGTTTTCCAAGGAGGCAGCATGAAGACAGAGGGCAGCGGCGTGCACACTCGTGGCCCATGGCACACGGGTTTCCCACAGCGGGACACAGGCACACCTTGAGGGCTAACTGATTGGAGAACTCTCCATAAATAAATAAATAAATAAATAAATAAATATATATATATAAAGGCTGTTCCTTCACCCTGGCCACCTCCTCTCTGCCAGGGCACCGCCGGCAGTGCTTAGACAGCCTTTACACACACACTAAGGCTTTTCAGCCTTTCTAGCCTATTTTACATGTGTTGTTGCTCTTCGTTTTCCCCCCTTTTTATTGACCTGTCAGACTATGCTGTCCATAGGAGCTGGGCTCTGCAAACTTCAAAGAATCAGTGCTACTGCCTCTGCCCTCTTCTTTCTACTTACAACAACGTGGCTGCATTTCCTCCTTTAACAGGCACATGACAGATTTTTTTGTAGGAAGAGATGGTGAGTGAATATTTTGGTAGCCTTAGGATTTTTTTTATTATTATTATTTGTTTGTTTTCCATTTCCATGGGTTCAGCCAGCGCACAAAAATTTACATTAGGCACACAGTTCTCAAGGTTTCCTCACTAAATTCTGGCAACTCAGATTTGCATCCAGAGCTGACAGCATCCCCAGCCTGCCCTTCCTAATGCTATTTTAATCCCTGCAGGTGCAGAGGCTGGAAAGGAGATGCCGTTTGGTATTAAAGAAGTTATCAGGGCATTTTTTGCCCCATGGTGGAAGAGAGCTCCTTCCTTGCCTCTTGGATAAAAGACAAAGAGGATATGGGCCAAAGAGCCAAAGGTGAAGGTGCACAGTGATGACCAAGGGATATTTCAGTGATGGCCTTTCATTAGACAAATCTGGAGGGGCTTTCTCATCCACAGCCAGCACTCGGTAATACAGTGCCTGGGAGGACCATGGTTAGGATGGATGGCACAAAAAAGTCCCCAAAACAGGTTTGCAGGAGCAGGGATGGAGGAAGGTGCTTTCTTTGCAGTGCTTAGCAAGGGCAGGTCTGGGCAGCAAGTGGGGGAAGGAGATAGCCCAGCAGCAAGCAAAAGTCCCTGCCAAAAGCTGCGGATCATGCCTGAACTTAAATAGTGCCTTTCATTTTAATATTTTGCTGTGGGTTTTGTAAAGAGACCAAGGAAGCTCTTCCCCTTTGAGAGCAAGGTTCTGGGGCTGTCTTACAGCTTCAGTGTCCAGGGGATTACGGTAGCGCAAATGGCTACCTGCAGAGTTTATCTACAAAGGATGCCTGTGGGACTTTTCAATGCTCTTCCATCGTGGGTTTATCACTCGCTGGCCTCCAGAACTCAGTGCAGGCTTTAGGGGCAGTTTGCTAAAGTGTCTGCCAATGCTGATTTAGATCTCTTCCTCTGCATTGTGTGTCTTAGTCCCTTTAGCACAAGGGATCTGCTTAGCTCCTGCCTTGTCCCAATTTACTCACATTCACCTGTGTGAGACCCTTCCTGACAAAGCCTCCAGCAGCAGCTCAAGCTGCTTGCTGCACATAAGGATGTATGTGTGCGGGGCTATCACAGCCATGGGCATGCTGGGCCATGACAGGGAGGGATGGGGTATTTCCACACACACACAGCAGCATGTCTTTGTGCAGTGCCCCAGAGACAGTCGTTTCCTCAAGAGGCAGAGAGCAGAGATGTCAAGTGAGGAGAGCATCAGCACAGAGCACAGCTGGTGTGGGAAAGCCATGTTCCCTAGCCCTCAGGGTATTTTCTTTGTCCCAGGATATAGGGGCGTGAGCAGACAGCTGGTGAGGTAGGGTGGCTGGATAAAAGTCCATGCCCCCAGTTGACTGCCTTGAATTACCTTACCCAATGGTGTTCAATGGCCATGGAGCAGGAGGAGCGATGGGGATGGTAACTGGGATGCAGTAGTGCTCTCCTTCACCCTTAAAGAGGAGAAAATCCTCAATATTTGACACTTGGGGGAAAGAATAAGACCACTGAGTCACCCCCTCTACCATTGCAAGATCCCACTGGTGAGTCCATGATACCCCCTTGCCAATGCCATGAAAGGTGGATGGTGGGTCCAAGTCTGCCCAGACTCACCACCATTGTCAATCAATATCTATCATCAGTCAGAGCTGTTTCTGCAGCACTGTGAGCTGTCTTTTTTTTTTTTTTTTTTTTTTCAACTCACCATCACAGAAGTTCTTCCCCATCTTAATCTAGTTTAAGTCCTGTTTCTACTGAACAGGAGTCCATATCTCTCTTTAACCAGCATTATCATCGGCAGAAAGGCCTGAGACTGAAAGGATGCAGAGATTCAACTAACCGTGCCAGTGAAAAAAGTGGTCCTGTTGTGATCCCTTTGATTTGGCCCTAAGAAATCCTATCAAAAGATGTGCTAAATTGCTGGCTCATAGGAAAATACAAGTCATTTTATTCAGGCTTTAGGGAAGATACATTTTTCCCTTCGATACAGTATCTAGTGAATCCGTAAGTTAATTGTGATGTTTTGTAGATATCTTACCAATATTTTTGCCAGTGGTGGGTACTTTGAGCTTCTTTCACTTGAAGGATACAAAACCAAGCAACATTATATCATTACACAGTTTCCAAGGTAACTGGAGAGAAAGATAACACTGGCTGGGGTTGCACACTTTGTGATCTCACTTCATTAGCTCATTTCTTTACATCAGCTTGCTTTTCTGGCTCCATTACTCCCTTTGCCTTGAAACCCCACAAGAACTACGACTCCACTAAGTCTCTCACTAGAAAGGTGATATTGCCCAGTGACTATTTGGTGAGAGACAGAACGAAAAAAAAAAAAAAAGTGGACCATTCACCACTCTAATTTCATTCTGGAAGATATTCATTCACCTCAAAAGGGGAATGAGGAGGGAAGTTTGTCATGAAGAAGGAACTGAGAATCCTTTGCCCCTCTCTCTATCTCGGTGGCCTGAAATGCTTGTTCTTGCTCTCAGAAGACCTCCATGCCCAGCAGATGATCCATGGCATCCATCTTCTTCCCACACGTAGGTTTAACTTATCCTGGGGTGACACAAGAGCAGTGGGGAAATGTCCTGGCTGGGACTTGCAAGGTGCCAACTGAGATTAACACCTCCCAGGACCTAGAGCAAGCAGCCCCCACCGCAACTCAGAGTGACCTGGTGCAGCATTGCATGGGGTGGGTGCTCATAGCAGTGCCAGAGGAAAAACAAATTGGGAACAGGCCTGTCATCCTTCTGGATGTATACCACTGCATAAAAGTGTGGTGAATGCAGCTGCCTCTTAAGAGCAATAGATAATAAGCAGTCAGCAAGTTGCAATGTGTAATAAATAAAATGCATTGAGGGGCATGCAGTTGGAGGTTCAAGTGACTCTAACGATTCGGAAACAAGGTTCTCCATTGGATTTTCTAACATGTTTGCAAGCCAAAGTATTAAAACAAGAGTTAAGACACTTTCTTCTGCAATCTCATTGCCCTATCCATTGTAGCCTTTAGTTTATAACTTCAGAGCCCAGCATATAGTATAATAGATAATTTATATTCAAATAGGTGTTACCCAACACTGTACATGCACAGAGCTTAACAACCAGTGTGTAACACCTGCACCTGATCATGCATACTCCAATCAGTGCTGAAAGCAGAAGGAAGAACTGCCCATAAAATATGAGCAGGTCCTGATGAAAATGATGTAGTTACTGTAGGGGAATTCTTTGGTGTGAGGATGAATTCCCCCTGCCACTGGAAAGAAGCCCAGAGGAGGATGCTCTCCTGGGACTCCCAGCTGGTATCTCAGTTCCCACTCAAGTGCCTACAGACAGAAAAAGAAGGACTCCAGCTTTTGTGCATATGCTGGAGTCCAAGGACTGGTGTCCTAGGGCTTCATTCCCCTGCGTCACCAACCCCAGTCCCACATCAGCTATCTCTGTGGCGTGGCTGCAAAGACTTTTGCTGAGCTCTGGGGTCAGTAATAAGCTGAGTGGTGATTTCGGAGACATTGCTTACACAGAAGTACGCTTGCACTGGATTGCACCAAATCAAAGCTTCCCATGCCTGGCTCTGTGTCCCCACCAGGCGTGCACTAAGTGCAAAATTTGATTCCAAAAATAGCCAGCTACGGAAAAGTCAACCCCAAACTATTTATTTCCCCCCTCCTTTTTCCAATCCCAAAGACAAGACACGCTGATAATTCTGGGCAACCTGAGCCACAAAGGATGTGGATGTGTAGGATTGATTCTACCTATTAGAATAACCCTTGTGCACACCTCTCCTTTACACCAAGCAGCTTCCATCTCTGGTACTTCATCATTTGTGGGGAGAAAAAAAAAAAAAAAAAAAAAAAAAAAAAGAGAGAGAGAAAAAAAAGGATCCAATAATCCAATAGACCAAGGGGGATAATATTTCCAAAATAAGGGTGCATGTTTGTCTATGGTGGTGCCAGCAAAGTACACACAGATCTCTTCTGCAGCTTCAGTATGGACTCAGTTGCCTGGATGCTGATGGCTGCTTTTTGGCAAGGCTGAACTGGGCTTCCAGTTCCATGCTTTTCCTACACCTAGCTGTGACGTTTTACCTAAAGTACAGGCCTGGTGGACAAATTACTTAGCACAGGCACCATCTGTTTATATTCCCTCTAAGAGAGACCTGAGGCATGCTGGATGTGCTGCGGGGACTTTCTAAAAAATTATTATTTAAAATACTGCTTGTCTCCCAAGCTGTGCATTCCTGCTTCTCTTTCCATCTTTTCCCTTTGAGAACGAAAGCAAGGACAGGTCACTTGCCTTTTTATATGAGCATCTCTCTGAACGTATCCAAGAGAGGGAGAAAGAGAAAAGGAAACCAAAAACACAAAACAAAATGAGAGAACATTTTTAATTGGAAGTGTTTTGTTTTCACCAGGATTTTAACTTTAGAGAGAGCCTCACAAATACTCTCTCAGGGTCCACTGCTGAACGGCTTTATTCTGCCGCAGGCAGGCTTTCATGGCACAGCACAATAGCTTTTGTTTCAGAAGTATAGGGCAATGAGGACCTTGAATGCCAGAGGTCTGTATTATATCCATAACTGTAGATTTGGATGGTGGAACGGAGGTTGGGGGAAGGTGAGAATGAAAAATTTCTCCATTGTATAGATGGAGTCCTTCCAGCAAACACCGGCACAATAGGAAGCACATTCTTAAGAGCTGAAGCAGACTCTGGATAAAGACTCACTCATTTTGTACATAATGGTCTCTGTGCTTTAACCTTGTACAGCTGCTATGACACCTGCTTTTCAAAGCCATTGTTGAAGAACAAGCAGAGCTTTGTCTGATGTATACATTCTGCGCCACACATGTTAACATTTCTCTTTTTGTATTTACTTTTGTTTCCCCCACCTTCTCTCTCTTTTTTTTTTTTCTTTTTCAAACATAACAGTTATGAATGAATGGCTGAAAACTAATTTCAGCCTTGATTCCCACAACATCGTGTCCAGTATGAAAGTCTCAATGTATTGTAATACAGAATAAAGGGCAGATATTAGACTGGGGAGTACTCTTTTCCTTTTCTATCAAATTGACGGCCTTTGTGTCTCTGTTTCCTCCTCTTCTTTCACATTTCCCTCCCTTTCCATCTCTCTGGCTGCTGGCTGAAAGGATAGACAGGACACAGCAGCTCCCCTGCCCTCCAGTGGAAATAGCTGGAGGGCCCCGAGGTGCTGATGTGCTCACCACATGTTTGGGATGGATGGTGAGAGCCCAGGCCACCAGATGCAAGCAGTGCTCATGATTAGATGGGATGTGTTTGGGACACCATGGACCTCAGGTGGCCTTTTCTTGGGCAGACATCCAGCTGAAGCCAAGAGAAAGGAAAGCCTGCAACACAAGGGATCCCTAAATATTTGCAAGACCAGTTCTCTTGATTCACAAGACCTGTTCCTGATGAAAAGGACTCGGGAGCAACAGGTCATTTGGTATGAAGCACTCTGCAGAAGAGATGCTGACTTGTTCAGGAATGATTTAACCTGACAAATGAGGAGAATAATGGTTTGGTTTTATTGGAAACTCTCTGTTATCTTCCTCTCACTTACTGGTCTGCTGTGGAAATAGGGCAAAGACATTGTGTCCTTCTGAATTACATTAAAGCTCCCCCACTTCTAAGCTTCCTTAGGTGCTAGCTACAGGGGGCAATGGGAATAAGTGAAACTGCTACTGATCCATCAAGGAGTAATTGAATGATGACTCTGGCCAATGGAGCAGCCACAGCCCAGGCCCCAAGATTTGATAGTGAATCATTTAATGACAAGGTTATTGATCATGTCCACTCCGTGGAAATATCCATGAAGTGATGAGCAATACTCCAACGCCTCATCCCACTGGGTGCTGGCCTCTGTGCTCCACAGCAGATCATCTCTACAGGCAGGAGGTTCAGCTTCATTTTCTTAAACGAGCAGAACTGGGGACTGATGGTAGCCACCAGTCTGGATCTGCTTCTTCTCTGACCAGCACAGGCTCCAGCTTTGCCACAGGCATAAAGCCATGGCAATGCTTTTAACTATTCCTTTCTGTGAACAGACACACAGGCACACCAGAGAGTATGGCCAGAGGTGAAGATGAGTGATCTGCTCATGCAGGGTTGGTTGTTCCTAGTGTGAGCGTTGCCCCTGAGCAGTACATGTTACCATATCCAAGCTGCAACCAAACCCTTAATAACCACCATCCTTAAATCGTCTGGGCTTTGTGCTTCCATTTGTTTTCGTGGCTTGGGAGTTTTCCTTTGGTTTGTGGCTTCAAACCAGCTCCACTTAAAGGCAGATTTTTAAGGCTACAAGGAAATGCCTCCTCCTCAGTTGAAGTCCCCTCCCAGAGCACGAGCCCAGCTCTTGCAGAACTGGGGGATCCCCAGACAGCTCTTTCCTGACAGTGGCATTGCTGTGGCATGGGAAGAGGCACTGACAGCAGTGGGAAGTGCTGGGTAGGATCGGTTCCCAGGTCCGAGGCACATATTTAATTTGAAAAAAAGAAAGAGGCTGAAATACGAAATTAAAGACAGGGGACTGGTTTCTTAAATCCCTATTTGGGTTTCAGTTTTTCATGAGAATAACTCAGACACTTGTTTCATGCTTGCTTTCCTGTCTAATTATTGATGGAAGTGCCTACCACATTCACTTGATCTTCAGCAAGTTCATACTTGCCAGGGAAGGGAAAACTCCATGGATATGTCCAGAAGACACGCACTGTTTTCAAAATGCAAGCAGCCGACTGGACTGCAGGCAGAAAAAAGGAGGGCAGGCTGGATTAGGGCTAAATGCTGAGCTTCTGCTGGGCACAGATCTTCAGTGCAGGGAGAGATGCAGCAGCACAAAACCTGCTTTAGGACTGCGTTCATTGGAGCTGCTGCCAAGAAGGGAAACTTAACCAGGACTCTCATGAGATCAGTGGTACCTCTGAAATGTCACATCCATTCCCGACCTGAATCAAGGTGTTGTTTCTTTTTTTAAGCCTGCTTCTCATTCGACCAGTTTGGTGTGAAGCTTGGATATGCACTTTTCAAGCCCAGATGCTGTGAGCTGAATGAGAAATTTTTGCATGAGAATGACAAGAAATTATAACACAGTGTGAAAAACAAATGTTGGGGTTCCGATGGCTGCCTCCTGATTCAAGCAGCTGAACTCCTAGCTAGGGATGTGTCAGACTGCCATGCTTTGCTTGCCCATGAAGCAGAAAACAAGAAATAGGAGAGGAAGGATGGAAACAGCCATCCTTCCTCTTCCATCCCAGAGCAGGCAATGGGATGCTCCAGGTGGAAAAGCATCAGCTGCTGCAGAGATGCTCACCAAACAGGATGCTGCCTGGTGCAGTGCCCATCCTTCCCAGCAGCTGTAATCATTTGACTGAGCTCATGTTCCTCCTAAGGTGCCCACCTACAGTCTTGCTGCTTCCTAGCCGCGTGCTAGTCTTTAAAATCTTCCCCAGCTATGCTGGCAGGGAGGTGTGAATCCCAGTGGGCTGAATTTCTTAATATTTGTGGAAGTAGGAATGTTTCTTTGATTAAAAATAATAATATTAAAAATAAAAAACAGCAAAGGAAAAGCCAGAGCGAGTGCAACTTGTACACTGAATACTCAGTCCTCTTTCATGTCAGACCCCCAAGATCAGTTCACGCCTCCATATCTGTGCTGTTAATAGAGCGTGAGACAATTCAGGCACCGAGCCATCCGGAGCATAATCCTGCCATTTGAAAGCACATAAAGGCACTTCATAGCAGCAAGTGTCAATAGTCACTCCCCTATTGATATAACATCCCTTCCCTCCTCCATAAACTCCATCTAGCAAAGAAAATAAACAAGGGTTATATGAAATCTACCCCCAGCATTGCTGTAAAAGATGCATTATAGAAAATAAATAAATAAATAGAAAGTCCAACAACAAAAAGGTGATATTTCATCCAATAATTCACTCTCAAGTCCCTGCTCCTTGTTTAGGAAGTGTATGCACAGAGGATTTCTGATGAGGGCAGAGGAAGGAATAGGGCCAGTATCCTGCACCACATCCAGAGCTGGCAGACCTTCTGGATGACAGGCAGACAAAAGGAGCAGTGCAAAGGAGAAGAGACAAGTGCTCAAGGAGCCCTTGAGCCATAGTGTCACTACAGACCATTGGACATCCCTGAATCTGATGCAGTTCTTGCATCCCTGGGCCATTGGAGGCCACAGCAGCAGAGCAGAAAGGGAGCACAGGCCAGGGCTGTGCTGCCAGAGGACTTTGGAGGGGAACAAAACCCATCCTGGGGTTGACCCACAGTTTGCTCCAGGGCAGGCTGCAGACAAGGCTGGGTACCAGGGGTGCTCAATGCCCTGAATCTGCCTCTCATGCCCTGCTGCTCTGCCCCACGAGGCAAGGCAGTGCTGGCAGGGCAGCAGGAGGGCAGATCTGCAATCCCAGAGGGAGTTATCAAGGAGGAATTTAGGCACCTATATCAGCAACCATAGCCCACAAAAGCTCTTTCCTGGCAGCTAGCATCCCTATCCTTGATACAGCACTTGAGCAGGAGCACTGCTCATACAAGGGCTGGGTCATGCTCCAAACTACAAGGTCCATACGAAACATCTAAGCCATACTGTCTTCAGTCAACCCTGGCAGTACCCATGCTTCACATCATGGTGCAAGGAGTAGAGAGTTTTGTGGGGTAAGTTTGAGGGGACTTATGTTCCTAGGAGCGTCTCAGGAGATGGTTGAACCCGCTAGGTGAAGGAGAGCTGGATGTCCCTTATCAGTTCCATCAAAGTGCCATTCAAAGGCATGCGGTATCCTAGCAGCCCAGCTAACCGTGCCCAGGAACATGTCTGGGACGTGAATTCCAGCCTCAGAGCAGGTCCTTATTCCATCAGGAGTAAGGCCCATGGGTCAAATCCATCCATGTCAACACCAGGCCAACATCATTCATGGGGTCATGGAGCATCACTAGACCTGTGCCCTGGGTCTGGGAACGTGATTTGAGAGAGGAGGCCAGACTCCTAAAACTTAGGAACTTTTCCCAGAGTCCTTGCAGAAAAGGACTCCCTTCAACCCATCATCCCAGGGTCCTGCAAGTTTTTTCAGAAGGGTCTTTATCTCTGGGAGCCGTTGAGTTCAGGAGCTGTTGGTACCAGTAACTCCCAGAGATCCACCCAGGCAACAAAGCATCCTCAAGGGAATAGCACAAAATAAGTGTGAATTATGGTAAAGCTGGAAAAAGGCACCTTTGCTATCCTGACGGGGCACAAGGATGTGCTTCACGTGCTTGGATGCAACCAAAAGATGTAAGAAAAACCATCAGAGGCCAGAGCTGGGGTGAAGCAGAGGTGACTGTCCAGTTTTCGCCTCAGTCTAATGAGAGACGATTTGCCAAAAGAGCAAACCCTGATTGGTTAATGAACATCTCACAATTTACAGCAGCAAAATGCTGGGTGCCATCAAATGCAACCCAAAGTTAAAGCTATGACTGCTTTAATAATCAATGACTGCAGAGTATTTAAAAAAACAGCTAAGCTTTCAGGGGCTTAAGACTTATTGCTCGCATTTTCTCAGCTTTCTTAAAGAAAAAAGGGGTGTTGTAGAAAATGGTCAAATTTATCATTTATAGCAAAATATTAATGTAGCAGCAGGAGACTTGATGTGGCCATCTATCTACAAGCATTCAGACTTCAAAGGAAGCATAAACACGAAATTAATGGTTTGTCTAGTGTAAAGGAAAAATAAATGCAAATGTAGCCTCATTAATACCAAGTGGGTGACTTCTTGGTTTATGGGGTTTGGATTGATTTTGTCAAAGGCCAATAGATTTATTAAAAATGTCTTTTAAATTTAGCATCCGTATACCCATTAGTTGAAAGAAATAAAATTCTCTGCAATTGCCACCACCTCTCCTCCTCCTCTCCCCCCTCCCTGGATGTTGTTTTACCTAAATAAAGTTCTTGCATTAGGACTCACTTTCATACTGAAATATGTCTCTTGTAGGAGCCGCTATAAACGTCAGCATTTTCCACAGCGTTAGTTTATGGGCCGAGTGAATTTTAATGGCATCGTAATCTCGCCGCAATCAATTGTGGTACATGGTGGGGGGGTTAAAAAAACCTTGGGGAGTGTCCATTAACCAGAGCTCTGCATCACTCCTGGTGCTCAGGAGCTTTCACAGGGTGTTTGGAGGATGTTTGCTTTTTTTTTTTTCCTTTTAATATCTATCCACAAAATGTTTGTTCTCAGATGTGTCACCTCATTTTTCACAGCTCAGAGGGAGCCCGGAGGTTCCTGACTCCTCTTCTGAGGATGGGCTCTCTGGGTGGGACACCTCATGCCTGCCCCGTGCCCCCCGTCGCAGGACATGAAGCTGGGTGTCACACAGACATCGGTGGCTGGTGGTGGCAGCAAAGTCCCAGCCCACGGGCTGGTTTGCTGTGTCTTGTTGTTTTATTCAATTTAATATCCGGGGATCTGATGATAAATCTGAGAGTCAATGTGGAATGGTGGCTGGGCTGGTTTAACCCCTTCAGTGCCTGCACGCTGGCCCAGCACACAGCATCTCCTGCAATGGCAGGTTTGCAGAATGCGCTTGTGTGTCTCCGTTCTTCAGCTACCAGCACCACAAACAGATGTTTGTACCCCTGATTCAATTGATCATTTCTGCCTGCAAACCATGGGCAGGGGATCTAAGCCTTATAGAAAAAGACATGAGAGAGCTCATCCTGATCATCTGGTGCTCACAGGGCAAAGAGCCTGAGCTGGCACCATGTAAGAGCCTTTCCTTCTGTGTCTTTTGACCTGTTGAAGCCAACAGCACTCTACACAAGTAAAGGCAAAGAGGTAACTTTAGTCACAGAGGAAAGCTGTAGGATCACGTCCCTCTAAGCCTAGCAGGTAGCAGGACTGACTGATGCATAGCATGGAGTTTTCATTAGAAAAATAGAGGAATGCAACCTTGTAATCTCATAGTATGCATTTTGTGTTGCACAGTAACTGCAGATCACAATTCCTCTCTATAAAAAAAAACATCGGAAAGTTATCGTGAAACACAATCCATTGGTTCAACCTGATTTGTTCAGGTCATTTTAAAGAAGGAACATGCAGATATGCTTTCTGTGCTTCCATGCCTGTACTGGAAAAATGGTACAATGTTACAGGAGGGAAGGAGATGGAGAGAAATAAGCAGAATAAAGAAATCTGGGCCCTAAGGATGTATTTGGTCAAGTAAAAGATGAGATGAGGGAGAGACAGGTGACTGGGATGGGGTAGAACTGTATGTACCAAATCTCTGAGCATACACAAGAAACAAAAGGTCCTTACTTGTTTTCTTTGTTAACAATAACCAGGAATGATTCTTAAGATAAACTTAATTTAAAATTAATAAACAGAACAACCTCAGTTGCAGGAAAGCATCCTTTCCCATAACTTGGTCAATTTATTTCTGTAATTCTGATCTAATTGCTTGCACATGCCGCAAAAGTTAGGAAGTTTCCTCTCATCCTTTGAACAACCAGATTCACCATGAAGAAAAACAGAATTTGATGTGTATGGTCTTTGACATGACAACGTCACAAAAAATAAATACTCTGGATTTCATAGGAATTGTACTTTTAGGTACACTTGAATAGTAATGTAAGGGCAAGCCTATACCTCTTATGGCAGTACAGGATGTCACTTAGGTGCAGTGGTTTGTTCTGGCTTTCTTGACACCTCCATGTTTGTTCTCTCACTGCAGATTGTCCTTCTAACAGAAAAAGAAACCAGGATGCAAAAGGATGTTTGGCTATTCGGTACCAGAAGCCTGTGTTGCAGGATGTGATTGTATTTTTAGAGAATAGCTGGAGACCCCCTGAACCAGACTTGCCATTCACAGTGCAGGACCAGTTATGTACACTATGAAGCACATAGGCAGACCCATAGGCATTGGGCAAGAAATGGGTCTATTTCCCACAGAAGCTACAAAAAGAAAAAGAAAAAAAAATGCATTTAATGCATTTATTCCAAGAAAAATAACAACTTTTCAGCCTTTGGACTTTCATTAAAAACACAAACATTTTCAGTACAGCAGAGTCCCTGGGTATCTGTAGGCTACCTTGTAAAAGCTCCCATTCCAAACACCCCGAGATGCCTTTCACTCTTTGGTGTGTGAATTCCTATTAAAAGTGACCCCATCTGCTGTCACTATCAATGCATAAATCTCTGGGCTGACAGCGATTAGCAGAAGACAAACGGTCAAAAAAAGGTAACACTCTCCTTGACCTAGAAATCATCAATTCAGGAAAGCATCTGAAAGCACCCTGGAACCTGTCAGCAGAGCTGGGAGGGGAACAAGTCTCCCGACTCATTTAAATGTTTTAGATGCAAAATGTTTGTCCTACGTGGACAGGTCAAAATGAAAACAAAAATAAGAACAGGAAAGCTGACAAAAACAGCAGCTTCACACACAGCTGTTTTGTTTTCTCATAACAGAAACAAAACATTTAGAGTAAAAAAACCTGACTGGGTTTCTCATTTGCATCCACATACAAATGCAAACCCTGCTTCAAGGAGAAAAGTAGGTGTTTTAAACTGAAAAATGCCATTTCAGCCGTTGCAGAGAGATTACCATGTCACTCTCAGAGGCCAGAGCTAACCCCTTCCATGGAAACCTTCACAATTAGGCTTTTCTGATCATACAGAAGATTTCGGCACCAAGGAAGGCTTTGGGAAGGACCAGCCCCCACCAGCAAGGTGCCTGTCACAGTGCCTGGGGTGCCTGCCTGCTTTGCAGCAGAGAGGAGGAAGTCTGGCTGAGCCCACGCCGTCTGGAACAGGCGTCTCCAGCCCTTTCTCAGGCTCAACAAGCCAACCTTTGGCAAAGCCAGGGCACACTTTCCAAAACACATTTCCAGAATTTCTCTCCCTGCCCTTCGTCCCAGTCGGCCCTCATCCACACACACCAGCACCTCAGCAGCACTTTTCTTCCCAGCAGCCCAGGAGAGCCCAGTCCTGCTCACCCGTGGAGAAGTCAACAGCACTGTAGAAGACCTCGTGCCCTGTGATGTGTCCCACAGTTTGCTGCCAGCTCCTTTGCTGTCACAGGGGTCACCTTGGCCACATCCCCATGGCATCCCATCCATGAGCAGAAAGCCAGGGACTGCAACACATGCGTGCAACATGGATGTGCATCTGGGCTGGATGCATGTCCAGCTTTGTGTATCCAAAAGGGATGAGTGCCCATCTTTGCTTTCCAGCAGCAGTAGGAGGCCATCCACTGCATGGAAGCAAGCTGCCTTATGCCACTGCAGGGCAGGATCATTCTGGGTGCTGCCTCATTCAGCTCTGCTGGCACCATTTCTGGTCTGTTTGTAATGGTCACCAAAAGTGTTGTATGACCTCTCAAGAGTCAAAGGTGCCGTGCCTTTAGCACCCGACTCATACCTCCCACTTCAGACTTCTTCAGAAAAAAAATATTAAACCTCAGGAGTTCAGGGCAATGGCATCCTCTGAAAACAGACCAAAATGCTAGGAGCAGAGAGAGGCTGGGATGTCATTAAATAACTCTCAGGGCTGGGTTTCAGGACAACAGTGATTGCTTTTTACAGCAAATCTCCCCCTGCCACAAAAGAGAAACAGGAACCAGAATGTCTGGATGTATTTGGATTCAGCAGCACACACAGGTACAAGAAGACTGCTGACAATTAGCCAAGACCCTCCTTCTTCCTAGCTCAGGATGGACTCAACCGTTTGTACTCAGTCCAGACCCTGGGACAACCCTCTGCACGGCTCCTCCAGAGAGATGTTCGGCCTTTTTATCAGATGGTGAGCCTGAGGAAGATGCCCGAATGGCTGTCCTTAATGAAAGCTTTTGTCTGGTTGCAGAAAGAGCTGGTAAATACATCTGTCTGCTGCTTCATCTACTCTCCATATGTGTTTCAGGACCATTCTGTGTTGCCCATGACAAGAGCAGACAGAGGATTCAGCTGGTTTTCTCTTCCTCATTTCTTCTTTCTAATAGGGCTCAGAAAAAAAAAAAAAAAAAAAAAAAAAAAAAAAAAAAAAAACTACTGCTGTAAGTGCATTTATGTTACACCTGCAGCATCTATAATATGTTGGCAGGTTTGCAAAGGGAGAGAGACCTTGATTATTTGGGGACCCGTTGGACAACCTCTTGAGCCTTGTCTAAGCTATTGCTACCTTTATCCTCACTAGATGCTTTGGGACAAATCCAAAACACCAGAGCAGAGCTAGTCTGTGGTGGGAGGGATTAGCTTATACAGCATTCATTACACACGTGAGGCTACTATGTAAAAACACAAACAAAAAGACAGCAAACAAACAAACAAAACAAACAAAAACAAACAACAAACAAACAACAAACAAACAAACAGCAAACAAGATTGAAAATTACAGGCAATGTTTCTTTTCCACCTTTCAAATTTCAGAAAACAGATGACATGTTTAGGGAAAATATCCTTGATATATCCTGTCTTGCTCCTTTCTCTTCATTTAAAAAAAATTAAATAACTCAAAAATCCAAGGTGTGTTTGTTTTTGTTTTCTTTAAAGATGATATTAAAATGAACATATTTTTGCAAAATGCTGCCTCTTAGTATGTTTGAATACAGCTTTCATACTCTGAAAAGCTCAGGAAGAAAAATTTAATTCTGCTCCTTCTGAAAAGATTCTCTGAGCAGAGCTATCCTCAAGCCTGGGGCTGCAGGGAGCTGGGTGTGAACTTGCTCTCTTTCCTGTTGGGAGTTTCTCAAGTTGATGACATGCTCCATGGGGCAAAATGAGGACAGGAAGATGAAGTTTTCCCAGAGAGTGATGCTATTAATCGCTCTTTTCATTTGCTTCATGTAATCGAGCTTGGTGCTTTGCAGTAAGTCCTGGCTGAGACTGGAAACCTGTCTGAAAATTAAGAACAAAGAGAGAGACAGAGCTGGTAACCCTTATGTGCAACCATGTGCTTGACGTATGTCTCTTACATTTGGAGGGCAGTAGAATTGCACTGCTAAATATCAGATAAATTAGCCATAATCTAGCCAACCCACCAAGTCAGCCAGCAAGATTTTGTGGTTATGGTACCACACCCAGTAATGCGCCTCCCTCCCCTACGTACTCAACCTGGTATCATTCTGCCCAGTGAGCACCTGTGATCCCACCAGTGAGAAGCTTCCATGTGATGGACTTTGCTGGGATGTTCCCTGGCAGTGCTGCAGTGTCCCCTCTCTGCTCCAGATGAGTTTGCACCTGAACTTGCAATTCTGTTAACCCTGACTCCAACAAAGATATATTTAGAGCCCGTAACAAAACAACATTTTTTTTCTGGTGCTAAGTCTCCTCTGGTGTCTTCTTCCAGAAGGGTTTAATTGTCTTACCTTCCTGCATTTGTCCTGCTCCTGGTGGACTCTTGTAAGGGTTGAACCTGCGTTCCCTCCCTCCAGGCCAAGTAAAATCATTTCTATCTCCAACAGTGAGTCCCAAATTTATCCCACTGCCTCACAAGAGGACGGGTGTTCAATTAAACATGTTTTAACCATGGATTGAGTAAATTAATCTGTAACTTGGCTGTCCTACATTACTGTGGCCTGACCAATTCTCTGCGATGCCCTGATACATGAGATGCAAAATTTCTCCTGTCCATCTCAGCTGACAGCCAAAGCTCTGGCATTTCCCTCCCTCGTACCCATGCACATATTCCCCATGTCCCTGCTTAGGTAGCCCTGGGCCTTCGTAACCGATCCTAAAGGGACCCTACACACTTCACGCACCAGCCATGTAGGGAAGCAGGTCTTCATCCTGCATGTATCAACATGAGCCTTAGATAATAAACGAAGGACTGGGAGAAGAGAGAAATCATCAGGGCTGTTAATTTGACACCGACTCTTTTGATCTCCTCTTTAGATCATAAGGAAAGGGTAAGTGTGCTTCCTTTTAATCTTCGCTCCCGCACTTTAAAGGCCTCAATAATGTTCCCACCAACCAGATCATTTTCATTTGCAACTCTAATTAATCTGTGAATAAATATGCTTCGGAGAGGTGGATTGATTTAAATGAGGGCTGTCTTTTCACCTTTAATCTATAATGCTGCATTTCTCTCTCTTGAGAAAATAGCTTCTAGCTTGCACTCTCTCCCTTTCTCCCCAGGTTCATGCAAGGCTCTTTCTCCTCTTTTTTATTATAAAATAATGGCTTCGGCAGGTGAATAAAAGGTTAGGCAAGTTTGACAAAAATGGGAAGCTATTCACCCTTGCTACCTTTAATCTACTGCATTCTCCTCCTAATGAGTGTAAATTACCCAAGCTATTTCACAGAGTCTTTATATGGTATAATACCAGCTGGCAGGCCATTCTCAGAAGGGCATTTTTATATTATTAGTATTAGTATTATCTTTAATCTTTTGTGGTGTGAAAACTGAGGACAACACAAGGATCCACACAAAGCAGCAGGGAGCCTAGCAGGACCCTCTGGGCTATGTGAAGGAATGGGTCCTCCGTAGGAAGGATCTGGCAGCAAAGTGGCATCCTCGTAGGATGGAAAGCCACCAAAAACCTATCCCTGAGTGCTGATTTGAAGGTGTTTTAAGACTTTTCTTCTGGAAGTATTCAAGTGAAATCAGAAACAGCTGCAAGTTAGTTAGAAAGGGACTACAGCATAAAGGAAAAGTGCAAGGTATCACACCTTGGGGTTAAATATTCTACAGCTCTCACACCCAGTGTGGAACAGAACCTGGAAAGCTACCAAGCAGGCAGGGACTTTGCCTGGTTTAGACCTGTGCTCATGATGGAACAAGAAAACAAGCAGTCACATCATCTCAGGAAATTGCCACTGCTCACCCAAGGTGCTGTAGCAGACTAGGAAAGCAGTACCAGCCCTTGCTAATTCAGTGTATTCATTAGTTCCCAGCTCTTACAGAGAAAGCCAGTAGTGGCCTGGGAATGCTGTCACTTTTCAGTTCAGAAGCAGTGAATTTTGAGGTGTGGTTATGCTTTTTTGTTTTTTCTCATTTGCACTGGCTTGAAACCAAAGAGCAGGCGAGTTTTGTGCCCTGCAGAGCTCATGCCTGGGCACATGGCATCAGCACCCATGCCTGCATTTGGAGCAATGCCCACTCAGATCCTTGGCACACGTGATGCAATGACTTGCAAAAATCAGACAGCACTGATCCAGCCCTCAGCTCTGGGATGGGGTCCACCCCGGTGGGATCCCACAGACCCACTGACCACACCAGATCCAGTGAGTCCTGCGGTGAGCATCACACCCCACCCATCCCTCACCAGCATGAGCTGCCGTCACCCCGTGTTACCAACCGGTGTCACTGTCCCTGCCAGCCACCCTGCTGGGGCCAGGATGTGCTTCAGGGAGGGAAGAAGGAGGATGGGTGGAAAGAGACAGTGCCTGGACAAAAGAACAGGGATGAGAAACTCCCCCCTCTCCAGTTTGGAAAGCAGTCTGAGAAAGAAGTTTAAAGATGGACAAATAAATACAATAAATTAGTACGATTCTTCTGGAGCAAAAAATCTTGGCTTTCTTCTTGCTACAAGTAGCACCCAGGCCACTCACTAGCCCAGTCTATTGCTACACGCCTTCAGTCATTCCTCTCATCTCAGGTTGGCTCAGGTCCCCATTACTTCTGTTAGATTATATGTCTTCCATTTTTTAAAATTTGCTACTTGTGATTATTATTCTCTGGTCTAAGAATGCCTCATATTCAGAGATTCATTTGTTTCACTCTTATTATGCACACTGTATATGTTCAAGGTCGCTAGTTAGTCTATTATTCAAGCGGGCACTTTTTTCCTTTTTAATTCCCCCCCCTCCCCAAAGAGGCTCAGTTCAAGGTCTCACATTCTCCGCTTTTTTCCCTAAGTTTTGCCATTTCTTCTTCTTATAAAAACATTTTCCCTTGCCTCACATTCTCCAGTAGCTTCCATTCAATTCAATCCCTGCTAATATATCTCCACAAGAAGCCCAGGGCAGACCCCAAGTCAGCTGCTTCTGCTGTTTTAAAAGAACCAAAGAAAGCTCTTTATTTTCTTAGACTCTCCAGCAATTTCTTGAGTTGCAAACTGATATACAAAGCATTCTTAGAGGTGGCCAGGAGATTTCCATATCATTTGCAGCAGCACTAGCTAAATATCAGGCTGCTGCGTGGGGACTTGGGTGATAACCACCCCAGGAAATGAACACTTACACTCCTATCCACTAGACATGAATTTTAGCAGTGCTGCTGTTGTCTTGCTTGCAACAAGAGGTAAAACAGCCAGGGATTGCCTAGCAGGCTAGTGTTTAATTTTGGATGAACAAAGGAAGCAAGGCTTTAGCCCACTACAAACCTACTTGTTTGTCAAGTGACAAGATCCTCAACAAACCTGCCTGTATTATCAGGCATCTCTCATTATCCAGATATATTTATGTACATTGTCTGTGCAGGAAGAACACCTACTGCTTTGAGCTCTCCAAGCAGGAGACTCGTGGCATCCACTCCTGAGCTTCCGCGTGAGGTGCAGTCGTGATTTCACAGCAGGCTTTAAGACACAGCAATACAGCCATCAACACATGGAAATTCAGGTTCAAGCCACTTGAAATCGGAGCCGCTAAGGCACAATGTAAGGTACGGGAGGAGTAAGCCACGTTTTTACATGCAGGTTAAAGCTGCTGCCCTTAGGGAAAGGGAGCTGTATTGGGGAGGGGATGCCTGCAGCAGGACAGATGCTGTCCTCAGTGCTGGACGCATTAACCACAGAGCCTGCTTGTGCATCACTGCAACATCAGGATCAGCTCCAAAGAGCAGCTGTCAGGAAATAACCTGAGCAAAACCTTGAGCTGAGCTCATCAGGCCCCTGAGAGCAATCCCAGACTGCAGGGTGGGAGCATGGGGAAGATGCAGAGAGACACCCTATATTTGTAAGGATTTTATGGGCCTACCCTGGCTTAAGTTTCTTTGGGCTTATCTCTGCATACCGGTTGTTAAACAAGCTTGCAGCACTTGTATACCAGATAGTTGTGTTTGATTTTCCGTCAGGTCAGCAGGAGCATATTCCAAACACAGGTTACTTACCTGAAACAGTGGAAGCAGGAGATGAGGTCACCTGTGCTTTCCCACCCAGATGCATTTTCATTTCCAATTGAGAGAGGAAAGAGTCCATCTTCCACCCTTTCCTCTACAATGTTTCCCAAGGCCCACATGCCCTCAGTTGCTGTCACCACAAGGAACTGTGCGTTATTTTTAATCTTCTCTTCCTCCTCCTCTTTTCTGCTTTAAGAAAAAAATATTTTATTTTTTTGTTTGCCAGGCTCAGTCGCAGCACAAGGACATGGGGAAAGACATTCTTTCAATTCTTCGGGCATTGTGGCCGTCTGAAATGGGAAACAAGACAAAGGCAGAGAAGAAAAGCTTATTATGGGCAGCCTAGTTGGAAGAAAATGAATCACCCAAACAGATAGGTTTCAATGATCTCAGGCGAACTACACTCTTTATTCCATACACCCGCATCTAATTGTTCAAGAAAATGTTCATCTGCTTCATAATGACAGTCATAATGGAAGTTATGTGAAATAACTAAAAAAGTTTATTCAAGGGTCTGCTTCTGAAAGTACAGCTATAATGCACTTTCTTCTGGGGATTTAATAGAATTTCCTCTCATCGAAATTGGATGGATAACAAGTAATTTTTTTTTAATTTGAAAACTATGTTAGATAGAAGGCTTTCCTGACATTAGATAGGACTTGTGGGGTATAGGAGCAGGACAGTCAGATGTTATTAAAAAAAAAAAAAAGAGAGAGAACAGAGAGAACCAGATGGGAAAAGACAACAGCAGTGTTTGCCCTGCTGCCACATCTCAGGGTCCCTCATCATCAGCCCAGGTTATATGCCGGGATGAGGAAAACAACAGCTCCTGTTCATCTCTGGGGCCTAAAACAGCAGAAACCTATGCTTAGATCCCTTCCCAAGACACATCCCTAGACCAGTGCTCTCCTCCTTCAGTGGAACGTGGTATGAGTGGAACTTATCTGCACCAACTCTCAGGGCAGAAACAGCAGGAGAAATTCAGGCTTGGCTTCACTTGCCAAGCCCCAGAAGAATAAGAGAAATAATGCAATGCCTGCAAGGAGCAGAATGACTGCACTCACTGGGCTTCCTAGAACATGCTCAAGATAAAACAAAACACTGAGAACAGCTACAATTTCCCTTAGGATGTTTAGAGCACTAGAGGGAGGCAACACTGTGAGTGTGTAGGATCAAGTTTATAGTCTGGTGAAAGCCTCCTCCAGGTCCCTTTGACAGCTCTCTGGTACTGAGGGTGCAGAAGGCAAAGCAGGCTCAGCCCAGCACTGCAGCCAACGCCTGGGCATCACAAGGCCCTACTTTTGGTGAAGCCCATCAGGTTTAATGGAAGGTGTCCCTAACTTAACTCAGAATCAAAATTCTCAATATTTCCTTCAGCTGGACAGCATGAGGTTAGCAAGACACAGAGAAAACTTTTTCTTTCTTTAAACTTAAGAGTTTAAATCATTTTCCCCATGAAATATGATGAAGTACCTGGCATGTCTCTGTACTTCTTGTCAAACAAAACCGTAATGCAACTTCCAAAGCAGAACATTTTGACATGAGCTTCAGCAGGAGGCAAGATGGTGCGATGCTGAAGGACCAGCCCTCTGTTTGACACCAGCTCAGATTCTTCATCCTTGAGCTGGAGGGGAAAGGAAAGCTCCATTCAATTCAGCGGGATCCTGAAGGACGTGACCAACTTAGAAACCCATGAGTCATTCGACCAAAGCCAGGCAGAAAGAAAACCCATGTGATTCAAGTTAGAAATGTGCTGAAGTACTTCACAGAGCTGAAGTCTGAGGCACAGACTGGTAGGTGCAGTTTCCCCTCTGAAGAAATCAGAAACAGTTTTTATTTTCCTTTAAGGGAAATGAAGCATTTTTACCCCACATCTCTTCTCCCTAGAAGACTCACTGGGCTGGTCCTTGTCTTATTGTAATGCCAGGGCAGACAAGGGAGAGGACAGAGGAGCTGAAGCAATAGGAGACAGCAGAGTTTAGGGGACCCTTTTAGAAGCCAGGGAGAACCAGGCACCAGGAACATCCTGCAGGTACAAGAGCTCACACAGCAGGGCTTCCCAGGCTAGCAGCACAGACGGATAGGGATATGACCCATCTGCACCCCCAGGCCTCCCAGTATCTCAAAAAAATGTGGCAGGACTCTCAGTGAGCCCCCCTCCACCCAGGCCCTATTTCAGCTTAGTCCTGCACAGGCACCTGGGGGGCTCAGAAAGGATGCCTATGAGCTGTTCCCAGCTCTTGATGGCAGGAGGCTGGTTCTTGCTGGAAGAGCACTTGAAAGGAATAGAAGGAAGCATTACACCTTTCATTTTATATACAGAAAGCATTGTATGTCAGGCCTTTTGTCTGAGAGCATGCCTCTGTTAGCTATTTTCACATGCAAGCCTTTTGAACAAGACAATAAAGTTTCTTGGAAAAGCTTCAGCTAGGAAGCTAGTTGAAATACATCTGATGTTTATGTTTAAAGTTATAATACTTCAAGATTTATGAAAGTGACAAGCTGAGGTTTCCCAGGGAGCTAATTGCTCAACTTCCAGTGGCATTTCAAATAAAAATTCAGGAAATAGGCTTTTTTTTTTTTCAGGAAATTACCAACACCATTTATAAACAAGCAAAACAAAAGCACTTCTTCCATCACCTATAACGTAACATCATCCAAAAAGGTGTCTCTTGTCTAATTACAGTCCTTTTGATACAATTTTGCTGGCCAGTCTGCCTTTGGAGGAGTACCTGAGAGCATCATCCACCAGTAGGAGCATGTTGGAAGCAGGACATCTGGAAGGTGTTCTCAGCAGTTCAGTGAAACCATCCCCAGAATGTGGACACTCATCACCCAAGGGCCGATGAGTCTCTTATGCCAGTGGAAATTTAAGTTTAAAAAAAGGTTCATTCCCCTTTTACTTTACAGGAAGCAAAAATGAGGAAGCATTTCCACAGCCACTTTGTCTCAGCTTTGTTTTGGAAACCATGCACACAAGGATGGATGTTCTGCTTATTTATTTTATATCTGCTTTTAAGCTTGGGTAGGTGAAAGGAAATAATTCTGCCATGTCCCAGGCTTTTCCCTGTGCAAAACTGCAGACTCACCTCCCATCACCCAGTTCTTCAAAAAACTGCAAATGCACACAAGCGTAGAGAAAGGTGCAAAAGAGCTCAATGACACTATTAGCACTTAAGCAATCCCAGAAGAATTAACAGGGCTTGAAGATGTGCTGCAAGCAATAGGATCTTGATGCTATACTGCCATCAATGAAGGCTTGAAATTGCTATCAGGACCTTCAGGTGCTGAGGGCTTTCTGTAAAATGGAGAAACAAGCCTAGAATTTGGGACAAGAAAGAGCTTTCTGTAATCTAAAGGCACTTGATAAGAAAATTACTGAGTGAATCCCAACACGCAATCAGCATGAGAGTGCTGGGAAGAAGCTACACTTTGAGTCACTCATGGCAGTCACCAGGAAAGAGCAAGAAAAGAACAATATCTATTTATCTTTGCTATCACGACACCAGAATCCAGATGCCTGTAGCCAGCCCTGTGCAGCTGAGGAGGAGGCCCAAGGGGTCCTATGAGACACCCACCCCACTTGAGATACCAACCCAACCTGCCCAGGGCTGCGAAAGAGGAGCGTGAAGCAGCCTATAACTCTGATATCTGACACCACAGAGTGCCTGGGCTGTTCTCCCAAATGTCTGAGGAGTACAGCAACATCCACCCCCAGAAGACTCAGGCCTACTTTTGCCACAGATTTATCTATTCATAAAAAGAAGCACAACCCAGCTCAAGCAACCTTTGCCACAAACTATTCACCCCAATAAGACACTCTCCTGCTGAGGTGATGACTGCCAGGCCCTCCCTAGAGAAGTTCACTCTGTAGACCCAACCCTACACAAAGGGAGAGGAATAGAAAACTTGATGCTGGATTGCTAGAGAAAAGAAATGGTCTCTCCAGGGATGCATAGAGAAACACATGCTACAGCAACCATGACACCCTCAGCCCCAAGAGGGAGAGCCCTGCTGAGACCCTATTTCAGCCCGTCAGGTCCTTGGTGAACTGCCCTACTTCTGCTGAGCAGGGCCAGCTGCACCCTGCACCTTTAATCAGTCCCTTTGCTCGCTTCAAGTTTTTTCCTTCTAAGATATAAATTGTGTGTGTTTTCCTAAGGGTCTTGAAGTGAAAATGTCAGGCTAGCAACGTTCACACAAGCTTTTCAAGCCTGCAGCTGGCCCTGCTGACAGCTGTTGGATGAAGCCCCTTGCTAACATGGGACCTGGGTTTGACTTGCTTACACCCTCCAGCTGCCCGCACACCTCTCGGCCAGGGCCCTGCTGGCTGCATGGGTCCCACACCACCACAGGTCCCAGGGGATCCCCATCCTCATAGCCACATCTGAGCCCTTCTCTTCCCACCCCATAGCTGTACAGAGCCCCTCGAGGCCATTGTTTTCCCCATCTTGTTTCGCCAGAGCTGGTGTAGGTATTGAGGGACGGCTTTTCTCGAGGTGGCTCTCATTGTTCCTTCCCCCGCCTTCCCCCGGCCGGCCGAACGCATGGAAGGTCAGTTAGAAATGAAGCTGCCTTTATCTGCAATCTCCCACCAGCCCTAAGCTGGGTCCCCTTTTTCACACTGAGGCCCAACCAAGCATGAAGGAAAATAATTTTACCCAATCTCTCTGCTCTAACGCGCACCAACCCCCGCCCTCCTTTTCCACAACTCCCCACCGACGTAAAGGGGAAGGAATTAAAAAAAAAAAAAAAAAAAAAAAAAAAGCCCTTTCCACAATGAAAGCACTAGATAGAAATCTTGGTTAGGCACCACTCTAAACGTGACTGCAGCTTTCGGCTCGTCCTCACTCCAATATCACCATCTCCACTGTTTAGCCTTCTGGTACAAAAATAATAATAATAAAAATAGTAACATGGTGATTACTCGTGTTCAGTGTAATTGCAACAGGCAGAAGAAAGAAGACTGATTAATTTGCCTTGTGAATTATGCATTATTTTCCCTGTCTCCCTCCCCCCCACCCCCAGCTCCCAAGCACACTTCTCCAAAGCTTTATTGTGTATATTTCTTGAATATTGTCACCTGTCCTCTCTTTTTTTTTTTTTTTTTGTGAGAGCTGTTGTCAGTAAGTATCAGTTAAGGCTTGGTGTTTAATCCGCTATGAACACTTAGCTGAGGAGCCTGGGTTTGATTACCGTGGTCGGCGTATGAGTGAGAACAGAAAGCCCACCAAGCCAATGCAAAGTGCTACTGCATGTAATTCCCTGCTGCCAGCTGCGGATTTACAGAGCCAGGCAAACTAACTTGCATGAATGAAAAGACAAAGACACTCCAGGCACAACAAGGAAGCCGCTATTCGTATTTTCAAACCACAAGTGGAAGAGCAGTTTTGCCTCTCAGCTCTGCAAAACACTTAAGTGCATGCTTATGTTCAATGTCCACTGGAGCATCCCTGTGCTGAAGTTACAGTCCACAAGCCTGTTGCCTCAAGGAGTGGTATTGTCCTCAAAATGTGGTATAAACAGGTGAGGAAAGGCTCAGTGGTCATATGTCAAGTGTTTGGGGTGCCTTTGTGGCAGGCAGATACGGAATTCAAACTGGTAAAATTCACGTCTCCTCAGATACACCTTTTTGGTTTGGTGGCGCTCCAGGCCAAGCTGCAAGAGGGGTCTGGAGAGCAAACACCATCACCTTGGAGCTGCATTGAGACACCAGAGTGTGCACCAGCCCAAGTCAGCAGATGCACTTCTGGAAAGCCTCCATCACCAATACAAAACACGCATGACAGCACCAGCCCTTAAATTTGCTGGGGTGCCATCTCCTGCAACCTGGCAGCTGGAGATCCCAATCGAGGAGGCTGATTCAGCCTCCAATGAAACATTCAGTAGAAAAAAAAAATGGTGTGCTCCCAGTTTTAATCCCCAGTGTTACCCACAAAAGTATGTGACAGATTCCAGAGCCCAGTACCCCTCTCCCACTCCCCTGAAATGGCACTCTGGGGACAGCAGTGTTTTTTGGATATGTCCTTGTTTCTCCTTCCGAGAGAATGGATGGACAAGGCAAGGAAACAGAGGAAGGCATAGGTGAACCCCCCACTAGATCTTTCTAAGGAGATTTTAGAAAAGATCACTTGCTAAGGAGAGGATGGCTAGAAATTTTTAGGGTCTCAAAGCTAGCTAAAAGCTCAGATAAGGTCAGATTTTCAAAGGTTGTTGCAAAGCTGCTTTTGAAAAGCCCTCTGGTTTCTTCTGCTTCACCGGGCTTTTCCGCCCCTCTCAACAATCCCTCCCTGGGCTCCTGAAGGTGAAAGGAGCTGAGCCACAGACACCAAGGGGGGGGTGCAGCCAGGTAGCTGCCTGGGGGATTTGTTCCTGATGTCTTGTGTCAGCAATGGTGCTGCAGCCCCGACAACTGACATTTGGGGCCCCAGGCCCCGGGGATGCCACTGACCTTGTGGTGCCATCAGGTGCACACAAAGCCAGAAGCTCTTCTCAGGAGAAGAGTGTGGAAAGCTGAAAGACGATTATAATATTCCAGGGGGAAGTTTTTTGCTTAAAATGAAAATGAACGGAACTGAAGGATTACAAAACCAAACATGGAACATTACATGAAGCAATAATTGCCTCCTATTATTTCTCTGCACTCACCAAAACAGCTATTTAGACAAACAAAAGAGCAAAGAAAGGCAGAGACCAGTGCTGAAAGTTGTTTTATCTCTGCTAATCCCCGCTGCTTTGATAACTCTGTAATAGGATCATTTGGCATCTCCAAAGCGTGGTGTCTGAGGAAATTCATCTTTACAGGCAGGTTTGGCTCAGGTGCCTGCTTTCACCTCTTGGTGATGGGGCGATTGGTGACTGCTCAGTTCTGGCTATGCAGCACTCAAAATAAAAAAAAAATGAATTTTGCATGCATGGAGCCAAAGAATCTTGTGCTACTTTAGCTATGATTGCTCCCAGATATTGTTTTATTATTGTTTTAATAGTCTCTCTTTTATGTTGTTGGCAGCTTAGTTAATTTGAATGCTATTCAGTGCACATTGGATGCTGTTATTCATATTTAAAGAGGCTTATTCCACAAACACTGACATTCAATTCACTTGGACTGTGTTAGACGCTGTTCAGCTAATGGCTTAGGCTCCAGAGTTGTGCTCCCCTGCCCCCAAAAGGCTTGAAACAGCAGGAATTTGATCTGGTCAGGCTAGCAGAAGGAACAGGAAATTTAGTATGGGTTAAATGTTGTCCTAGGAGTTGAAGTGTTCTCAAGAATGGAAATCACACTGAAATTTGTCTTCCAGAAAGATGAATAAATACCAAAAATTCAATTTTCAATCTAAAAATGATAATAATAATAACAACAACAATAATGATAATAATCATAACGATGGTGATTATTATGATTATGATAATAATAATAATAATAATAAAAATAATTTTTTGGTCTTTAGCAAGATCTCATTTCCAAGAGTAGGGACCTAAATATCAGGGTTTATGCTAAGACTATAGGAAGATCTGCTCAATGCAATGGTTTGGAATTTCTAGTACTCCCAATGTCTTTTTCCCATTTTCCCTCTCCACATTATCTAGTTTCACACTCTAGACACACACATGGCCTGCTCTTAATATTGTGTAAAAAGTACAAAGTGTTTCCCATGTCCTTCCACCTGCAAAGCTGGGTACAGCATGAGCCCTGCCATGCCTTTAAAGCAGAACTGGTGAAATACCACAGACAGACAGTTTATCTCAGTGATGATGGGAGAGCCCGTGAGGAAGCTCTTCTGGACTAAGGGAATATTTTGGTAAGGAAAAACAATGGCCCTGAAGTCACGTCTGATAGGAGAAGGGTGCCCAGGCTGTACCAAGGGTTGGTAGGTGGCTCTGAACACAGTGATGTAGCAGCTTGAGTTGCCTTGTAGGTTCACGTCTCCTTGCACCAGATGGAGAACTGCCTGACTGCTTGGTCTCCAGCCTGTGCTCTGTGCACATCTCCTCCCAGCAGGGGCCACAGTGCTGTCACTGGTGCCAGTATCCCCATCTCCTGCTCATCACCACGTGGCACAAGCAAAAAAACTTAATCTCCTACCAGAGAGATCTTTTGGATCAAAGGTGAAAACAGCAGAGACACAAAGGTGTCTGGTGGCGACTTCCCAGTTACAGAGGATGACAAATCAAGTGTGTGGTCCTGATTTTGCTTAGGTGGCTATTCCAAGCAGAGAAAATCCTCAGGGTTATCCTCTGTCATTTTTGTGCTTTTCACACACACACACACACACACACACACCGTTAGTTTTGTTAATATGCAGTTCTGGAAACCTGCTTTTTTCCTGGAATTGACAGTCATCATCCTGTTGTTTTGTTGTTGTAGCAGTAGTTGTTCGCTAATATTTCTCTTTAAAAGAAAAAGATGACCTGCCTACACAGAGTTGGTATAGATGGATACCTGGAGTCGGTTTGGTGGAACGTGGGGGGCTTGGGGATTTTTTTTAATGTTGGATTTAAGATCAATTTTAGCCATTATTTGCCATATCAAAGTTTATGAGCTGTGCACAGAAACTTAATTGCATCAGATTTTTCTGTCAGAAGCTATGCTTTTCTGTCAGATTTTATCTTACAACAAAGAATGGTTCATGCACTGCTGCTGGCACATAAGAATTCATGAGCAGCTGCTGGGGGATAACATTTTCTCCATAAGCTGCTGAACTTTTTACCTGCACAGAGCAGTGCTACCTCTGTGCTGCCACCAGAGATGGGTGGAAAACACCTGGAAATTAACCCACAAAAACTCCATTGTGCAGAAGTATGATTGCACTGCAACCCCACTGCTACTTCTCCAAACCCCACAAAAAGGAGGTGAAAATAAGCTTCTTAGTGCCTCATATATCACCAGTACTGCCATGGTGTTACCATTTCTTCAGATCTCCTGGTGCACTACCCCTTACCTGGAGAAGACAACCTTCTGCCCTCCTTGCTTCTCCTCTGTACCTTCTGTTCCCCCTGGATGCTAGCAGCTGCTGCACTAAGCCTTCAATATTTATCCATCCAAAGGAAAATACAATGAATATTGCATGCAGAAAGCTGTGAGTGAGGGGAGCTGTGCAGGAGATGTGCTGAGTTGGGATGGGCTTCTCAGCAAAACACATTGTGTGAGCACACACCATATGCATGTGCAGAAAAGCAATATTTTGGGGTCAAAGTGTTCTGTTTACTCACTGTGGTGCTTCTTGTCTTGACAGTGGAAATGGAGCGGTGGGGTAGAGTGGGGTGAGCCTCACCCCATAGGGAAGGGGGAGCTGCAGCCAGCAGGAGCAGAAACAGTGTTACTGCTTCCTAAGAGCAGGAGGTGCCATGCCTTCATGCCAGGCACTGCTCTACATGTGTTGCAAACAGCACATCCCATCCCAAAGATCTTTTGCTCTCATCTCCTGAGGCTGGAGAAGACCACTTCCAGAGCTTGGGTTTGTATTTACAGAGAGAGACAGGGCTGTTCCCAAGAGCGTATTCCCTTTGGATGGCTCAGAAGATATATACTGGTGACTGTTCCTATTCATAGCAATAATATGAACTGAAATGAAATATCAGCAACCCATCTTATTCAGCATATCTCTATTTCAGATCTGTATTTTGTAAAGAATATTGAAAGCATAATACAGAGCCTTCAGTAACCTGCTCTGCTTTATTACACAATCCGCACAAGTTTTCCATTTTTTATTGAATTGGTCACTCAGTCATACTAAACATGGCAGAAAAAGAACAGGAAATAAAATGAACCAATAAATAAAGGCAGGGGTTCCAAAGCTCTTCTTACTGAAAAGAAACCCAGAGCATTCTTCAGAGTTTATCCAGGAGTAAACCACCTTAGTTAGAATAAAATTGTGCAGTGGAACAGAAAATAAGATGTTACGGCAAATGAAATGTATTCTTCAGCAGCAAAAATTAAAGATGGCTTGGAAGATAGGATTGGCCTGTGCCCATCTCACCCAGCCCTTCCCTGGGAATGATGACAAGATAGAAATGCATGAGCGGTTAAACCCACCCATCGAGGGGCCAGGCAGGGCTGCATGGTGCCTTTGCTGCTCGCCCATCTCTACTCACCCCAGAGCTTTTCAGTATGTTGCGAAAGTGAAGATGTTTAGTTTGCCGTGACATCTTATTTTCTGTTCTGCTGCACAGTGTTATTTTAACTAGAGCAGCCTGCTCTCAGATAAACCCAGAGGAACTTAATACCTGCAGAAAATCCTGCATTAAAATGTGTGTGGGTGTGTGCATGCCAGGGAGACAGGAGAGGGCTGTGACTTGCTGTGGTTCTCTGTGATGTTGCCATGCTTAGGTCTCCCCTGTGTATGCAAGGAGGATTCATGTGCCCTTAATATGCAGGTTAGAGTGGCATGAAAATGAGCATCCTTCCCAGCTGCATGTGCTTGGGTAGATATACACATCTCTCAATTAAACCGAGGCAGGTTGTAGGACTCTAAAGCAGTCTGGAAGGAGGGTTGCTTTGTGCGAATCTCCACAAGGTCTTTGTCTCGTGAGCAAACACAGCAAATATCCCTTTCCTCCCACCTGAGTGCAATCACCATGGTGGGTCTGAGAAGGTGCTGCTTGATGCACCTTGCTGTGCTGCCTTTCTGAATGCAGCATCCAGTCCAAAGGTCAGCTTCAGCAGGTGATGCAGCAGACCCAGCAAACAGCATTCCATTTTCTTCATGCCCAGACCCTGATATCACATCATTGATGTGATATTAAAGGTCTTCAATATTTAGAGGTCAGGACACAGTCATAAATAAGTGCTCACCTTCACCTTTTCAAATCGGTTATTGTCGCCAGCACTGACAGCTCTTAGTGTGCATACAAATGTTGCATTACCTTTCAGATCTTGCTCTGTCCTCAGCCTTGGTAGCTCCCTGTGCAAAAGACTTCCTAGATTCAAGCATCCATTGTATGAAAACTTTTTTTTTTTTTTTTAATTGTTGCTTGAAGTATTTTTCAGATTTCATTGATGCCTCTCTAGTTCTTGCATGACATTTTTCTGATTCTCTGTTCACTAAGTGATAAATTTTCTGGGACAGTGGGACGACAGAAGCTGTCTACAGCATTTGGAAAAAAAAAAAAGTTTCAACATGTGATTCTCGCAAAAATACCAAGCCCCAATTCACATCAGGAATGAAAAAGACACTGATACTCTCTGGTATTAATATCTCCAGTTTCATATGTAGGAAATACTCGGCCTCTAATTCAACCCCACAGCAGAAACCAGTGTCCCTTCCTCAGCTTCATCTCCCTGAGTTAATTGTGGACGAACATTAAAGTGTGGCCAAACAGCCACATGAAGCAGCTTGGAGTCCTCCTCCATGGCTAGCTCTGGACCATGGAGATGTAAGTGTCAAGGCCCCAGGCTGGGGCAGAAGCCCACCATTCATCTCCTGCAGCTAGAGACCTCTCCAGTTCGTGGGCCATACCTCAGTCCATACAGACTGCATCAGGAACATTTCCCTCACTTGTACTGTCAAAGCCAAGTAGGTTTGAATTTTGGTTCTCTGCCCAGGAAAATACAATAGTAAAGTACTGATAATGTTACACAGTTTAGAGCAGTCTTCCTCCACCTTCTTTTAAACAAATGATGACAAAGATACTTAATGACACAAAGACATAACTAAGGAATGATATAATGAGATTTGTCTCCAGCCCCAAGACAAGTTCTCTAGCCCCTGCACCTTCCCCTATCTTCAAATGCCCTTCCAGCAGCTAGGTTGCATCTATTCAATTGTCTGTAGATTAAAAGCTCCACTAAAACAAACAATTCACCCGAGCACCAGACTCTTGTCTGGGACAATGACATAACAAATAGTCCCCTCGAGGCACACTTTGAAGCCTTACTTTGGATCTTCCTCGAAGTCCGCAAGCCAGATGTAAAAATCTTTCTTAAGCAGTAATTCTTAGCTAACATAACATAGATTGGCTGGCATGTCACCTCCATCCCAGCCTATTCCCAGGCTCTACTTGTAGCAGACTGGCAGAAAACACTTTTTGTTTTTGTTTTAACAGTTTATTATTATAATATATATATATATATATATATATATTTTTTTTTTTTTTGGCTGGCTCCAGATTGGAAAAGTTCCGTGTTCTTGTAGAAATTAAGCCTGCTTGCCCAAAATGTTGGTGAAACATTCCATTAGCAGAGACAAGTTTTCTTTCCTTCTGTTTGGTAATACCATTTAGGTTACACTTGATCCTGAGCTAGTGTTTGAAATGTAAATGTGAAGCTTTTTCTGAAAAGACCAAAAAGAAACATTTAATCCTTCTGGGTGTTATCCCCTGACTTTTGCAGAAAAAATGGTGAAAGTTTATGGGTATTTCTGGTCAACCAAATGACCAACAAGAGGTAGCACTTTACTACTTGAGGCCATTTTAAAACAAAGTGCTTCATTCAGCCTCATCATCTGCACTTCTTCCTTGAGCAGCAGGGCAAACTGACTGACCAAAGGATGGTTCATTCTCTCTAAAACCCAGTGCCTAAGAATGTGGAGGTGTTGCTCACCTTCCATGGACTATGGAAGGAGCCTAGAAAACCAGTGTTGTGCTTTACTTTTCAGTGGCATCCCTCTGTGGTGCAATTCACCTCAAAACACCAGGCTCCCCTTCCTTCTTCATCAGCCAACCCACAGATGCTACAAATCCATCCCCATTCCTCTGAGCAATGCCATCCCACTACTGCATCCCAAGGGTGTGTGTGGCTTCCAGCTTTGATGGAGAAGCAGAAAAGCACCCTGGAAATCAGGCATCCATGCAGAGGGCAATTTGAGAACAGATCTGCCTTCTGTGTATCCCATTCATGTCCTGATGGATTTCAGGAGATTCCTGCTCTCCTTTCTTTTGCCATTCCAGGAGCTTTGGGATGGCTTGTGAATGCAAGGTGGTATATCTTACAGGCTGCATTTCACCTGCTGCCCCTAGGTCTCCCAGACACCTCTTCTTCACTCGGATCTGTGCTTCATTGCAGGAGGAAGTTCTGCCTTTGAGAACAACTCCTGGATGGCCTTTATGCTCCTCCAGCAGCAAATGCTGGTGTTTAAGACTCTTAACTTGTGGCACTGAGTGTCCCTCAAAAACTACAATTAATATTAATGGCAAATAAACACCATCAATGAGAATCAGTCTGGTGTGACAGGCTCAATTTCCAGCCTATAGCATCTTCCCATTCAGCACGTTAATACTGAGCCGACCTTTCCAACCACCGCCGTGGATGAATAATGGAAGAGGCCAAGGGTTACCTAAGTGTCCCCACTGGCCATCTTGAGGAAGGTATGGCCATGGGTGGCCAAGGCCATGTCCCCTGTCCCCTGGGCTCCCTGTTGCTCTGAAGGACAGCACAGTGGGAAGCTTGAGCCAGCACAGCCCTTCCCAGCTCTGACACTGGGAGCAGCCTCCACCCCAGGTCCCTGCTCACCTGCAAATCTACTCAACAGCTCTCAACACGGGGGCATTTGTGGGCTTCAGCAGCAGCCTCCCCTCCCCAGAAATGTGACAAAAGGGAGGTACAAGCTGCAGTGATGACATTTTTTCCCTAGGACATAAAGTTTGGGGAAGTTGAGGACTAGAGAGGAGAGGGACTCTCTTGTTAAAGCATCCCAGCATGTGAATAACCCGTCACCCACTCTGCCTACACCAGCCATGCCGAGCTTCTTCTCCAGCTGTCTGTCTGGGAAGAGGAAGATCTTCATTATCCTACATGCTCCCTCCCTCCCCACCCCGCAGGAGAAGAAACAGAGGAGAGATAATGCTTGAAAAACCACTAGAAAAAAAAAAAAAAAAAAAAAAAGGGAAAAAAAAACTAATATGGAGCTGTCTCCAAAGAGCTGCTTTCCCTGTGTGGCAGACGCCTCATGGATTAACCTTTTGTATATTCAGAAATAGGAAATGAATAATTGAGCAGCGCGCAGACATTGCAGCGTTCCCTGTCCCGCACACTGTGCTGCTCAGACTCGATGGCTCACTTTACAAAACCCTCCTCAATAGCACCTTTTAATTGAGATGTATAGAGGATGGGAGGCAAGGGGCAATGAGCACTGCTCATCTCATCACGCCTTGTGATGTGCCTGGGATCATGTGCATCCAGTGTAATTCTGTCAACAAAATTATACACAGCAACAAATCCATTGGCTGTGTCACATCTGCTGGCATTCACAAGTGCACAGGGATGGTGGAGGCAACAGCAAAGCTCCCAGATACCAAGCTACCAGCACAATCTGGGAAGAAACCAGTTAGTTCCCTCTAAACAGACCTTCATAGTCGGACCCCTCTTCACAGATCCAATTGCAAGATTGTGACCTTGGCCCTTTTTTCCCCCAGTGAAGATTCATCACGATGCAGTGCTGACTTAGTCTCCTGGCAGGAACTCGTTCCCTTGGGTGCAATCCTGTCCACTCAGAAGTGCCTGCAATGGAGTCCCTGCCAGAGCAGAAAGTCAGCCCTAGGCAAAATCAAATGAGGAGGACACAGAAGAGGCAAATTAGATGAAGTCTGGAAAAAAGAGAAGCCTTGCTGAGCTCCTGTCCCATGCAATTTGCCACAATACTCTGTTGTCTCCCATCAGGGACTGCTGTGCCACCCTGCTCAGCCTTTGAGCTGACAAACTGGGTGTGGGTATTTTTCACCAACTTGTCTGAGCACATTTCTAACGTGGTTCTCCACAGGACTCCTAATTGATGGCATTTCAGCTGTGACCTTCCTTGTTCTCCTGAAGAGTGGGAAGAAATCATCAGTTGACCCACCAGCTGATGGCAGTGATGGTGGATGTCCCTGGCGATCTCAGTGGCGCATGTTGCATTGGGCATTGGGGCAGCAGTGGGCATCGCTTCTATACATGCACAAACCTTCACAATTTATAGACTCCCAATGCTCTGGTACTAGGATTTGGGGTTTGGCTGACTTCCTTATCCTAATAATTGCAAAGGCTATGCCTGAACAAACCCATCACAAATATTTAGCTGGAGGTGTCAAGAATGTTGTGTCTTTATGGAGCATCACAGCTCTGTTTGTTCTAGTTCAATGTCACCACTTTACAGATGGGCTTGGGAGTAGGTCAAAGAGACCCGACCCTGTGCTATCCCTACCCCTATAGCATTTCCTTTCAGACAGCCTCAGGTATGCGCTGGTGGGATTTCAAGTTGTACGTGTGAGCATGGATCATGCACATTTACAGCATTCCCCATGCCACAGCAGCTTTTCCTTGTCTCCTTGCTTCCTTTTGGACACTCATGGCCAACACTTTCCTTAGGGTGCACAAGCAGGCCCAGCTCTAGCACAAACTCCTGGGTGGCAGGGCTAGCATTGTTCCGGCAGGTTAAGCAAGAAGAAGAAGCTCTACCAGTACCACCATATACCATCACCACGTTGATAAAGCTTCACAGACAGTGCTGCTGCTTTGCAGCTGATGTGTCTAATTTCCTTGCTGGCCACCTGTTCCCAGAGACCTACAAGCTCCTGCCATGTTCCTTAGTATGGCAGGAACACATCCATGACAGTATCTTCAGTGCTGTGAGAATATGGTTTCTTCATTCCTTAACTAAGCTTCTAGGACTGGCCCCACCTGACTGTCCTTTGCAGGGAATGACCCCACCATTCCCTTGTTTCTACTCCTTTCATTACCTGCCCCTCAGTGAAGCCCATCAGCATGTGGAAGCCTGGTGCTGGTGTACACAGTCTCCCCCAAATCCTCTAGTAGGTCTTAGAGGGTCATACAAGCAAAGTGGAGCTGTTGTTCTGGGATGTGAACGTGATAAATTCCCCCAAAAATATATTTTGGTGCCCAGCTGATGAATGCATAAATGGAAACTGTGAAAGGACCAACAACAAGGAAGAAGAAATTACTTATGAAAGCCAAAATGCTCCTTCTTCTTGCCCATGGACACTTGGCCCAGACAGAAGCCTTGGGAGATCTGGAGACAGATGTTGCCCTGACTAGTGTACACAACCTGAATGCAAGCAAGAAGAGGGATGAAGCTTTCCCAATGTTGGCTCCTCACAGAGAAGATATGATGAAGAGAGAGGAAGCTTTACCAGCTGAGAAGGATCTACAACACAAGGCTCACACAGACAGCCTTCAGCACTCCTGGGGTATCCACCTTTGGAAGGAGAAAACCTCACGTATTCACACAATTACTGTTGCACATGCTGGCTGTGGTGTAGGTCTGTCAAGTAATTTCTGAAGGCTAGCCGAGTCCTCAAGGCCTCCCTGGTCCTTACAACAAAGGAGATGTGCTCAAGGCAAAGATGTGACACAGACACATCTCCAAAGACAGTCCTGCCGGCTGGACTCATACCAGCAATGAGAAAAGAGTGGCCATATAAAGCCAGAATTGTTTATCTTTCTTTCCTAATATTTGTCGTTTCCATGGTGACAAGTCCCTCTTCACTAGTGTCAACTCATTAGGCCTAGTAATAACAAGTTCTATTTTTCCCTAATGAATTCTGTTAATCTCCATTGTGGTCAGAGTCTGTTTACCCTTGAAAATGGTTATTATGGTTTAAAGCATGCCTGGTGTGCCTCGGGGCTCTTCTCTCTGTATTTGTCTTTTTTTTAGTCAACATGGTAGAGATTTACTTTCACGTTTTTGTATTTCTAGAATTAGTACAGATATAGAAGAAAGACAGAAAAGGACAAGACAAAGAAGGATTTCCTGCCAAAGATAGCTTGGTGCTCCAGCAAGTTGGTGTCCTTGCTTTCCACCTCTGCTGTTAAGAGCTGATGTGAGTCACAGCTGAAGCAGCTTAGGAGGTCTACATTTAACTCTTGGGATATCTGCTGACTTTCTGGGTCAAATCAGGATGCTGCAAAGAAGCAGTTCAATTTTTCTTTTCCCCCAGCACATCTACCCACACAGCATAGCAGCATCCAACCAGTGAGCAAAGAATTTGATGTGACACCTCTGCTTTCCCAGGGGTGGCATCACTGGAGAGAAAGCAGGAGGTGGTTTCTAACATGGTCACAGCACGTGAAAGAGATGCACCAACCTTATAATGGGATGGCTGCAGTAAGGGTGGTGTTACCAGCACTTCTAGACGTTGTGGTTAGGTGTCTCCACTCCCTTTCTTCTGCACCAGAATGTGGGACGGGGCCCTACCCTGTCACCTCCCCTCTGAGCAGCATGTTGAGTCAGATGGTCAAAGCCAGTTAGACTTTCCGAGCCTAAAGAGTGCTGTGTAAATTCATTACCCCCTGCAATGTCAAACTGCAGCCCGCTATCATCCATCCTTTTCCTCCTAGGACTGCCCAGCCCCTCCCTTAACAGTGCTGCTAAAGCAAGCTTCCTAAGGTGAATTTACCATATTAAATTTGTCTGTGTTATCTGCACTGCCCTGGTGCTGGTTCAGGCAAGAATGATGGATATGGTCCTAGCCCGACAGAAATTAGGGAAGTTCACACTGTGTTTTAATAGCAAGTGCAGTGATTTGACATTGAATAATGGATCTGGTCAGGTTCTATTAGTGGCAGATTAGACCATAATTCAATCTCATACCATGCTGTTTTAAGCCTTTCTCACAGACTGTATTAAACCTGACCCAGGCCTGAAGAAGCAGAATGGAAATGCTCTGTGGTACATGGGGATGAATTACTTCTCACAGGGATGAGAAGTACACAGCTGCATTTGGACCCCAAGGGACCACAATGGCAGCAGCCCTGGCTGAACCCAAGACATCCAATCCCACTGCTCAAACTCACCCATCTGAGATACAACACATCTGGAAAAACTCTTAAGTGGGCATCATTCATTATATAGGGCTGCACCCGCCAGAGAGGGGGCACAGATCCACGCAGCTGGCACGCAGGGCTGGAAGGAGTGGGAATGATGCCTGGATAAGGGACACACACAGCTGGAGAGGGCAAATTGAAAGGGTGTCCTGTAGGTCCACCCCAGGAACGAGTGGGATGGTGACAACAGGGAGCTACGTGTGCCCCAATGCAGGCTGCCATGCTGGGTGTCATCAGCTAAGGAAGGCATCTCTGTGAATGTTGGGGCTACCCTCTCCTCCAGGGAGAGTGCAGGACATGAGGAAGAACCCCAGGGCACAGAGACAAAACCCACGCTTTGTTCGGTGGTAGGGAGCAAGGCAGATGTTTCTAAGGAACAGATGAACACTGCAGCACCTGGCTGCAGCCCCTAACTCATTCCGATGCCGTTCTCCCATGGATGTCTTCCCACAGCTCTCGCTTCCCTAATTGCTACCGTCTCTGGCCATGGAGTGTTTCTATCACCATTTGAAGCTCAGAAGCCCCAAATCTGTGTTTTAGACCTGCTTTCAGAGTTTTCTCACCCTGCCTGGGCTTTGTTTACTGAATTAGTGTGTGATTGGTTAGCTGGCATGGTGCTGTGTTTTCTGATTGAGAGGAGAACGCTGAATTACTTTAGCAATCATTTATTGAGTACCTAAGATACAGAAAACCTGAGAGATAACAATGTTCTGGAGATTAAATTCTCCATTAGAGAGATCTCAGTAGTTAGGCCAGTAAATACTTTCTCGTCGGTTTTCCCTCATCTGCCATCCCCCCATGATGCAGGCTGACAGAGCAAGCAGGAGTTTTGAACATCCTCTCATCTTCACAAAACAGAAGAAGCCTCAAATAAAACCATGAACATCATTGCCCTGCCTGCCCGCTGTGCAGAAAGCATCCAGCTACCAAGCCTCTCCCATAGCCCTTTTGCTGACCACAGGACCGGAGCAACTTTTGGTCATTGCATGTTCAAGCTGGGAGAATTTAACCATCAGAAGACATGGGACGTGGGCCATCGGATCAGATGAACACAGCCACAGGAGCCCGAAGGAGATGTTTTGCTTCTTCACTGCTTTTGTGACATTCAGCATCTCTCATATCCCCTCTGGCCTCCTCGCTGCCTGCAGGAGTATCCCCAGGAACAGCCTTTGAAATTCATTTTCTTGTGGACCTCAGGGCAAACTGGAACTTCTGCAGCAACATGGCAGGTACAGAAAAATATAGATATATGAAATTGTTATAGTAGACAGATAGAGAAATGCAGTCAGTAGGATTTCTTTACATTGAAACACAAATCCTGCTCTTTTAAACTATCAACCTTACATGCTTATTCACACCTTTGGTTTTTTGTATCTTCCAGCTGTTGCATGTAGCAGTCAAATTCCTGCTTGCCATCTGGACAAGGTGGTCTAAGACCACCAGCTCACCCAGAAACTAGTGACCTTGGCAAAGAGGGTAAATTCTGTTTGCCCTGAGCCATCCCAGGGAGATCATGTGAGAGCCAGGACCTCAAGGGAACCCCCTGGAAGACATCAGCTGAACTTTCAGTACCCTCTGAAAGGGAGGAGGACCTGGGCAGGTGGTTCCATTAAGTGGGAGGCTGGGTGTCTCCTCTCCAGGAGATCTAGAAGGGCTGCTGAAAACCTCCCACTAAGCACGGTACTGGTGCCTGGTGGGAGGTCCAGTGCTGGAAATGGCTGCAGTCCCTCACTGCAGTGAAAGTAGCAGCAGGCAATTGTAAGACGAGAACGTTCACAGGGCAAACTGCCCCTGGGTGAAGGCAAAAGGGTGGCCAGCTTCCAAGAGAGATGATGAATGTACTGATGACTCTCTACTCATGACCCCAGCCTGTGCAAGGGAAGTGCCACAAGGAGCACTTTATGGAGCTCTTTGACTTGTGCAGATGACAAGCGGGGTACAAGGGCTGTCTCTCATGAGTAATCTGGGAAAGGTTCTCCGAGGTTCCCCATACTGCAGCCCATCAGCTTCTGCCTCGTAACTGAACCTCTCCTGGAGTATTCACAGCACAACGGGTGCATAACCAGCACTTCACTACAATTATTCACTTTACACAGATAGAGACAGTAATGAAAGTGGGTCAGAGCCCTCATACATCTCATGAGACATGGGGTTTCTCACCTATACTTTGTAACAGAGACACAAGGACTGCATTTGTTTTAAGACCACAGTATTGCTCTTACAATATTGCATGCAATCTCCCCTCCACAAGCCCCCTGGAGCGGAGTGAATGAATCCCCAGCCTCACACACAGTGCACCAGCTCTGCAGACTTTCACTTTTCCAAAGAAAAACACTTCTGGTTTCTCACAAAACAGTCACGTCCAAGAGCAATAAATGCACACATTCAATAAAACACCATGAGAACAGATTATTGCCTCTGAAATATAGGCACAGAACACCTTTGGCTTCAGGCTGATCTCTCCTCCCCACCAGAGTTTCACACTGGAACAGCCAAAGGCTGTAGGAACAAGCCCAGCATGAGGGGGCTGCATTTATGGTGCTTTTTTTAATTAATAGGTCCACCAGCCCTGGACAATGCTACAAATGTATCTGCAAACCCACAGTCAGAAGCCTGTGTGGATACAGTCAGCAAACCAGTCTCCATCAGTGGTCAAGGGGCTACCACAGATCTGGCCAACCTCACCATACACACTGCATGCGTCCTGCTGTATTTTTATTAGTAGGAATGGTGGGACCTCATGATGATCACCTTGGGTGACACCACTGCCCATCACTCCATGAATGCTCTTCTGAAGTCCTGCCACTTCTGGGATGCTGTTATGGGATCCCTGAGCCAGCTGGGGATCACAATGTTTATTCTATAAAGGTGGTTCTCACGTGCCAAATGCCAAATTAACTAAATTAAGCTTAGAGGTGGCACAAACCATGTAGACATGCGACCGCACTTGTAAATAACAGTGTGCTGAAGCAGAAGCTGGAATTACATCCCTCCAGACAGCCATTTGGTAAGGGAGAGAATAGGATGCACCTGCTGTAATGCTATGCATTAAAAAGCACTTATGCTGCAAAAAACAGCATTAGAATAGCACATAAACATTGCTGTCATGATCTCAATGGGACTCTGGAGTCCAAATGGGAGCTCTGGCAGTCTCCTGGAGACTGCAAAGGTGGGGGTGGGAAAAAGAAACCATTTCATGTATTATACTGATACATCTCTGGCATATAAAGTCATGCGGATGCACCCATGAAGCTTGCATGGAAACAGGCAACTGTGCAGCAACAAGGGGAACCAGTTTACACCTCAGTGGCTCCCAAGAGGTCAAACCATGGGAAATATGTCACTAAAGTTTCCTTTTAAGCAGAAACTGCTCAAACAGCACAAATCCAGTGGAAACATGAGCAGTTCCCAAAGCCCAGTAAGAGGATGATGTTTGCATCATGGCTTTTTCAGCAGCATCTCCAGCCCTGTCTTCTCCAGTAGCAGCTGGTGCCTTGGGGACCTGTAAAAACATGGAAGACACTAAAAATACGTTCTCATTCCCATCCATAAACCTGACCAAAATGCTGGTAACCACGATGTCAGTGACGATACCAAGGACGAGTTAAATATTCACAGTTGCAGCTTCAGGGAGGGCAGCTGACATGGAAGAAATTGGTTGGCAACTTTGATCAGAAACTGTAATGTCCTCACTAGGAGCCTTATAATTTCTGCTGTTATTTCCCCAGCATTGCAGCAAATACCGGGGCACTGTTGTTTAATCTCCGCTAGCAGGGCATTGACGTTATAGCTAGAAAAGAGTGGGAGTGAAGTCTTAGCGTCCTGCTGCTGCCTTCTTTGAGTATCTATTGCATGTGGAATTATACTGGGAATAAAAGGGACAAGCAGGACTGGTGGGATACAATACAGAGTGTTGGATTTAGGAGGAATGGGCTGGGGAAAAAAAAATCAGAAGCAGGCTTGAAACAGTAAACTTTCAAAGGCAAAACTTGCCTGCTGCAGAACTGTGCCTAAAATCTCTTACTTGTGGATTAGTTCTTAGTTTGAGTTTCAGCTTCTAATTCATTCATAAAATGTTGATGACTATGGGCAAATGTGGACTTCACGGCTTCTTTCCCCTCAAAGGAGAAGTCTTTCTGAGTGAGAGCAGAGGGCAACCCCAACCCATCTCTTCATGAAGAACAGGCAGTGCTGGCATTGTCACGATTCTTCTGAACTGATGGAAATTTGCAGAAGTCAAGGTTTTTAATTAAAATTCAAGTTTGTTATATGAAAACCTGGGCTTTTTCTCCTGAAAATGTTCATGTTTTCCTATGTGATATTGCAACTGTGAGCAGAGAATGAGTGAGTTCAAGGATGATCTGGTGGATTGAGTGGAAAGGACGATTTCATGAACTCCAGGTCCACGTGGCTGCTCAGAGTTTGATGGTGATGTTAAATGAGCTTGTAACCTCATAAGGAGCAAGCCAGGAATTTCAACCAATCCTGACTTTCTTTGTCTGTGTATAAGGAAGTTAACAGCTATACTGATCTTTACCTGCAAGCTTAGAGGCAGCCCTAGATGCCCCTGGCTTAAGGACCACCATGGCCCTGGTAAATCCCAGCCACTGTGCTGGAGCAAGGTGGAGAGCTGTGGGTCCATCAGCAGACAGCATTTTCTTTTTTAGCATGTTACCTGCAGAGGGTGGAGATCTCTACCCACATCTCCACTTGTGTCCTGTCATCTCGCAGTCTGGTCTGGACCCTGTTTGCTCGGACTGCTCTGTCCCCTTGCCACCCCATGCACATGTATACGTACTATTACCAGCCTGCTGACGTGGCTGGCTCAGAGGGGTCTGAGGAAAAGCATCTCCCATGCTCAAGTAGTGCATAGTTGGGCTCAGTGTGCAGATTTTGCTACTGTAAACAACACCTACAAACACACACTCCTTAAAGGATTTCCACAGCCTCAGCCTCCATCACTGTGGTAAAAACACAGGGACTTGCAAAAGGGAAGCTTCTTCCCACTTCTTCCCATCTCTGCTCCACAGGTGAGCAGGGTCAACTATGGAAATGTTCACACTCAGGAAACCAGAAGACCTTAGAAAGAAAGAAAAGAAGTGATAAATTTACCAGTCTGGACAACAAACACCAGAATACACATGCACATGCATACTTGAGCCATCCTGGCATTGCAAGAGGAACTCAACAATCCGGAATAGACTTGTATCGACTTTTCAGGATTTTCAGCATCTCTATGCAACACTACACTCCCGTCTACAAAATGGGAACAACAATGCTACCTGCACAACTAAATGATTTGAGACGTTCAAAGGGAATAATAATAACTTTGGTGAAAATGAAGCATTTAGTGTCCACAGCTGGTTGTATGTACTAGCAAAGTCCAAAAATCCCCAAAAGATTGAAGGCTTGACAGTATCAAAAGGTTGCTGAGAAATGACCCATTTCTCTATGTACAAGTCTGTTCTCAAGAGATTGCTTTCCTTGTCTGCAGAGACAATATTTCATTGAGTGGGAATGCTTGGAGTGAGTTCTCCTGGGACTCGGATCGAGAAAAAAAAATCACATTCAGTGCACTGAAGCATTTTATATCTGAGCTTCAGGGAAAGTCAATAGGAACCATTTACTAGAAACACAAGCACTCGAAGTGCACCTATGTGGTACAAGCCAGCTGTGCCTGTGGTGCTTCATGGAGTTGATGTATACAGATGTTAACTAATCCAAAGGCCTCCGTGCCCAATATCACATGGCAAATAAAAGATGTTGGAGAGGATTCTGATTTTAAACTCCATTACTCCAAGCTGAAAACAACAACAGTGATTTTTATTATCACTATCAGAAAAAAAAAAAAAATACATCTATAAGATGATATTGAAATAGTCTGAGTCTGTGCATTACACCAGCTGTTCAGAAGCAGAAATCTTCCTCTTGACTACAAAAATCTTTCCTGCACCAATTAGACCCCTGTACTGAAACACTGCAAGGGAAAGCTCTCTCCAAAAAACATTTGAGCCAACCGTCTTTACAGCTGAAAATATTAATCCTTTGCCCAAGCCCTTCTCCTTTTCTCTTGATGACACATCCTCTGAGGAGCTTTGTGCCCTGCCTGAGTAGAAATCACCTATGGGGAATAGTTACCTAACGTCATCAAGCAAACCTTGCACAGTCAGACAGAGGGGAGGATTCGCAGCACCAAATCTGAAGCCTCAAATAGCAGTGCAATTATACTCTTTACTGGTGCAGTTCCAGGAGTATCCAGACAAACCACGGGCAAGCACAGAGTAATTTTATCCTGATATGCCTGTCTAAACAGCAGATAGCTCCTCAGTAGTGTTCTCCCTTGCTTGTTAATTTAACGCTTGGTATATATGAAAAATTAGAATTAAAATGTACCCAGCTGCTTCTTCCATTCCTGACTCCATTTAGAAATATCTCACATCTCCCCATAAAATGAGCTAAACTGTTTGAGACACTTGAGAGCCTGGATTTTATTTTTTGATAAGCCTGTGTGATTTAGGATCCCAAACTCTTTTCAAAGGGCTGGCTTGCACAGCTCTGAAAGCAGTACCCACCATGTTCAAATCCCATTCCCAGGGTGGGAGGGGAGGCAGGTTCCTGCTACTTTGGGTGGACAATCTGGGAAAGACCACAGGGATGTGGGTCTTGATGAACTGGATAAACTTTGGAAGACCTTTGTCTTTGCTCCTTACCAGTGTTGTAGTCATCCAAAAAATGATGCCATCATGGGAGAAGACATCACAGGGTTGAAGGAGACAGAACTCAGCCAAGCACAATAAGCTATTGGACTAGTACTGCAACTGCAGCCCTAAGACCCCTTCCCTAAGGAAACACTGCTGACTTTGCGCTGATCAAACCGAAATAAAGGTGCTTTTAGTAGTGCTCACAGGTAGCCAGAGAAACCTCAACTCAGCCCCCCAGTAAGCAAGCCAAGCACAGGGCAGCATGTAGTACAAGAGAAATGAGATGGCTTGGTTCACAAGTCTTTACTCACAACAGGGTTGGGATCTGGGTTGTGTGAGAAGCAGAATCCAAGCACACTTCCCACAACCCTGGGAGAGCAAAGGACCTTGATGGGAAAAGCACTCACCATCCCTTAGCCCTTGTACGTAGGTGAAGTGAATTCCTTTTCAGCTCCTCATTAGCAACCAAAGACAGAGCCGATCTGTGCAAGGAAATGTGGATTCTCCTTTGGTCCAAAATAAGGGAAAAAGTTACAGACAACAGAGAAGAGAGGAGGCAACCTATGTAGAAAACATGGGGCAGGAACTAGGGCCCAGGAACTGGAAAACCCACTTGTGCGAGAACTGGTCAAGAGGGGCGAAAAGGGGAAGGGTAAGAAGCAGTTTGGTGACACAGGGGATCCACAGACATGAGGACAAACATATAGCAGAGAGGGCTATGAAAGACAAGCAACAAGGTAGGACTGACTTATAAGAACAAATTGCTGATTTTCTAGAGGCTTTAGGCAGGCTAAGTTGCACATGAAGTGTGCTGTTCCTCCAGCCATGGGAGCAACAAGGAAAGGAAACCAGATGCTTGCTTAACACATTGAGAGCCTTTCCTCCCCTTCTCTGAGGCTCTCCAAGTAGCAGCCGTGCACACGTGATGGCATGGAGAAGATGCCTGAAGAGGCAAAGGCAGCTCCAAGGCTCTATTGCATGCGTCTTGCAAGAGGCGAAGGCAAGGACTACACTGGACCCTCGTTAATCCAAGTAGCTGGAGACCATGGGGACCACGTGAGTGAGTGAAAGCTTGCACATCTGCAACGCGGCAGTGACGCTCATGAGCCCATATCCTTCAGAGACACTTCTGAGTTTTCTTATTAAAAAATGAATTCTTGGGCTGGAGACAAAACAAAAGAAACACTCAGTTTAAAGCGTTATGCAGCAGCCACAGAAGTAGCCACAGGTCAATGTTAGTTAACTGCGCTGTCAGAGTACTGGATTCTGGCATACTTATGTCCCTCTCCACTGCTTTGTTTTTTCCAGGGCCTACAAAACAAACTGAGATGTTTCAGCTTGGAGAGCGTGTAGCAGAGATGGTGGGTGATGAGTGAAATCCAGGCCTTTGAAAACCAACAGAATTATAGGTTTGCCAGCACCTGTCAGGAGGGAAAAGAGATGAGAAAAAAATTAAAATAAAATAAAATAAAATAAAATAAAATAAAATAAAATAAAATAAAATAAAATAAAATAAAATAAAATAAAATAAAATAAAATAAAATAAAATAAAATAAAATAAAATAAAATAAAATAAAATAAAATAAAATAAAAAGTGGGAATGTGAAGAGAGGAGGGAAGGAGAGACGATGGGAAAGTTCTGGTTTTAATCTAGACGAGCTGGGTATGCAGAATGGACCTCTGAGCAGAGGTCTTCTGCCTGTCCTGACCCAAATGCAGGGTAGACAGGATGAGGCAGGCAGATGTGGAGGTTTGTCTGCTTTTCCAGGACAGCAGGCGAGTGACAGTTATGCAGGAAGATGTCGCTCAGTGCCTCCAGGCAATATCCTGAGAGAGGTGTGGACTGAAAGAGGTGTGGTTAGAGAGCACTTTACTGTGAAATTCTGGCATTTCATAAAGGAAGGAGCAATGATAAATTTAGGTTGGGAAGACAAAAGATTATGTTGGGACAGATGTGTAAAATTTCTGAGTCAAAATAAGTCTCAGGAGATTAATAAAAGAGGGGAAAGGACCATACCAAGGACTGGCAAGAGGAACACAATAAAAAGGAAGTGACAAAGTTTGGGAAGAATCCCTTTAAGAAACATCCAAACAGTATACAATGCAGAAAGGCAGTGATACCTGCAAACCTTGAAGTTGACCATTCCCTGGTCATTTTAGAGATGAACCCACAGTGGCCACTTCCCCTGGGAAAGGGTCTTTAAGACCACATAAACAGTCTTCCGTATGTATGGGTCAGACCTGAATCTGGAGGAGACCTGAGAGTACGCCTTGAGAAGTATCAGAATGGGTACAGCTACATAAATGTGTTACATGACATTCTCAATCTGGCCTAACATTTCCTTCTCTGATAATGATTATCAGAGGTAATAAAGAGGTCTGTGGAAGGTGACATTGAGTCTGTGGAGCTGGGCATGGCACCACACTGAGGCCTGAGGCCTAGTCCCAGGCACTAGGAGCCATGTGGCTGCCAGGCTCTGCTGTCGCAGGGTGCTGGTGACTCTCCAGGGTGTCACAGGGGGGTGGATGGGGCTCTAAAGTTCTACAGCAGCCGGCAGCACAGGGAAGAGCAACAGAAGATGTTGCAGTGCTGCACCAAGTGATCCCTGTAATGAGGAGCGATTCGTGATTGCCGAGTGACAAAACAGAAATCTACACTTGTTTCTTATTGTGAGCACAAAATGAGGCCAGGTGGTTAAACCCAACTCTCCTGTCTGCATAAAGTATAGCAACACTCCATCAGGAGTAAAAAACCTGAGCAGAAATACCCCAGGTTGCTTGTTTCAAAGTCCAAACTGAAAAAATAGTGCATGCTCAAAGCCCACGTAACTTGTCTTCAGGAGTAGCTGCTCAAAGTGCACTTGCAGGTGCTCCAAAGCCTTCAGCAGACGCCGATGTACCCCTGAGAAGACAAACACCAGGGCTGGTGCCCCCTCTCCCCCCGACCTCCGTCCCTCTCTGGTCTCTGGTAGGAGGCTCAGCAAGCCAGTTCCCATTTGCACTGGTACGAAGGAGCCTCCCCAGTCACCTGGTGCCATAGCAAGACCAGGGTCACAGACACTGAGTTCCAAAGCAAAGCAAGGAGGTTTGCAAAAAAATGCTCTACATTTGTAGATGTATCCATTCTTTCTATGCAATTAGAAGAAACTGACTCCAGTTGATAGAAAAGACCCTCAAAACATCTAACCTTTCAAGACCTTGCAACAGTAGTACACCTTCAACTACTCTGGCTCTTTCTTGCTGTTCAAACTCAGCTGATTACCAACACTTTCAATATTTGTACTTTCTTGGGAAAAATGTAATTTCTTTCTGTTTCTTTTTCTTTCTCTCTTCTTTTTTTTTTTCCCCTTTCTTTTTTTTTTTTTTTCTTTTTTTTTTTCCAGGTTTTGCTGGTATGGTTATGGAAAGTGTGTTACCATTTCTAAGTAATGAAGGTAAGTGAATAGTAACTTCTGTTATGCTATCAAGACAGGGATGATTAATTTGTAGTTAACATCCGTTTACTTCATTATCCCTTCATTCAAGCTTGACAAATGGGAAAACAACAATGAAAAATAGAAATTAATAGGAGTATTAGCACTGAATGCAACCAACTACAGATTTAATGCTCACAAAAGAGCATACAGATGTTAGATCTTCTTTCTTTGTAACGACCTTTTATCCACCTTCCTGTCCTTGGGCATAAATCTATTTAAATTTAAAGAGATCTATTTATATACACACATGTGTGTCTGTGTGCACGTCTATACATATGCATAGATATGTGTAGAGCAGAAGGTTTTCTCATCAGTTATCAATTAGGGCTGGGAAAACCACTTTGACTAAACTAAAGCACGTGTACAGCTTGACCTTCTGGATGGTTTCTCTCCAGGCAGCAGCTGCTCCCAACATGCCAGCAAAGGAGGTGACCCATGGGGTCTTGTCCCCACGTGGCCCCGTGCTGGAAGGGACAAACAGCTCCACACAGGAAGATAGGCAGGGAGCAGAGAGAAACACTCAGATGCCTATGAGCATCTAGCCATTGCCCCATCCCCAGGGGAAGAGATCATAGGGGCACCTCCACTCCTATGCTTTCATTCCTTGCTAGTGCTCCCACTCCATTGGGGTGCTCTCACTGTTTTGCTCTTCCTTTGTAGTGCTTTTAATCAGTGGCTGTTTGGCAAGGAGGTGCTCTTCACAGACATCTCATGCTAAATAGAGTGGCTGCATTTAGGTGGAAGGAGGGTGCCTCCCCAGTTTTACACAGACGTAGGCATCTCCTCCAGCCCTGCTGCTATATGAAAATGCATGCATGGGCTGTAGTGCTGAAAGGTGCTTACAAAATTATGTTAAAGCATGTTCAAGCCAAACCTCCATAGTACCTCAAGTTGGACTGTGTCACAGCAATGAAGTGAAAATCCGTAAAGGGGAGTAGTCCAGATGTTTGCATATCCTGAAGACACATCTGAGGAACCATAAGGAAATAGGGCATTTTGGTCATTGCTACATTGCTCAGTGAAATCCTCTTGAAAGAAGAAACACTATAAAAAGAGCTACACATCTACCTTCAAGGTGACCTGCAAATGAAGAAAAAATGTCTTATGCCCTTATTTTTGGCTTAGCTACGAAGGCCCAAAAAGTTGGCAGGGATTTGAAGCAACTCAGGGATTTTATTTTCATTTTCCTTTTTTTTTTTTTTTTTTTTTTGTTGGTTTGTTTGTTTGTTTTTGTTTTTTTTAAGAAAAAAAAAAAAAGAGAGAGAGAGAGAAGAGAGAGATCTGCTAGAAATTCAGTTCTTGTCTTCCCTGGAACTCTATAGCTACAGAGAAAACAAGCAAAATCATATCGTGGAGGACTGACACTGGTATGTCCAGGAGAAGGATGTAAGGTCACATCACCTCCTGGTTTGCCTCCAAAGGAGAGGGAATGCTTTCGGCTGCAGGAGTTTCATTTCTAGATAGAAAAGTATTTATTGGGCTATTTAACTTACCAATCTAGGGAAAATGTGGGTGAAAGAAAGTCTCTGATAAAGATCTAATTCCCTTTCTCTTTTCACTGCCTGATGAGGGAGTTCCCATGTAAGTAGGGCTGGATGGAGAAGAAGAAGCAAGAGGGAACCTTTGTCTGTGCTAGGAATCAAAATGACTCATGCTAATGGCTCACAGGAAGGAAGGAGGTGAACATTAAAAATGCCCGCATGGGAATTTGAAGAAATTATAAGTAATTAAATATCCACTCTAAATCAGAGGTCTCCGACCTTGCTAAAAAATAATAAATAAATAAATAAAGACTGGAAAAATAGAACTCAGGCAGGTAGGCAGTGTATCCATCACAGTCCGTCTTCATAGATGAGGGGTTTGACTTAAAAAGCTTTGCTGGGGAACAGTGCTGGGGCAGGGGATGGTGATCCATGAGCCCACCACCACAGAAGACATCATCAATGGGACAAGAAGGCACAGCTCAGCCTACCATGACCAGGAGGTCACCACCACCGCCAATGATGGACACAGCCCCTTGCCACCAGGTATCCCCAGAGAAAGCAGACTTCCTTGAGCTTCTCTGGCCTCCCTTTCTGCCTCCCTGCCCCTGAACCCTCTGGCACCTATTTCTGATTTGCGTATTTGTTTCAAAACTAAAGGAGCTGAAAGCATGTGAACCGGCAGAGACCTGATCCTGCTCTCCCTGGAGGCCTGAAAAGTTTCACTATAAACCTTCACAGGAACACTCTAGGCTGCGGTGTCAAAGCATGTCCAACCTCTCCACGCAAAGTACACTGGTCCCAGCCTCCAAGAAAGAGGACAACCACTAGAGCAGCTCCAAAACCCTCAATTCCATTTTGCAATTGCAATTGACATTTTTGCATTTTTGCAATTGACATTGCCTTCAAACCACTTTCCCCTACACACACACTGCCACAATACAGCACCTGTCACTGGGAATGAAGATACCTGGTTTTCCAGAGGCCAAAAAATTCCGTGTGGGGTAAGAGAGATGGGACACTAAAGCTGACACTGACTGATAAATTTGGATGGGGATAGTTCAAAGGGTTGTCCACAGTCACAGGTTAAAGAAACAAACTAACTAATACAAGGGATTTTATTGTTTCATTTTTATATTGCATTTTTTTAATTATTGTTGTCTGGAAGATGTGTCCATCATCTCTTACTCCAAAAGCCCTTGCTAATTTCCATTTCCCAGTTTGGTGACACTTTTCACAAATGCTAACTTTTCCTGCTGGAAGTGGTTTGTATGAGCAGGAAGGCTGCTGCGCTGACATGCTGGATAAGCAGTGACAGCACAAGGCAGGACCTTGGTGCTTCAGGGTCTCCCAGAGAAATAGCTCACGGGATGGGAGACTGAGGAAGAAGGGTTCAGGGGAATATCGAACAGAGCCCACTGTTTCCAATTTAACCCCTAGCTCTGCAATTTGCCATGTGGTTCTGCATCATTTACATGGACATAATTAGTTAAAGCAAAGAAAAGTCATTTACTTACCAACCCTGGCAGGTGATGCCACGCGGACCTTCCCTGAGCACGATGGAGGAGACTTGGGTGACCACCGCTAAGCAAAGAGCTTGGAGCAGCTGAACCTCATTTCGATGGCCAGGAATCGTTGTACCATCCAGGATAAGTGAAAAACAAATGAAACAGCACCCTGAAAATTACTTGAATGGGTCATTAGACAAAAGTGCAGGACACCAGCACTTGCTCCAGAAGAGTGAGGTTGGAAAGGTTATTACAAGCAGGGAGGACGTTTGATTTCCAGCTGAAACGAGGTTGTACGTCCTGACGGGTCGATGGAGCCAGGCTGGGCCTCCTCTGGGGACCTTCTCCAGTGAGTACCACTGCAGCAACAAGATCCTCCAAAAAGTGCAAGTCCCAAATCAAAAGTAAAGAGAATGCTAAAGGAGAGACATTACAAGATCTAAACCTGTGCTACCCAGAGGTATTAAGATGTTGGAACTAAACCTGCCTTATTCCCACTAGTGGTTGCATTTTAAGGAAACCTTTTAAAAGGATTATCTTCAGGAACTCTCTTTCAACAGCCTTTCCTTTAAGAGTCCTTCATGGTGATACTCTTATTAATTATGCTATGTGATATGATTATGTATTTATTCAGGTACGGGCTTGAAACGCGAAGCCGGACTAACATTTGCAGGCGTCACTTACAATATGGAGCCTGGTAACTCCAGCCTTTGATCTGGTTCACGTTTTTATAGGGGATGTGTGCAGGGCAGGCTTCCACGAGGTAGCTCATATCTACACTGTCGTCAGGTTGTTTGATCTTGGGGTGATTGGCTGGTTGCTTTATTTGTACACGGGTTTTTTAGAAGAGTGGCGAGGACCCCCCGAGTGCCGGCTGAGGCTCTTTTAACAAGCAGCCACAGGAAAAATTATATGCGGATCTATATCAATATCTGGCTGAAGATAAAGATATGTATTTTTATCTGTCTACATAGGTATTTCCATATCTAGCTGTCTCTCTATTTACCTATTTTTCTCAGTAAACAGCCAACTTCTTACACAGCTTTTGCTGCTACATTTAGACCACAAAGGCAGGTTATTCTACATCCTTCCACTTCCAGCCTCTGTGAAGACCTCCAGGAAACAGATGATCGTTTAACAGCCTCTGACTTTGGGCGCACAGCCTCATCCTCTCCATAACTATTCTCTCACATCCAGATCACAGGGAGAAAGAAGCTGCCTTCAGCTGCTTCCCACCAAACACACAGCAGGCAGCAGCCCCTGGGAAGAGCTCGCCTTGGGTGGATTTGTTTTAATATTCGAACATATTTCTGACAGAGAGAGAGGTTTGCTCTTTCGTCCCTATTCCTGTAAAGGGAATTGCATCTCAGGTCCAGGTGCAGTCCTAAATGTGAAAAAATACAGACATGGCTCTTAGATATGGAAGGTCTGAGGCCACCTGGCTGATTCTTGCTTTTCTGTAGCCCGATCTCTCTCTATGTGCGCAGAGGAGTGTGCATCAGCGTGCGGACACAAGCGTGAGCACCTACCCTGTACAGTCAGCTTTGCCTCAACACTCATAAAGGACATGTGTTAGGAATTTAAGAAATATTTTAAATTTAAATACAAACATTCTGCTCTGGGTCACAGAGATGCTGTCTTTGTATGTGCACAGTGTGCGCATCATATATATTGTGCATATATACAGCATACGTAGGTTGTATGTATGTTTCAATCTATGTCCATGCACTTAACGATATATGAATGCTGTAAATATCTGTACAATATGTGTATATTTTGTTTTATAGGCACGCATATAGAGAGAGACTGAACTATTTGTATCACATAAGCGTAAAGACACAGTACATACATGTTGAGCATATGAGTTCTGCTATATATACACAATATATACACAACTAGACGCATATATAACATCTATAGTTCATATATTATTTATAGATATACACAGATATTTTTTTCCAAACTGAAACATAGTTTTTCATATTGCTAATTTACTCAAAGTCTGCAACATAAAATGGGAGCTAGGGGTCGGGGGAAAGGGGAACTTCTCTTTGCCTACTTCGGCTGAATCTCTTATTATTTCTTTTTTTAAGGAAACTTCATTGTATATTCTAGAAAAGTATATTGGTGGGGTAGGTTTACCAGAGGCAGAGAGAATGTGCAGGGAGTGAGAAAGTGAATTGATGGATGGATGGTTAAATGAATATAAATGAACTGATACCTTTACAGGAAAATAACATTTCTTTTCTTTTTTTTTATTCTATAGATCAGTGGGTTTTGTATCTGTAATTCTTTCATATCAGCAAAGAGGAAATAAACTCCCATGTAAATCATTTTCCCCCCATCTGGAAGCATATTAAAAGCATGCCATTTTTTTTTTTCTTTTAAGCAGAGCCTTTTTTCCCCCTATTTGCTTATCGGTTCATCCACCATTACATTTTAAATGAAATTGCAAGACCCCCCCTCTCCTCCCCCCAAATTCCGGGCTGATGTCGGAAAGAGGGAATCAGCCTCTCCCATGCTTTAGAATAACTGACCTAGATTCAATTACAGATAGACCCGGCGGAGAGGACGGCACCTCGCCGCCTTCTCAGGGGTCTCTTAAAAATAAAAAAAATAATTAAAAAAAAGGCAAAAAATAAACAATAATTAAAAAAAAAAATAAAAAAGGGGGGAAGGGGAAGAGCAACTAAAGCGACGGCTCCCACATGGGGCACGGAACCGCTGCAGGTAGCCGGTGACCCGGCTCCGACGCAGCACCCGCCCCGACGGGGCGCACCGGGGGACTCGCGTGGGGTTTGCTTTTTTTTTTTTTGGGGGGGGGGGTGGGGTCGTGGTTCTGGAGTGCTGTCCCCGGCAGGGAGCGGGGACAAGCGGGGGACATCCTCGGGCTCGGCTGGGGCCCGATCCGTCCCCCACCGGCCCCGGGGGGCTGCGGCGTGGCGGAGCGGGCGGGGGGCGCGGGGCCGGCCATGCGGCTTGTTTCATTTCCAAGTGGGACCGGGGCCGCTCCAGGACGCGCCGCTCGCAAATATAATCTTCATATTCAGTTCAATGGAGTCTCCTTATAATTTACAGCACCGAGATAAG